>NW_027327748.1:743893-1487787 GCF_047675955.1 Chlorocebus sabaeus | reverse complement strand
ACTCTGTGAGATGAATTAACAGAACACAGAGCAGTTTCTCAGAAAGCTTCTTTCCAGTTTTGAACGGAAGATATTTCCTTTTTCACAATAGCCCTCTATGGGCTTCCAAATATCCCTTTGCCAATTCCACAAGAACAGCCTTAGGGAAAGGCTTCTTGAAGGGAAAGATGTAAATCTGTGAGCTGAATTCAGAGAACACAGAGCAGTTTCTCAGAAAGCTTCTTTCCAGTTTTGAATGGAAGATATTTCCTTTTTCACCATAGCCCTCTATGGGCTTCCAAATATCCCTTTGCCAATTCCTCAAGAACAGCCTTAGCGAAAGGCTTCTTGAAGGGAAAGATGTAACTCTGTGAGAAGAATTCACAGAACACAGAGCAGTTTCTCAGAAAGCTTCTTTCCAGTTTTGAACGGAAGATATTTCCTTTTTCACCATAGCCCTCTATGGGCTTCCAAATATCCCTTTGCCAATTCAACAAGAACAGCCGTAGCGAAAGGCTTCTTGAAGGGAAAGATGTAACTCTGTGAGATGAATTCACAGAACACAGAGCAGTTTCTCAGAAAGCTTCTTTCCAGTTTTGAACGGAAGATATTTCCTTTTTCACCATAGCCCTCTATGGGCTTCCAAATATCCCTTTGCCAATTCCACAAGAACAGCCTTAGCGAAAGGCTTCTTCAAGGGAAAGATGTAACTCTGTGAAATGAATTAACAGAACACAGAGCAGTTTCTCAGAAAGCTTCTTTCCAGTTTTGAACGGAAGATATTTCCTTTTTCACCATAGCCCTCTATGGGCTTCCAAATATCCCTTTGCCAATTCCACAAGAACAGCCTTAGCTAAAGGCTTCTTGAAGGGAAAGATGTAACTGTGTGAGATGAATTCACACAACACAGAGCAGTTTCTCAGAAAGCTTCTTTCCAGTTTTGAACGGAAGATATTTCCTTTTTCACCATAGCCCTCTATGGGTTTCCAAATATCGCTTTGCCAATTCCACAAGAATACCCTTAGCGAAAGTCTTCTTGAAGGGAAAGATGTAACTCTGTGAGATGAATTCCCAGAACACAGAGCAGTTTCTCAGAAAGCTTCTTTCCAGTTTTGAACGGAAGATATTTCCTTTTTAACCATAGCCGTCTATGGGCTTCCAAATATCCCTTTGCCAATTCCTCAAGAACAGCCTTAGCGAAAGGCTTCTGAAGGGAAAGATGTAACTCTGTGAGATGAATTAACTGAACACAGAGCAGTTTCTCAGAAACCTTCTTTCCAGTTTTGAACGGAAGATATTTCCTTTTTCACCATAGCCCTCTATGGGCTTCCAAATATCCCTTTGCCAATTCCACAAGAACAGCCTTAGCGAAAGGCTTCTTGAAGGGAAAGATGTAACTCTGTGAGATGAATTCACAGAACACAGAGCAGTTTCTCAGAAAGCTTCTTTCCAGTTTTGAACGGAAGATATTTCCTTTTTCACCATAGCCCTCTATGGGCTTCCAAATATCCCTTTCCCAATTCCACAAGAACAGCCTTAGCGAAAGGCTTCTTGAAGGGAAAGATGTAACCCTGTGAGATGAATTCAGAGAACACAGAGCAGTTTCTCAGAAAGCTTCTTTCCAGTTTTGAACGGAAGATATTTCCTTTTTCACCATAGGCCTCTATGGGCTTCCAAATATCCCTTTGCCAATTCCACAGGAACAGCCTTAGCGAAAGGCTTCTTGAAGGGAAAGATGTAACTCTGTGAGATGATTTCACAGAACACAGAGCAGTTTCTCAGAAAGCTTCTTTCCAGTTTTGAACGGAAGATATTTCCTTTTTCACCATAGCCCTCTATGGGCTTCCAAATATCGCTTTGCCAATTCCACAAGAACAGCCTTAGCGAAAGGCTTCTTCAAGGGAAAGATGTAACTCTGTGAGATGAATTAACAGAACACAGAGCAGTTTCTCAGAAGCTTCTTTCCAGTTTTGAACGGAAGATATTTTCTTTTTCACCATAGCCGTCTATGGGCTTCCAAATATCCCTTTGCCAATTCCACAAGAACAGCCTTAGCGAAAGGCTTCTTGAAGGGAAAGATGTAACTCTGTGATAGGAATTCACGGAATACAGAGCAGTTTCTCAGAAAGCTTGTTTCCAGTTTTGAACGGAAGATATTTCCTTTTTCACCATAGCCCTCTACGGGCTTCCAAATACCGCTTTGCCAATTCCACAAGAACAGCCTTAGCGAAAGGCTTATTGAAGGGAAAGATGTAACTCTGTGAGATGAATTCACAGAACACGGAGCAGTTTCTCAGAAAGCTTCTTTCCAGTTTTGAACGGAAGATATTTCCTTTTTCACCATAGCCCTCTATGGGCTTCCAAATATCCCTTTGCCAATTCCACAAGAACAGCCTTAGCGAAAGGCTTCTTGAATGGAAAGATGTAACTCTGTGAGATGAATTCAGAGAACACAGAGCAGTTTCTCAGAAAGCTTCTTTCCAGTTTTGAACGGAAGATATTTCCTTTTTCACCATAGGCCCCTATGGGCTTCCAAATATCCCTCTGCCAATTCCACAAGAACAGCCTTAGTGAAAGGCTTCTTGAAGGGAAAGATGTAACTCTGTGAGATGAATTCCCAGAACACAGAGCAGTTTCTCAGAAAGCTTCTTTCCAGTTTTGAACGGAAGATATTTCCTTTTTCACCATAGCCCTCTATGGGCTTCCAAATATCGCTTTGCCAATTCCACAAGAACAACCTTAGCGAAAGGCTTCTTGAAGGGAAAGATGTAACTCTGTGAGATGAATTCACAGAACACAGAGCAGTTTCTCAGAAAGCTTCTTTCCAGTTTTGAACGGAAGATATTTCCTTTTTCACCATAGCCCTCTATGGACTTCCAAATATCCCTTTGCCAATTCCACAAGAACAGCCTTAGCGAAAGGCTTCTTGAAGGGAAAGATGTAACCCTGTGAGATGAATTCAGAGAACACAGAGCAGTTTCTCAGAAAGATTCTTTCCAGTTTTGAACGGAAGATATTTCCTTTTTCACCATAGGCCTCTATGGGCTTCCAAATATCCCTTTGCCAATTCCACAGGAACAGCCTTAGCGAAAGGCTTCTTGAAGGGAAAGATGTAACTCTGTGAGATGAATTCACAGAACACAGAGCAGTTTCTCAGAAAGCTTCTTTCCAGTTTTGAACGGAAGATATTTCCTTTTTCACCATAGCCCTCTATGGGCTTCCAAATATCCCTTTGCCAATTCCACAAGAACAGACTTAGCGAAAGTCTTCTTGAAGGGAAAGATGTAACTCTGTGAGATGAATTAACAGAACACAGAGCAGTTTCTCAGAAAGCTTCTTTCCAGTTTTGAACGGAAGATATTTCCTTTTTCACCATAGCCCTCTATGGGTTTCCAAATATCCCTTTGCCAATTCCACAAGAACAGCCTTAGCGAAAGGCTTCTTGAAGGGAAAGATGTAACTCTGTGAGATGAATTCACAGAACACAGCGCAGTTTCTCAGAAAGCTTCTTTGAAGTTTTGAACGGAAGATATTTCCTTTTTCACCATAGCCCTCTACGGGCTTCCAAATATCGCTTTGCCAATTCCACAAGAACAGCCTTAGCGAAAGGCTTCTTGAAGGGAAAGATGTAACTCTGTGAGATGAATTAACAGAACACAGAGCAGTTTCTCAGAAAGCTTCTTTCCAGTTTTGAACGGAAGATATTTCCTTTTTCACCATAGCCCTCTATGGGCTTCCAAATATCCCTTTGCCAATTCCACAAGAACAGCCTTAGCGAAAGGCTTCTTGAAGGGAAAGATGTAACTCTGTGAGATGAATTCACAGAACACAGAGCAGTTTCTCAGAAAGCTTCTTTCCAGTTTTGAACGGAAGATAATTCCTTTTTCACCATAGCCCTCTATGGGCTTCCAAATATCCCTTTGCCAATTCCACAAGAACAGCCTTAGCGAAAGGCTTCTTGAAGGGAAAGATGTAACTCTGTGAGATGAATTCAGAGAACACATATCAGTTTCTCAGAAAGCTTCTTTCCAGTTTTGAACGGAAGATATTTCCTTTTTCACCATAGCCCTCTATGGGCTTCCAAATATCCCTTTCCCAATTCCACAAGAACAGCCTTAGCGAAAGGCTTCTTGAAGGGAAAGATGTAACCCTGTGAGATGAATTCAGAGAACACAGAGCAGTTTCTCAGAAAGCTTCTTTCCAGTTTTGAACGGAAGATATTTCCTTTTTCACCATAGGCCTCTATGGGCTTCCAAATATCCCTTTGCCAATTCCACAGGAACAGCCTTAGCGAAAGGCTTCCTGAAGGGAAAGATGTAACTCTGTGAGATGATTTCACAGAACACAGAGCAGTTTCTCAGAAAGCTTCTTTCCAGTTTTGAACGGAAGATATTTCCTTTTTCACCATAGCCCTCTATGGGCTTCCAAATATCGCTTTGCCAATTCCACAAGAACAGCCTTAGCGAAAGGCTTCTTCAAGGGAAAGATGTAACTCTGTGAGATGAATTAACAGAACACAGAGCAGTTTCTCAGAAGCTTCTTTCCAGTTTTGAACGGAAGATATTTTCTTTTTCACCATAGCCGTCTATGGGCTTCCAAATATCCCTTTGCCAATTCCACAAGAACAGCCTTAGCGAAAGGCTTCTTGAAGGGAAAGATGTAACTCTGTGAGAGGAATTCACGGAATACAGAGCAGTTTCTCAGAAAGCTTGTTTCCAGTTTTGAACGGAAGATATTTCCTTTTTCACCATAGCCCTCTACGGGCTTCAAATACCGCTTTGCCAATTCCACAAGAACAGCCTTAGCGAAAGGCTTATTGAAGGGAAAGATGTAACTCTGTGAGATGAATTCACAGAACACAGAGCAGTTTCTCAGAAAGCTTCTTTCCAGTTTTGAACGGAAGATATTTCCTTTTTCACCATAGCCCTCTATGGGCTTCCAAATATCCCTTTGCCAATTCCACAAGAACAGCCTTAGCGAAAGGCTTCTTGAAGGGAAAGATGTAACTCTGTGAGATGAATTCAGAGAACACAGAGCAGTTTCTCAGAAAGCTTCTTTCCAGTTTTGAACGGAAGATATTTCCTTTTTCACCATAGGCCTCTATGGGCTTCCAAATATCCCTTTGCCAATTCCACAAGAACAGCCTTAGTGAAAGGCTTCTTGAAGGGAAAGATGTAACTCTGTGAGATGAATTCCCAGAACACAGAGCAGTTTCTCAGAAAGCTTCTTTCCAGTTTTGAACGGAAGATATTTCCTTTTTCACCATAGCCCTCTATGGGCTTCCAAATATCGCTTTGCCAATTCCACAAGAACAACCTTAGCGAAAGGCTTCTTGAAGGGAAAGATGTAACTCTGTGAGATGAATTCACAGAACACAGAGCAGTTTCTCCGAAAGCTTCTTTCCAGTTTTGAACGGAAGATATTTCCTTTTTCACCATAGCCCTCTATGGGCTTCCAAATATCCCTTTGCCAATTCCACAAGAACAGCCTTAGCGAAAGGCTTCTTGAAGGGAAAGATGTAACCCTGTGAGATGAATTCAGAGAACACAGAGCAGTTTCTCAGAAAGATTCTTTCCAGTTTTGAACGGAAGATATTTCCTTTTTCACCATAGGCCTCTATGGGCTTCCAAATATCCCTTTGCCAATTCCACAGGAACAGCCTTAGCGAAAGGCTTCTTGAAGGGAAAGATGTAACTCTGTGAGATGAATTCACAGAACACAGAGCAGTTTCTCAGAAAGCTTCTTTCCAGTTTTGAACGGAAGATATTTCCTTTTTCACCATAGCCCTCTATGGGCTTCCAAATATCCCTTTGCCAATTCCACAAGAACAGACTTAGCGAAAGTCTTCTTGAAGGGAAAGATGTAACTCTGTGAGATGAATTCACAGAACACAGAGCAGTTTCTCAGAAAGCTTCTTTCCAGTTTTGAACGGAAGATATTTCCTTTTTCACCATAGCCCTCTATGGGTTTCCAAATATCCCTTTGCCAATTCCACAAGAACAGCCTTAGCGAAAGGCTTCTTGAAGGGAAAGATGTAACTCTGTGAGATGAATTCACAGAACACAGCGCAGTTTCTCAGAAAGCTTGTTTGCAGTTTTGAACGGAAGATATTTCCTTTTTCACCATAGCCCTCTACGGGCTTCCAAATATCGCTTTGCCAATTCCACAAGAACAGCCTTAGCGAAAGGCTTCTTGAAGGGAAAGATGTAACTCTGTGAGATGAATTAACAGAACACAGAGCAGTTTCTCAGAAAGCTTCTTTCCAGTTTTGAACGGAAGATATTTCCTTTTTCACCATAGCCCTCTATGGGCTTCCAAATATCCCTTTGCCAATTCCACAAGAACAGCCTTAGCGAAAGGCTTCTTGAAGGGAAAGATGTAACTCTGTGAGATGAATTCACAGAACACAGAGCAGTTTCTCAGAAAGCTTCTTTCCAGTTTTGAACGGAAGATAATTCCTTTTTCACCATAGCCCTCTATGGGCTTCCAAATATCCCTTTGCCAATTCCACAAGAACAGCCTTAGCGAAAGGCTTCTTGAAGGGAAAGATGTAACTCTGTGAGATGAATTCAGAGAACACATATCAGTTTCTCAGAAAGCTTCTTTCCAGTTTTGAACGGAAGATATTTCCTTTTTCACCATAGCCCTCTATGGGCTTCCAAATATCCCTTTCCCAATTCCACAAGAACAGCCTTAGCGAAAGGCTTCTTGAAGGGAAAGATGTAACCCTGTGAGATGAATTCAGAGAACACAGAGCAGTTTCTCAGAAAGCTTCTTTCCAGTTTTGAACGGAAGATATTTCCTTTTTCACCATAGGCCTCTATGGGCTTCCAAATATCCCTTTGCCAATTCCACAGGAACAGCCTTAGCGAAGGGCTTCTTGAAGGGAAAGATGTAACTCTGTGAGATGAATTCACAGAACACAGAGCAGTTTCTCAGAAAGCTTCTTTCCAGTTTTGAACGGAAGATATTTCCTTTTTCACCATAGCCCTCTATGGGCTTCCAAATATCCCTTTGCCAATTCCACAAGAACAGACTTAGCGAAAGTCTTCTTGAAGGGAAAGATGTAACTCTGTGAGATGAATTAACAGAACACAGAGCAGTTTCTCAGAAAGCTTCTTTCCAGTTTTGAACGGAAGATATTTCCTTTTTCACCATAGCCCTCTATGGGTTTCCAAATATCGGGTGCCAATTCCACAAGAACAGCCTTAGCGAAAGGCTTCTTGAAGGGAAAGATGTAACTCTGTGAGATGAATTCACAGAACACAGAGCAGTTTCTCAGAAAGCTTCTTTCCAGTTTTGAACGAAGATATTTCCTTTTTAACCATAGCCGTCTATGGGCTTCCAAATATCCCTTTGCCAATTCCTCAAGAACAGCCTTAGCGAAAGGCTTTTGAAGGGAAAGATGTAACTCTGTGAGATGAATTAACAGAACACAGAGCAGTTTCTCAGAAAGCTTCTTTCCAGTTTTGAACGGAAGATATATCCTTTTTCACCATAGCCCTCTATGGGCTTCCAAATATCCCTTTGCCAATTCCACAAGAACAGCCTTAGCGAAAGGCTTCTTGAAGGGAAAGATGTAACTCTGTGAGATGAATTCACAGAACACAGAGCAGTTTCTCAGAAAGCTTCTTTCCAGTTTTGAACGGAAGATATTTCCTTTTTCACCATAGCCCTCTATGGGCTTCCAAATATCCCTTTGCCAATTCCACAAGAACAGCCTTAGCGAAAGGCTTCTTGAAGGGAAAGATGTAACTCTGTGAGATGAATTCACAGAACACAGAGCAGTTTCTCAGAAAGCTTCTTTCCAGTTTTGAACGGAAGATATTTCCTTTTTCACCATAGTCCTCCATGGGCTTCCAAATATCCCTTTGCCAATTCCACAAGAACAGCCTTAGCGAAAGGCTTCTTGAAGGGAAAGATGTAACTCTGTGAGATGAATTCACAGAACACAGAGCAGTTTCTCAGAAAGCTTCTTTCCAGTTTTGAACGGAAGATATTTCCTTTTTCACCAGAGCCCTCTATGGGCTTCCAAATATCCCTTTGCCAATTCCACAAGAACAGCCTTAGCGAAAGGCTTCTTGAAGGGAAAGATGTAACTGTGTGAGATGAATTCACAGAACACAGAGCAGTTTCTCAGAAAGCTTCTTTCCAGTTTTGAACGGAAGATATTTCCTTTTTCACCATAGCCCTCTATGGGTTTCCAAATATCGCTTTGCCAATTCCAGAAGAACAGCCTTAGCGAAAGGCTTCTTGAAGGGAAAGATGTAACTCTGTGAGATGAATTCACAGAACACAGAGCAGTTTCTCAGAAAGCTTCTTTCCAGTTTTGAACGGAAGATATTTCCTTTTTAACCATAGCCGTCTATGGGCTTCCAAATATCCCTTTGCCAATTCCTCAAAAACAGCCTTAGCGACAGGCTTTTGAAGGGAAAGACGTAACTCTGTGAGATGAATTAACTGAACACAGAGCAGTTTCTCAGAAAGCTTCTTTCCAGTTTTGAACGGAAGATATTTCCTTTTTCACCATAGCCCTCTATGGGCTTCCAAATATCCCTTTGCCAATTCCACAAGAACAGCCTTAGCGAAAGGCTTCTTGAAGGGAAAGATGTAACTCTGTGAGATGAATTCACAGAACACAGAGCAGTTTCTCAGAAAGCTTCTTTCCAGTTTTGAACGGAAGATATTTCCTTTTTCAACATAGCCCTCTATGGGCTTCAAAATATCCCTTTGCCAATTCCACAAGAACAGCCTTAGGGGAAGGCTTCTTGAAGGGAAAGATGTAACTCTGTTAGATGAATTCAGAGAACACAGAGCAGTTTCTCAGAAAGCTTCTTTCCAGTTTTGAACGGAAGATATTTCCTTTTTCACCATAGCCCTCTATGGGCTTCCAAATATCCCTTTGCCAATTCCACAAGAACAGCCTTAGCGAAAGGCTTCTTGAAGGGAAAGATGTAACTCTGTGAGATGAATTCACAGAACACAGAGCAGTTTCTCAGAAAGCTTCTTTCCAGTTTTGAACGGAAGATATTTCCTTTTTCACCATAGCCCTCTACGGGCTTCCAAATATCGCTTTGCCAATTCCACAAGAACAGCCTTAGCGAAAGGCTTCTTGAAGGGAAAGATGTAACTCTGTGAGATGAATTCCCAGAACACAGAGCAGTTTCTCAGAAAGCTTCTTTCCAGTTTTGAACGGAAGATATTTCCTTTTTCACCATAGACCTCTATGGGCTTCCAAATATCCCTTTGCCAATTCCTCAAGAACAGCCTTAGCGAAAGGCTTCTTGAAGGGAAAGATGTAACTCTGTGAGATGAATTCACAGAACACAGAGTAGTTTCTCAGAAAGCTTCTTTCCAGTTTTGAACGGAAGATATTTCCTTTTTCACCATAGCCCTCTATGGGCTTCCAAATATCCCTTTGCCAATTCCACAAGAACAGCCTTAGCGAAAGGCTTCTTGAAGGGAAAGATGTAACTCTGTGAGATGAATTCACAGAACACAGAGCAGTTTCTCAGAAAGCTTCTTTCCAGTTTTGAACGGAAGATATTTCCTTTTTCACCATAGCCCTCTATGGGCTTCCAAATATCGCTTTGCCAATTCCACAAGAACAGCCTTAGCGAAAGGCTTCTTGAAGGGAAAGATGTAACTCTGTGAGATGAATTAACAGAACACAGAGCAGTTTCTCCGAAGCTTCTTTCCAATTTTGAACGGAAGATATTTTCTTTTTCACCATAGCCGTCTATGGGCTTCCAAATATCCCTTTGCCAATTCCACAAGAACAGCCTTAGCGAAAGGCTTCTTGAAGGGAAAGATGTAACTCTGTGAGATGAATTCACGGAATACAGAGCAGTTTCTCAGAAAGCTACTTTCCAGTTTTGAACGGAAGATATTTCCTTTTTCACCATAGCCCTCTACGGGCTTCCAAATATCGCTTTGCCAATTCCACAAGAACAGCCTTAGTGAAAGGCTTCTTGAAGGGAAAGATGTAACTCTGTGAGATGAATTCACAGAACACAGAGCAGTTTCTCAGAAAGCTTCTTTCCAGTTTTGAACGGAAGATATTTCCTTTTTCACCATAGCCGTCTATGGGCTTCCAAATATCCCTTTGCCAATTCCACAAGAACAGCCTTAGCGAAAGGCTTCTTGAAGGGAAAGATGTAACTCTGTGAGATGAATTCACAGAACACAGAGCAGTTTCTCAGAAAGCTTCTTTCCAGTTTTGAACGGAAGATATTTCCTTTTTCACCATAGCCCTCTATGGGCTTCCAAATATCGCTTTGCCAATTCCACAAGAACAACCTTAGCGAAAGGCTTCTTCAAGGGAAAGATGTAACTCTGTGAGATGAATTAACAGAACACAGAGCAGTTTCTCAGAAAGCTTCTTTCCAGTTTTGAACGGAAGATATTTCCTTTTTCACCATAGCCCTCTATGGGCTTCCAAATATCCCTTTGCCAATTCCACAAGAACAGACTTAGCGAAAGTCTTCTTGAAGGGAAAGATGTAACTCTGTGAGATGAATTAACAGAACACAGAGCAGTTTCTCAGAAAGCTTATTTCCAGTTTTGAACGGAAGATATTTCCTTTTTCACCATAGCCCTCTACGGGTTTCCAAATATCGCTTTGCCAATTCCACAAGAACAGCCTTAGCGAAAGGCTTCTTGAAGGGAAAGATGTAACTCTGTGAGATGAATTCACAGAACACAGAGCAGTTTCTCAGAAAGCTTCTTTCCAGTTTTGAACGGAAGATATTTCCTTTTTAACCATAGCCGTCTATGGGCTTCCAAATATCCCTTTGCCAATTCCTCAAGAACAGCCTTAGGGAAAGGCTTTTGAAGGGAAAGATGTAACTCTGTGCGATGAATTCAGAGAACACAGAGCAGTTTCTCAGAAAGCTTCTTTCCAGTTTTGAACTGAAGATATTTCCTTTTTCACCATAGCCCTCCATGGGCTTCCAAATATCCCTTTGCCAATTCCACAAGAACAGCCTTAGCGAAAGGCTTCTTGAAGGGAAAGATGTAACTCTGTGAGATGAATTCACAGAACACAGAGCAGGTTCTCAGAAAGCTTCTTTCCAGTTTTGAACGGAAGATATTTCCTTTTTCACCATAGCCCTCCAAGGGCTTCCAAACATCGCTTTGCCAATTCCACAAGAACAGCCTTAGCGAAAGGCTTCTTGAAGGGAAAGATGTAACTCTGTGAGATGAATTAACAGAACACAGAGCAGTTTCTCAGAAAGCTTCTTTCCAGTTTTGAACGGAAGATATTTCCTTTTTCACCATAGCCCTCTATGGGCTTCCAAATATCCCTTTGCCAATTACACAAGAACAGCCTTAGCGAAAGGCTTCTTGAAGGGAAAGATGTAACTCTGTGAGATGAATTCACAGAACACAGAGCAGTTTCTCAGAAAGCTTCTTTCCAGTTTTGAACGGAAGATATTTCCTTTTTCACCATAGGCCTCTATGGGCTTCCAAATATCCCTTTGCCAATTCCACAGGAACAGCCTTAGCGAAAGGCTTCTTGAAGGGAAAGATGTAACTCTGTGAGATGAATTCACAGAACACAGAGCAGTTTCTCAGAAAGCTTCTTTCCAGTTTTGAACGGAAGATATTTCCTTTTTCACCATAGCCCTCTATGGGCTTCCAAATATCCCTTTGCCAATTCCACAAGAACAGGCTTAGCCAAAGGCTTCTTGAAGGGAAGATGTAACTCTGTGAGATGAATTAACAGAACACAGAGCAGTTTCTCAGAAAGCTTCTTTCCAGTTTTGATCGGAAGATATTTCCTTTTTCACCATAGCCCTCTACGGGCTTCCAAATATCGCTTTGCCAATTCCACAAGAACAGCCTTAGCAAAAGGCTTCTTCAAGGGAAAGATGTAACTCTGTGAGATGAATTCACGGAACACAGAGCAGTTTCTCAGAAAGCTTCTTTCCAGTTTTGAACGGAAGATATTTCCTTTTTCACCATAGCCCTCTCTGGGCTTCCAAATATCCCTTTGCCAATTCCAAAAGAACAGCCTTAGCGAAAGGCTTCTTGAAGGGAAAGATGTAACTCTGTGAGATGAATTCAGAGAACACAGAGCAGTTTCTCAGAAAGCTTCTTTCCAGTTTTGAACGGAAGATATTTCCTTTTTCACCATACGCCTCTATGGGCTTCCAAATATCCCTTTGCCAATTCCACAAGAACAGCCTTAGCGAAAGGCTTCTTGAAGGGAAAGATGTAACTCTGTGAGATGAATTCACAGAACACAGAGCAGTTTCTCAGAAAGCTTCTTTCCAGTTTTGAACGGAAGATATTTCCTTTTCCACCATAGCCGTCTATGGGCTTCCAAATATCCCTTTGCCAATTCCACAAGAACAGCCTTAGCGAAAGGCTTCTTGAAGGTAAAGATGTAACTCTGTGATATGAATTCACAGAACACAGAGCAGTTTCTCAGAAAGCTTCTTTCCAGTTTTGAACGGAAGATATTTCCTTTTTCACCATAGCCCTCTATGGGCTTCCAAATATCCCTTTGCCAATTCCACAAGAACAGCCTTAGCCAAAGGCTTCTTGAAGGGAAAGATGTAACTGTGTGAGATGAATTCACAGAACACAGAGCAGTTTCTCAGAAAGCTTCTTTCCAGTTTTGAACGGAAGATATTTCCTTTTTCACCATAGCCCTCTATGGGTTTCCAAATATCGCTTTGCCAATTCCACAAGAATAGCCTTAGCGAAAGTCTTCTTGAAGGGAAAGATGTAACTCTGTGAGATGAATTCCCAGAACACAGAGCAGTTTCTCAGAAAGCTTCTTTCCAGTTTTGAACGGAAGATATTTCCTTTTTAACCATAGCCGTCTATGGGCTTCCAAATATCCCTTTGCCAATTCCTCAAGAACAGCCTTAGCGAAAGGCTTTTGAAGGGAAAGATGTAACTCTGTGAGATGAATTAACTGAACACAGAGCAGTTTCTCAGAAACCTTCTTTCCAGTTTTGAACGGAAGATATTTCCTTTTTCACCATAGCCCTCTATGGGCTTCCAAATATCCCTTTGCCAATTCCACAAGAACAGCCTTAGCGAAAGGCTTCTTGAATGGAAAGATGTAACTCTGTGAGATGAATTCATAGAACACAGAGCAGTTTCTCAGAAAGCTTCTTTCCAGTTTTGAACGGAAGATATTTCCTTTTTCAACATAGCCCTCTATGGGCTTCCAAATATCCCTTTGCCAATTCCACAAGAACAGCCTTAGGGGAAGGCTTCTTGAAGGGAAAGATGTAACTCTGTTAGATGAATTCAGAGAACACAGAGCAGTTTCTCAGAAAGCTTCTTTCCAGTTTTGAACGGAAGATATTTCCTTTTTCACCATAGCCCTCTACGGGCTTCCAAATATCGCTTTGCCAATTCCACAAGAACAGCCTTAGCGAAAGGCTTCTTGAAGGGAAAGATGTAACTCTGTGAGATGAATTAACAGAACACAGAGCAGTTTCTCAGAAAGCTTCTTTCCAGTTTTGAACGGAAGATATTTCCTTTTTCACCATAGCCCTCTATGGGCCTCCAAATATCGCTTTGCCAATTCCACAAGAACAACCTTAGCGAAAGGCTTCTTCAAGGGAAAGATGTAACTCTGTGAGATGAATTAACAGAACACAGAGCAGTTTCTCAGAAAGCTTCTTTCCAGTTTTGAACGGAAGATATTTCCTTTTTCACCATAGCCCTCTACGGGTTTCCAAATATCGCTTTGCCAATTCCACAAGAACAGCCTTAGCGAAAGGCTTCTTGAAGGGAAAGATGTAACTCTGTGAGATGAATTCACAGAACACAGAGCAGTTTCTCAGAAAGCTTCTTTCCAGTTTTGAACGGAAGATATTTCCTTTTTAACCATAGCCGTCTACGGGCTTCCAAATATCCCTTTGCCAATTCCTCAAGAACAGCCTTAGCGAAAGGCTTTTGAAGGGAAAGATGTAACTCTGTGCGATGAATTCAGAGAACACAGAGCAGTTTCTCAGAAAGCTTCTTTCCAGTTTTGAACTGAAGATATTTCCTTTTTCACCATAGCCCTCCATGGGCTTCCAAATATCCCTTTGCCAATTCCACAAGAACAGCCTTAGCGAAAGGCTTCTTGAAGGGAAAGATGTAACTCTGTGAGATGAATTCACAGAACACAGAGCAGGTTCTCAGAAAGCTTCTTTCCAGTTTTGAACGGAAGATATTTCCTTTTTCACCATAGCCCTCCACGGGCTTCCAAACATCGCTTTGCCAATTCCACAAGAACTGCCTTAGCGAAAGGCTTCTTGAAGGGAAAGATGTAACTCTGTGAGATGAATTAACAGAACACAGAGCAGTTTCTCAGAAAGCTTCTTTCCAGTTTTGAACGGAAGATATTTCCTTTTTCACCATAGCCCTCTATGGGCTTCCAAATATCCCTTTGCCAATTACACAAGAACAGCCTTAGCGAAAGGCTTCTTGAAGGGAAAGATGTAACTCTGTGAGATGAATTCACAGAACACAGAGCAGTTTCTCAGAAAGCTTCTTTCCAGTTTTGAACGGAAGATATTTCCTTTTTCACCATAGCCCTCTATGGGCTTCCAAATATCCCTTTGCCAATTCCACAAGAACAGGCTTAGCCAAAGGCTTCTTGAAGGGAAGATGTAACTCTGTGAGATGAATTAACAGAACACAGAGCAGTTTCTCAGAAAGCTTCTTTCCAGTTTTGAACGGAAGATATTTCCTTTTTCACCATAGCCCTCTACGGGCTTCCAAATATCGCTTTGCCAATTCCACAAGAACAGCCTTAGCAAAAGGCTTCTTCAAGGGAAAGATGTAACTCTGTGAGATGAATTCACAGAACACAGAGCAGTTTCTCAGAAAGCTTCTTTCCAGTTTTGAACGGAAGATATTTCCTTTTTCACCATAGCCCTCTATGGGCTTCCAAATATCCCTTTGCCAATTCCAAAAGAACAGCCTTAGCGAAAGGCTTCTTGAAGGGAAAGATGTAACTCTGTGAGATGAATTCAGAGAACACAGAGCAGTTTCTCAGAAAGCTTCTTTCCAGTTTTGAACGGAAGATATTTCCTTTTTCACCATACGCCTCTATGGGCTTCCAAATATCCCTTTGCCAATTCCACAAGAACAGCCTTAGCGAAAGGCTTCTTGAAGGGAAAGATGTAACTCTGTGAGATGAATTCACAGAACACAGAGCAGTTTCTCAGAAAGCTTCTTTCCAGTTTTGAACGGAAGATATTTCCTTTTCCACCATAGCCGTCTATGGGCTTCCAAATATCCCTTTGCCAATTCCACAAGAACAGCCTTAGCGAAAGGCTTCTTGAAGGTAAAGATGTAACTCTGTGATATGAATTCACAGAACACAGAGCAGTTTCTCAGAAAGCTTCTTTCCAGTTTTGAACGGAAGATATTTCCTTTTTCACCATAGCCCTCTATGGGCTTCCAAATATCCCTTTGCCAATTCCACAAGAACAGCCTTAGCCAAAGGCTTCTTGAAGGGAAAGATGTAACTGTGTGAGATGAATTCACAGAACACAGAGCAGTTTCTCAGAAAGCTTCTTTCCAGTTTTGAACGGAAGATATTTCCTTTTTCACCATAGCCCTCTATGGGTTTCCAAATATCGCTTTGCCAATTCCACAAGAATAGCCTTAGCGAAAGTCTTCTTGAAGGGAAAGATGTAACTCTGTGAGATGAATTCCCAGAACACAGAGCAGTTTCTCAGAAAGCTTCTTTCCAGTTTTGAACGGAAGATATTTCCTTTTTAACCATAGCCGTCTATGGGCTTCCAAATATCCCTTTGCCAATTCCACAAGAACAGCCTTAGCGAAAGGCTTTTGAAGGGAAAGATGTAACTCTGTGAGATGAATTAACTGAACACAGAGCAGTTTCTCAGAAACCTTCTTTCCAGTTTTGAACGGAAGATATTTCCTTTTTCACCATAGCCCTCTATGGGCTTCCAAATATCCCTTTGCCAATTCCACAAGAACAGCCTTAGCGAAAGGCTTCTTGAATGGAAAGATGTAACTCTGTGAGATGAATTCATAGAACACAGAGCAGTTTCTCAGAAAGCTTCTTTCCAGTTTTGAACGGAAGATATTTCCTTTTTCAACATAGCCCTCTATGGGCTTCCAAATATCCCTTTGCCAATTCCACAAGAACAGCCTTAGGGGAAGGCTTCTTGAAGGGAAAGATGTAACTCTGTTAGATGAATTCAGAGAACACAGAGCAGTTTCTCAGAAAGCTTCTTTCCAGTTTTGAACGGAAGATATTTCCTTTTTCACCATAGCCCTCTACGGGCTTCCAAATATCGCTTTGCCAATTCCACAAGAACAGCCTTAGCGAAAGGCTTCTTGAAGGGAAAGATGTAACTCTGTGAGATGAATTAACAGAACACAGAGCAGTTTCTCAGAAAGCTTCTTTCCAGTTTTGAACGGAAGATATTTCCTTTTTCACAATAGCCCTCTATGGGCTTTCAAATATCCCTTTGCCAATTCCTCAAGAACAGCCTTAGCGAAAGGCTTCTTGAAGGGAAAGATGTAACTCTGTGAGATGAATTCAGAGAACACAGAGCAGTTTCTCAGAAAGCTTCTTTCCAGTTTTGAACGGAAGATATTTCCTTTTTCAGCATAGCCCTCTATGGGCTTCCAAATATCCCTTTGCCAATTCCACAAGAACAGCCTTAGCGAAAGGCTTCTTGAAGGGAAAGATGTAACTCTGTGAGATGAATTCACAGAACACAGAGCAGTTTCTCAGAAAGCTTCTTTCCAGTTTTGAACGGAAGATATTTCCTTTTTCACCATAGCCCTCTACGGGCTTCCAAATATCGCTTTGCCAATTCCACAAGAACAGCCTTAGCGAAAGGCTTCTTGAAGGGAAAGATGTAACTCTGTGAGATGAATTCACAGAACACAGAGCAGTTTCTCAGAAAGCTTCTTTCCAGTTTTGAACGGAAGATATTTCCTTTTTCACCATAGCCCTCTATGGGCTTCCAAATATCCCTTTGCCAATTCCACAAGAACAGACTTAGCGAAAGTCTTCTTGAAGGGAAAGATGTAACTCTGTGAGATGAACTAACAGAACACAGAGCAGTTTCTCAGAAAGCTTCTTTCCAGTTTTGAACGGCAGATATTTCCTTTTTCACCATAGCCCTCTATGGGCTTCCAAATATCCCTTTGCCAATTACACAAGAACAGCCTTAGCGAAAGGCTTCTTGAAGGGAAAGATGTAACTCTGTGAGATGAATTCACAGAACACAGAGCAGTTTCTCAGAAAGCTTCTTTCCAGTTTTGAACGGAAGATATTTCCTTTTTCACCATAGGCCTCTATGGGCTTCCAAATATCGCTTTGCCAATTCCACAAGAACAACCTTAGCGAACGGCTTCTTGAAGGGAAAGATGTAACTCTGTGAGATGAATTCACAGAACACAGAGCAGTTTCTCAGAAAGCTTCTTTCCAGTTTTGAACGAAAGATATTTCCTTTTTCACCATAGCCCTCTATGGGCTTCCAAATATCCCTTTGCCAATTCCACAAGAACAGCCTTAGCGAAAGGCTTCTTGAAGGGAAAGATGTAACTCTGTGAGATGAATTCAGAGAACACAGAGCAGTTTCTCAGAAAGCTTGTTTCCAGTTTTGAACGGAAGATATTTCCTTTTACACCATAGGCCTCTATGGGCTTCCAAATATCCCTTTGCGAATTCCACAAGAAGAGCCTTAGGGAAAGGCTTCTTGAAGGGAAAGAAGTAACTCTGTGAGACGAATTCAGAGAACACAGAGCAGTTTCTCAGAAAGCTTCTTTCCAATTTTGAACGGAAGAGATTTCCTTTTTCACCATAGCCATCTATGGGCTTCCAAATATCCCTTTGCCAATTCCACAAGAACAGCCTTAGCCAAAGGCTTCTTGAAGGGAAAGATGTAACTCTGTGAGATGAATTCACAGAACACAGAGTAGTTTCTCAGAAAGCTTCTTTCCAGTTTTGAACGGAAGATATTTCCTTTTTCACCATAGCCCTCTATTGGCTTCCAAATATCCCTTTGCCAATTCCACAAGAACAGCCTTAGCGAAAGGCTTCTTGAAGGGAAATATGTAACTCTGTGAGATGAATTCAGAGAACACAGAGCAGTTTCTCAGAAAGCTTCTTTCCAGTTTTGAACGGAAGATATTTCCTTTTTAACCATAGCCGTCTATGGGCTTCCAAATATCCCTTTGCCAATTCCACAAGAACAGCCTTAGCGAAAGGCTTTTGAAGGGAAAGATGTAACTCTGTGAGATGAATTAACTGAACACAGAGCAGTTTCTCAGAAACCTTCTTTCCAGTTTTGAACGGAAGATATTTCCTTTTTCACCATAGCCCTCTATGGGCTTCCAAATATCCCTTTGCCAATTCCACAAGAACAGCCTTAGCGAAAGGCTTCTTGAATGGAAAGATGTAACTCTGTGAGATGAATTCATAGAACACAGAGCAGTTTCTCAGAAAGCTTCTTTCCAGTTTTGAACGGAAGATATTTCCTTTTTCAACATAGCCCTCTATGGGCTTCCAAATATCCCTTTGCCAATTCCACAAGAACAGCCTTAGGGGAAGGCTTCTTGAAGGGAAAGATGTAACTCTGTTAGATGAATTCAGAGAACACAGAGCAGTTTCTCAGAAAGCTTCTTTCCAGTTTTGAACGGAAGATATTTCCTTTTTCACCATAGCCCTCTACGGGCTTCCAAATATCGCTTTGCCAATTCCACAAGAACAGCCTTAGCGAAAGGCTTCTTGAAGGGAAAGATGTAACTCTGTGAGATGAATTAACAGAACACAGAGCAGTTTCTCAGAAAGCTTCTTTCCAGTTTTGAACGGAAGATATTTCCTTTTTCACAATAGCCCTCTATGGGCTTTCAAATATCCCTTTGCCAATTCCTCAAGAACAGCCTTAGCGAAAGGCTTCTTGAAGGGAAAGATGTAACTCTGTGAGATGAATTCAGAGAACACAGAGCAGTTTCTCAGAAAGCTTCTTTCCAGTTTTGAACGGAAGATATTTCCTTTTTCAGCATAGCCCTCTATGGGCTTCCAAATATCCCTTTGCCAATTCCACAAGAACAGCCTTAGCGAAAGGCTTCTTGAAGGGAAAGATGTAACTCTGTGAGATGAATTCACAGAACACAGAGCAGTTTCTCAGAAAGCTTCTTTCCAGTTTTGAACGGAAGATATTTCCTTTTTCACCATAGCCCTCTACGGGCTTCCAAATATCGCTTTGCCAATTCCACAAGAACAGCCTTAGCGAAAGGCTTCTTGAAGGGAAAGATGTAACTCTGTGAGATGAATTCACAGAACACAGAGCAGTTTCTCAGAAAGCTTCTTTCCAGTTTTGAACGGAAGATATTTCCTTTTTCACCATAGCCCTCTATGGGCTTCCAAATATCCCTTTGCCAATTCCACAAGAACAGACTTAGCGAAAGTCTTCTTGAAGGGAAAGATGTAACTCTGTGAGATGAACTAACAGAACACAGAGCAGTTTCTCAGAAAGCTTCTTTCCAGTTTTGAACGGCAGATATTTCCTTTTTCACCATAGCCCTCTATGGGCTTCCAAATATCCCTTTGCCAATTACACAAGAACAGCCTTAGCGAAAGGCTTCTTGAAGGGAAAGATGTAACTCTGTGAGATGAATTCACAGAACACAGAGCAGTTTCTCAGAAAGCTTCTTTCCAGTTTTGAACGGAAGATATTTCCTTTTTCACCATAGGCCTCTATGGGCTTCCAAATATCGCTTTGCCAATTCCACAAGAACAACCTTAGCGAACGGCTTCTTGAAGGGAAAGATGTAACTCTGTGAGATGAATTCACAGAACACAGAGCAGTTTCTCAGAAAGCTTCTTTCCAGTTTTGAACGAAAGATATTTCCTTTTTCACCATAGCCCTCTATGGGCTTCCAAATATCCCTTTGCCAATTCCACAAGAACAGCCTTAGCGAAAGGCTTCTTGAAGGGAAAGATGTAACTCTGTGAGATGAATTCAGAGAACACAGAGCAGTTTCTCAGAAAGCTTGTTTCCAGTTTTGAACGGAAGATATTTCCTTTTACACCATAGGCCTCTATGGGCTTCCAAATATCCCTTTGCGAATTCCACAAGAAGAGCCTTAGGGAAAGGCTTCTTGAAGGGAAAGAAGTAACTCTGTGAGACGAATTCAGAGAACACAGAGCAGTTTCTCAGAAAGCTTCTTTCCAATTTTGAACGGAAGAGATTTCCTTTTTCACCATAGCCATCTATGGGCTTCCAAATATCCCTTTGCCAATTCCACAAGAACAGCCTTAGCCAAAGGCTTCTTGAAGGGAAAGATGTAACTCTGTGAGATGAATTCACAGAACACAGAGTAGTTTCTCAGAAAGCTTCTTTCCAGTTTTGAACGGAAGATATTTCCTTTTTCACCATAGCCCTCTATTGGCTTCCAAATATCCCTTTGCCAATTCCACAAGAACAGCCTTAGCGAAAGGCTTCTTGAAGGGAAATATGTAACTCTGTGAGATGAATTCAGAGAACACAGAGCAGTTTCTCAGAAAGCTTCTTTCCAGTTTTGAACGGAAGATATTTCCTTTTTCACCATAGCCCTCTATGGGCTTCCAAATATCCCTTTGCCAATTACACAAGAACAGCCTTAGCCAAAGGCTTCTGAAGGGAAAGATGTAACTCTGTGTGATGAATTCACAGAATACAGAGCAGTTTCTCAGAAAGCTTCTTTCCAGTTTTGAACGGAAGATATTTCCTTTTTCACCATAGCCCTCTATGTCCTTCCAAATATCGCTTTGCCAATTCCACAAGAACAACCTTAGCGAAAGGCTTCTTCAAGGGAAAGATGTAACTCTGTGAGATGAATTAACAGAACACAGAGCAGTTTCTCAGAAAGCTTCTTTCCAGTTTTGAACGGAAGATATTTCCTTTTTCACAATAGCCCTCTATGGGCTTCCAAATATCCCTTTGCCAATTCCACAAGAACAGCCTTAGCGAAAGGCTTCTTGAAGGGAAAGATGTAACTCTGTGAGATGAATTCAGAGAACACAGAGCAGTTTCTCAGAAAGCTTCTTTCCAGTTTTGAACGGAAGATATTTCCTTTTTCACCATAGCCCTCTATGGGCTTCCAAATATCCCTTTGCCAATTCCACAAGAATAGCCTTAGCGAAAGGCTTCTTGAAGGGAAAGATGTAACTCTGTGAGATGAATTCACAGAACACAGAGCAGTTTCTCAGAAAGCTTCTTTCCAGTTTTGAACGGCAGATATTTCCTTTTTCACCATAGCCCTCTATGGGCTTCCAAATATCCCTTTGCCAATTACACAAGAACAGCCTTAGCGAAAGGCTTCTTGAAGGGAAAGATGTAACTCTGTGAGATGAATTCACAGAACACAGAGCAGTTTCTCAGAAAGCTTCTTTCCAGTTTTGAACGGAAGATATTTCCTTTTTCACCATAGGCCTCTATGGGCTTCCAAATATCGCTTTGCCAATTCCACAAGAACAACCTTAGCGAACGGCTTCTTGAAGGGAAAGATGTAACTCTGTGAGATGAATTCACAGAACACAGAGCAGTTTCTCAGAAAGCTTCTTTCCAGTTTTGAACGAAAGATATTTCCTTTTTCACCATAGCCCTCTATGGGCTTCCAAATATCCCTTTGCCAATTCCACAAGAACAGCCTTAGCGAAAGGCTTCTTGAAGGGAAAGATGTAACTCTGTGAGATGAATTCAGAGAACACAGAGCAGTTTCTCAGAAAGCTTGTTTCCAGTTTTGAACGGAAGATATTTCCTTTTACACCATAGGCCTCTATGGGCTTCCAAATATCCCTTTGCGAATTCCACAAGAAGAGCCTTAGGGAAAGGCTTCTTGAAGGGAAAGAAGTAACTCTGTGAGACGAATTCAGAGAACACAGAGCAGTTTCTCAGAAAGCTTCTTTCCAATTTTGAACGGAAGAGATTTCCTTTTTCACCATAGCCATCTATGGGCTTCCAAATATCCCTTTGCCAATTCCACAAGAACAGCCTTAGCCAAAGGCTTCTTGAAGGGAAAGATGTAACTCTGTGAGATGAATTCACAGAACACAGAGTAGTTTCTCAGAAAGCTTCTTTCCAGTTTTGAACGGAAGATATTTCCTTTTTCACCATAGCCCTCTATTGGCTTCCAAATATCCCTTTGCCAATTCCACAAGAACAGCCTTAGCGAAAGGCTTCTTGAAGGGAAATATGTAACTCTGTGAGATGAATTCAGAGAACACAGAGCAGTTTCTCAGAAAGCTTCTTTCCAGTTTTGAACGGAAGATATTTCCTTTTTCACCATAGCCCTCTATGGGCTTCCAAATATCCCTTTGCCAATTACACAAGAACAGCCTTAGCCAAAGGCTTCTGAAGGGAAAGATGTAACTCTGTGTGATGAATTCACAGAATACAGAGCAGTTTCTCAGAAAGCTTCTTTCCAGTTTTGAACGGAAGATATTTCCTTTTTCACCATAGCCCTCTATGTCCTTCCAAATATCGCTTTGCCAATTCCACAAGAACAACCTTAGCGAAAGGCTTCTTCAAGGGAAAGATGTAACTCTGTGAGATGAATTAACAGAACACAGAGCAGTTTCTCAGAAAGCTTCTTTCCAGTTTTGAACGGAAGATATTTCCTTTTTCACAATAGCCCTCTATGGGCTTCCAAATATCCCTTTGCCAATTCCACAAGAACAGCCTTAGCGAAAGGCTTCTTGAAGGGAAAGATGTAACTCTGTGAGATGAATTCAGAGAACACAGAGCAGTTTCTCAGAAAGCTTCTTTCCAGTTTTGAACGGAAGATATTTCCTTTTTCACCATAGCCCTCTATGGGCTTCCAAATATCCCTTTGCCAATTCCACAAGAATAGCCTTAGCGAAAGGCTTCTTGAAGGGAAAGATGTAACTCTGTGAGATGAATTCACAGAACACAGAGCAGTTTCTCAGAAAGCTTCTTTCCAGTTTTGAACGGAAGATATTTCCTTTTTCACCATAGCCCTCTACGGTCTTCCAAATATCGCTTTGCCAATTCCACAAGAACAGCCTTAGCGAAAGGCTTCTTGAAGGGAAAGATGTAACTCTGTGAGATGAATTAACAGAACACAGAGCAGTTTCTCAGAAAGCTTCTTTCCAGTTTTGAACGGAAGTTATTTCCTTTTTCACCATAGCCCTCTATGGGCTTCCAAATATCCCTTTGCCAATTCCACAAGAACAGCCTTAGCGAAAGGCTTCTTGAAGGGAAAGATGTAACTCTGTGAGATGAATTAACAGAACACAGAGCAGTTTCTCAGAAAGCTTCTTTCCAGTTTTGAACGGAAGATATTTCCTTTTTCACCATAGCCCTCTATTGGCTTCCAAATATCCCTTTGCCAATTCCACAAGAACAGCCTTAGCGAAAGGCTTCTTGAAGGGAAAGATGTAACTCTGTGAGATGAATTCAGAGAACACAGAGCAGTTTCTCAGAAAGCTTCTTTCCAGTTTTGAACGGAAGATATTTCCTTTTTCACCATAGCCCTCTATGGGCTTCCAAATATCCCTTTGCCAATTCCACAAGAACAGCCTTAGCCAAAGGCTTCTTGAAGGGAAAGATGTAACTCTGTGAGATGAATTCACAGAACACGGAGCAGTTTCTCAGAAAGCTTCTTTCCAGTTTTGAACGGAAGATATTTCCTTTTCCACCCTAGCCCTCTATGTCCTTCCAAATATCGCTTTGCCAATTCCACAAGAACAACCTTAGCGAAAGGCTTCTTCAAGGGAAAGATGTAACTCTGTGAGATGAATTAACGGAACACAGAGCAGTTTCTCAGAAAGCTTCTTTCCAGTTTTGAACGGAAGATATTTTCTTTTTCACCATAGCCCTCTATGGGCTTCCAAATATCCCTTTGCCAATTCCACAAGAACAGCCTTAGCGAAACGCTTCTTGAAGGGAAAGAAGTAACTCTGTGAGATGAATTCACAGAACACAGAGCAGTTTCTCAGAAAGCTTCTTTCCAGTTTTGAACGGAAGATATTTCCTTTTTCACCATAGGCCTCTGTGGGCTTCCAAATATCCCTTTGCCAATTCCACAAGAACAGCCTTAGCGAAAGGCTTCTTGAAGGGAAAGAAGTAACTCTGTGAGATGAATTCACAGAACACAGAGCAGTTTCTCAGAAAGCTTCTTTCCAATTTTGAACGGAAGATATTTCCTTTTTCACCGTAGCCGTCTATGGGCTTCCAAATATCCCTTTGCCAATTCCACAAGAACAGCCTTAGCGAAAGGCTTCTTGAAGGGAAAGATGTAACTCTGTGAGATGAATTCAGAGAACACAGAGCAGTTTCTCAGAAAGCTTCTTTCCAGTTTTGAACGGAAGATATTTCCTTTTTCACCATAGCCCTCTATGGGCTTCCAAATATCCCTTTGCCAATTCCACAAGAAGAGCCTTAGCGAAAGGCTTCTTGAAGGGAAAGATGTAACTCTGTGAGATGAATTCACAGAACACAGAGCAGTTTCTCAGAAAGCTTCTTTCCAGTTTTGAACGGAAGATATTTCCTTTTTCACCATAGGCCTCTATTGGCTTCCAAATATCCCTTTGCCAATTCCACAAGAACAGCCTTAGCGAAAGGCTTCTTGAAGGGAAAGAAGTAACTCTGTGAGATGAATTCACAGAACACAGAGCAGTTTCTCAGAAAGCTTCTTTCCAGTTTTGAACGGAAGATATTTCCTTTTTCACCATAGGCCTCTGTGGGCTTCCAAATATCCCTTTGCCAATTCCACAAGAACAGCCATAGCGAAAGGCTTCTTGAAGGGAAAGAAGTAACTCTGTGAGATGAATTCACAGAACACAGAGCAGTTTCTCAGAAAGCTTCTTTCCAATTTTGAACGGAAGATATTTCCTTTTTCACCGTAGCCGTCTATGGGCTTCCAAATATCCCTTTGCCAATTCCACAAGAACAGCCTTAGCGAAAGGCTTCTTGAAGGGAAAGATGTAACTCTGTGAGATGAATTCAGAGAACACAGAGCAGTTTCTCAGAAAGCTTCTTTCCAGTTTTGAACGGAAGATATTTCCTTTTTCACCATAGCCCTCTATGGGCTTCCAAATATCCCTTTGCCAATTCCACAAGAAGAGCCTTAGCGAAAGGCTTCTTGAAGGGAAAGATGTAACTCTGTGAGATGAATTCACAGAACACAGAGCAGTTTCTCAGAAAGCTTCTTTCCAGTTTTGAACGGAAGATATTTCCTTTTTCACCATAGGCCTCTATTGGCTTCCAAATATCCCTTTGCCAATTCCACAAGAACAGCCTTAGCGAAAGGCTTCTTGAAGGGAAAGAAGTAACTCTGTGAGATGAATTCACAGAACACAGAGCAGTTTCTCAGAAAGCTTCTTTCCAGTTTTGAACGGAAGATATTTCCTTTTTCACCATAGCCCTCTATGGGCTTCCAAATATCCCTTTGCCAATTCCACAAGAACAGGCTTAGCCAAAGGCTTCTTGAAGGGAAAGATGTAACTCTGTGAGATGAATTAACAGAACACAGAGCAGTTTCTCAGAAAGCTTCTTTCCAGTTTTGAACGGAAGATATTTCCTTTTTCACCATAGCCCTCTACGGGCTTCCAAATATCGCTTTGCCAATTCCACAAGAACAGCCTTAGCAAAAGGCTTCTTCAAGGGAAAGATGTAACTCTGTGAGATGAATTCACAGAACACAGAGCAGTTTCTCAGAAAGATTCTTTCCAGTTTTGAACGGAAGATATTTCCTTTTTCACCATAGCCGTCTATGGGCTTCCAAATATCCCTTTGCCAATTCCTCAAGAACAGCCTTAGCGAAAGGCTTTTGAAGGGAAAGATGTAACTCTGTGAGATGAATTAACTGAACACAGAGCAGTTTCTCAGAAACCTTCTTTCCAGTTTTGAACGGAAGATATTTCCTTTTTCACCATAGCCCTCTATGGGCTTCCAAATATCCCTTTGCCAATTCCACAAGAACAGCCTTAGCGAAAGGCTTCTTGAAGGGAAAGATGTAACTCTGTGAGATGAATTAACAGAACACAGAGCAGTTTCTCAGAAAGCTTCTTTCCAGTTTTGAACGGAAGATATTTCCTTTTTCACCATAGCCCTCTACGGGCTTCCAAATATCGCTTTGCCAATTCCACAAGAACAGCCTTAGCGAAAGGCTTCTTGAAGGGAAAGATGTAACTCTGTGAGATGAATTCACAGAACACAGAGCAGTTTCTCAGAAAGCTTCTTTCCAGTTTTGAACGGAAGATATTTCCTTTTTCACCATAGCCCTCTATGGGCTTCCAAATATCCCTTTGCCAATTCCACAAGAACAGCCTTAGCGAAAGGCTTCTTGAAGGGAAAGATGTAACTCTGTGAGATGAATTCACAGAACACAGAGCAGTTTCTCAGAAAGCTTCTTTCCAGTTTTGAACGGAAGATATTTCCTTTTTCACCATAGCCCTCTATGGGCTTCCAAATATCCCTTTGCCAATTCAACAAGAACAGCCGTAGCGAAAGGCTTCTTGAAGGGAAAGATGTAACTCTGTGAGATGATTTCACAGAACACAGAGCAGTTTCTCAGAAAGCTTCTTTCCAGTTTTGAACGGAAGATATTTCCTTTTTCACCATAGCCCTCTATGGGCTTCCAAATATCGCTTTGCCAATTCCACAAGAACAGCCTTAGCGAAAGGCTTCTTCAAGGGAAAGATGTAACTCTGTGAGATGAATTAACAGAACACAGAGCAGTTTCTCAGAAGCTTCTTTCCAGTTTTGAACGGAAGATATTTTCTTTTTCACCATAGCCGTCTATGGGCTTCCAAATATCCCTTTGCCAATTCCACAAGAACAGCCTTAGCGAAAGGCTTCTTGAAGGGAAAGATGTAACTCTGTGAGATGAATTCACGGAATACAGAGCAGTTTCTCAGAAAGCTTGTTTCCAGTTTTGAACGGAAGATATTTCCTTTTTCACCATAGCCCTCTACGGGCTTCCAAATACCGCTTTGCCAATTCCACAAGAACAGCCTTAGCGAAAGGCTTATTGAAGGGAAAGATGTAACTCTGTGAGATGAATTCACAGAACACAGAGCAGTTTCTCAGAAAGCTTCTTTCCAGTTTTGAACGGAAGATATTTCCTTTTTCACCATAGCCCTCTATGGGCTTCCAAATATCCCTTTGCCAATTCCACAAGAACAGCCTTAGCGAAAGGCTTCTTGAAGGGAAAGATGTAACTCTGTGAGATGAATTCAGAGAACACAGAGCAGTTTCTCAGAAAGCTTCTTTCCAGTTTTGAACGGAAGATATTTCCTTTTTCACCATAGGCCTCTACGGGCTTCCAAATATCCCTTTGCCAATTCCACAAGAACAGCCTTAGTGAAAGGCTTCTTGAAGGGAAAGATGTAACTCTGTGAGATGAATTCCCAGAACACAGAGCAGTTTCTCAGAAAGCTTCTTTCCAGTTTTGAACGGAAGATATTTCCTTTTTCACCATAGCCCTCTATGGGCTTCCAAATATCGCTTTGCCAATTCCACCAGAACAACCTTAGCGAAAGGCTTCTTGAAGGGAAAGATGTATCTCTGTGAGATGAATTCACAGAACACAGAGCAGTTTCTCAGAAAGCTTCTTTCCAGTTTTGAACGGAAGATATTTCCTTTTTCACCATAGCCCTCTATGGGCTTCCAAATATCCCTTTGCCAATTCCACAAGAACAGCCTTAGCGAAAGGCTTCTTGAAGGGAAAGATGTAACCCTGTGAGATGAATTCAGAGAACACAGAGCAGTTTCTCAGAAAGCTTCTTTCCAGTTTTGAACGGAAGATATTTCCTTTTTCACCATAGGCCTCTATGGGCTTCCAAATATCCCTTTGCCAATTCCACAGGAACAGCCTTAGCGAAAGGCTTCTTGAAGGGAAAGATGTAACTCTGTGAGATGAATTCACAGAACACAGAGCAGTTTCTCAGAAAGCTTCTTTCCAGTTTTGAACGGAACATATTTCCTTTTTAACCATAGCCGTCTATGGGCTTCCAAATATCCCTTTGCCAATTAATCAAGAACAGCCTTAGGGAAAGGCTTTTGAAGGGAAAGATGTAACTCTGTGCGATGAATTCAGAGAACACAGAGCAGTTTCTCAGAAAGCTTCTTTCCAGTTTTGAAAGGAAGATATTTCCTTTTTTACCATAGCCCTCTATGGGCTTCCAAATATCCCTTTGCCAATTCCACAAGAACAGCCTTAGCGAAAGGCTTCTTGAAGGGAAAGATGTAACTCTGTGAGATGAATTCACAGAACACAGAGCAGTTTCTCAGAAAGCTTCTTTGCAGTTTTGAACGGAAGATATTTCCTTTTTCACCATAGCCCTCTACGGGCTTCAAATATCGCTTTGCCAATTCCACAAGAACAGCCTTAGCGAAAGGCTTCTTGAAGGGAAAGATGTAACTCTGTGAGATGAATTAACAGAACACAGAGCAGTTTCTCAGAAAGCTTCTTTCCAGTTTTGAACGGAAGATATTTCCTTTTTCACCATAGCCCTCTATGGGTTTCCAAATATCGGTTTGCCAATTCCACAAGAACAGCCTTAGCGAAAGGCTTCTTGAAGGGAAAGATGTAACTCTGTGAGATGAATTCACAGAACACAGAGCAGTTTCTCAGAAAGCTTCTTTCCAGTTTTGAACGAAGATATTTCCTTTTTAACCATAGCCGTCTATGGGCTTCCAAATATCCCTTTGCCAATTCCTCAAGAACAGCCTTAGCGAAAGGCTTTTGAAGGGAAAGATGTAACTCTGTGAGATGAATTAACAGAACACAGAGCAGTTTCTCAGAAAGCTTCTTTCCAGTTTTGAACGGAAGATATTTCCTTTTTCACCATAGCCCTCTATGGGCTTCCAAATATCCCTTTGCCAATTCCACAAGAACAGCCTTAGCGAAAGGCTTCTTGAAGGGAAAGATGTAACTCTGTGAGATGAATTCACAGAACACAGAGCAGTTTCTCAGAAAGCTTCTTTCCAGTTTTGAACGGAAGATATTTCCTTTTTCACCATAGCCCTCTATGGGCTTCCAAATATCCCTTTGCCAATTCCACAAGAACAGCCTTAGCGAAAGGCTTCTTGAAGGGAAAGATGTAACTCTGTGAGATGAATTCACAGAACACAGAGCAGTTTCTCAGAAAGCTTCTTTCCAGTTTTGAACGGAAGATATTTCCTTTTTCAACATAGCCCTCTATGGGCTTCAAAATATCCCTTTGCCAATTCCACAAGAACAGCCTTAGGGGAAGGCTTCTTGAAGGGAAAGATGTAACTCTGTTAGATGAATTCAGAGAACACAGAGCAGTTTCTCAGAAAGCTTCTTTCCAGTTTTGAACGGAAGATATTTCCTTTTTCACCATAGCCCTCTATGGGCTTCCAAATATCCCTTTGCCAATTCCACAAGAACAGCCTTAGCGAAAGGCTTCTTGAAGGGAAAGATGTAACTCTGTGAGATGAATTCACAGAACACAGAGCAGTTTCTCAGAAAGCTTCTTTCCAGTTTTGAACGGAAGATATTTCCTTTTTTACCATAGCCCTCTACGGGCTTCCAAATATCGCTTTGCCAATTCCACAAGAACAGCCTTAGCGAAAGGCTTCTTGAAGGGAAAGATGTAACTCTGTGAGATGAATTCCCAGAACACAGAGCAGTTTCTCAGAAAGCTTCTTTCCAGTTTTGAACGGAAGATATTTCCTTTTTCACCATAGACCTCTATGGGCTTCCAAATATCCCTTTGCCAATTCCACAAGAACAGCCTTAGCGAAAGGCTTCTTGAAGGGAAAGATGTAACTCTGTGAGATGAATTCACAGAACACAGAGCAGTTTCTCAGAAAGCTTCTTTCCAGTTTTGAACGGAAGATATTTCCTTTTTCACCATAGCCCTCTATGGGCTTCCAAATATCCCTTTGCCAATTCCACAAGAACAGCCTTAGCGAAAGGCTTCTTGAAGGGAAAGATGTAACTCTGTGAGATGAATTCACAGAACACAGAGCAGTTTCTCAGAAAGCTTCTTTCCAGTTTTGAACGGAAGATATTTCCTTTTTCACCATAGCCCTCTATGGGCTTCCAAATATCGCTTTGCCAATTCCACAAGAACAGCCTTAGCGAAAGGCTTCTTGAAGGGAAAGATGTAACTCTGTGAGATGAATTAACAGAACACAGAGCAGTTTCTCCGAAGCTTCTTTCCAATTTTGAACGGAAGATATTTTCTTTTTCACCATAGCCGTCTATGGGCTTCCAAATATCCCTTTGCCAATTCCACAAGAACAGCCTTAGCGAAAGGATTCTTGAAGGGAAAGATGTAACTCTGTGAGATGAATTCACGGAATACAGAGCAGTTTCTCAGAAAGCTACTTTCCAGTTTTGAACGGAAGATATTTCCTTTTTCACCATAGCCCTCTACGGGCTTCCAAATATCGCTTTGCCAATTCCACAAGAACAGCCTTAGTGAAAGGCTTCTTGAAGGGAAAGATGTAACTCTGTGAGATGAATTCACAGAACACAGAGCAGTTTCTCAGAAAGCTTCTTTCCAGTTTTGAACGGAAGATATTTCCTTTTTCACCATAGCCGTCTATGTTCTTCCAAATATCCCTTTGCCAATTCCACAAGAACAGCCTTAGCGAAAGGCTTCTTGAAGGGAAAGATGTAACTCTGTGAGATGAATTCACAGAACACAGAGCAGTTTCTCAGAAAGCTTCTTTCCAGTTTTGAACGGAAGATATTTCCTTTTTCACCATAGCCCTCTATGGGCTTCCAAATATCGCTTTGCCAATTCCACAAGAACAACCTTAGCGAAAGGCTTCTTCAAGGGAAAGATGTAACTCTGTGAGATGAATTAACAGAACACAGAGCAGTTTCTCAGAAAGCTTCTTTCCAGTTTTGAACGGAAGATATTTCCTTTTTCACCATAGCCCTCTATGGGCTTCCAAATATCCCTTGGCCAATTCCACAAGAACAGCCTTAGGGAAAGGCTTTTGAAGGGAAAGATGTAACTCTGTGCGATGAATTCAGAGAACACAGAGCAGTTTCTCAGAAAGCTTCTTTCCAGTTTTGAACTGAAGATATTTCCTTTTTCACCATAGCCCTCCATGGGCTTCCAAATATCCCTTTGCCAATTCCACAAGAACAGCCTTAGCGAAAGGCTTCTTGAAGGGAAAGATGTTACTCTGTGAGATGAATTCACAGAACACAGAGCAGTTTCTCAGAAAGCTTCTTTCCAGTTTTGAACGGAAGATATTTCCTTTTTCAACATAGCCCTCCACGGGCTTCCAAACATCGCTTTGCCAATTCCACAAGAACAGCCCTAGCGAAAGGCTTCTTGAAGGGAAAGATGTAACTCTGTGAGATGAATTAACAGAACACAGAGCAGTTTCTCAGAAAGCTTCTTTCCAGTTTTGAACGGAAGATATTTCCTTTTTCACCATAGGCCTCTATGGGCTTCCAAATATCCCTTTGCCAATTACACAAGAACAGCCTTAGCGAAAGGCTTCTTGAAGGGAAAGATGTAACTCTGTGAGATGAATTAACAGAACACAGAGCAGTTTCTCAGAAAGCTTCTTTCCAGTTTTGAACGGAAGATATTTCCTTTTTCACCATAGGCCTCTATGGGCTTCCAAATATCCCTTTGCCAATTCCACAGGAACAGCCTTAGCGAAAGGCTTCTTGAAGGGAAAGATGTAACTCTGTGAGATGAATTCACAGAACACAGAGCAGTTTCTCAGAAAGCTTCTTTCCAGTTTTGAACGGAAGATATTTCCTTTTTCACCATAGCCCTCTATGGGCTTCCAAATATCCCTTTGCCAATTCCACAAGAACAGGCTTAGCCAAAGGCTTCTTGAAGGGAAGATGTAACTCTGTGAGATGAATTAACAGAACACAGAGCAGTTTCTCAGAAAGCTTCTTTCCAGTTTTGAACGGAAGATATTTCCTTTTTCACCATAGCCCTCTACGGGCTTCCAAATATCGCTTTGCCAATTCCACAAGAACAGCCTTAGCAAAAGGCTTCTTCAAGGGAAAGATGTAACTCTGTGAGATGAATTCACAGAACACAGAGCAGTTTCTCAGAAAGCTTCTTTCCAGTTTTGAACGGAAGATATTTCCTTTTTCACCATAGCCCTCTATGGGCTTCCAAATATCCCTTTGCCAATTCCAAAAGAACAGCCTTAGCGAAAGGCTTCTTGAAGGGAAAGATGTAACTCTGTGAGATGAATTCAGAGAACACAGAGCAGTTTCTCAGAAAGCTTCTTTCCAGTTTTGAACGGAAGATATTTCCTTTTTCACCATACGCCTCTATGGGCTTCCAAATATCCCTTTGCCAATTCCACAAGAACAGCCTTAGCGAAAGGCTTCTTGAAGGGAAAGATGTAACTCTGTGAGATGAATTCACAGAACACAGAGCAGTTTCTCAGAAAGCTTCTTTCCAGTTTTGAACGGAAGATATTTCCTTTTCCACCATAGCCGTCTACGGGCTTCCAAATATCCCTTTGCCAATTCCACAAGAACAGCCTTAGCTAAAGGCTTCTTGAAGGTAAAGATGTAACTCTGTGATATGAATTCACAGAACACAGAGCAGTTTCTCAGAAAGCTTCTTTCCAGTTTTGAACGGAAGATATTTCCTTTTTCACCATAGCCCTCTATGGGCTTCCAAATATCCCTTTGCCAATTCCACAAGAACAGCCTTAGCCAAAGGCTTCTTGAAGGGAAAGATGTAACTGTGTGAGATGAATTCACAGAACACAGAGCAGTTTCTCAGAAAGCTTCTTTCCAGTTTTGAACGGAAGATATTTCCTTTTTCACCATAGCCCTCTATGGGTTTCCAAATATCGCTTTGCCAATTCCACAAGAATAGCCTTAGCGAAAGTCTTCTAGAAGGGAAAGATGTAACTCTGTGAGATGAATTCCCAGAACACAGAGCAGTTTCTCAGAAAGCTTCTTTCCAGTTTTGAACGGAAGATATTTCCTTTTTAACCATAGCCGTCTATGGGCTTCCAAATATCCCTTTGCCAATTCCTCAAGAACAGCCTTAGCGAAAGACTTTTGAAGGGAAAGATGTAACTCTGTGAGATGAATTAACTGAACACAGAGCAGTTTCTCAGAAACCTTCTTTCCAGTTTTGAACGGAAGATATTTCCTTTTTCACCATAGCCCTCTATGGGCTTCCAAATATCGCTTTGCCAATTCCACAAGAACAGCCTTAGCGAAAGGCTTCTTGAATGGAAAGATGTAACTCTGTGAGATGAATTCATAGAACACAGAGCAGTTTCTCAGAAAGCTTCTTTCCAGTTTTGAACGGAAGATATTTCCTTTTTCAACATAGCCCTCTATGGGCTTCCAAATATCCCTTTGCCAATTCCACAAGAACAGCCTTAGGGGAAGGCTTCTTGAAGGGAAAGATGTAACTCTGTTAGATGAATTCAGAGAACACAGAGCAGTTTCTCAGAAAGCTTCTTTCCAGTTTTGAACGGAAGATATTTCCTTTTTCACCATAGCCCTCTACGGGCTTCCAAATATCGCTTTGCCAATTCCACAAGAACAGCCTTAGCGAAAGGCTTCTTGAAGGGAAAGATGTAACTCTGTGAGATGAATTAACAGAACACAGAGCAGTTTCTCAGAAAGCTTCTTTCCAGTTTTGAACGGAAGATATTTCCTTTTTCACAATAGCCCTCTATGGGCTTTCAAATATCCCTTTGCCAATTCCACAAGAACAGCCTTAGCGAAAGGCTTCTTGAAGGGAAAGATGTAACTCTGTGAGATGAATTCAGAGAACACAGAGCAGTTTCTCAGAAAGCTTCTTTCCAGTTTTGAACGGAAGATATTTCCTTTCTCACCATAGCCCTCTATGGGCTTCCAAATATCCCTTTGCCAATTCCACAAGAACAGCCTTAGCGAAAGGCTTCTTGAAGGGAAAGATGTAACTCTGTGAGATGAATTCACAGAACACAGAGCAGTTTCTCAGAAAGCTTCTTTCCAGTTTTGAACGGAAGATATTTCCTTTTTCACCATAGCCCTCTACGGGCTTCCAAATATCGCTTTGCCAATTCCACAAGAACAGCCTTAGCGAAAGGCTTCTTGAAGGGAAAGATGTAACTCTGTGAGATGAATTCACAGAACACAGAGCAGTTTCTCAGAAAGCTTCTTTCCAGTTTTGAACGGAAGATATTTCCTTTTTCACCATAGCCCTCTATGGGCTTCCAAATATCCCTTTGCCAATTCCACAAGAACAGCCTTAGCGAAAGGCTTCTTGAAGGGAAAGATGTAACTCTGTGAGATGAATTCACAGAACACAGAGCAGTTTCTCAGAAAGCTTCTTTCCAGTTTTGAACGGAAGATATTTCCTTTTTCACCATAGCCCTCTATGGGCTTCCAAATATCCCTTTGCCAATTCAACAAGAACAGCCGTAGCGAAAGGCTTCTTGAAAGGAAAGATGTAACTCTGTGAGATGATTTCACAGAACACAGAGCAGTTTCTCAGAAAGCTTCTTTCCAGTTTTGAACGGAAGATATTTCCTTTTTCACCATAGCCCTCTATGGGCTTCCAAATATCGCTTTGCCAATTCCACAAGAACAGCCTTAGCGAAAGGCTTCTTCAAGGGAAAGATGTAACTCTGTGAGATGAATTAACAGAATACAGAGCAGTTTCTCAGAAGCTTCTTTCCAGTTTTGAACGGAAGATATTTTCTTTTTCACCATAGCCGTCTATGGGCTTCCAAATATCCCTTTGCCAATTCCACAAGAACAGCCTTAGCGAAAGGCTTCTTGAAGGGAAAGATGTAACTCTGTGTGATGAATTCACGGAATACAGAGCAGTTTCTCAGAAAGCTTCTTTCCAGTTTTGAACGGAAGATATTTCCTTTTTCACCATAGCCCTCTACGGGCTTCCAAATATCGCTTTGCCAATTCCACAAGAACAGCCTTAGCGAAAGGCTTATTGAAGGGAAAGATGTAACTCTGTGAGATGAATTCACAGAACACAGAGCAGTTTCTCAGAAAGCTTCTTTCCAGTTTTGAACGGAAGATATTTCCTTTTTCACCATAGCCCTCTATGGGCTTCCAAATATCCCTTTGCCAATTCCACAAGAACAGCCTTAGCGAAAGGCTTCTTGAAGGGAAAGATGTAACTCTGTGAGATGAATTCAGAGAACACAGAGCAGTTTCTCAGAAAGCTTCTTTCCAGTTTTGAACGGAAGATATTTCCTTTTTCACCATAGGCCTCTATGGGCTTCCAAATATCCCTTTGCCAATTCCACAAGAACAGCCTTAGTGAAAGGCTTCTTGAAGGGAAAGATGTAACTCTGTGAGATGAATTCACAGAACACAGAGCAGTTTCTCAGAAAGCTTCTTTCCAGTTTTGAACGGAAGATATTTCCTTTTTCACCATAGCCGTCTATGGGCTTCCAAATATCCCTTTGCCAATTCCACAAGAACAGCCTTAGCAAAAGGCTTCTTGAAGGGAAAGATGTAACTCTGTGAGATGAATTCACAGAACACAGAGCAGTTTCTCAGAAAGCTTCTTTCCAGTTTTGAACGGAAGATATTTCCTTTTTAACCATAGCCGTCTATGGGCTTCCAAATATCCCTTTGCCAATTCCTCAAGAACAGCCTTAGGGAAAGGCTTTTGAAGGGAAAGATGTAACTCTGTGCGATGAATTCAGAGAACACAGAGCAGTTTCTCAGAAAGCTTCTTTCCAGTTTTGAACTGAAGATATTTCCTTTTTCACCATAGCCCTCCATGGGCTTCCAAATATCCCTTTGCCAATTCCACAAGAACAGCCTTAGCGAAAGGCTTCTTGAAGGGAAAGATGTAACTCTGTGAGATGAATTCACAGAACACAGAGCAGTTTCTCAGAAAGCTTCTTTCCAGTTTTGAACGGAAGATATTTCCTTTTTCACCATAGCCCTCCACGGGCTTCCAAACATCGCTTTGCCAATTCCACAAGAACAGCCTTAGCGAAAGGCTTCTTGAAGGGAAAGATGTAACTCTGTGAGATGAATTAACAGAACACAGAGCAGTTTCTCAGAAAGCTTCTTTCCAGTTTTGAACGGAAGATATTTCCTTTTTCACCATAGCCCTCTATGGGCTTCCAAATATCCCTTTGCCAATTACACAAGAACAGCCTTAGCGAAAGGCTTCTTGAAGGGAAAGATGTAACTCTGTGAGATGAATTCAGAGAACACAGAGCAGTTTCTCAGAAAGCTTCTTTCCAGTTTTGAACGGAAGATATTTCCTTTTTCACCATAGGCCTCTATGGGCTTCCAAATATCCCTTTGCCAATTCCACAGGAACAGCCTTAGCGAAAGGCTTCTTGAAGGGAAAGATGTAACTCTGTGAGTTGAATTCACAGAACACAGAGCAGTTTCTCAGAAAGCTTCTTTCCAGTTTTGAACGGAAGATATTTCCTTTTTCACCATAGCCCTCTATGGGCTTCCAAATATCCCTTTGCCAATTCCACAAGAACAGGCTTAGCCAAAGGCTTCTTGAAGGGAAGACGTAACTCTGTGAGATGAATTAACAGAACACAGAGCAGTTTCTCAGAAAGCTTCTTTCCAGTTTTGAACGGAAGATATTTCCTTTTTCACCATAGCCCTCTACGGGCTTCCAAATATCGCTTTGCCAATTCCACAAGAACAGCCTTAGCAAAAGGCTTCTTCAAGGGAAAGATGTAACTCTGTGAGATGAATTCACAGAACACAGAGCAGTTTCTCAGAAAGCTTCTTTCCAGTTTTGAACGGAAGATATTTCCTTTTTCACCATAGCCCTCTATGGGCTTCCAAATATCCCTTTGCCAATTCCAAAAGAACAGCCTTAGCGAAAGGCTTCTTGAAGGGAAAGATGTAACTCTGTGAGATGAATTCAGAGAACACAGAGCAGTTTCTCAGAAATCTTCTTTCCAGTTTTGAACGGAAGATATTTCCTTTTTCACCATACGCCTCTATGGGCTTCCAAATATCCCTTTGCCAATTCCACAAGAACAGCCTTAGCGAAAGGCTTCTTGAAGGGAAAGATGTAACTCTGTGAGATGAATTCACAGAACACAGAGCAGTTTCTCAGAAAGCTTCTTTCCAGTTTTGAACGGAAGATATTACCTTTTCCACCATAGCCGTCTATGGGCTTCCAAATATCCCTTTGCCAATTCCACAAGAACAGCCTTAGCGAAAGGCTTCTTGAAGGTAAAGATGTAACTCTGTGATATGAATTCACAGAACACAGAGCAGTTTCTCAGAAAGCTTCTTTCCAGTTTTGAACGGAAGATATTTCCTTTTTCACCATAGCCCTCTATGGGCTTCCAAATATCCCTTTGCCAATTCCACAAGAACAGCCTTAGCCAAAGGCTTCTTGAAGGGAAAGATGTAACTGTGTGAGATGAATTCACAGAACACAGAGCAGTTTCTCAGAAAGCTTCTTTCCAGTTTTGAACGGAAGATATTTCCTTTTTCACCATAGCCCTCTATGGGTTTCCAAATATCGCTTTGCCAATTCCACAAGAATAGCCTTAGCGAAAGTCTTCTAGAAGGGAAAGATGTAACTCTGTGAGATGAATTCCCAGAACACAGAGCAGTTTCTCAGAAAGCTTCTTTCCAGTTTTGAACGGAAGATATTTCCTTTTTAACCATAGCCGTCTATGGGCTTCCAAATATCCCTTTGCCAATTCCTCAAGAACAGCCTTAGCGAAAGGCTTTTGAAGGGAAAGATGTAACTCTGTGAGATGAATTAACTGAACACAGAGCAGTTTCTCAGAAACCTTCTTTCCAGTTTTGAACGGAAGATATTTCCTTTTTCACCATAGCCCTCTATGGGCTTCCAAATATCCCTTTGCCAATTCCACAAGAACAGCCTTAGCGAAAGGCTTCTTGAATGGAAAGATGTAACTCTGTGAGATGAATTCATAGAACACAGAGCAGTTTCTCAGAAAGCTTCTTTCCAGTTTTGAACGGAAGATATTTCCTTTTTCAACATAGCCCTCTATGGGCTTCCAAATATCCCTTTGCCAATTCCACAAGAACAGCCTTAGGGGAAGGCTTCTTGAAGGGAAAGATGTAACTCTGTTAAATGAATTCAGAGAACACAGAGCAGTTTCTCAGAAAGCTTCTTTCCAGTTTTGAACGGAAGATATTTCCTTTTTCACCATAGCCCTCTATGGGCTTCCAAATATCGCTTTGCCAATTCCACAAGAACAGCCTTAGCGAAAGGCTTCTTGAAGGGAAAGATGTAACTCTGTGAGATGAATTAACAGAACACAGAGCAGTTTCTCAGAAAGCTTCTTTCCAGTTTTGAACGGAAGATATTTCCTTTTTCACAATAGCCCTCTATGGGCTTTCAAATATCCCTTTGCCAATTCCACAAGAACAGCCTTAGCGAAAGGCTTCTTGAAGGGAAAGATGTAACTCTGTGAGATGAATTCAGAGAACACAGAGCAGTTTCTCAGAAAGCTTCTTTCCAGTTTTGAACGGAAGATATTTCCTTTTTCACCATAGCCCTCTATGGGCTTCCAAATATCCCTTTGCCAATTCCACAAGAACAGCCTTAGCGAAAGGCTTCTTGAAGGGAAAGATGTAACTCTGTGAGATGAATTCACAGAACACAGAGCAGTTTCTCAGAAAGCTTCTTTCCAGTTTTGAACGGAAGATATTTCCTTTTTCACCATAGCCCTCTACGGGCTTCCAAATATCGCTTTGCCAATTCCACAAGAACAGCCTTAGCGAAAGGCTTCTTGAAGGGAAAGATGTAACTCTGTGAGATGAATTCACAGAACACAGAGCAGTTTCTCAGAAAGCTTCTTTCCAGTTTTGAACGGAAGATATTTCCTTTTTCACCATAGCCCTCTATGGGCTTCCAAATATCCCTTTGCCAATTCCACAAGAACAGCCTTAGCGAAAGGCTTCTTGAAGGGAAAGATGTAACTCTGTGAGATGAATTCACAGAACACAGAGCAGTTTCTCAGAAAGCTTCTTTCCAGTTTTGAACGGAAGATATTTCCTTTTTCACCATAGCCCTCTATGGGCTTCCAAATATCCCTTTGCCAATTCAACAAGAACAGCCGTAGCGAAAGGCTTCTTGAAAGGAAAGATGTAACTCTGTGAGATGATTTCACAGAACACAGAGCAGTTTCTCAGAAAGCTTCTTTCCAGTTTTGAACGGAAGATATTTCCTTTTTCACCATAGCCCTCTATGGGCTTCCAAATATCGCTTTGCCAATTCCACAAGAACAGCCTTAGCGAAAGGCTTCTTCAAGGGAAAGATGTAACTCTGTGAGATGAATTAACAGAATACAGAGCAGTTTCTCAGAAGCTTCTTTCCAGTTTTGAACGGAAGATATTTTCTTTTTCACCATAGCCGTCTATGGGCTTCCAAATATCCCTTTGCCAATTCCACAAGAACAGCCTTAGCGAAAGGCTTCTTGAAGGGAAAGATGTAACTCTGTGAGATGAATTCACGGAATACAGAGCAGTTTCTCAGAAAGCTTCTTTCCAGTTTTGAACGGAAGATATTTCCTTTTTCACCATAGCCCTCTACGGGCTTCCAAATATCGCTTTGCCAATTCCACAAGAACAGCCTTAGCGAAAGGCTTATTGAAGGGAAAGATGTAACTCTGTGAGATGAATTCACAGAACACAGAGCAGTTTCTCAGAAAGCTTCTTTCCAGTTTTGAACGGAAGATATTTCCTTTTTCACCATAGCCCTCTATGGGCTTCCAAATATCCCTTTGCCAATTCCACAAGAACAGCCTTAGCGAAAGGCTTCTTGAAGGGAAAGATGTAACTCTGTGAGATGAATTCAGAGAACACAGAGCAGTTTCTCAGAAAGCTTCTTTCCAGTTTTGAACGGAAGATATTTCCTTTTTCACCATAGGCCTCTATGGGCTTCCAAATATCCCTTTGCCAATTCCACAAGAACAGCCTTAGTGAAAGGCTTCTTGAAGGGAAAGATGTAACTCTGTGAGATGAATTCACAGAACACAGAGCAGTTTCTCAGAAAGCTTCTTTCCAGTTTTGAACGGAAGATATTTCCTTTTTCACCATAGCCGTCTATGGGCTTCCAAATATCCCTTTGCCAATTCCACAAGAACAGCCTTAGCAAAAGGCTTCTTGAAGGGAAAGATGTAACTCTGTGAGATGAATTCACAGAACACAGAGCAGTTTCTCAGAAAGCTTCTTTCCAGTTTTGAACGGAAGATATTTCCTTTTTAACCATAGCCGTCTATGGGCTTCCAAATATCCCTTTGCCAATTCCTCAAGAACAGCCTTAGGGAAAGGCTTTTGAAGGGAAAGATGTAACTCTGTGCGATGAATTCAGAGAACACAGAGCAGTTTGTCAGAAAGCTTCTTTCCAGTTTTGAACGGACGATATTTCCTTTTTCACCATAGGCCTCTATGGGCTTCCAAATATCCCTTTGCCAATTCCACAGGAACAGCCTTAGCGAAAGGCTTCTTGAAGGGAAAGATGTAACTCTGTGAGATGAATTCACAGAACACAGAGCAGTTTCTCAGAAAGCTTCTTTCCAGTTTTGAACGGAAGATATTTCCTTTTTCACCATAGCCCTCTATGGGCTTCCAAATATCCCTTTGCCAATTCCACAAGAACAGGCTTAGCCAAAGGCTTCTTGAAGGGAAGATGTAACTCTGTGAGATGAATTAACAGAACACAGAGCAGTTTCTCAGAAAGCTTCTTTCCAGTTTTGAACGGAAGATATTTCCTTTTTCACCATAGCCCTCTACGGGCTTCCAAATATCGCTTTGCCAATTCCACAAGAACAGCCTTAGCAAAAGGCTTCTTCAAGGGAAAGATGTAACTCTGTGAGATGAATTCACAGAACACAGAGCAGTTTCTCAGAAAGCTTCTTTCCAGTTTTGAACGGAAGATATTTCCTTTTTCACCATAGCCCTCTATGGGCTTCCAAATATCCCTTTGCCAATTCCAAAAGAACAGCCTTAGCGAAAGGCTTCTTGAAGGGAAAGATGTAACTCTGTGAGATGAATTCAGAGAACACAGAGCAGTTTCTCAGAAATCTTCTTTCCAGTTTTGAACGGAAGATATTTCCTTTTTCACCATAGCCGTCTATGGGCTTCCAAATATCCCTTTGCCAATTCCACAAGAACAGCCTTAGCGAAAGGCTTCTTGAAGGGAAAGATGTAACTCTGTGAGATGAATTCACAGAACACAGAGCAGTTTCTCAGAAAGCTTCTTTCCAGTTTTGAACGGAAGATATTTCCTTTTCCACCATAGCCGTCTATGGGCTTCCAAATATCCCTTTGCCAATTCCACAAGAACAGCCTTAGCGAAAGGCTTCTTGAAGGTAAAGATGTAACTCTGTGATATGAATTCACAGAACACAGAGCAGTTTCTCAGAAAGCTTCTTTCCAGTTTTGAACGGAAGATATTTCCTTTTTCACCATAGCCCTCTATGGGCTTCCAAATATCCCTTTGCCAATTCCACAAGAACAGCCTTAGCCAAAGGCTTCTTGAAGGGAAAGATGTAACTGTGTGAGATGAATTCACAGAACACAGAGCAGTTTCTCAGAAAGCTTCTTTCCAGTTTTGAACGGAAGATATTTCCTTTTTCACCATAGCCCTCTATGGGTTTCCAAATATCGCTTTGCCAATTCCACAAGAATAGCCTTAGCGAAAGTCTTCTAGAAGGGAAAGATGTAACTCTGTGAGATGAATTCCCAGAACACAGAGCAGTTTCTCAGAAAGCTTCTTTCCAGTTTTGAACGGAAGATATTTCCTTTTTAACCATAGCCGTCTATGGGCTTCCAAATATCCCTTTGCCAATTCCTCAAGAACAGCCTTAGCGAAAGGCTTTTGAAGGGAAAGATGTAACTCTGTGAGATGAATTAACTGAACACAGAGCAGTTTCTCAGAAACCTTCTTTCCAGTTTTGAACGGAAGATATTTCCTTTTTCACCATAGCCCTCTATGGGCTTCGAAATATCCCTTTGCCAATTCCACAAGAACAGCCTTAGCGAAAGGCTTCTTGAATGGAAAGATGTAACTCTGTGAGATGAATTCATAGAACACAGAGCAGTTTCTCAGAAAGCTTCTTTCCAGTTTTGAACGGAAGATATTTCCTTTTTCAACATAGCCCTCTATGGGCTTCCAAATATCCCTTTGCCAATTCCACAAGAACAGCCTTAGGGGAAGGCTTCTTGAAGGGAAAGATGTAACTCTGTTAGATGAATTCAGAGAACACAGAGCAGTTTCTCAGAAAGCTTCTTTCCAGTTTTGAACGGAAGATATTTCCTTTTTCACCATAGCCCTCTACGGGCTTCCAAATATCGCTTTGCGAATTCCACAAGAACAGCCTTAGCGAAAGGCTTCTTGAAGGGAAAGATGTAACTCTGTGAGATGAATTAACAGAACACAGAGCAGTTTCTCAGAAAGCTTCTTTCCAGTTTTGAACGGAAGATATTTCCTTTTTCACAATAGCCCTCTATGGGCTTTCAAATATCCCTTTGCCAATTCCACAAGAACAGCCTTAGCGAAAGGCTTCTTGAAGGGAAAGATGTAACTCTGTGAGATGAATTCAGAGAACACAGAGCAGTTTCTCAGAAAGCTTCTTTCCAGTTTTGAACGGAAGATATTTCCTTTTTCACCATAGCCCTCTATGGGCTTCCAAATATCCCTTTGCCAATTCCACAAGAACAGCCTTAGCGAAAGGCTTCTTGAAGGGAAAGATGTAACTCTGTGAGATGAATTCACAGAACACAGAGCAGTTTCTCAGAAAGCTTCTTTCCAGTTTTGAACGGAAGATATTTCCTTTTTCACCATAGCCCTCTACGGGCTTCCAAATATCGCTTTGCCAATTCCACAAGAACAGCCTTAGCGAAAGGCTTCTTGAAGGGAAAGATGTAACTCTGTGAGATGAATTCACAGAACACAGAGCAGTTTCTCAGAAAGCTTCTTTCCAGTTTTGAACGGAAGATATTTCCTTTTTCACCATAGCCCTCTATGGGCTTCCAAATATCCCTTTGCCAATTCCACAAGAACAGCCTTAGCGAAAGGCTTCTTGAAGGGAAAGATGTAACTCTGTGAGATGAATTCACAGAACACAGAGCAGTTTCTCAGAAAGCTTCTTTCCAGTTTTGAACGGAAGATATTTCCTTTTTCACAATAGCCCTCTATGGGCTTCCAAATATCCCTTTGCCAATTCAACAAGAACAGCCGTAGCGAAAGGCTTCTTGAAAGGAAAGATGTAACTCTGTGAGATGATTTCACAGAACACAGAGCAGTTTCTCAGAAAGCTTCTTTCCAGTTTTGAACGGAAGATATTTCCTTTTTCACCATAGCCCTCTATGGGCTTCCAAATATCGCTTTGCCAATTCCACAAGAACAGCCTTAGCGAAAGGCTTCTTCAAGGGAAAGATGTAAATCTGTGAGATGAATTAACAGAATACAGAGCAGTTTCTCAGGAGCTTCTTTCCAGTTTTGAACGGAAGATATTTTCTTTTTCACCATAGCCGTCTATGGGCTTCCAAATATCCCTTTGCCAATTCCACAAGAACAGCCTTAGCGAAAGGCTTCTTGAAGGGAAAGATGTAACTCTGTGAGATGAATTCACGGAATACAGAGCAGTTTCTCAGAAAGCTTCTTTCCAGTTTTGAACGGAAGATATTTCCTTTTTCACCATAGCCCTCTACGGGCTTCCAAATATCGCTTTGCCAATTCCACAAGAACAGCCTTAGCGAAAGGCTTATTGAAGGGAAAGATGTAACTCTGTGAGATGAATTCACAGAACACAGAGCAGTTTCTCAGAAAGCTTCTTTCCAGTTTTGAAGGGAAGATATTTCCTTTTTCACCATAGCCCTCTATGGGCTTCCAAATATCCCTTTGCCAATTCCACAAGAACAGCCTTAGCGAAAGGCTTCTTGAAGGGAAAGATGTAACTCTGTGAGATGAATTCAGAGAACACAGAGCAGTTTCTCAGAAAGCTTCTTTCCAGTTTTGAACGGAAGATATTTCCTTTTTCACCATAGGCCTCTATGGGCTTCCAAATATCCCTTTGCCAATTCCACAAGAACAGCCTTAGTGAAAGGCTTCTTGAAGGGAAAGATGTAACTCTGTGAGATGAATTCACAGAACACAGAGCAGTTTCTCAGAAAGCTTCTTTCCAGTTTTGAACGGAAGATATTTCCTTTTCCACCATAGCCGTCTATGGGCTTCCAAATATCCCTTTGCCAATTCCACAAGAACAGCCTTAGCAAAAGGCTTCTTGAAGGGAAAGATGTAACTCTGTGAGATGAATTCCCAGAACACAGAGCAGTTTCTCAGAAAGCTTCTCTCCAGTTTTGAACGGAAGATATTTCCTTTTTCACCATAGCCCTCTATGGGCTTCCAAATATCGCTTTGCCAATTCCACAAGAACAACCTTAGCGAAAGGCTTCTTCAAGGGAAAGATGTAACTCTGTGAGATGAATTAACAGAACACAGAGCAGTTTCTCAGAAAGCTTCTTTCCAGTTTTGAACGGAAGATATTTCCTTTTTCACCATAGCCCTCTATGGGCTTTCAAATATCCCTTTGCCAATTCCACAAGAACAGCCTTAGCGAAAGGCTTATTGAAGGGAAAGATGTAACCCTGTGAGATGAATTCAGAGAACACAGAGCAGTTTCTCAGAAAGATTCTTTCCAGTTTTGAACGGAAGATATTTCCTTTTTCACCATAGGCCTCTATGGGCTTCCAAATATCCCTTTGCCAATTCCACAGGAACAGCCTTAGCGAAAGGCTTCTTGAAGGGAAAGATGTAACTCTGTGAGATGAATTCACAGAACACAGAGCAGTTTCTCAGAAAGCTTCTTTCCAGTTTTGAACAGAAGATATTTCCTTTTTCACCATAGCCCTCTATGGGCTTCCAAATATCCCTTTGCCAATTCCACAAGAACAGACTTAGCGAAAGTCTTCTTGAAGGGAAAGATGTAACTCTGTGAGATGAATTAACAGAACACAGAGCAGTTTCTCAGAAAGCTTCTTTCCAGTTTTGAACGGAAGATATTTCCTTTTTCACCATAGCCCTCTATGGGTTTCCAAATATCGGTTTGCCAATTCCACAAGAACAGCCTTAGCGAAAGGCTTCTTGAAGGGAAAGATGTAACTCTGTGAGATGAATTCACAGAACACAGAGCAGTTTCTCAGAAAGCTTCTTTCCAGTTTTGAACGGAACATATTTCCTTTTTAACCATAGCCGTCTATGGGCTTCCAAATATCCCTTTGCCAATTCCACAAGAACAGCCTTAGGGAAAGGCTTTTGAAGGGAAAGATGTAACTCTGTGCGATGAATTCAGAGAACACAGAGCAGTTTCTCAGAAAGCTTCTTTCCAGTTTTGAAAGGAAGATATTTCCTTTTTTACCATAGCCCTCTATGGGCTTCCAAATATCCCTTTGCCAATTCCACAAGAACAGCCTTAGCGAAAGGCTTCTTGAAGGGAAAGATGTAACTCTGTGAGATGAATTCACAGAACACAGAGCAGTTTCTCAGAAAGCTTCTTTGCAGTTTTGAACGGAAGATATTTCCTTTTTCACCATAGCCCTCTACGGGCTTCCAAATATCGCTTTGCCAATTCCACAAGAACAGCCTTAGCGAAAGGCTTCTTGAAGGGAAAGATGTAACTCTGTGAGATGAATTAACAGAACACAGAGCAGTTTCTCAGAAAGCTTCTTTCCAGTTTTGAACGGAAGATATTTCCTTTTTCACCATAGCCCTCTATGGGCATCCAAATATCCCTTTGCCAATTCCACAAGAACAGCCTTAGCGAAAGGCTTCTTGAAGGGAAAGATGTAACTGTGTGAGATGAATTCACAGAACACAGAGCAGTTTCTTAGAAAGCTTCTTTCCAGTTTTGGACGGAAGATATTTCCTTTTTCACCATAGCCCTCTATGGGTTTCCAAATATCGCTTTGCCAATTCCAGAAGAACAGCCTTAGCGAAAGGCTTCTTGAAGGGAAAGATGTAACTCTGTGAGATGAATTCACAGAACACAGAGCAGTTTCTCAGAAAGCTTCTTTCCAGTTTTGAACGGAAGATATTTCCTTTTTAACCATAGCCGTCTATGGGCTTCCAAATATCACTTTGCCAATTCCTCAAGAACAGCCTTAGCGAAAGGCTTTTGAAGGGAAAGATGTAACTCTGTGAGATGAATTAACTGAACACAGAGCAGTTTCTCACAAAGCTTCTTTCCAGTTTTGAACGGAAGATATTTCCTTTTTCACCATAGCCCTCTATGGGCTTCCAAATATCCCTTTGCCAATTCCACAAGAACAGCCTTAGCGAAAGGCTTCTTGAATGGAAAGATGTAACTCTGTGAGATGAATTCATAGAACACAGAGCAGTTTCTCAGAAAGCTTCTTTCCAGTTTTGAACGGAAGATACTTCCTTTTTCAACATAGCCCTCTACGGGCTTCCAAATATCCCTTTGCCAATTCCACAAGAACAGCCTTAGGGGAAGGCTTCTTGAAGGGAAAGATGTAACTCTGTGAGATGAATTCACAGAACACAGAGCAGTTTCTCAGAAAGCTTCTTTCCAGTTTTGAACGGAAGATATTTCCTTTTTCACCATAGCCCTCTACGGGCTTCCAAATATCGCTTTGCCAATTCCACAAGAACAGCCTTAGCGAAAGGCTTCTTGAAGGGAAAGATGTAACTCTGTGAGATGAATTAACAGAACACAGAGCAGTTTCTCAGAAAGCTTCTTTCCAGTTTTGAACGGAAGATATTTCCTTTTTCACAATAGCCCTCTATGGGCTTCCAAATATCCCTTTGCCAATTCCACAAGAACAGCCTTAGCGAAAGGCTTCTTGAAGGGAAAGATGTAACTCTGTGAGATGAATTCAGAGAACACAGAGCAGTTTCTCAGAAAGCTTCTTTCCAGTTTTGAACGGAAGATATTTCCTTTTTCACCATAGCCCTCTATGGGCTTCCAAATATCCCTTTGCCAATTACACAAGAACAGCCTTAGCGAAAGGCTTCTTGAAGGGAAAGATGTAACTCTGTGAGATGAATTCACAGAACACAGAGCAGTTTCTCAGAAAGCTTCTTTCCAGTTTTGAACGGAAGATATTTCCTTTTTCACCATAGCCCTCTACGGGCTTCCAAATATCGCTTTGCCAATTCCACAAGAACAGCCTTAGCGAAAGGCTTCTTGAAGGGAAAGATGTAACTCTGTGAGATGAATTCCCAGAACACAGAGCAGTTTCTCAGAAAGCTTCTTTCCAGTTTTGAACGGAAGATATTTCCTTTTTCACCATAGACCTCTATGGGCTTCCAAATATCCCTTTGCCAATTCCACAAGAACAGCCTTAGCGAAAGGCTTCTTGAAGGGAAAGATGTAACTCTGTGAGATGAATTCACAGAACACAGAGCAGTTTCTCAGAAAGCTTCTTTCCAGTTTTGAACGGAAGATATTTCCTTTTTCACCATAGCCCTCTATGGGCTTCCAAATATCCCTTTGCCAATTCCACAAGAACAGCCTTAGCGAAAGGCTTCTTGAAGGGAAAGATGTAACTCTGTGAGATGAATTCACAGAACACAGAGCAGTTTCTCAGAAAGCTTCTTTCCAGTTTTGAACGGAAGATATTTCCTTTTTCACCATAGCCCTCTACGGGCTTCCAAATATCGCTTTGCCAATTCCACAAGAACAGCCTTAGCGAAAGGCTTCTTGAAGGGAAAGATGTAACTCTGTGAGATGAATTCACAGAACACAGAGCAGTTTCTCAGAAAGCTTCTTTCCAGTTTTGAACGGAAGATATTTCCTTTTTCACCATAGCCCTCTATGGGCTTCCAAATATCGCTTTGCCAATTCCACAAGAACAGCCTTAGCGAAAGGCTTCTTGAAGGGAAAGTTGTAACTCTGTGGGATGAATTAACAGAACACAGAGCAGTTTCTCAGAAGCTTCTTTCCAATTTTGAACGGAAGATATTTTCTTTTTCACCATAGCCTTCTATGGGCTTCCAAATATCCCTTTGCCAATTCCACAAGAACAGCCTTAGCGAAAGGCTTCTTGAAGGGAAAGATGTAACTCTGTGAGATGAATTCACGGAATACAGAGCAGTTTCTCAGAAAGCTTCTTTCCAGTTTTGAACGGAAGATATTTCCTTTTTCACCATAGCCCTCTACGGGCTTCCAAATATCGCTTTGCCAATTCCACAAGAACAGCCTTAGCGAAAGGCTTATTGAAGGGAAAGATGTAACTCTGTGAGATGAATTCACAGAACACAGAGCAGTTTCTCAGAAAGCTTCTTTCCAGTTTTGAACGGAAGATATTTCCTTTTTCACCATAGCCCTCTATGGGCTTCCAAATATCCCTTTGCCAATTCCACAAGAACAGCCTTAGCGAAAGGCTTCTTGAAGGGAAAGATGTAACTCTGTGAGATGAATTCAGAGAACACAGAGCAGTTTCTCAGAAAGCTTCTTTCCAGTTTTGAACGGAAGATATTTCCTTTTTCACCATAGGCCTCTATGGGCTTCCAAATATCCCTTTGCCAATTCCACAAGAACAGCCTTAGTGAAAGGCTTCTTGAAGGGAAAGATGTAACTCTGTGAGATGAATTCACAGAACACAGAGCAGTTTCTCAGAAAGCTTCTTTCCAGTTTTGAACGGAAGATATTTCCTTTTTCACCATAGCCGTCTATGGGCTTCCAAATATCCCTTTGCCAATTCCACAAGAACAGCCTTAGCAAAAGGCTTCTTGAAGGGAAAGATGTAACTCTGTGAGATGAATTCACAGAACACAGAGCAGTTTCTCAGAAAGCTTCTTTCCAGTTTTGAACGTAAGATATTTCCTTTTTAACCATAGCCGTCTATGGGCTTCCAAATATCCCTTTGCCAATTCCTCAAGAACAGCCTTAGGGAAAGGCTTTTGAAGGGAAAGATGTAACTCTGTGCGATGAATTCAGAGAACACAGAGCAGTTTCTCAGAAAGCTTCTTTCCAGTTTTGAACTGAAGATATTTCCTTTTTCACCATAGCCCTCCATGGGCTTCCAAATATCCCTTTGCCAATTCCACAAGAACAGCCTTAGCGAAAGGCTTCTTGAAGGGAAAGATGTAACTCTGTGAGATGAATTCACAGAACACAGAGCAGTTTCTCAGAAAGCTTCTTTCCAGTTTTGAACGGAAGATATTTCCTTTTTCACCATAGCCCTCCACGGGCTTCCAAACATCGCTTTGCCAATTCCACAAGAACAGCCTTAGCGAAAGGCTTCTTGAAGGGAAAGATGTAACTCTGTGAGATGAATTAACAGAACACAGAGCAGTTTCTCAGAAAGCTTCTTTCCAGTTTTGAACGGAAGATATTTCCTTTTTCACCATAGCCCTCTATGGGCTTCCAAATATCCCTTTGCCAATTACACAAGAACAGCCTTAGCGAAAGGCTTCTTGAAGGGAAAGATGTAACTCTGTGAGATGAATTCAGAGAACACAGAGCAGTTTCTCAGAAAGCTTCTTTCCAGTTTTGAACGGAAGATATTTCCTTTTTCACCATAGGCCTCTATGGGCTTCCAAATATCCCTTTGCCAATTCCACAGGAACAGCCTTAGCGAAAGGCTTCTTGAAGGGAAAGATGTAACTCTGTGAGATGAATTCACAGAACACAGAGCAGTTTCTCAGAAAGCTTCTTTCCAGTTTTGAACGGAAGATATTTCCTTTTTCACCATAGCCCTCTATGGGCTTCCAAATATCCCTTTGCCAATTCCACAAGAACAGGCTTAGCCAAAGGCTTCTTGAAGGGAAGACGTAACTCTGTGAGATGAATTAACAGAACACAGAGCAGTTTCTCAGAAAGCTTCTTTCCAGTTTTGAACGGAAGATATTTCCTTTTTCACCATAGCCCTCTACGGGCTTCCAAATATCGCTTTGCCAATTCCACAAGAACAGCCTTAGCAAAAGGCTTCTTCAAGGGAAAGATGTAACTCTGTGAGATGAATTCACAGAACACAGAGCAGTTTCTCAGAAAGCTTCTTTCCAGTTTTGAACGGAAGATATTTCCTTTTTCACCATAGCCCTCTATGGGCTTCCAAATATCCCTTTGCCAATTCCAAAAGAACAGCCTTAGCGAAAGGCTTCTTGAAGGGAAAGATGTAACTCTGTGAGATGAATTCAGAGAACACAGAGCAGTTTCTCAGAAATCTTCTTTCCAGTTTTGAACGGAAGATATTTCCTTTTTCACCATACGCCTCTATGGGCTTCCAAATATCCCTTTGCCAATTCCACAAGAACAGCCTTAGCGAAAGGCTTCTTGAAGGGAAAGATGTAACTCTGTGAGATGAATTCACAGAACACAGAGCAGTTTCTCAGAAAGCTTCTTTCCAGTTTTGAACGGAAGATATTTCCTTTTCCACCATAGCCGTCTATGGGCTTCCAAATATCCCTTTGCCAATTCCACAAGAACAGCCTTAGCGAAAGGCTTCTTGAAGGTAAAGATGTAACTCTGTGATATGAATTCACAGAACACAGAGCAGTTTCTCAGAAAGCTTCTTTCCAGTTTTGAACGGAAGATATTTCCTTTTTCACCATAGCCCTCTATGGGCTTCCAAATATCCCTTTGCCAATTCCACAAGAACAGCCTTAGCCAAAGGCTTCTTGAAGGGAAAGATGTAACTGTGTGAGATGAATTCACAGAACACAGAGCAGTTTCTCAGAAAGCTTCTTTCCAGTTTTGAACGGAAGATATTTCCTTTTTCACCATAGCCCTCTATGGGTTTCCAAATATCGCTTTGCCAATTCCACAAGAATAGCCTTAGCGAAAGTCTTCTAGAAGGGAAAGATGTAACTCTGTGAGATGAATTCCCAGAACACAGAGCAGTTTCTCAGAAAGCTTCTTTCCAGTTTTGAACGGAAGATATTTCCTTTTTAACCATAGCCGTCTATGGGCTTCCAAATATCCCTTTGCCAATTCCTCAAGAACAGCCTTAGCGAAAGGCTTTTGAAGGGAAAGATGTAACTCTGTGAGATGAATTAACTGAACACAGAGCAGTTTCTCAGAAACCTTCTTTCCAGTTTTGAACGGAAGATATTTCCTTTTTCACCATAGCCCTCTATGGGCTTCCAAATATCCCTTTGCCAATTCCACAAGAACAGCCTTAGCGAAAGGCTTCTTGAATGGAAAGATGTAACTCTGTGAGATGAATTCATAGAACACAGAGCAGTTTCTCATAAAGCTTCTTTCCAGTTTTGAACGGAAGATATTTCCTTTTTCAACATAGCCCTCTATGGGCTTCCAAATATCCCTTTGCCAATTCCACAAGAACAGCCTTAGGGGAAGGCTTCTTGAAGGGAAAGATGTAACTCTGTTAGATGAATTCAGAGAACACAGAGCAGTTTCTCAGAAAGCTTCTTTCCAGTTTTGAACGGAAGATATTTCCTTTTTCACCATAGCCCTCTATGGGCTTCCAAATATCGCTTTGCCAATTCCACAAGAACAGCCTTAGCGAAAGGCTTCTTGAAGGGAAAGATGTAACTCTGTGAGATGAATTAACAGAACACAGAGCAGTTTCTCAGAAAGCTTCTTTCCAGTTTTGAACGGAAGATATTTCCTTTTTCACAATAGCCCTCTATGGGCTTTCAAATATCCCTTTGCCAATTCCACAAGAACAGCCTTAGCGAAAGGCTTCTTGAAGGGAAAGATGTAACTCTGTGAGATGAATTCAGAGAACACAGAGCAGTTTCTCAGAAAGCTTCTTTCCAGTTTTGAACGGAAGATATTTCCTTTTTCACCATAGCCCTCTATGGGCTTCCAAATATCCCTTTGCCAATTCCACAAGAACAGCCTTAGCGAAAGGCTTCTTGAAGGGAAAGATGTAACTCTGTGAGATGAATTCACAGAACACAGAGCAGTTTCTCAGAAAGCTTCTTTCCAGTTTTGAACGGAAGATATTTCCTTTTTCACCATAGCCCTCTACGGGCTTCCAAATATCGCTTTGCCAATTCCACAAGAACAGCCTTAGCGAAAGGCTTCTTGAAGGGAAAGATGTAACTCTGTGAGATGAATTCACAGAACACAGAGCAGTTTCTCAGAAAGCTTCTTTCCAGTTTTGAACGGAAGATATTTCCTTTTTCACCATAGCCCTCTATGGGCTTCCAAATATCCCTTTGCCAATTCCACAAGAACAGCCTTAGCGAAAGGCTTCTTGAAGGGAAAGATGTAACTCTGTGAGATGAATTCACAGAACACAGAGCAGTTTCTCAGAAAGCTTCTTTCCAGTTTTGAACGGAAGATATTTCCTTTTTCACCATAGCCCTCTATGGGCTTCCAAATATCCCTTTGCCAATTCAACAAGAACAGCCGTAGCGAAAGGCTTCTTGAAAGGAAAGATGTAACTCTGTGAGATGATTTCACAGAACACAGAGCAGTTTCTCAGAAAGCTTCTTTCCAGTTTTGAACGGAAGATATTTCCTTTTTCACCATAGCCCTCTATGGGCTTCCAAATATCGCTTTGCCAATTCCACAAGAACAGCCTTAGCGAAAGGCTTCTTCAAGGGAAAGATGTAACTCTGTGAGATGAATTAACAGAATACAGAGCAGTTTCTCAGAAGCTTCTTTCCAGTTTTGAACGGAAGATATTTTCTTCTTCACCATAGCCGTCTATGGGCTTCCAAATATCCCTTTGCCAATTCCACAAGAACAGCCTTAGCGAAAGGCTTCTTGAAGGGAAAGATGTAACTCTGTGAGATGAATTCACGGAATACAGAGCAGTTTCTCAGAAAGCTTCTTTCCAGTTTTGAATGGAAGATATTTCCTTTTTCACCATAGCCCTCTACGGGCTTCCAAATATCGCTTTGCCAATTCCACAAGAACAGCCTTAGCGAAAGGCTTATTGAAGGGAAAGATGTAACTCTGTGAGATGAATTCACAGAACACAGAGCAGTTTCTCAGAAAGCTTCTTTCCAGTTTTGAACGGAAGATATTTCCTTTTTCACCATAGCCCTCTATGGGCTTCCAAATATCCCTTTGCCAATTCCACAAGAACAGCCTTAGCGAAAGGCTTCTTGAAGGGAAAGATGTAACTCTGTGAGATGAATTCAGAGAACACAGAGCAGTTTCTCAGAAAGCTTCTTTCCAGTTTTGAACGGAAGATATTTCCTTTTTCACCATAGGCCTCTATGGGCTTCCAAATATCCCTTTGCCAATTCCACAAGAACAGCCTTAGTGAAAGGCTTCTTGAAGGGAAAGATGTAACTCTGTGAGATGAATTCACAGAACACAGAGCAGTTTCTCAGAAAGCTTCTTTCCAGTTTTGAACGGAAGATATTTCCTTTTTCACCATAGCCGTCTATGGGCTTCCAAATATCCCTTTGCCAATTCCACAAGAACAGCCTTAGCAAAAGGCTTCTTGAAGGGAAAGATGTAACTCTGTGAGATGAATTCACAGAACACAGAGCAGTTTCTCAGAAAGCTTCTTTCCAGTTTTGAACGGAAGATATTTCCTTTTTAACCATAGCCGTCTATGGGCTTCCAAATATCCCTTTGCCAATTCCTCAAGAACAGCCTTAGGGAAAGGCTTTTGAAGGGAAAGATGTAACTCTGTGCGATGAATTCAGAGAACACAGAGCAGTTTCTCAGAAAGCTTCTTTCCAGTTTTGAACGGAAGATATTTCCTTTTTCACCATAGGCCTCTATGGGCTTCCAAATATCCCTTTGCCAATTCCACAGGAACAGCCTTAGCGAAAGGCTTCTTGAAGGGAAAGATGTAACTCTGTGAGATGAATTCACAGAACACAGAGCAGTTTCTCAGAAAGCTTCTTTCCAGTTTTGAACGGAAGATATTTCCTTTTTCACCATAGCCCTCTATGGGCTTCCAAATATCCCTTTGCCAATTCCACAAGAACAGGCTTAGCCAAAGGCTTCTTGAAGGGAAGATGTAACTCTGTGAGATGAATTAACAGAACACAGAGCAGTTTCTCAGAAAGCTTCTTTCCAGTTTTGAACGGAAGATATTTCCTTTTTCACCATAGCCCTCTACGGGCTTCCAAATATCGCTTTGCCAATTCCACAAGAACAGCCTTAGCAAAAGGCTTCTTCAAGGGAAAGATGTAACTCTGTGAGATGAATTCACAGAACACAGAGCAGTTTCTCAGAAAGCTTCTTTCCAGTTTTGAACGGAAGATATTTCCTTTTTCACCATAGCCCTCTATGGGCTTCCAAATATCCCTTTGCCAATTCCAAAAGAACAGCCTTAGCGAAAGGCTTCTTGAAGGGAAAGATGTAACTCTGTGAGATGAATTCAGAGAACACAGAGCAGTTTCTCAGAAATCTTCTTTCCAGTTTTGAACGGAAGATATTTCCTTTTTCACCATACGCCTCTATGGGCTTCCAAATATCCCTTTGCCAATTCCACAAGAACAGCCTTATCGAAAGGCTTCTTGAAGGGAAAGATGTAACTCTGTGAGATGAATTCACAGAACACAAAGCAGTTTCTCAGAAAGCTTCTTTCCAGTTTTGAACGGAAGATATTTCCTTTTCCACCATAGCCGTCTATGGGCTTCCAAATATCCCTTTGCCAATTCCACAAGAACAGCCTTAGCGAAAGGCTTCTTGAAGGTAAAGATGTAACTCTGTGATATGAATTCACAGAACACAGAGCAGTTTCTCAGAAAGCTTCTTTCCAGTTTTGAACGGAAGATATTTCCTTTTTCACCATAGCCCTCTATGGGCTTCCAAATATCCCTTTGCCAATTCCACAAGAACAGCCTTAGCCAAAGGCTTCTTGAAGGGAAAGATGTAACTGTGTGAGATGAATTCACAGAACACAGAGCAGTTTCTCAGAAAGCTTCTTTCCAGTTTTGAACGGAAGATATTTCCTTTTTCACCATAGCCCTCTATGGGTTTCCAAATATCGCTTTGCCAATTCCACAAGAATAGCCTTAGCGAAAGTCTTCTAGAAGGGAAAGATGTAACTCTGTGAGATGAATTCCCAGAACACAGAGCAGTTTCTCAGAAAGCTTCTTTCCAGTTTTGAACGGAAGATATTTCCTTTTTAACCATAGCCGTCTATGGGCTTCCAAATATCCCTTTGCCAATTCCTCAAGAACAGCCTTAGCGAAAGGCTTTTGAAGGGAAAGATGTAACTCTGTGAGATGAATTAACTGAACACAGAGCAGTTTCTCAGAAACCTTCTTTCCAGTTTTGAACGGAAGATATTTCCTTTTTCACCATAGCCCTCTATGGGCTTCCAAATATCCCTTTGCCAATTCCACAAGAACAGCCTTAGCGAAAGGCTTCTTGAATGGAAAGATGTAACTCTGTGAGATGAATTCATAGAACACAGAGCAGTTTCTCAGAAAGCTTCTTTCCAGTTTTGAACGGAAGATATTTCCTTTTTCAACATAGCCCTCTATGGGCTTCCAAATATCCCTTTGCCAATTCCACAAGAACAGCCTTAGGGGAAGGCTTCTTGAAGGGAAAGATGTAACTCTGTTAGATGAATTCAGAGAACACAGAGCAGTTTCTCAGAAAGCTTCTTTCCAGTTTTGAACGGAAGATATTTCCTTTTTCACCATAGCCCTCTACGGGCTTCCAAATATCGCTTTGCGAATTCCACAAGAACAGCCTTAGCGAAAGGCTTCTTGAAGGGAAAGATGTAAGTCTGTGAGATGAATTAACAGAACACAGAGCAGTTTCTCAGAAAGCTTCTTTCCAGTTTTGAACGGAAGATATTTCCTTTTTCACAATAGCCCTCTATGGGCTTTCAAATATCCCTTTGCCAATTCCACAAGAACAGCCTTAGCGAAAGGCTTCTTGAAGGGAAAGATGTAACTCTGTGAGATGAATTCAGAGAACACAGAGCAGTTTCTCAGAAAGCTTCTTTCCAGTTTTGAACGGAAGATATTTCCTTTTTCACCATAGCCCTCTATGGGCTTCCAAATATCCCTTTGCCAATTCCACAAGAACAGCCTTAGCGAAAGGCTTCTTGAAGGGAAAGATGTAACTCTGTGAGATGAATTCACAGAACACAGAGCAGTTTCTCAGAAAGCTTCTTTCCAGTTTTGAACGGAAGATATTTCCTTTTTCACCATAGCCCTCTACGGGCTTCCAAATATCGCTTTGCCAATTCCACAAGAACAGCCTTAGCGAAAGGCTTCTTGAAGGGAAAGATGTAACTCTGTGAGATGAATTCACAGAACACAGAGCAGTTTCTCAGAAAGCTTCTTTCCAGTTTTGAACGGAAGATATTTCCTTTTTCACCATAGCCCTCTATGGGCTTCCAAATATCCCTTTGCCAATTCCACAAGAACAGCCTTAGCGAAAGGCTTCTTGAAGGGAAAGATGTAACTCTGTGAGATGAATTCACAGAACACAGAGCAGTTTCTCAGAAAGCTTCTTTCCAGTTTTGAACGGAAGATATTTCCTTTCTCACAATAGCCCTCTATGGGCTTCCAAATATCCCTTTGCCAATTCAACAAGAACAGCCGTAGCGAAAGGCTTCTTGAAAGGAAAGATGTAACTCTGTGAGATGATTTCACAGAACACAGAGCAGTTTCTCAGAAAGCTTCTTTCCAGTTTTGAACGGAAGATATTTCCTTTTTCACCATAGCCCTCTATGGGCTTCCAAATATCGCTTTGCCAATTCCACAAGAACAGCCTTAGCGAAAGGCTTCTTCAAGGGAAAGATGTAACTCTGTGAGATGAATTAACAGAATACAGAGCAGTTTCTCAGGAGCTTCTTTCCAGTTTTGAACGGAAGATATTTTCTTTTTCACCATAGCCGTCTATGGGCTTCCAAATATCCCTTTGCCAATTCCACAAGAACAGCCTTAGCGAAAGGCTTCTTGAAGGGAAAGATGTAACTCTGTGAGATGAATTCACGGAATACAGAGCAGTTTCTCAGAAAGCTTCTTTCCAGTTTTGAACGGAAGATATTTCCTTTTTCACCATAGCCCTCTACGGGCTTCCAAATATCGCTTTGCCAATTCCACAAGAACAGCCTTAGCGAAAGGCTTATTGAAGGGAAAGATGTAACTCTGTGAGATGAATTCACAGAACACAGAGCAGTTTCTCAGAAAGCTTCTTTCCAGTTTTGAAGGGAAGATATTTCCTTTTTCACCATAGCCCTCTATGGGCTTCCAAATATCCCTTTGCCAATTCCACAAGAACAGCCTTAGCGAAAGGCTTCTTGAAGGGAAAGATGTAACTCTGTGAGATGAATTCAGAGAACACAGAGCAGTTTCTCAGAAAGCTTCTTTCCAGTTTTGAACGGAAGATATTTCCTTTTTCACCATAGGCCTCTATGGGCTTCCAAATATCCCTTTGCCAATTCCACAAGAACAGCCTTAGTGAAAGGCTTCTTGAAGGGAAAGATGTAACTCTGTGAGATGAATTCACAGAACACAGAGCAGTTTCTCAGAAAGCTTCTTTCCAGTTTTGAACGGAAGATATTTCCTTTTTCACCATAGCCGTCTATGGGCTTCCAAATATCCCTTTGCCAATTCCACAAGAACAGCCTTAGCAAAAGGCTTCTTGAAGGGAAAGATGTAACTCTGTGAGATGAATTCCCAGAACACAGAGCAGTTTCTCAGAAAGCTTCTTTCCAGTTTTGAACGGAAGATATTTCCTTTTTCACCATAGCCCTCTATGGGCTTCCAAATATCGCTTTGCCAATTCCACAAGAACAACCTTAGCGAAAGGCTTCTTGAAGGGAAAGATGTAACTCTGTGAGATGAATTAACAGAACACAGAGCAGTTTCTCAGAAAGCTTCTTTCCAGTTTTGAACGGAAGATATTTCCTTTTTCACCATAGCCCTCTATGGGCTTTCAAATATCCCTTTGCCAATTCCACAAGAACAGCCTTAGCGAAAGGCTTATTGAAGGGAAAGATGTAACCCTGTGAGATGAATTCAGAGAACACAGAGCAGTTTCTCAGAAAGATTCTTTCCAGTTTTGAACGGAAGATATTTCCTTTTTCACCATAGGCCTCTATGGGCTTCCAAATATCCCTTTGCCAATTCCACAGGAACAGCCTTAGCGAAAGGCTTCTTGAAGGGAAAGATGTAACTCTGTGAGATGAATTCACAGAACACAGAGTAGTTTCTCAGAAAGCTTCTTTCCAGTTTTGAACAGAAGATATTTCCTTTTTCACCATAGCCCTCTATGGGCTTCCAAATATCCCTTTGGCAATTCCACAAGAACAGACTTAGCGAAAGTCTTCTTGAAGGGAAAGATGTAACTCTGTGAGATGAATTAACAGAACACAGAGCAGTTTCTCAGAAAGCTTCTTTCCAGTTTTGAACGGAAGATATTTCCTTTTTCACCATAGCCCTCTATGGGTTTCCAAATATCGGTTTGCCAATTCCACAAGAACAGCCTTAGCGAAAGGCTTCTTGAAGGGAAAGATGTAACTCTGTGAGATGAATTCACAGAACACAGAGCAGTTTCTCAGAAAGCTTCTTTCCAGTTTTGAACGGAACATATTTCCTTTTTAACCATAGCCGTCTATGGGCTTCCAAATATCCCTTTGCCAATTCCACAAGAACAGCCTTAGGGAAAGGCTTTTGAAGGGAAAGATGTAACTCTGTGCGATGAATTCAGAGAACACAGAGCAGTTTCTCAGAAAGCTTCTTTCCAGTTTTGAAAGGAAGATATTTCCTTTTTTACCATAGCCCTCTATGGGCTTCCAAATATCCCTTTGCCAATTCCACAAGAACAGCCTTAGCGAAAGGCTTCTTGAAGGGAAAGATGTAACTCTGTGAGATGAATTCACAGAACACAGAGCAGTTTCTCAGAAAGCTTCTTTGCAGTTTTGAACGGAAGATATTTCCTTTTTCACCATAGCCCTCTACGGGCTTCCAAATATCGCTTTGCCAATTCCACAAGAACAGCCTTAGCGAAAGGCTTCTTGAAGGGAAAGATGTAACTCTGTGAGATGAATTAACAGAACACAGAGCAGTTTCTCAGAAAGCTTCTTTCCAGTTTTGAACGGAAGATATTTCCTTTTTCACCATAGCCCTCTATGGGCATCCAAATATCCCTTTGCCAATTCCACAAGAACAGCCTTAGCGAAAGGCTTCTTGAAGGGAAAGATGTAACTGTGTGAGATGAATTCACAGAACACAGAGCAGTTTCTCAGAAAGCTTCTTTCCAGTTTTGGACGGAAGATATTTCCTTTTTCACCATAGCCCTCTATGGGTTTCCAAATATCGCTTTGCCAATTCCAGAAGAACAGCCTTAGCGAAAGGCTTCTTGAAGGGAAAGATGTAACTCTGTGAGATGAATTCACAGAACACAGAGCAGTTTCTCAGAAAGCTTCTTTCCAGTTTTGAACGGAAGATATTTCCTTTTTAACCATAGCCGTCTATGGGCTTCCAAATATCACTTTGCCAATTCCTCAAGAACAGCCTTAGCGAAAGGCTTTTGAAGGGAAAGATGTAACTCTGTGAGATGAATTAACTGAACACAGAGCAGTTTCTCACAAAGCTTCTTTCCAGTTTTGAACGGAAGATATTTCCTTTTTCACCATAGCCCTCTATGGGCTTCCAAATATCCCTTTGCCAATTCCACAAGAACAGCCTTAGCGAAAGGCTTCTTGAATGGAAAGATGTAACTCTGTGAGATGAATTCATAGAACACAGAGCAGTTTCTCAGAAAGCTTCTTTCCAGTTTTGAACGGAAGATACTTCCTTTTTCAACATAGCCCTCTATGGGCTTCCAAATATCCCTTTGCCAATTCCACAAGAACAGCCTTAGGGGAAGGCTTCTTGAAGGGAAAGATGTAACTCTGTGAGATGAATTCACAGAACACAGAGCAGTTTCTCAGAAAGCTTCTTTCCAGTTTTGAACGGAAGATATTTCCTTTTTCACCATAGCCCTCTACGGGCTTCCAAATATCGCTTTGCCAATTCCACAAGAACAGCCTTAGCGAAAGGCTTCTTGAAGGGAAAGATGTAACTCTGTGAGATGAATTAACAGAACACAGAGCAGTTTCTCAGAAAGCTTCTTTCCAGTTTTGAACGGAAGATATTTCCTTTTTCACAATAGCCCTCTATGGGCTTCCAAATATCCCTTTGCCAATTCCACAAGAACAGCCTTAGCGAAAGGCTTCTTGAAGGGAAAGATGTAACTCTGTGAGATGAATTCAGAGAACACAGAGCAGTTTCTCAGAAAGCTTCTTTCCAGTTTTGAACGGAAGATATTTCCTTTTTCACCATAGCCCTCTATGGGCTTCCAAATATCCCTTTGCCAATTACACAAGAACAGCCTTAGCGAAAGGCTTCTTGAAGGGAAAGATGTAACTCTGTGAGATGAATTCACAGAACACAGAGCAGTTTCTCAGAAAGCTTCTTTCCAGTTTTGAACGGAAGATATTTCCTTTTTCACCATAGCCCTCTACGGGCTTCCAAATATCGCTTTGCCAATTCCACAAGAACAGCCTTAGCGAAAGGCTTCTTGAAGGGAAAGATGTAACTCTGTGAGATGAATTCCCAGAACACAGAGCAGTTTCTCAGAAAGCTTCTTTCCAGTTTTGAACGGAAGATATTTCCTTTTTCACCATAGACCTCTATGGGCTTCCAAATATCCCTTTGCCAATTCTACAAGAACAGCCTTAGCGAAAGGCTTCTTGAAGGGAAAGATGTAACTCTGTGAGATGAATTCACAGAACACAGAGCAGTTTCTCAGAAAGCTTCTTTCCAGTTTTGAACGGAAGATATTTCCTTTTTCACCATAGCCCTCTATGGGCTTCCAAATATCCCTTTGCCAATTCCACAAGAACAGCCTTAGCGAAAGGCTTCTTGAAGGGAAAGATGTAACTCTGTGAGATGAATTCACAGAACACAGAGCAGTTTCTCAGAAAGCTTCTTTCCAGTTTTGAACGGAAGATATTTCCTTTTTCACCATAGCCCTCTACGGGCTTCCAAATATCGCTTTGCCAATTCCACAAGAACAGCCTTAGCGAAAGGCTTCTTGAAGGGAAAGATGTAACTCTGTGAGATGAATTCACAGAACACAGAGCAGTTTCTCAGAAAGCTTCTTTCCAGTTTTGAACGGAAGATATTTCCTTTTTCACCATAGCCCTCTATGGCCTTCCAAATATCGCTTTGCCAATTCCACAAGAACAGCTTTAGCGAAAGGCTTCTTGAAGGGAAAGTTGTAACTCTGTGGGATGAATTAACAGAACACAGAGCAGTTTCTCAGAAGCTTCTTTCCAATTTTGAACGGAAGATATTTTCTTTTTCACCATAGCCCTCTATGGGCTTCCAAATATCCCTTTGCCAATTCCACAAGAACAGCCTTAGCGAAAGGCTTCTTGAAGGGAAAGATGTAACTCTGTGAGATGAATTCACGGAATACAGAGCAGTTTCTCAGAAAGCTTCTTTCCAGTTTTGAACGGAAGATATTTCCTTTTTCACCATAGCCCTCTACGGGCTTCCAAATATCGCTTTGCCAATTCCACAAGAACAGCCTTAGTGAAAGGCTTCTTGAAGGGAAAGATGTAACTCTGTGAGATGAATTCACAGAACACAGAGCAGTTTCTCAGAAAGCTTCTTTCCAGTTTTGAACGGAAGATATTTCCTTTTTCACCATAGCCGTCTATGGGCTTCCAAATATCCCTTTGCCAATTCCACAAGAACAGCCTTAGCGAAAGGCTTCTTGAAGGGAAAGATGTAACTCTGTGAGATGAATTCACAGAACACAGAGCAGTTTCTCAGAAAGCTTCTTTCCAGTTTTGAACGGAAGATATTTCCTTTTTCACCATAGCCGTCTATGGGCTTCCAAATATCCCTTTGCCAATTCCACAAGAACAGCCTTAGCAAAAGGCTTCTTGAAGGGAAAGATGTAACTCTGTGAGATGAATTCCCAGAACACAGAGCAGTTTCTCAGAAAGCTTCTTTCCAGTTTTGAACGGAAGATATTTCCTTTTTCACCATAGCCCTCTATGGGCTTCCAAATATCGCTTTGCCAATTCCACAAGAACAACCTTAGCGAAAGGCTTCTTGAAGGGAAAGATGTAACTCTGTGAGATGAATTAACAGAACACAGAGCAGTTTCTCAGAAAGCTTCTTTCCAGTTTTGAACGGAAGATATTTCCTTTTTCACCATAGCCCTCTATGGGCTTTCAAATATCCCTTTGCCAATTCCACAAGAACAGCCTTAGCGAAAGGCTTATTGAAGGGAAAGATGTAACCCTGTGAGATGAATTCAGAGAACACAGAGCAGTTTCTCAGAAAGATTCTTTCCAGTTTTGAACGGAAGATATTTCCTTTTTCACCATAGGCCTCTATGGGCTTCCAAATATCCCTTTGCCAATTCCACAGGAACAGCCTTAGCGAAAGGCTTCTTGAAGGGAAAGATGTAACTCTGTGAGATGAATTCACAGAACACAGAGTAGTTTCTCAGAAAGCTTCTTTCCAGTTTTGAACAGAAGATATTTCCTTTTTCACCATAGCCCTCTATGGGCTTCCAAATATCCCTTTGCCAATTCCACAAGAACAGACTTAGCGAAAGTCTTCTTGAAGGGAAAGATGTAACTCTGTGAGATGAATTAACAGAACACAGAGCAGTTTCTCAGAAAGCTTCTTTCCAGTTTTGAACGGAAGATATTTCCTTTTTCACCATAGCCCTCTATGGGTTTCCAAATATCGGTTTGCCAATTCCACAAGAACAGCCTTAGCGAAAGGCTTCTTGAAGGGAAAGATGTAACTCTGTGAGATGAATTCACAGAACACAGAGCAGTTTCTCAGAAAGCTTCTTTCCAGTTTTGAACGGAACATATTTCCTTTTTAACCATAGCCGTCTATGGGCTTCCAAATATCCCTTTGCCAATTCCACAAGAACAGCCTTAGGGAAAGGCTTTTGAAGGGAAAGATGTAACTCTGTGCGATGAATTCAGAGAACACAGAGCAGTTTCTCAGAAAGCTTCTTTCCAGTTTTGAAAGGAAGATATTTCCTTTTTTACCATAGCCCTCTATGGGCTTCCAAATATCCCTTTGCCAATTCCACAAGAACAGCCTTAGCGAAAGGCTTCTTGAAGGGAAAGATGTAACTCTGTGAGATGAATTCACAGAACACAGAGCAGTTTCTCAGAAAGCTTCTTTGCAGTTTTGAACGGAAGATATTTCCTTTTTCACCATAGCCCTCTACGGGCTTCCAAATATCGCTTTGCCAATTCCACAAGAACAGCCTTAGCGAAAGGCTTCTTGAAGGGAAAGATGTAACTCTGTGAGATGAATTAACAGAACACAGAGCAGTTTCTCAGAAAGCTTCTTTCCAGTTTTGAACGGAAGATATTTCCTTTTTCACCATAGCCCTCTATGGGCATCCAAATATCCCTTTGCCAATTCCACAAGAACAGCCTTAGCGAAAGGCTTCTTGAAGGGAAAGATGTAACTGTGTGAGATGAATTCACAGAACACAGAGCAGTTTCTCAGAAAGCTTCTTTCCAGTTTTGGACGGAAGATATTTCCTTTTTCACCATAGCCCTCTATGGGTTTCCAAATATCGCTTTGCCAATTCCAGAAGAACAGCCTTAGCGAAAGGCTTCTTGAAGGGAAAGATGTAACTCTGTGAGATGAATTCACAGAACACAGAGCAGTTTCTCAGAAAGCTTCTTTCCAGTTTTGAACGGAAGATATTTCCTTTTTAACCATAGCCGTCTATGGGCTTCCAAATATCACTTTGCCAATTCCTCAAGAACAGCCTTAGCGAAAGGCTTTTGAAGGGAAAGATGTAACTCTGTGAGATGAATTAACTGAACACAGAGCAGTTTCTCACAAAGCTTCTTTCCAGTTTTGAACGGAAGATATTTCCTTTTTCACCATAGCCCTCTATGGGCTTCCAAATATCCCTTTGCCAATTCCACAAGAACAGCCTTAGCGAAAGGCTTCTTGAATGGAAAGATGTAACTCTGTGAGATGAATTCATAGAACACAGAGCAGTTTCTCAGAAAGCTTCTTTCCAGTTTTGAACGGAAGATACTTCCTTTTTCAACATAGCCCTCTATGGGCTTCCAAATATCCCTTTGCCAATTCCACAAGAACAGCCTTAGGGGAAGGCTTCTTGAAGGGAAAGATGTAACTCTGTGAGATGAATTCACAGAACACAGAGCAGTTTCTCAGAAAGCTTCTTTCCAGTTTTGAACGGAAGATATTTCCTTTTTCACCATAGCCCTCTACGGGCTTCCAAATATCGCTTTGCCAATTCCACAAGAACAGCCTTAGCGAAAGGCTTCTTGAAGGGAAAGATGTAACTCTGTGAGATGAATTAACAGAACACAGAGCAGTTTCTCAGAAAGCTTCTTTCCAGTTTTGAACGGAAGATATTTCCTTTTTCACAATAGCCCTCTATGGGCTTCCAAATATCCCTTTGCCAATTCCACAAGAACAGCCTTAGCGAAAGGCTTCTTGAAGGGAAAGATGTAACTCTGTGAGATGAATTCAGAGAACACAGAGCAGTTTCTCAGAAAGCTTCTTTCCAGTTTTGAACGGAAGATATTTCCTTTTTCACCATAGCCCTCTATGGGCTTCCAAATATCCCTTTGCCAATTACACAAGAACAGCCTTAGCGAAAGGCTTCTTGAAGGGAAAGATGTAACTCTGTGAGATGAATTCACAGAACACAGAGCAGTTTCTCAGAAAGCTTCTTTCCAGTTTTGAACGGAAGATATTTCCTTTTTCACCATAGCCCTCTACGGGCTTCCAAATATCGCTTTGCCAATTCCACAAGAACAGCCTTAGCGAAAGGCTTCTTGAAGGGAAAGATGTAACTCTGTGAGATGAATTCCCAGAACACAGAGCAGTTTCTCAGAAAGCTTCTTTCCAGTTTTGAACGGAAGATATTTCCTTTTTCACCATAGACCTCTATGGGCTTCCAAATATCCCTTTGCCAATTCTACAAGAACAGCCTTAGCGAAAGGCTTCTTGAAGGGAAAGATGTAACTCTGTGAGATGAATTCACAGAACACAGAGCAGTTTCTCAGAAAGCTTCTTTCCAGTTTTGAACGGAAGATATTTCCTTTTTCACCATAGCCCTCTATGGGCTTCCAAATATCCCTTTGCCAATTCCACAAGAACAGCCTTAGCGAAAGGCTTCTTGAAGGGAAAGATGTAACTCTGTGAGATGAATTCACAGAACACAGAGCAGTTTCTCAGAAAGCTTCTTTCCAGTTTTGAACGGAAGATATTTCCTTTTTCACCATAGCCCTCTACGGGCTTCCAAATATCGCTTTGCCAATTCCACAAGAACAGCCTTAGCGAAAGGCTTCTTGAAGGGAAAGATGTAACTCTGTGAGATGAATTCACAGAACACAGAGCAGTTTCTCAGAAAGCTTCTTTCCAGTTTTGAACGGAAGATATTTCCTTTTTCACCATAGCCCTCTATGGCCTTCCAAATATCGCTTTGCCAATTCCACAAGAACAGCTTTAGCGAAAGGCTTCTTGAAGGGAAAGTTGTAACTCTGTGGGATGAATTAACAGAACACAGAGCAGTTTCTCAGAAGCTTCTTTCCAATTTTGAACGGAAGATATTTTCTTTTTCACCATAGCCCTCTATGGGCTTCCAAATATCCCTTTGCCAATTCCACAAGAACAGCCTTAGCGAAAGGCTTCTTGAAGGGAAAGATGTAACTCTGTGAGATGAATTCACGGAATACAGAGCAGTTTCTCAGAAAGCTTCTTTCCAGTTTTGAACGGAAGATATTTCCTTTTTCACCATAGCCCTCTACGGGCTTCCAAATATCGCTTTGCCAATTCCACAAGAACAGCCTTAGTGAAAGGCTTCTTGAAGGGAAAGATGTAACTCTGTGAGATGAATTCACAGAACACAGAGCAGTTTCTCAGAAAGCTTCTTTCCAGTTTTGAACGGAAGATATTTCCTTTTTCACCATAGCCGTCTATGGGCTTCCAAATATCCCTTTGCCAATTCCACAAGAACAGCCTTAGCGAAAGGCTTCTTGAAGGGAAAGATGTAACTCTGTGAGATGAATTCACAGAACACAGCGCAGTTTCTCAGAAAGCTTCTTTCCAGTTTTGAACGGAAGATATTTCCTTTTTCACCATAGCCCTCTATGGGCTTCCAAATATCGCTTTGCCAATTCCACAGGAACAACCTTAGCGAAAGGCTTCTTCAAGGGAAAGATGTAACTCTGTGAGATGAATTAACAGAACACAGAGCAGTTTCTCAGAAAGCTTCTTTCCAGTTTTGAACGGAAGATATTTCCTTTTTCACCATAGCCCTCTATGGGCTTCCAAATATCCCTTTGCCAATTCCACAAGAACAGCCTTAGCGAAAGGCTTCTTGAAGGGAAAGATGTAACCCTGTGAGATGAATTCAGAGAACACAGAGCAGTTTCTCAGAAAGATTCTTTCCAGTTTTGAACGGAAGATATTTCCTTTTTCACCATAGGCCTCTATGGGCTTCCAAATATCACTTTGCCAATTCCACAGGAACAGCCTTAGCGAAAGGCTTCTTGAAGGGAAAGATGTAACTCTGTGAGAAGAATTCACAGAACACAGAGCAGTTTCTCAGAAAGCTTCTTTCCAGTTTTGAACGGAAGATATTTCCTTTTTCACCATAGCCCTCTATGGGCTTCCAAATATCCCTTTGCCAATTCCACAAGAACAGACTTAGCGAAAGTCTTCTTGAAGGGAAAGATGTAACTCTGTGAGATGAATTCACAGAACACAGAGCAGTTTCTCAGAAAGCTTCTTTCCAGTTTTGAACGGAAGATATTTCCTTTTTCACCATAGCCCTCTACGGGCTTCCAAATATCGCTTTGCCAATTCCACAAGAACAGCCTTAGGGAAAGGCTTCTTGAAGGGAAAGATGTAACTCTGTGAGATGAATTAACAGAACACAGAGCAGTTTCTCAGAAAGCTTCTTTCCAGTTTTGAACGGAAGATATTTCCTTTTTCACCATAGCCCTCTACGTGTTTCCAAATATCGCTTTGCCAATTCCACAAGAACAGCCTTAGCGAAAGGCTTCTTGAAGGGAAAGATGTAACTCTGTGAGATGAATTCACAGAACACAGAGCAGTTTCTCAGAAAGCTTCTTTCCAGTTTTGAAAGGAAGATATTTCCTTTTTCACCATAGTCCTCTATGGGCTTCCAAATATCCCTTTGCCAATTCCACAAGAACAGGCTTAGCCAAAGGCTTCTTGAAGGGAAAGATGTAACTCTGTGAGATGAATTAACAGAACACAGAGCAGTTTCTCAGAAAGCTTCTTTCCAGTTTTGAACGGAAGATATTTCCTTTTTCACCATAGCCCTCTACGGGCCTCCAAATATCGCTTTGCCAATTCCACAAGAACAGCCTTAGCGAAAGGCTTCTTGAAGGGAAAGATGTAACTCTGTGAAATGAATTAACAGAACACAGAGCAGTTTCTCAGAAAGCTTCTTTCCAGTTTTGAACGGAAGATATTTCCTTTTTCACAATAGCCCTCCATGGGCTTCCAAATATCCCTTTGCCAATTCCACAAGAACAGCCTTAGCGAAAGGCTTCTTGAAGGGAATGATGTAACTCTGTGAGATGAATTCAGAGAACACAGAGCAGTTTCTCAGAAAGCTTCTTTCCAGTTTTGAACGGAAGATATTTCCTTTTTCACCATAGCCCTCTATGGGCTTCCAAATATCCCTTTGCCAATTCCACAAGAACAGCCTTAGCCAAAGGCTTCTTGAAGGGAAAGATGTAACTCTGTGAGATGAATTAACAGAACACAGAGCAGTTTCTCAGAAAGCTTCTTTCCAGTTTTGAATGGAAGATATTTCCTTTTTCACCATAGCCCTCTATGGGCTTCCAAATATCCCTTTGCCAATTCCAGAAGAACAGCCTTAGCGAAAGGCTTCTTGAAGGGAAAGATGTAACTCTGTGAGATGAATTAACAGAACATGAGCAGTTTCTCAGAAAGCTTCTTTCCAGTTTTGAACGGAAGATATTTCCTTTTTCACCATAGCCCTCTATGGGTTTCCAAATATCGCTTTGCCAATTCCACAAGAACAGCCTTAGCGAAAGGCTTCTTGAAGGGAAAGATGTAACTCTGTGAGATGAATTAACAGAACACAGAGCAGTTTCTCAGAAAGCTTCTTTCCAGTTTTGAACGGAAGATAATTCCTTTTTCACCATAGCCCTCTATGGGCTTCCAAATATCCCTTTGCCAATTCCACAAGAACAGACTTAGCGAAAGTCTTCTTGAAGGGAAAGATGTAACTCTGTGAGATGAATTGACAGAACACAGAGCAGTTTCTCAGAAAGCCTCTTTCCAGTTTTGAACGGAAGATATTTCCTTTTTCACCATAGCCGTTTATGGACTTGCAAATATCCCTTTGCCAATTCCACAAGAACAGCCTTAGCCAAAGACTTCTTGAAGGGAAAGATGTAACTCTGTGAGATGAATTCACAGAACACAGAGCAGTTTCTCAGAAAGCTTCTTTCCAGTTTTGAACGGAAGATATTTCCTTTTTCACCATAGCCGTCTATGGGCTTCCAAATATCCCTTTGCCAATTCCTCAAGAACAGCCTTAGCGAAAGGCTTCTTGAAGGGAAAGATGTAACTCTGTGAGATGAATTCACAGAACAGAGAGCAGTTTCTCAGAAAGCTTCTTTCCAGTTTTGAACGGAAGATATTTCCTTTTTCACCATAGCCCTCTATGGGCTTCCAAATATCCCTTTGCCAATTCCACAAGAACAGCCTTAGCTAAAGGCTTCTTGAAGGGAAAGATGTAACTCTGTGAGATGAATTAACAGAACACAGAGCAGTTTCTCAGAAAGCTTCTTTCCAGTTTTGAACGGAAGATATTTCCTTTTTAACCATAGCCGTCTATGGGCTTCCAAATATCCCTTTGCCAATTCCTCAAGAACAGCCTTAGCGAAAGGCTTTTGAAGGGAAAGATGTAACTCTGTGAGATGAATTAACAGAACACAGAGCAGTTTCTCAGAAAGCGTCTTTCAAGTTTTGAACGGAAGATATTTCCTTTTTCACCATAGCCCTCTATGGGCTTCCAAATATCCCTTTGCCAATTCCACAAGAACAGCCTTAGCGAAAGGCTTCTTGAAGGGAAAGATGTAACTCTGTGAGATGAATTCAGAGAACACAGAGCAGTTTCTCAGAAAGCTTCTTTCCAGTTTTGAACGGAAGATATTTCCTTTTTCACCATAGCCCTCTACGGGCCTCCAAATATCGCTTTGCCAATTCCACAAGAACAGCCTTAGCGAAAGGCTTCTTGAAGGGAAAGATGTAACTCTGTGAAATGAATTAACAGAACACAGAGCAGTTTCTCAGAAAGCTTCTTTCCAGTTTTGAACGGAAGATATTTCCTTTTTCACAATAGCCCTCCATGGGCTTCCAAATATCCCTTTGCCAATTCCACAAGAACAGCCTTAGCGAAAGGCTTCTTGAAGGGAATGATGTAACTCTGTGAGATGAATTCAGAGAACACAGAGCAGTTTCTCAGAAAGCTTCTTTCCAGTTTTGAACGGAAGATATTTCCTTTTTCACCATAGCCCTCTATGGGCTTCCAAATATCCCTTTGCCAATTCCACAAGAACAGCCTTAGCCAAAGGCTTCTTGAAGGGAAAGATGTAACTCTGTGAGATGAATTAACAGAACACAGAGCAGTTTCTCAGAAAGCTTCTTTCCAGTTTTGAATGGAAGATATTTCCTTTTTCACCATAGCCCTCTATGGGCTTCCAAATATCCCTTTGCCAATTCCAGAAGAACAGCCTTAGCGAAAGGCTTCTTGAAGGGAAAGATGTAACTCTGTGAGATGAATTAACAGAACATGAGCAGTTTCTCAGAAAGCTTCTTTCCAGTTTTGAACGGAAGATATTTCCTTTTTCACCATAGCCCTCTATGGGTTTCCAAATATCGCTTTGCCAATTCCACAAGAACAGCCTTAGCGAAAGGCTTCTTGAAGGGAAAGATGTAACTCTGTGAGATGAATTAACAGAACACAGAGCAGTTTCTCAGAAAGCTTCTTTCCAGTTTTGAACGGAAGATAATTCCTTTTTCACCATAGCCCTCTATGGGCTTCCAAATATCCCTTTGCCAATTCCACAAGAACAGCCTTAGCGAAAGGATTCTTGAAGGGAAAGATGTAACTCTGTGAGATGAATTCACAGAACACAGAGCAGTTTCTCATAAATCTTCTTTCCAGTTTTGAACGGAAGATATTTCCTTTTTCACCATAGCCGTCTATGGGCTTCCAAATATCCCTTTGCCAATTCCACAAGAACAGCCTTAGCCAAAGGCTTCTTGAAGGGAAAGATGTAACTCTGTGAGATGAATTCACAGAACACAGAGCAGTTTCTCAGAAAGCTTCTTTCCAGTTTTGAACGGAAGATATTTCCTTTTTCACCATAGCCCTCTATGGGCTTCCAAATATCCCTTTGCCAATTCCACAAGAACAGCCTTAGCGAAAGGCTTCTTGAAGGGAAAGATGTAACTCTGTGAGATGAATTAACAGAACACAGAGCAGTTTCTCAGAAAGCTTCTTTCCAGTTTTGAACGGAAGATATTTCCTTTTTCACCATAGCCCTCTATGGGCTTCTAAATATCCCTTTGCCAATTCCACAAGAACAGCCTTAGCGAAAGGCTTCTTGAAGGGAAAGATGTAACCCTGTGAGATGAATTCAGAGAACACAGAGCAGTTTCTCAGAAAGATTCTTTCCAGTTTTGAACGGAAGATATTTCCTTTTTCACCATAGGCCTCTATGGGCTTCCAAATATCCCTTTGCCAATTCCACAGGAACAGCCTTAGCGAAAGGCTTCTTGAAGGGAAAGATGTAACTCTGTGAGAAGAATTCACAGAACACAGAGCAGTTTCTCAGAAAGCTTCTTTGCAGTTTTGAACGGAAGATATTTCCTTTTTCACCATAGCCCTCTATGGGCTTCCAAATATCCCTTTGCCAATTCCACAAGAACAGACTTAGCGAAAGTCTTCTTGAAGGGAAAGATGTAACTCTGTGAAATGAATTAACAGAACACAGAGCAGTTTCTCAGAAAGCTTCTTTCCAGTTTTGAACGGAAGATATTTCCTTTTTCACCATAGCCCTCTACGGGTTTCCAAATATCGCTTTGCCAATTCCACAAGAACAGCCTTAGCGAAAGGCTGCTTGAAGGGAAAGATGTAACTCTGTGAGATGAATTCACAGAACACAGAGCAGTTTCTCAGAAAGCTTCTTTCCAGTTTTGAACGGAAGATATTTCCTTTTTAACCATAGCCGTCTATGGGCTTCCAAATATCCCTTTGCCAATTCCTCAAGAACAGCCTTAGGGAAAGGCTTTTGAAGGGAAAGATGTAACTCTGTGCGATGAATTCAGAGAACACAGAGCAGTTTCTCAGAAAGCTTCTTTCCAGTTTTGAACGGAAGATATTTCCTTTTTCACCATAGCCCTCCATGGGCTTCCAAATATCCCTTTGCCAATTCCACAAGAACAGCCTTAGCGAAAGGCTTCTTGAAGGGAAAGATGTAACTCTGTGAGATGAATTCACAGAACACAGAGCAGTTTCTCAGAAAGCTTCTTTCCAGTTTTGAACGGAAGATATTTCCTTTTTCACCATAGCCCTCCACGGGCTTCCAAACATCGCTTTGCCAATTCCACAAGAACAGCCTTAGCGAAAGGCTTCTTGAAGGGAAAGATGTAACTCTGTGGGATGAATTAACAGAACACAGAGCAGTTTCTCAGAAAGCTTCTTTCCAGTTTTGAACGGAAGATATTTCCTTTTTCACCATAGCCCTCTATGGGCTTCCAAATATCCCTTTGCCAATTCCACAAGAACAGCCTTAGCGAAAGGCTTCTTGAAGGGAAAGATGTAACTCTGTGAGATGAATTCACAGAACACAGAGCAGTTTCTCAGAAAGCTTCTTTCCAGTTTTGAACGGAAGATATTTCCTTTTTCACCATAGGCCTCTATGGGCTTCCAAATATCCCTTTGCCAATTCCACAGGAACAGCCTTAGCGAAAGGCTTCTTGAAGCGAAAGATGTAACTCTGTGAGATGAATTCACAGAACATAGAGCAGTTTCTCAGAAAGCTTCTTTCCAGTTTTGAACGGAAGATATTTCCTTTTTCACCATAGCCCTCTATGGGCTTCCAAATATCCCTTTGCCAATTCCACAAGAACAGCCTTAGCGAAAGGCTTCTTGAAGGGAAAGATGTAACTCTGTGAGATGAATTAACAGAACACAGAGCAGTTTCTCAGAAAGCTTCTTTCCAGCTTTGAACGGAAGATAATTCCTTTTTCACCATAGCCCTCTATGGGCTTCCAAATATCCCTTTGCCAATTCCACAAGAACAGCCTTAGCGAAAGGATTCTTGAAGGGAAAGATGTAACTCTGTGAGATGAATTCACAGAACACAGAGCAGTTTCTCAGAAAGCTTCTTTCCAGTTTTGAACGGAAGATATTTCCTTTTTCACCATAGCCGTCTATGGGCTTCCAAATATCCGTTTGCCAATACCACAAGAACAGTCTTAGCGAAAGGCTTCTTGAAGGGAAAGATGTAACTCTGTGAGATGAATTCACAGAACACAGAGCAGTTTCTCAGAAAGCTTCTTTCCAGTTTTGAACGGAAGATATTTCCTTTTTCACCATAGCCCTCTATGGGCTTCCAAATATCCCTTTGCCAATTCCAGAACAGCCTTAGCGAAAGGCTTCTTGAAGGGAAAGATGTAACTCTGTGAGATGAATTAACAGAACACAGAGAAGTTTCTCAGAAAGCTTCTTTCCAGTTTTGAACGGAAGATATTTCCTTTTTCACCATATCCGTCTATGGACTTGCAAATATCCCTTTACCAATTCCACAAGAGCAACCTTAGCGAAAGGCTACTTGAAGGGAAAGATGTAACTCTGTGAGATGAATTCACAGATCACAGAACAGTTTCTCAGAAAGCTTCTTTCCAGTTTTGAACGGAAGATATTTCCTTTTTCACCATAGCCCTCTATGGGCTTCCAAATATCCCTTTGCCAATTCCACAAGAACAGCCTTAGCGAAAGGCTTCTTGAAGGGAAAGATGTAACTCTGTGAGATGAATTAACAGATCTCAGAGCAGTTTCTCAGAAAGCTTCTTTCCAGTTTTGAACGGAAGATATTTCCTTTTTAACCATAGCCGTCTATGGGCTTCCAAATATCCCTTTGCCAATTCCTCAAGAACAGCCTTAGCGAAAGGCTTTTGAAGGGAAAGATGTAACTCTGTGAGATGAATTAACAGAACACAGAGCAGTTTCTCAGAAAGCGTCTTTCAAGTTTTGAACGGAAGATATTTCCTTTTTCACCATAGCCCTCTATGGGCTTCCAAATATCCCTTTGCCAATTCCACAAGAACAGCCTTAGCGAAAGGCTTCTTGAAGGGAAAGATGTAACTCTGTGAGATGAATTCAGAGAACACAGAGCAGTTTCTCAGAAAGCTTCTTTCCAGTTTTGAACGGAAGATATTTCCTTTTTCACCATAGCCCTCTACGGGCCTCCAAATATCGCCTTGCCAATTCCACAAGAACAGCCTTAGCGAAAGGCTTCTTGAAGGGAAAGATGTAACTCTGTGAAATGAATTAACAGAACACAGAGCAGTTTCTCAGAAAGCTTCTTTCCAGTTTTGAACGGAAGATATTTCCTTTTTCACAATAGCCCTCCATGGGCTTCCAAATATCCCTTTGCCAATTCCACAAGAACAGCCTTAGCGAAAGGCTTCTTGAAGGGAATGATGTAACTCTGTGAGATGAATTCAGAGAACACAGAGCAGTTTCTCAGAAAGCTTCTTTCCAGTTTTGAACGGAAGATATTTCCTTTTTCACCATAGCCCTCTATGGGCTTCCAAATATCCCTTTGCCAATTCCACAAGAACAGCCTTAGCCAAAGGCTTCTTGAAGGGAAAGATGTAACTCTGTGAGATGAATTAACAGAACACAGAGCAGTTTCTCAGAAAGCTTCTTTCCAGTTTTGAATGGAAGATATTTCCTTTTTCACCATAGCCCTCTATGGGCTTCCAAATATCCCTTTGCCAATTCCAGAAGAACAGCCTTAGCGAAAGGCTTCTTGAAGGGAAAGATGTAACTCTGTGAGATGAATTAACAGAACATGAGCAGTTTCTCAGAAAGCTTCTTTCCAGTTTTGAACGGAAGATATTTCCTTTTTCACCATAGCCCTCTATGGGTTTCCAAATATCGCTTTGCCAATTCCACAAGAACAGCCTTAGCGAAAGGCTTCTTGAAGGGAAAGATGTAACTCTGTGAGATGAATTAACAGAACACAGAGCAGTTTCTCAGAAAGCTTCTTTCCAGTTTTGAACGGAAGATAATTCCTTTTTCACCATAGCCCTCTATGGGCTTCCAAATATCCCTTTGCCAATTCCACAAGAACAGCCTTAGCGAAAGGATTCTTGAAGGGAAAGATGTAACTCTGTGAGATGAATTCACAGAACACAGAGCAGTTTCTCAGAAAGCTTCTTTCCAGTTTTGAACGGAAGATATTTCCTTTTTCACCATAGCCGTCTATGGGCTTCCAAATATCCGTTTGCCAATACCACAAGAACAGTCTTAGGGAAAGGCTTCTTGAAGGGAAAGATGTAACTCTGTGAGATGAATTAACAGAACACAGAGCAGTTTCTCAGAAAGCTTCTTTCCAGTTTTGAACGGAAGATATTTCCTTTTTCACCATAGCCCTCTATGGGCTTCCAAATATCCCTTTGCCAATTCCAGAAGAACAGCCTTAGCGAAAGGCTTCTTGAATGGAAAGATGTAACTCTGTGAGATGAATTCACAGAACACAGAGCAGTTTCTCAGAAAGCTTCTTTCCAGTTTTGAACGGAAGATATTTCCTTTTTCACCATAGCCGTCTATGGACTTGCAAATATCCCTTTGCCAATTCCACAAGAGCAACCTTAGCGAAAGGCTACTTGAAGGGAAAGATGTAACTCTGTGAGATGAATTCACAGAACACAGAACAGTTTCTCAGAAAGCTTCTTTCCAGTTTTGAACGGAAGATATTTCCTTTTTCACCATAGCCCTCTATGGGTTTCCAAATATCGCTTTGCCAATTCCACAAGAACAGCCTTAGCGAAAGGCGTCTTGAAGGGAAAGATGTAACTCTGTGAGATGAATTCAGAGAACACAGAGCAGTTTCTCAGAAAGCTTCTTTCCAGTTTTGAACGGAAGATATTTCCTTTTTCACCATAGGCCTCTATGGGCTTCCAAATATCCCTTTGCCAATTCCACAAAAACAGCCTTAGCCAAAGGCTTCTTGAAGGGAAAGATGTAACTCTGTGAGATGAATTCACAGAACACAGAGCAGTTTCTCAGAAAGCTTCTTTCCAGTTTTGAACGGAAGATATTTCCTTTTTCACCATAGCCGTCTAAGGGCTTCCAAATATCCGTTTGCCAATACCACAAGAACAGTCTTAGGGAAAGGCTTCTTGAAGGGAAAGATGTAACTCTGTGAGATGAATTAACAGAACACAGAGCAGTTTCTCAGAAAGCTTCTTTCCAGTTTTGAACGGAAGATATTTCCTTTTTCACCATAGCCCTCTATGGGCTTCCAAATATCCCTTTGCCAATTCCAGAAGAACAGCCTTAGCGAAAGGCTTCTTGAAGGGAAAGATGTATCTCTGTGAGGTGAATTAACAGAACATGAGCAATTTCTCAGAAAGCTTCTTTCCAGTTTTGAACGGAAGATATTTCCTTTTTCACCATAGCCCTCTATGGGTTTCCAAATATCGCTTTGCCAATTCCACAAGAACAGCCTTAGCGAAAGGCTTCTTGAAGGGAAAGATGTAACTCTGTGAGATGAATTAACAGAACACAGAGCAGTTTCTCAGAAAGCTTCTTTCCAGATTTGAACGGAAGATAATTCCTTTTTCACCATAGCCGTCTATGGGCTTCCAAATATCCCTTTGCCAATTCCACAAGAACAGCCTTAGCGAAAGGATTCTTGAAGGGAAAGATGTAACTCTGTGAGATGAATTCACAGAACACAGAGCAGTTTCTCAGAAATCTTCTTTCCAGTTTTGAACGGAAGATATTTCCTTTTTCACCATAGCCGTCTATGGACTTGCAAATATCCCTTTGCCAATTCCACAAGAACAGCCTTAGCGAAAGGCTTCCTGAAGGGAAAGATGTAACTCTGTGAGATGAATTCAGAGAACACAGAGCAGTTTCTCAGAAAGCTTCTTTCCAGTTTTGAACGGAAGATATTTCCTTTTTCACCATAGGCCTCTATGGGCTTCCAAATATCCCTTTACCAATTCCACAAGAACAGCCTTAGCCAAAGGCTTCTTGAAGGGAAAGATGTAACTCTGTGAGATGAATTAACAGAACACAGAGCAGTTTCTCAGAAAGCTTCTTTCCAGTTTTGAACGGAAGATATTTCCTTTTTCACCATAGCCGTCTATGGGCTTCCAAATATCTCTTTGCCAATTCCTCAAGAACAGCCTTAGCGAAAGGCTTCTTGAAGGGAAAGATGTAACTCTGTGAGATGAATTCACAGAACACAGAGCAGTTTCTCAGAAAGCTTCTTTCCAGTTTTGAACGGAAGATATTTCCTTTTTCACCATAGCCGTCTATGGGCTTCCAAATATCCCTTTGCCAATTCCACAAGAACAACCTTAGCGAAAGGCTTCTTCAAGGGAAAGATGTAACTCTGTGAGATGAATTAACAGAACACAGAGCAGTTCCTCAGAAAGCTTCTTTCCAGTTTTGAACGGAAGATATTTCCTTTTTCACCATAGCCCTCTATGGGCTTCCAAGTATCCCTTTGCCAATTCCACAAGAACAGCCTTAGCGAAAGGCTTCTTGAAGGGAAAGATGTAACTCTGTGAGATGAATTCACAGAACACAGAGCAGTTTCTCAGAAAGCTTCTTTCCAGTTTTGAACGGAAGATATTTCCTTTTTCACCATAGGCCTCTATGGGATTCCAAATATCCCTTTGCCAATTCCACAAGAACAGCCTTAGCGAAAGGCTTCTTGAAGGGAATGAAGTAACACTGTGAGATGAATTCACAGAACACAGAGCAGTTTCTCAGAAAGCTTCTTTCCAATTTTGAACGGAGGATATTTCCTTTTTCACCATAGCCGTCTATGGGCTTCCAAATATCCCTTTGCCAATTCCACAAGAACAGCCTTAGCCAAAGGCTTCTTGAAGGGAAAGATGTAACTCTGTGAGATGAATTAACAGAACACAGAGCTGTTTCTCAGAAAGCTTCTTTCCAGTTTTGAACGGAAGATATTTCCTTTTTCACCATAGCCCTCTATGGGCTTCCAAATATCCCTTTGCCAATTCCACAAGAACAGCCTTAGCGAAAGGCTTCTTGAAGGGAAAGATGTAACTCTGTGAGATGAATTAACAGAACACAGAGCACTTTCTCAGAAAGCTTCTTTCCAGTTTTGAACGGAAGATATTTCCTTTTTCACCATAGCCCTCTATGGGCTTCCAAATATCCCTTTGCCAATTCCACAAGAACAGCCTTAGCGAAAGGATTCTTGAAGGGAAAGATGTAACTCTGTGAGATGAATTCACAGAACACAGAGCAGTTTCTCAGAAAGCTTCTTTCCAGTTTTGAACGGAAGATATTTCCTTTTTCACCATAGCCCTCTATGGGCTTCCAAATATCCGTTTGCCAATACCACAAGAACAGTCTTAGCGAAAGGCTTCTTGAAGGGAAAGATGTAACTCTGTTAGATGAATTAACAGAACACAGAGCAGTTTCTCAGAAAGCTTCTTTCCAGTTTTGAACGGAAGATATTTCCTTTTTCACCATAGTCCGCTATGGGCTTCCAAATATCCCTTTGCCAATTCCAGAACAGCCTTAGCGAAAGGCTTCTTGAAGGGAAACATGTAACTCTGTGAGATGAATTAACAGAACACAGAGCAGTTTCTCCAGAAAGCTTCTTTCCAGTTTTGAACGGAAGATATTTCCTTTTTCACCATAGCCGTTTATGGACTTGCAAATATCCCTTTGCCAATTCCTCAAGAACAGCCTTAGCCAAAGACTTCTTGAAGGGAAAGATGTAACTCTGTGAGATGAATTCACAGAACACAGAGCAGTTTCTCAGAAAGCTTCTTTCCAGTTTTGAACGGAAGATATTTCCTTTTTCAACATAGCCCTCTATGGGCTTCCAAATATCCCTTTGCCAATTCCACAAGAACAGCCTTAGCGAAAGGCTTCTTGAAGGGAAAGATGTAACTCTGTGAGATGAATTCACAGAACACAGAGCAGTTTCTCAGAAAGCTTATTTCCAGTTTTGAACGGAAGATATTTCCTTTTTCACCATAGCCCTCTACGGGCTTCCAAATATCGCTTTGCCAATTCCACAAGAACAGCCTTAGCGAAAGGCTTCTTGAAGGGAAAGATGTAACTCTGTGAGATGAATTAACAGAACACAGAGCAGTTTCTCAGAAAGCTTCTTTCCAGTTTTGAACGGAAGATATTTCCTTTTTCACCATAGCCCTCTATGGGCTTCCAAATATCCCTTTGCCAATTCCACAAGAACAGCCTTAGCGAAAGGCTTCTTGAAAGGAATGAAGTAACCCTGTGAGATGAATTCACAGAACACAGAGCAGTTTCTCAGAAAGCTTCTTTCCAGTTTTGAACGGAAGATATTTCCTTTTTCACCATAGCCGTCTATGGGCTTCCAAATATCCGTTTGCCTATACCACAAGAACAGTCTTAGCGAAAGGCTTCTTGAAGGGAAAGATGTAACTCTGTGAGATGAATTAACAGAACACAGAGCAGTTTCTCAGAAAGCTTCTTTCCTGTTTTGAACGGAAGATATTTCCTTTTTCACCATAGCCCTCTAAAGGCTTCCAAATATCCCTTTGCCAATTCCACAAGAACAGCCTTAGCGAAAGGCTTCTTGAAGGGAAAGATGTAACTCTGTGAGATGAATTCACAGAACACAGAGCAGTTTCTCAGAAAGCTTCTTTCCAGTTTTGAACGGAAGATATTTCCTTTTTCACCATAGCCCTCTATGGGCTTCCAAATATCCGTTTGCCAATACCACAAGAACAGTCTTAGCGAAAGGCTTCTTGAAGGGAAAGATGTAACTCTGTGAGATGAATTAACAGAACACAGAGCAGTTTCTCAGAAAGCTTCTTTCCAGTTTTGAACGGAAGATATTTCCTTTTTCACCATAGCCCGCTATGGGCTTCCAAATATCCCTTTGCCAATTCCAGAACAGCCTTAGCGAAAGGCTTCTTGAAGGGAAAGATGTAACTCTGTGAGATGAATTAACAGAACACAGAGCAGTTTCTCAGAAAGCTTCTTTCCAGTTTTGAACGGAAGATATTTCCTTTTTCACCATAGCCGTTTATGGACTTGCAAATATCCCTTTGCCAATTCCACAAGAACAGCCTTAGCCAAAGACTTCTTGAAGGGAAAGATGTAACTCTGTGAGATGAATTCACAGAACACAGAGCAGTTTCTCAGAAAGCTTCTTTCCAGTTTTGAACGGAAGATATTTCCTTTTTCACCATAGCCGTCTATGGGCTTCCAAATATCCCTTTGCCAATTCCTCAATAACAGCCTTAGCGAAAGGCTTCTTGAAGGGAAAGATGTAACTCTGTGAGATGAATTCACAGAACACAGAGCAGTTTCTCAGAAAGCTTCTTTCCAGTTTTGAACGGAAGATATTTCCTTTTTCACCATAGCCCTCTATGGGCTTCCAAATATCCCTTTGCCAATTCCACGAGAACAACCTTAGCGAAAGGCTTCTTCAAGGGAAAGATGTAACTCTGTGAGATGAATTAACAGAACACAGAGCAGTTCCTCAGAAAGCTTCTTTCCAGTTTTGAACGGAAGATATTTCCTTTTTCACCATAGCCCTCTATGGGCTTCCAAATATCCCTTTGCCAATTCCACAAGAACAGCCTTAGCGAAAGGCTTCTTGAAGGGAAAGATGTAACTCTGTGAAATGAATTCACAGAACACAGAGCAGTTTCTCAGAAAGCTTCTTTCCAGTTTTGAACGGAAGATATTTCCTTTTTCACCATAGGCCTCTATGGGATTCCAAATATCCCTTTGCCAATTCCACAAGAACAGCCTTAGCGAAAGGCTTCTTGAAAGGAATGAAGTAACTCTGTGAGATGAATTCACAGAACACAGAGCAGTTTCTCAGAAAGCTTCTTTCCAATTTTGAACGGAAGATATTTCCTTTTTCACCATAGCCGTCTATGGGCTTCCAAATATCCCTTTGCCAATTCCACAAGAACAGCCTTAGCCAAAGGCTTCTTGAAGGGAAAGATGTATCTCTGTGAGATGAATTCACAGAACACAGAGCAGTTTCTCAGAAAGCTTCTTTCCAGTTTTGAACGGAAGATATTTCCTTTTTCACCATAGCCCTCTATGGGCTTCCAAATATCCCTTTGCCAATTCCACAAGAACAGCCTTAGCGAAAGGCTTCTTGAAGGGAAAGATGTAACTCTGTGAGATGAATTAACAGAACACAGAGCAGTTTCTCAGAAAGCTTCTTTCCAGTTTTGAACGGAACATAATTCCTGTTTCACCATAGCCCTCTATGGGCTTCCAAATATCCCTTTGCCAATTCCACAAGAACAGCCTTAGCGAAAGGCTTCTTGAAGGGAAAGATGTAACTCTGTGAGATGAATTCACAGAACACAGAGCAGTTTCTCAGAAAGCTTCTTTCCAGTTTTGAACGGAAGATATTTCCTTTTTCACCATAGCCGTCTATGGGCTTCCAAATATCCGTTTGCCAATACCACAAGAACAGTCTTAGCGAAAGGCTTCTTGAAGGGAAAGATGTAACTCTGTGAGATGAATTCACAGAACACAGAGCAGTTTCTCAGAAAGCTTCTTTCCTGTTTTGAACGGAAGATATTTCCTTTTTCACCATAGCCCTCTATGGGCTTCCAAATATCCCTTTGCCAATTCCACAAGAACAGCCTTAGCGAAAGGCTTCTTGAAGGGAAAGATGTAACTCTGTGAGATGAATTCACAGAACACAGAGCAGTTTCTCAGAAAGCTTCTTTCCAGTTTTGAACGGAAGATATTTCCTTTTTCACCATAGCCCTCTATGGGCATCCAAATATCCCTTTGCAAATTCCACAAGAACAGGCTTAGCCAAAGGCTTCTTGAAGGGAAAGATGTAACTCTGTGAGATGAATTAAGAGAACACAGAGCAGTTTCTCAGAAAGCTTCTTTCCAGTTTTGAACGGAAGATATTTCCTTTTTCACCATAGCCGTCTATGGGCTTCCAAATATCCCTTTGCCAATTCCACAAGAACAGCCTTAGCGAAAGGCTTCTTGAAGGGGAAGATGTAACTCTGTGAGAAGAATTCAGAGAACACAGAGCAGTTTCTCAGAAAGCTTCTTTCCAGTTTTGAACGGAAGATATTTCCTTTTTCACCATAGCCCTCTACGGGCTTCCAAATATCGCTTTGCCAATTCCACAAGAACAGCCTTAGCGAAAGGCTTCTTGAAGGGAAAGATGTAACTCTGTGAGATGAATTCAGAGAACACAGAGCAGTTTCTCAGAAAGCTTCTTTCCAGTTTTGAACGGAAGATATTTCCTTTTTCACCGTACGCCCCTATGGGCTTCCAAATATCCCTTTGCCAATTCCACAAGAACAGCCTTAGCGAAAGGCTTCTTGAAGGGAAAGATGTAACTCTGTGAGATGAATTCACAGAACACAGAGCAGTTTCTCAGAAAGCTTCTTTCCAATTTTGAACGGAAGATATTTCCTTTTTCACCATAGCCGTCTATGGGCTTCCAAATATCCCTTTGCCAATTCCTCAAGAATAGCCTTAGCGAAAGGCTTCTTGAAGGGAAAGATGTAACTCTGTGAGATGAATTCACAGAACACAGAGCAGTATCTCAGAAAGCTTCTTTCCAGTTTTGAACGGAAGATATTTCCTTTTTCACCATAGCCCTCTATGGGCTTCCAAATATCCCTTTGCCAATTCCACAAGAACAGCCTTAGCGAAAGGCTTCTTGAAGGGAAAGATGTAACTGTATGAGATGAATTCACAGAACACAGAGCAGTTTCTCAGAAAGCTTCTTTCCAGTTTTGAACGGAAGATATTTCCTTTTTCACCATAGCCCTCTATGGGTTTCCAAATATCGCTTTGCCAATTCCAGAAGAACAGCCTTAGCGAAAGGCTTCTTGAAGGGAAAGATGTAACTCTGTGAGATGAATTCACAGAACACAGAGCAGTTTCTCAGAAAGCTTCTTTCCAGTTTTGAACGGAAGATATTTCCTTTTTAACCATAGCCGTCTATGGGCTTCCAAATATCCCTTTGCCAATTCCTCAAGAACAGCCTTAGCGAAAGGCTTTTGAAGGGAAAGATGTAACTCTGTGAGATGAATTAACTGAACACAGAGCAGTTTCTCAGAAAGCTTCTTTCCAGTTTTGAACGGAAGATATTTCCTTTTTCACCATAGCCCTCTATGGGCTTCCAAATGTCCCTTTGCCAATTCCACAAGAACAGCCTTAGCGAAAGGCTTCTTGAATGGAAAGATGTAACTCTGTGAGATGAATTCATAGAACACAGAGCAGTTTCTCAGAAATCTTCTTTCCACTTTTGAACGGAAGATATTTCCTTTTTCAACATAGCCCTCTATGGGCTTCCAAATATCCCTTTGCCAATTCCACAAGAACAGCCTTAGGGGAAGGCTTCTTGAAGGGAAAGATGTAACTCTGTTAGATGAATTCAGAGAACACAGAGCAGTTTCTCAGAAAGCTTCTTTCCAGTTTTGAACGGAAGATATTTCCTTTTTCACCATAGCCCTCTACGGGCTTCCAAATATCGCTTTGCCAATTCCACAAGAAAAGCCTTAGCGAAAGGCTTCTTGAAGGGAAAGATGTAACTCTGTGAGATAAATTAACAGAACACAGAGCAGTTTCTCAGAAAGCTTCTTTCCAGTTTTGAACGGAAGATATTTCCTTTTTCACAATAGCCCTCTATGGGCTTCCAAATATCCCTTTGCCAATTCCACAAGAACAGCCTTAGCGAAAGGCTTCTTGAAGGGAAAGATGTAACTCTGTGAGATGAATTCAGAGAACACAGAGCAGTTTCTCAGAAAGCTTCTTTCCAGTTTTGAACGGAAGATATTTCCTTTTTCACCATAGCCCTCTATGGGCTTCCAAATATCCCTTTGCCAATTCCACAAGAACAGCCTTAGCGAAAGGCTTCTTGAAGGGAAAGATGTAACTCTGTGAGATGAATTCACAGAACACAGAGCAGTTTCTCAGAAAGCTTCTTTCCAGTTTTGAACGGAAAATATTTCCTTTTTCACCATAGCCCTCTACGGGCTTCCAAATATCGCTTTGCTAATTCCACAAGAACAGCCTTAGCGAAAGGCTTCTTGAAGGGAAAGATGTAACTCTGTGAGATGAATTAACAGAACACAGAGCAGTTTCTCAGAAAGCTTCTTTCCAGTTTTGAACGGAAGATATTTCCTTTTTCAACATAGCCCTCTATGGGCTTCCAAATATCCCTTTGCCAATTCCACAAGAACAGCCTTAGCGAAAGGCTTCTTGAAAGGAATGAAGTAACTCTGTGAGATGAATTCACAGAACACAGAGCAGTTTCTCAGAAAGCTTCTTTCCAATTTTGAACGGAAGATATTTCCTTTTTCACCATAGCCGTCTATGGGCTTCCAAATATCCCTTTGCGAATTCCACAAGAACAGCCTTAGCGAAAGGCTTCTTGAAGGGAAAGATGTAACTCTGTGAGATGAATTCACAGAACACAGAGCAGTTTCTCAGAAAGCTTCTTTCCAGTTTTGAACGGAAGATATTTCCTTTTTCACCATAGCCGTCTATGGGCTTCCAAATATCCGTTTGCCTATACCACAAGAACAGTCTTAGCGAAAGGCTTCTTGAAGGGAAAGATGTAACTCTGTGAGATGAATTAACAGAACACAGAGCAGTTTCTCAGAAAGCTTCTTTCCTGTTTTGAACGGAAGATATTTCCTTTTTCACCATAGCCCTCTATGGGCTTCCAAATATCCCTTTGCCAATTCCACAAGAACAGCCTTAGCGAAAGGCTTCTTGAAGGGAAAGATGTAACTCTGTGAGATGAATTCGCAGAACACAGAGCAGTTTCTCAGAAAGCTTTTTTCCAGTTTTGAACGGAAGATATTTCCTTTTTCACCATAGCCGTCTATGGGCTTCCAAATATCCCTTTGCCAATTCCACAAGAACAGCCTTAGCGAAAGGCTTCTTGAAGGGGAAGATGTAACTCTGTGAGAAGAATTCAGAGAACACAGAGCAGTTTCTCAGAAAGCTTCTTTCCAGTTTTGAACGGAAGATATTTCCTTTTTCACCATAGCCCTCTACGGGCTTCCAAATATCGCTTTGCCAATTCCACAAGAACAGTCTTAGCGAAAGGCTTCTTGAAGGGAAAGATGTAACTCTGTGAGATGAATTCAGAGAACACAGAGCAGTTTCTCAGAAAGCTTCTTTCCAGTTTTGAACGGAAGATATTTCCTTTTTCACCGTACGCCCCTATGGGCTTCCAAATATCCCTTTGCCAATTCCACAAGAACAGCCTTAGCGAAAGGCTTCTTGAAGGGAAAGATGTAACTCTGTGAGATGAATTCACAGAACACAGAGCAGTTTCTCAGAAAGCTTCTTTCCAGTTTTGAACGGAAGATATTTCCTTTTTCACCATAGCCGTCTATGGGCTTCCAAATATCCCTTTGCCAATTCCTCAAGAATAGCCTTAGCGAAAGGCTTCTTGAAGGGAAAGATGTAACTCTGTGAGATGAATTCACAGAACACAGAGCAGTATCTCAGAAAGCTTCTTTCCAGTTTTGAACGGAAGATATTTCCTTTTTCACCATAGCCCTCTATGGGCTTCCAAATATCCCTTTGCCAATTCCACAAGAACAGCCTTAGCGAAAGGCTTCTTGAAGGGAAAGATGTAACTGTATGAGATGAATTCACAGAACACAGAGCAGTTTCTCAGAAAGCTTCTTTCCAGTTTTGAACGGAAGATATTTCCTTTTTCACCATAGCCCTCTATGGGTTTCCAAATATCGCTTTGCCAATTCCAGAAGAACAGCCTTAGCGAAAGGCTTCTTGAAGGGAAAGATGTAACTCTGTGAGATGAATTCACAGAACACAGAGCAGTTTCTCAGAAAGCTTCTTTCCAGTTTTGAACGGAAGATATTTCCTTTTTAACCATAGCCGTCTATGGGCTTCCAAATATCCCTTTGCCAATTCCTCAAGAACAGCCTTAGCGAAAGGCTTTTGAAGGGAAAGATGTAACTCTGTGAGATGAATTAACTGAACACAGAGCAGTTTCTCAGAAAGCTTCTTTCCAGTTTTGAACGGAAGATATTTCCTTTTTCACCATAGCCCTCTATGGGCTTCCAAATGTCCCTTTGCCAATTCCACAAGAACAGCCTTAGCGAAAGGCTTCTTGAATGGAAAGATGTAACTCTGTGAGATGAATTCATAGAACACAGAGCAGTTTCTCAGAAATCTTCTTTCCACTTTTGAACGGAAGATATTTCCTTTTTCAACATAGCCCTCTATGGGCTTCCAAATATCCCTTTGCCAATTCCACAAGAACAGCCTTAGGGGAAGGCTTCTTGAAGGGAAAGATATAACTCTGTTAGATGAATTCAGAGAACACAGAGCAGTTTCTCAGAAAGCTTCTTTCCAGTTTTGAACGGAAGATATTTCCTTTTTCACCATAGCCGTCTATGGGCTTCCAAATATCCGTTTGCCTATACCACAAGAACAGTCTTAGCGAAAGGCTTCTTGAAGGGAAAGATGTAACTCTGTGAGATGAATTAACAGAACACAGAGCAGTTTCTCAGAAAGCTTCTTTCCTGTTTTGAACGGAAGATATTTCCTTTTTCACCATAGCCCTCTATGGGCTTCCAAATATCCCTTTGCCAATTCCACAAGAACAGCCTTAGCGAAAGGCTTCTTGAAGGGAAAGATGTAACTCTGTGAGATGAATTCGCAGAACACAGAGCAGTTTCTCAGAAAGCTTCTTTCCAGTTTTGAACGGAAGATATTTCCTTTTTCACCATAGCCCTCTATGGGCTTCCAAATATCGGTTTGCCAATTCCACAAGAACAGCCTTAGCGAAAGGCTTCTTGAAGGGAAAGATGTAACTCTGTGAGATGAATTCACAGAACACAGAGCAGTTTCTCAGAAAGCTTCTTTCCAGTTTTTAACGGAAGATATTTCCTTTTTAACCATAGCCGTCTATGGGCTTCCAAATATCCCTTTGCCAATTCCTCAAGAACAGCCTTAGCGAAAGGCTTTTGAAGGGAAAGATATAACTCTGTGAGATGAATTAACTGAACACAGAGCAGTTTCTCAGAAAGCTTCTTTCCAGTTTTGAACGGAAGATATTTCCTTTTTCACCATAGCCCTCTATGGGCTTCCAAATGTCCCTTTGCCAATTCCACAAGAACAGCCTTAGCGAAAGGCTTCTTGAATGGAAAGATGTAACTCTGTGAGATGAATTCATAGAACACAGAGCAGTTTCTCAGAAATTTTCTTTCCACTTTTGAACGGAAGATATTTCCTTTTTCAACATAGCCCTCTATGGGCTTCCAAATATCCCTTTGCCAATTCCACAAGAACAGCCTTAGGGGAAGGCTTCTTGAAGGGAAAGATGTAACTCTGTTAGATGAATTCAGAGAACACAGAGCAGTTTCTCAGAAAGCTTCTTTCCAGTTTTGAACGGAAGATATTTCCTTTTTCACCATAGCCCTCTACGGGCTTCCAAATATCGCTTTGCCAATTCCACAAGAAAAGCCTTAGCGAAAGGCTTCTTGAAGGGAAAGATGTAACTCTGTGAGATAAATTAACAGAACACAGAGCAGTTTCTCAGAAAGCTTCTTTCCAGTTTTGAACGGAAGATATTTCCTTTTTCACAATAGCCCTCTATGGGCTTCCAAATATCCCTTTGCCAATTCCACAAGAACAGCCTTAGCCAAAGGCTTCTTGAAGGGAAAGATGTAACTCTGTGAGATGAATTCAGAGAACACAGAGCAGTTTCTCAGAAAGCTTCTTTCCAGTTTTGAACGGAAGATATTTCCTTTTTCACCATAGCCCTCTATGGGCTTCCAAATATCCCTTTGCCAATTCCACAAGAACAGCCTTAGCGAAAGGCTTCTTGAAGGGAAAGATGTAACTCTGTGAGATGAATTCACAGAACACAGAGCAGTTTCTCAGAAAGCTTCTTTCCAGTTTTGAACGGAAGATATTTCCTTTTTCACCATAGCCCTCTACGGGCTTCCAAATATCGCTTTGCTAATTCCACAAGAACAGCCTTAGCGAAAGGCTTCTTGAAGGGAAAGATGTAACTCTGTGAGATGAATTAACAGAACACAGAGCAGTTTCTCAGAAAGCTTCTTTCCAGTTTTGAACGGAAGATATTTCCTTTTTCAACATAGCCCTCTATGGGCTTCCAAATATCCCTTTGCCAATTCCACAAGAACAGCCTTAGCGAAAGGCTTCTTGAAAGGAATGAAGTAACTCTGTGAGATGAATTCACAGAACACAGAGCAGTTTCTCAGAAAGCTTCTTTCCAATTTTGAACGGAAGATATTTCCTTTTTCACCATAGCCGTCTATGGGCTTCCAAATATCCCTTTGCCAATTCCACAAGAACAGCCTTAGCCAAAGGCTTCTTGAAGGGAAAGATGTAACTCTGTGAGATGAATTCACAGAACACAGAGCAGTTTCTCAGAAAGCTTCTTTCCAGTTTTGAACGGAAGATATTTCCTTTTTCACCATAGCCGTCTATGGGCTTCCAAATATCCGTTTGCCTATACCACAAGAACAGTCTTAGCGAAAGGCTTCTTGAAGGGAAAGATGTAACTCTGTGAGATGAATTAACAGAACACAGAGCAGTTTCTCAGAAAGCTTCTTTCCTGTTTTGAACGGAAGATATTTCCTTTTTCACCATAGCCCTCTATGGACTTCCAAATATCCCTTTGCCAATTCCACAAGAACAGCCTTAGCGAAAGGCTTCTTGAAGGGAAAGATGTAACTCTGTGAGATGAATTCGCAGAACACAGAGCAGTTTCTCAGAAAGCTTCTTTCCAGTTTTGAACGGAAGATATTTCCTTTTTCACCATAGCCCTCTATGGGCTTCCAAATATCGCTTTGCCAATTCCACAAGAACAGCCTTAGCGAAAGGCTTCTTGAAGGGAAAGATGTAACTCTGTGAGATGAATTCACAGAACACAGAGCAGTTTCTCAGAAAGCTTCTTTCCAGTTTTTAACGGAAGATATTTCCTTTTTCACCATAGCCCTCTATGGGCTTCCAAATATCCCTTTGCCAATTCCACAAGAACAGCCTTAGCGAAAGCATTCTTGAAGGGAAGGATGTAACTCTGTGAGATGAATTCACAGAACACAGAGCAGTTTCTCAGAAAGCTTTTTTCCAGTTTTGAACGGAAGATATTTCCTTTTTCACCATAGGCATCTATGGGCTTCCAAATATCCCTTTGCCAATTCCACAAGAACAGCCTTAGCAAAAGGCTTCTTGAAGGGAACGATGTAACTCTGTGAGATGAATTCACAGAACACAGAGCAGTTTCTCAGAAAGCTTCTTTCCAGTTTTGAACGGAAGATATTTCCTTTTTCACCATAGCCCTCTAAGGGCTTCCAAATATCCCTTTGCCAATTCCACAAGAACAGCCTTAGCGAAAGGCTTCTTGAATGGAAAGATGTAACTCTGTGAGATGAATTCATAGAACACAGAGCAGTTTCTCAGAAAGCTTCTTTCCAGTTTTGAACGGAAGATATTTCCTTTTTCAACATAGCCCTCTATGGGCTTCCAAATATCCCTTTGCCAATTCCACAAGAACAGCCTTAGGGGAAGGCTTCTTGAAGGGAAAGATGTAACTCTGTTAGATGAATTCAGAGAACACAGAGCAGTTTCTCAGAAAGCTTCTTTCCAGTTTTGAACGGAAGATATTTCCTTTTTCACCATAGCCCTCTACGGGCTTCCAAATATCGCTTTGCCAATTCCACAAGAAAAGCCTTAGCGAAAGGCTTCTTGAAGGGAAAGATGTAACTCTGTGAGATAAATTAACAGAACACAGAGCAGTTTCTCAGAAAGCTTCTTTCCAGTTTTGAACGGAAGATATTTCCTTTTTCACAATAGCCCTCTATGGGCTTCCAAATATCCCTTTGCCAATTCCACAAGAACAGCCTTAGCGAAAGGCTTCTTGAAGGGAAAGATGTAACTCTGTGAGATGAATTCAGAGAACACAGAGCAGTTTCTCAGAAAGCTTCTTTCCAGTTTTGAACGGAAGATATTTCCTTTTTCACCATAGCCCTCTATGGGCTTCCAAATATCCCTTTGCCAATTCCACAAGAACAGCCTTAGCGAAAGGCTTCTTGAAGGGAAAGATGTAACTCTGTGAGATGAATTCACAGAACACAGAGCAGTTTCTCAGAAAGCTTCTTTCCAGTTTTGAACGGAAGATATTTCCTTTTTCACCATAGCCCTCTACGGGCTTCCAAATATCGCTTTGCCAATTCCACAAGAACAGCCTTAGCGAAAGGCTTCTTGAAGGGAAAGATGTAACTCTGTGAGATGAACTAACAGAACACAGAGCAGTTTCTCAGAAAGCTTCTTTCCAGTTTTGAACGGAAGATATTTCCTTTTTCACCATAGCCCTCTATGGGCTTCCAAATATCCCTTTGCCAATTCCACAAGAACAGCCTTAGCGAAAGGCTTCTTGAAAGGAATGAAGTAACCCTGTGAGATGAATTCACAGAACACAGAGCAGTTTCTCAGAAAGCTTCTTTCCAATTTTGAACGGAAGATATTTCCTTTTTCACCATAGCCGTCTATGGGCTTCCAAATATCCCTTTGCCAATTCCACAAGAACAGCCTTAGCCAAAGGCTTCTTGAAGGGAAAGATGTAACTCTGTGAGATGAATTCACAGAACACAGAGCAGTTTCTCAGAAAGCTTCTTTCCAGTTTTGAACGGAAGATATTTCCTTTTTCACCATAGCCCTCTATGGGCTTCCAAATATCCCTTTGCCAATTCCACAAGAACAGCCTTAGCGAAAGGCTTCTTGAAGGGAAAGATGTAACTCTGTGAGATGAATTAACAGAACACAGAGCAGTTTCTCAGAAAGCTTCTTTCCAGTTTTGAACGGAAGATAATTTCTTTTTCACCATAGCCCTCTATGGGCTTCCAAATATCCCTTTGCCAATTCCACAAGAACAGCCTTAGCGAAAGGATTCTTGAAGGGAAAGATGTAACTCTGTGAGATGAATTCACAGAACACAGAGCAGTTTCTCAGAAAGCTTCTTTCCAGTTTTGAACGGAAGATATTTCCTTTTTCACCATAGCCGTCTATGGGCTTCCAAATATCCGTTTGCCTATACCACAAGAACAGTCTTAGCGAAAGGCTTCTTGAAGGGAAAGATGTAACTCTGTGAGATGAATTAACAGAACACAGAGCAGTTTCTCAGAAAGCTTCTTTCCTGTTGTGAACGGAAGATATTTCCTTTTTCACCATAGCCCTCTAAAGGCTTCCAAATATCCCTTTGCCAATTCCACAAGAAGAGCCTTAGCGAAAGGCTTCTTGAAGGGAAAGATGTAACTCTGTGAGATGAATTCAGAGAACACAGAGCAGTTTCTCAGAAAGCTTCTTTCCAGTTTTGAACGGAAGATATTTCCTTTTTCACCATAGCCCTCTACGGGCTTCCAAATATCGCTTTGCCAATTCCACAAGAACAGCCTTAGCGAAAGGCTTCTTGAAGGGAAAGATGTAACTCTGTGAGACGAATTCACAGAACACAGAGCAGTTTCTCAGAAAGCTTCTTTCCAGTTTTGAACGGAAGATATTTCCTTTTTCACCATAGCCCTCTATGGGCTTCCAAATATCCATTTGCCAATTCCACAAGAACAGCCTTAGCGAAAGGCTTCTTGAAGGGAAAGATGTAACTCTGTGAGATGAATTCAGAGAACACAGAGCAGTTTCTCAGAAAGCTTCTTTCCAGTTTTGAACGGAAGATATTTCCTTTTTCACCATAGGCCTCTATGGGCTTCCAAATATCCCATTGCCAATTCCACAAGAACAGACTTAGCCAAAGGCTTCTTGAAGGGAAAGATGTAACTCTGTGAGATGAATTCACAGAACACAGAGCAGTTTCTCTGAAAGCTTCTTTCCAGTTTTGAACGGAAGATATTTCTTTTTTCACCATAGCCGTCTATGGGCTTCCAAATATCCCTTTGCCAATTCCTCAAGAACAGCCTTAGCGAAAGGCTTCTTGAAGGGAAAGATGTAACTCTGTGAGATGAATTCACAGAACACAGAGCAGTTTCTCAGAAAGCTTCTTTCCAGTTTTGAACGGAAGATATTTCCTTTTTCACCGTAGCCCTCTATGGGCTTCCAAATATCCCTTTGCCAATTCCACAAGAACAACCTTAGCGAAAGGCTGCTTCAAGGGAAAGATGTAACTCTGTGAGATGAATTAAGAGAACACAGAGCAGTTTCTCAGAAAGCTTCTTTCCAGTTTTGAACGGAAGATATTTCCTTTTTCACCATAGCCGTCTATGGGCTTCCAAATATCCCTTTGCCAATTCCACAAGATCAGCCTTAGCGAAAGGCTTCTTGAAGGGAAAGATGTAACTCTGTGAGAAGAATTCAGAGAACACAGAGCAGTTTCTAAGAAAGCTTCTTTCCAGTTTTGAACGGAAGATATTTCCTTTTTCACCATAGCCCTCTACGGGCTTCCAAATATCGCTTTGCCAATTCCACAAGAACAGCCTTAGCGAAAGGCTTCTTGAAGGGAAAGATGTAACTCTGTGAGATGAATTCAGAGAACACAGAGCAGTTTCTCAGAAAGCTTCTTTCCAGTTTTGAACGGAAGATATTTCCTTTTTCACCGTACGCCCCTATGGGCTTCCAAATATCCCTTTGCCAATTCCACACGAACAGCCTTAGCGAAAGGCTTCTTGAAGGGAAAGATGTAACTCTGTGAGATGAATTCACAGAACACAGAGCAGTTTCTCAGAAAGCTTCTTTCCAATTTTGAACGGAAGATATTTCCTTTTTCACCATAGCCGTCTATGGGCTTCCAAATATCCCTTTGCCAATTCCTCAAGAACAGCCTTAGCGAAAGGCTTCTTGAAGGGAAAGATGTAACTCTGTGAGATGAATTCACAGAACACAGAGCAGTATCTCAGAAAGCTTCTTTCCAGTTTTGAACGGAAGATATTTCCTTTTTCACCATAGCCCTCTATGGGCTTCCAAATATCCCTTTGCCAATTCCACAAGAACAGCCTTAGCGAAAGGCTTCTTGAAGGGAAAGATGTAACTGTATGAGATGAATTCACAGAACACAGAGCAGTTTCTCAGAAAGCTTCTTTCCAGTTTTGAACGGAAGATATTTCCTTTTTCACCATAGCCCTCTATGGGTTTCCAAATATCGCTTTGCCAATTCCAGAAGAACAGCCTTAGCGAAAGGCTTCTTGAAGGGAAAGATGTAACTCTGTGAGATGAATTCACAGAACACAGAGCAGTTTCTCAGAAAGCTTCTTTCCAGTTTTGAACGGAAGATATTTCCTTTTTAACCATAGCCGTCTATGGGCTTCCAAATATCCCTTTGCCAATTCCTCAAGAACAGCCTTAGCGAAAGGCTTTTGCAGGGAAAGATGTAACTCTGTGAGATGAATTAACTGAACACAGAGCAGTTTCTCAGAAAGCTTCTTTCCAGTTTTGAACGGAAGATATTTCCTTTTTCACCATAGCCGCCTATGGGCTTCCAAATGTCCCTTTGCCAATTCCACAAGAACAGCCTTAGCGAAAGGCTTCTTGAATGGAAAGATGTAACTCTGTGAGATGAATTCATAGAACACAGAGCAGTTTCTCAGAAATCTTTTTCCAGTTTTGAACGGAAGATATTTCCTTTTTCACCATAGCCCTCTATGGGCTTCCAAATATCCCTTTGCCAATTCCACAAGAACAGCCTTAGGGGAAGGCTTCTTGAAGGGAAAGATGTAACTCTGTTAGATGAATTCAGAGAACACAGAGCAGTTTCTCAGAAAGCTTCTTTCCAGTTTTGAACGGAAGATATTTCCTTTTTCACCATAGCCCTCTACGGGCTTCCAAATATCGCTTTGCCAATTCCACAAGAAAAGCCTTAGCGAAAGGCTTCTTGAAGGGAAAGTTGTAACTCTGTGAGATAAATTAACAGAACACAGAGCAGTTTCTCAGAAAGCTTCTTTCCAGTTTTGAACGGAAGATATTTCCTTTTTCACAATAGCCCTCTATGGGCTTCCAAATATCCCTTTGCCAATTCCACAAGAACAGCCTTAGCGAAAGGCTTCTTGAAGGGAAAGATGTAACTCTGTGAGATGAATTCAGAGAACACAGAGCAGTTTCTCAGAAAGCTTCTTTCCAGTTTTGAACGGAAGATATTTCCTTTTTCACCATAGCCCTCTATGGGCTTCCAAATATCCCTTTGCCAATTCCACAAGAACAGCCTTAGCGAAAGGCTTCTTGAAGGGAAAGATGTAACTCTGTGAGATGAATTCAGAGAACACAGAGCAGTTTCTCAGAAAGCTTCTTTCCAGTTTTGAACGGAAGATATTTCCTTTTTCACCATAGCCCTCTACGGGCTTCCAAATATCGCTTTGCCAATTCCACAAGAACAGCCTTAGCGAAAGGCTTCTTGAAGGGAAAGATGTAACTCTGTGAGATGAATTAACAGAACACAGAGCAGTTTCTCAGAAAGCTTCTTTCCAGTTTTGAACGGAAGATATTTCCTTTTTCAACATAGCCCTCTATGGGCTTCCAAATATCCCTTTGCCAATTCCACAAGAACAGCCTTAGCGAAAGGCTTCCTGAAAGGAATGAAGTAACTCTGTGAGATGAATTCACAGAACACAGAGCAGTTTCTCAGAAAGCTTCTTTCCAATTTTGAACGGCAGATATTTCCTTTTTCACCATAGCCGTCTATGGGCTTCCAAATATCCCTTTGCCAATTCCACAAGAACAGCCTTAGCCAAAGGCTTCTTGAAGGGAAAGATGTAACTCTGTGAGATGAATTCACAGAACACAGAGCAGTTTCTCAGAAAGCTTCTTTCCAGTTTTGAACGGAAGATATTTCCTTTTTCACCATAGCCCTCTATGGGCTTCCAAATATCCCTTTGCCAATTCCACAAGAACAGCCTTAGCGAAAGGCTTCTTGAAGGGAAAGATGTAACTCTGTGAGATGAATTCACAGAACACAGAGCAGTTTCTCAGAAAGCTTCTTTCCAGTTTTGAACGGAAGATAATTCCTTTTTTACCATAGCCCTCTATGGGCTTCCAAATATCCCTTTGCCAATTCCACAAGAACAGCCTTAGCGAAAGGATTCTTGAAGGGAAAGATGTAACTCTGTGAGATGAATTCACAGAACACAGAGCAGTTTCTCAGAAAGCTTCTTTCCAGTTTTGAACGGAAGATATTTCCTTTTTCACCATAGCCGTCTATGGGCTTCCAAATATCCGTTTGCCTATACCACAAGAACAGTCTTAGCGAAAGGCTTCTTGAAGGGAAAGATGTAACTCTGTGAGATGAATTAACAGAACACAGAGCAGTTTCTCAGAAAGCTTCTTTCCTGTTTTGAACGGAAGATATTTCCTTTTTCACCATAGCCCTCTATGGGCTTCCAAATATCCCTTTGCCAATTCCACAAGAACAGCCTTAGCGAAAGGCTTCTTGAAGGGAAAGATGTAACTCTGTGAGATGAATTCGCAGAACACAGAGCAGTTTCTCAGAAAGCTTCTTTCCAGTTTTGAACGGAAGATATTTCCTTTTTCACCATAGCCCTCTATGGGCTTCCAAATATCGCTTTGCCAATTCCACAAGAACAGCCTTAGCGAAAGGCTTCTTGAAGGGAAAGATGTAACTCTGTGAGATGAATTCACAGAACACAGAGCAGTTTCTCAGAAAGCTTCTTTCCAGTTTTTAACGGAAGATATTTCCTTTTTCACCATAGCCCTCTATGGGCTTCCAAATATCCCTTTGCCAATTCCACAAGAACAGCCTTAGCGAAAGCATTCTTGAAGGGAAGGATGTAACTCTGTGAGATGAATTCACAGAACACAAGCAGTTTCTCAGAAAGCTTTTTTCCAGTTTTGAACGGAAGATATTTCCTTTTTCACCATAGGCATCTATGGGCTTCCAAATATCCCTTTGCCAATTCCACAAGAACAGCCTTAGCAAAAGGCTTCTTGAAGGGAACGATGTAACTCTGTGAGATGAATTCACAGAACACAGAGCAGTTTCTCAGAAAGCTTCTTTCCAGTTTTGAACGGAAGATATTTCCTTTTTCACCATAGCCCTCTATGGGCTTCCAAATATCCCTTTGCCAATTCCACAAGAACAGCCTTAGCGAAAGGCTTCTTGAATGGAAAGATGTAACTCTGTGAGATGAATTCATAGAACACAGAGCAGTTTCTCAGAAAGCTTCTTTCCAGTTTTGAACGGAAGATATTTCCTTTTTCAACATAGCCCTCTATGGGCTTCCAAATATCCCTTTGCCAATTCCACAAGAACAGCCTTAGGGGAAGGCTTCTTGAAGGGAAAGATGTAACTCTGTTAGATGAATTCAGAGAACACAGAGCAGTTTCTCAGAAAGCTTCTTTCCAGTTTTGAACGGAAGATATTTCCTTTTTCACCATAGCCCTCTACGGGCTTCCAAATATCGCTTTGCCAATTCCACAAGAAAAGCCTTAGCGAAAGGCTTCTTGAAGGGAAAGATGTAACTCTGTGAGATAAATTAACAGAACACAGAGCAGTTTCTCAGAAAGCTTCTTTCCAGTTTTGAACGGAAGATATTTCCTTTTTCACAATAGCCCTCTATGGGCTTCCAAATATCCCTTTGCCAATTCCACAAGAACAGCCTTAGCGAAAGGCTTCTTGAAGGGAAAGATGTAACTCTGTGAGATGAATTCAGAGAACACAGAGCAGTTTCTCAGAAAGCTTCTTTCCAGTTTTGAACGGAAGATATTTCCTTTTTCACCATAGCCCTCTATGGGCTTCCAAATATCCCTTTGCCAATTCCACAAGAACAGCCTTAGCGAAAGGCTTCTTGAAGGGAAAGATGTAACTCTGTGAGATGAATTCACAGAACACAGAGCAGTTTCTCAGAAAGCTTCTTTCCAGTTTTGAACGGAAGATATTTCCTTTTTCACCATAGCCCTCTACGGGCTTCCAAATATCGCTTTGCCAATTCCACAAGAACAGCCTTAGCGAAAGGCTTCTTGAAGGGAAAGATGTAACTCTGTGAGATGAATTAACAGAACACAGAGCAGTTTCTCAGAAAGCTTCTTTCCAGTTTTGAACGGAAGATATTTCCTTTTTCACCATAGCCCTCTATGGGCTTCCAAATATCCCTTTGCCAGTTCCACAAGAACAGCCTTAGCGAAAGGCTTCTTGAAAGGAATGAAGTAACCCTGTGAGATGAATTCACAGAACACAGAGCAGTTTCTCAGAAAGCTTCTTTCCAATTTTGAACGGAAGATATTTCCTTTTTCACCATAGCCGTCTATGGGCTTCCAAATATCCCTTTGCCAATTCCACAAGAACAGCCTTAGCCAAAGGCTTCTTGAAGGGAAAGATGTAACTCTGTGAGATGAATTCACAGAACACAGAGCAGTTTCTCAGAAAGCTTCTTTCCAGTTTTGAACGGAAGATATTTCCTTTTTCACCATAGCCCTCTATGGGCTTCCAAATATCCCTTTGCCAATTCCACAAGAACAGCCTTAGCGAAAGGCTTCTTGAAGGGAAAGATGTAACTCTGTGAGATGAATTCACAGAACACAGAGCAGTTTCTCAGAAAGCTTCTTTCCAGTTTTGAACGGAAGATAATTCCTTTTTCACCATAGCCCTCTATGGGCTTCCAAATATCCCTTTGCCAATTCCACAAGAACAGCCTTAGCGAAAGGATTCTTGAAGGGAAAGATGTAACTCTGTGAGATGAATTCACAGAACACAGAGCAGTTTCTCAGAAAGCTTCTTTCCAGTTTTGAACGGAAGATATTTCCTTTTTCACCATAGCCGTCTATGGGCTTCCAAATATCCGTTTGCCTATACCACAAGAACAGTCTTAGCGAAAGGCTTCTTGAAGGGAAAGATGTAACTCTGTGAGATGAATTAACAGAACACAGAGCAGTTTCTCAGAAAGCTTCTTTCCTGTTTTGAACGGAAGATATTTCCTTTTTCACCATAGCCCTCTAAAGGCTTCCAAATATCCCTTTGCCAATTCCACAAGAAGAGCCTTAGCGAAAGGCTTCTTGAAGGGAAAGATGTAACTCTGTGAGATGAATTCACAGAACACAGAGCAGTTTCTCAGAAAGCTTCTTTCCAGTTTTGAACGGAAGATATTTCCTTTTTCACCATAGCCGTCTACGGGCTTCCAAATATCGCTTTGCCAATTCCACAAGAACAGCCTTAGCGAAAGGCTTCTTGAAGGGAAAGATGTAACTCTGTGAGATGAATTCACAGAACACAGAGCAGTTTCTCAGAAAGCTTCTTTCCAGTTTTTAACGGAAGATATTTCCTTTTTCACCATAGCCCTCTATGGGCTTCCAAATATCCCTTTGCCAATTCCCCAAGAACAGCCTTAGCGAAAGCATTCTTGAAGGGAAGGATGTAACTCTGTGAGATGAATTCACAGAACACAGAGCAGTTTCTCAGAAAGCTTTTTTCCAGTTTTGAACGGAAGATATTTCCTTTTTCACCATAGGCATCTATGGGCTTCCAAATATCCCTTTGCCAATTCCACAAGAACAGCCTTTGCGAAAGGCTTCTTGAAGGGAACGATGTAACTCTGTGAGATGAATTCACAGAACACAGAGCAGTTTCTCAGAAAGCTTCTTTCCAGTTTTGAACGAAAGATATTTCCTTTTTCACCATAGCCGTCTATGGGCTTCCAAATATCCCTTTGCCAATTCCACCAGAACAGCCTTAGCCAAAGGCTTCTTGAAGGGAAAGATGTAACTCTGTGAGATGAATTAACAGAACACAGAGCAGTTTCTCAGAAAGCTTCTTTCCAGTTTTGAACGGAAGATATTTCCTTTTTCACCGTAGCCCTCTATGGGCTTCCAAATATCCCTTTGCCAATTCCACAAGAACAACCTTAGCGAAAGGCTGCTTCAAGGGAAAGATGTAACTCTGTGAGATGAATTAACAGAACAGAGAGCAGTTCCTCAGATAGCTTCTTTCCAGTTTTGAACGGAAGATATTTCCTTTTTCACCATAGCCCTCTATGGGTTTCCAAATATCCCTTTGCCAATTCCACAAGAACAGCCTTAGCGAAAGGCTTCTTGAAGGGAAAGATGTAACTCTGTGAGATGAATTCACAGAACACAGAGCAGTTTCTCAGAAAGCTTCTTTCCAATTTTAAACGGAAGATATTTCCTTTTTCACCATAGCCGTCTACGGGCTTCCAAATATCCCTTTGCCAATTCCACAAGAACAGCCTTAGCCAAAGGCTTCTTGAAGGGAAAGATGTAACTCTGTGAGATGAATTAACAGAACACAGAGCAGTTACTCAGAAAGCTTCTTTCCAGTTTTGAACGGAAGATATTTCCTTTTTCACCATAGCCCTCTATGGGCTTCCAAATATCCCTTTGCCATTTCCACAAGAACAACCTTAGCGAAAGGCTTCTTCAAGGGAAAGATGTAACTCTGTGAGATGAATTAACAGAACACAGAGCAGTTCCTCAGAAAGCTTCTTTCCAGTTTTGAACGGAAGATATTTCCTTTTTCACCATAGCCCTCTAGGGGCTTCCAAATATCCCTTTGCCAATTCCACAAGAACAGCCTTAGCGAAAGGCTTCTTGAAGGGAAAGATGTAACTCTGTGAGATGAATTCAGAGAACACAGAGCAGTTTCTCAGAAAGCTTCTTTCCAGTTTTGAACGGAAGATATTTCCTTTTTCACCATAGGCCTCTATGGGCTTCCAAATATCCCTTTGCCAATTCAACAAGAACAGCCGTAGAGAAAGGCTTCTTGAAGGGAAAGATGTAACTCTGTGAGATGAATTCACAGAACACAGAGCAGTTTCTCAGAAAGCTTCTTTCCAGTTTTGAACGGAAGATATTTCCTTTTTCACCATAGCCGTCTATGGGCTTCCAAATATCCCTTTGCCAATTCCACAAGAACAGCCTTAGCGAAAGGCTTCTTGAAGGGAAAGATGTAACTCTGTGAGATGAATTCACAGAACACAGAGCAGTTTCTCAGAAAGCTTCTTTCCAGTTTTGAACGGAAGATATTTCCTTTTTCACCATAGCCCTCTATGGGCTTCCAAATATCGCTTTGCCAATTCCACAAGAACAACCTTAGCGAAAGGCTTCTTCAAGGGAAAGATGTAACTCTGTGAGATGAATTAACAGAACACAGAGCAGTTTCTCAGAAAGCTTCTTTCCAGTTTTGAACGGAAGATATTTCCTTTTTCACCATAGCCCTCTATGGGCTTCCAAATATCCCTTTCCCAATTCCACAAGAACAGCCTTAGCGAAAGGCTTCTTGAAGGGAAAGATGTAACCCTGTGAGATGAATTCAGAGAACACAGAGCAGTTTCTCAGAAAGCTTCTTTCCAGTTTTGAAGGGAAGATATTTCCTTTTTCACCATAGGCCTCTATGGGCTTCCAAATATCCCTTTGCCAATTCCACAGGAACAGCCTTAGCGAAAGGCTTCTTGAAGGGAAAGATGTAACTCTGTGAGATGAATTCACAGAACACAGAGCAGTTTCTCAGAAAGCTTCTTTCCAGTTTTGAACGGAAGATATTTCCTTTTTCACCATAGCCCTCTATGGGCTTCCAAATATCCCTTTGCCAATTCCACAAGAACAGACTTAGCGAAAGTCTTCTTGAAGGGAAAGATGTAACTCTGTGAGATGAATAAACAGAACACAGAGCAGTTTCTCAGAAAGCTTCTTTCCAGTTTTGAACGGAAGATATTTCCTTTTTCACCATAGCCCTCTATGGGTTTCCAAATATCGCTTTGCCAATTCCACAAGAACAGCCTTAGCGAAAGGCTTCTTGAAGGGAAAGATGTAACTCTGTGAGATGAATTCACAGAACACAGAGCAGTTTCTCAGAAAGCTTCTTTCCAGTTTTGAACGGAAGATATTTCCTTTTTCACCATAGCCCTCTATGGGCTTCCAAATATCCCTTTGCCAATTCCACAAGAACAGCCTTAGCGAAAGGCTTCTTGAAGGGAAAGATGTAACTCTGTGAGATGAATTCACAGAACACAGAGCAGTTTCTCAGAAAGCTTCTTTCCAGTTTTGAACGGAAGATATTTCCTTTTTCACCATAGCCCTCTATGGGCTTCCAAATATCCCTTTGCCAATTCCACAAGAACAGCCTTAGCGAAAGGCTTCTTGAAGGGAAAGATGTAACTCTGTGAGATGAATTCACAGAACACAGAGCAGTTTCTCAGAAAGCTTCTTTCCAGTTTTGAACGGAAGATATTTCCTTTTTCACCATAGTCCTCTATGGGCTTCCAAATATCCCTTTGCCAATTCCACAAGAACAGCCTTAGCGAAAGGCTTCTTGAAGGGAAAGAAGTAACTCTGTGAGATGAATTCACAGAACACAGAGCAGTTTCTCAGAAAGCTTCTTTCCAGTTTTGAACGGAAGATATTTCCTTTTTCACCATAGCCCTCTATGGGCATCCAAATATCCCTTTGCCAATTCCACAAGAACAGGCTTAGCCAAAGGCATCTTGAAGGGAAAGATGTAACTCTGTGAGATGAATTAACAGAACACAGAGCAGTTTCTCAGAAAGCTTCTTTCCAGTTTTGAACGGAAGTTATTTCCTTTTTCACCATAGCCCTCTACGGGCTTCCAAATATCGCTTTGCCAATTCCACAAGAACAGCCTTAGCGAAAGGCTTCTTGAAGGGAAAGATGTAACTCTGTGAGATGAATTCAGAGAACACAGAGCAGTTTCTCAGAAAGCTTCTTTCCAGTTTTGAACGGAAGATATTTCCTTTTTCACCGTAGGCCTCTATGGGCTTCCAAATATCCCTTTGCCAATTCCACAAGAACAGCCTTAGCGAAAGGCTTCTTGAAGGGAAAGATGTAACTCTGTGAGATGAATTCACAGAACACAGAGCAGTTTCTCAGAAAGATTCTTTCCAGTTTTGAACGGAAGATATTTCCTTTTTCACCATAGCCGTCTATGGGCTTCCAAATATCCCTTTGCCAATTCCTCAAGAACAGCCTTAGCGAAAGGCTTCTTGAAGGGAAAGATGTAACTCTGTGAGATGAATTAACTGAACACAGAGCGGTTTCTCAGAAAGCTTCTTTCCAGTTTTGAACGGAAGATATTTCCTTTTTCACCATAGCCCTCTATGGGCTTCCAAATATCCCTTTGCCAATTCCACAAGAACAGCCTTAGCGAAAGGCTTCTTGAATGGAAAGATGTAACTCTGTGAGATGAATTCATAGAACACAGAGCAGTTTCTCAGAAAGCTTCTTTCCAGTTTTGAACGGAAGATATTTCCTTTTTCAACATAGCCCTCTATGGGCTTCCAAATATCCCTTTGCCAATTCCACAAGAACAGCCTTAGGGGAAGGCTTCTTGAAGGGAAAGATGTAACTCTGTTAGATGAATTCAGAGAACACAGAGCAGTTTCTCAGAAAGCTTCTTTCCAGTTTTGAACGGAAGATATTTCCTTTTTCACCATAGCCCTCTACGGGCTTCCAAATATCGCTTTGCCAATTCCACAAGAACAGCCTTAGCGAAAGGCTTCTTGAAGGGAAAGATGTAACTCTGTGAGATGAATTCACAGAACACAGAGCAGTTTCTCAGAAAGCTTCTTTCCAGTTTTGAAGGGAAGATATTTCCTTTTTCACAATAGCCCTCTATGGGCTTCCAAATATCCCTTTGCCAATTCCACAAGAACAGCCTTAGCGAAAGGCTTCTTGAAGGGAAAGATGTAACTCTGTGAGATGAATTCAGAGAACACAGAGCAGTTTCTCAGAAAGATTCTTTCCAGTTTTGAACGGAAGATATTTCCTTTTTCACCATAGCCCTCTATGGGCTTCCAAATATCCCTTTGCCAATTCCACAAGAACAGCCTTAGCGAAAGGCTTCTTGAAGGGAAAGATGTAACTCTGTGAGATGAATTCACAGAACACAGAGCAGTTTCTCAGAAAGCTTCTTTCCAGTTTTGAACGGAAGATATTTCCTTTTTCACCATAGCCCTCTACGGGCTTCCAAATATCCCTTTGCCAATTCCACAAGAACAGCCTTAGCGAAAGGCTTCTTGAAGGGAAAGATGTAACTCTGTGAGATGAATTAACAGAACACAGAGCAGTTTCTCAGAAAGCTTCTTTCCAGTTTTGAACGGAAGATATTTCCTTTTTCACCATAGCCCTCTATGGGCTTCCAAATATCCCTTTGCCAATTCCACAAGAACAGCCTTAGCGAAAGGCTTCTTGAAGGGAAAGATGTAACTCTGTGAGATGAATTAACAGAACACAGAGCAGTTTCTCAGGAAGCTTCTTTCCAGTTTTGAACGGAAGATATTTCCTTTTTCACCATAGCCCTCTATGGGCTTCCAAATATCCCTTTGCCAATTCAACAAGAACAGCCGTAGCGAAAGGCTTCTTGAAGGGAAAGATGTAACTCTGTGAGATGAATTCACAGAACACAGAGCAGTTTCTCAGAAAGCTTCTTTCCAGTTTTGAACGGAAGATATTTCGTTTTTCACCATAGCCCTCTATGGGCTTCCAAATATCGCTTTGCCAATTCCACAAGAACAGCCTTAGCGAAAGGCTTCTTCAAGGGAAAGATGTAACTCTGTGAGATGAATTAACAGAACACAGAGCAGTTTCTCAGAAGCTTCTTTCCAGTTTTGAACGGAAGATATTTTCTTTTTCACCATAGCCGTCTATGGGCTTCCAAATATCCCTTTGCCAATTCCACAAGAACAGCCTTAGCGAAAGGCTTCTTGAAGGGAAAGATGTAACTCTGTGAGATGAATTCACGGAATACAGAGCAGTTTCTCAGAAAGCTTCTTTCCAGTTTTGAACGGAAGATATTTCCTTTTTCACCATAGCCCTCTACGGGCTTACAAATATCGCTTTGCCAATTCCACAAGAACAGCCTTAGCGAAAGGCTTCTTGAAGGGAAAGATGTAACTCTGTGAGATGAATTCACAGAACACAGAGCAGTTTCTCAGAAAGCTTCTTTCCAGTTTTGAACGGAAGATATTTCCTTTTTCACCATAGCCCTCTATGGGCTTCCAAATATCCCTTTGCCAATTACACAAGAACAGCCTTAGCGAAAGGCTTCTTGAAGGGAAAGATGTAACTCTGTGAGATGAATTCAGAGAACACAGAGCAGTTTCTCAGAAAGCTTCTTTCCAGTTTTGAACGGAAGATATTTCCTTTTTCACCATAGGCCTCTATGGGCTTCCAAATATCCCTTTGCCAATTCCACAAGAACAGCCTTAGCGAAAGGCTTCTTGAAGGGAAAGATGTAACTCTGTGAGATGAATTCACAGAACACAGAGCAGTTTCTCAGAAAGCTTCTTTCCAGTTTTGAACGGAAGATATTTCCTTTTTCACCATAGCCGTCTATGGGCTTCCAAATATCCCTTTGCCAATTCCACAAGAACAGCCTTAGCGAAAGGCTTCTTGAAGGGAAAGATGTAACTCTGTGAGATGAATTCACAGAACACAGAGCAGTTTCTCAGAAAGCTTCTTTCCAGTTTTGAACGGAAGATATTTCCTTTTTCACCATAGCCCTCTATGGGCTTCCAAATATCGCTTTGCCAATTCCACAAGAACAACCTTAGCGAAAGGCTTCTTCAAGGGAAAGATGTAACTCTGTGAGATGAATTAACAGAACACAGAGCAGTTTCTCAGAAAGCTTCTTTCCAGTTTTGAACGGAAGATATTTCCTTTATCACCATAGCGCTCTATGGGCTTCCAAATATCCCTTTGCCAATTCCACAAGAACAGCCTTAGCGAAAGGCTTCTTGAAGGGAAAGATGTAACCCTGTGAGATGAATTCAGAGAACACAGAGCAGTTTCTCAGAAAGATTCTTTCCAGTTTTGAACGGAAGATATTTCCTTTTTCACCATAGGCCTCTATGGGCTTCCAAATATCCCTTTGCCAATTCCACAGGAACAGCCTTAGCGAAAGGGTTCTTGAAGGGAAAGATGTAACTCTGTGAGATGAATTCACAGAACACAGAGCAGTTTCTCAGAAAGCTTCTTTCCAGTTTTGAACGGAAGATATTTCCTTTTTCACCATAGCCCTCTATGGGCTTCCAAATATCCCTTTGCCAATTCCACAAGAACAGACTTAGCGAAAGTCTTCTTGAAGGGGAAGATGTAACTCTGTGAGATGAATTAACAGAACACAGAGCAGTTTCTCAGAGAGCTTCTTTCCAGTTTTGAACGGAAGATATTTCCTTTTTAACCATAGCCGTCTATGGGCTTCCAAATATCCCTTTGCCAATTCCTCAAGAACAGCCTTAGGGAAAGGCTTTTGAAGGGAAAGATGTAACTCTGTGCGATGAATTCAGAGAACACAGAGCAGTTTCTCAGAAAGCTTCTTTCCAGTTTTGAACGGAAGATATTTCCTTTTTAACCATAGCCGTCTATGGGCTTCCAAATATCCCTTTGCCAATTCCTCAAGAACAGCCTTAGGGAAAGGCTTTTGAAGGGAAAGATGTAACTCTGTGCGATGAATTCAGAGAACACAGAGCAGTTTCTCAGAAAGCTTCTTTCCAGTTTTGAACGGAAGATATTTCCTTTTTCACCATAGCCCTCTATGGGCTTCCAAATATCCCTTTGCCAATTCCACAAGAACAGCCTTAGCGAAAGGCTTCTTGAAGGGAAAGATGTAACTCTGTGAGATGAATTCACAGAACACAGAGCAGTTTCACAGAAAGCTTCTTTCCAGTTTTGAACGGAAGATATTTCCTTTTTCACCATAGCCCTCTACGGGCTTCCAAATATCGCTTTGCCAATTCCACAAGAACAGCCTTAGCGAAAGGCTTCTTGAAGGGAAAGATGTAACTCTGTGAGATGAATTAACAGAACACAGAGCAGTTTCTCAGAAAGCTTCTTTCCAGTTTAGAACGGAAGATATTTCCTTTTTCACCATAGCCCTCTATGGGCTTCCAAATATCCCTTTGCCAATTCCACAAGAACAGCCTTAGCGAAAGGCTTCTTGAAGGGAAAGATGTAACTCTGTGAGATGAATTCACAGAACACAGAGCAGTTTCTCAGAAAGCTTCTTTCCAGTTTTGAACGGAAGATATTTCCTTTTTCACCATAGCCCTCTATGGGCTTCCAAATATCCCTTTGCCAATTCCACAAGAACAGCCTTAGCGAAAGGCTTCTTCAAGGGAAAGATGTAACTCTGTGAGATGAATTAACAGAACACAGAGCAGTTTCTCAGAAGCTTCTTTCCAGTTTTGAACGGAAGATATTTTCTTTTTCACCATAGCCGTCTATGGGCTTCCAAATATCCCTTTGCCAATTCCACAAGAACAGCCTTAGCGAAAGGCTTCTTGAAGGGAAAGATGTAACTCTGTGAGATGAATTCACCGAATACAGAGCAGTTTCTAAGAATGCTTCTTTCCAGTTTTGAACGGAAGATATTTCCTTTTTCACCATAGCCCTCTACGGGCTTCCAAATATCGCTTTGCCAATTCCACAAGAACAGCCTTAGAGAAAGGCTTCTTGAAGGGAAAGATGTAACTCTGTGAGATGAATTCACAGAACACACAGCAGTTTCTCAGAAAGCTTCTTTCCAGTTTTGAACGGAAGATATTTCCTTTTTCACAATAGCCCTCTATGGGCTTCCAAATATCCCTTTGCCAATTCCACAAGAACAGCCTTAGCGAAAGGCTTCTTGAAGGGAAAGATGTAACTCTGTGAGATGAATTAACAGAACACAGAGCAGTTTCTCAGAAAGCTTCTTTCCAGTTTTGAACGGAAGATATTTCCTTTTTCACCATAGCCCTCTATGGGCTTCCAAATATCCCTTTGCCAATTCCACAAAAACAGCCTTAGCGAAAGGATTCTTGAAGGGAAAGATGTAACTCTGTGAGATGAATTCACAGAACACAGAGCAGTTTCTCAGAAATCTTCTTTCCAGTTTTGAACGGAAGATATTTCCTTTTTCACCATAGCCGTCTATGGGCTTCCAAATATCCCTTTGCCAATTCCACAAGAACAGCCTTAGCCAAAGGCTTCTTGAAGGGAAAGATGTAACTCTGTGAGATGAATTAACAGAACACAGAGCAGTTACTCAGAAAGCTTCTTTCCAGTTTTGAACGGAAGATATTTCCTTTTTCACCATAGCCCTCTATGGGCTTCCAAATATCCCTTTGCCAATTCCACAAGAACAACCTTAGCGAAAGGCTTCTTCAAGGGAAAGATGTAACTCTGTGAGATGAATTAACAGAACACAGAGCAGTTCCTCAGAAAGCTTCTTTCCAGTTTTGAACGGAAGATATTTCCTTTTTCACCATAGCCCTCTAGGGGCTTCCAAATATCCCTTTGCCAATTCCACAAGAACAGCCTTAGCGAAAGGCTTCTTGAAGGGAAAGATGTAACTCTGTGAGATGAATTCAGAGAACACAGAGCAGTTTCTCAGAAAGCTTCTTTCCAGTTTTGAACGGAAGATATTTCCTTTTTCACCATAGGCCTCTATGGGCTTCCAAATATCCCTTTGCCAATTCAACAAGAACAGCCGTAGAGAAAGGCTTCTTGAAGGGAAAGATGTAACTCTGTGAGATGAATTCACAGAACACAGAGCAGTTTCTCAGAAAGCTTCTTTCCAGTTTTGAACGGAAGATATTTCCTTTTTCACCATAGCCGTCTATGGGCTTCCAAATATCCCTTTGCCAATTCCACAAGAACAGCCTTAGCGAAAGGCTTCTTGAAGGGAAAGATGTAACTCTGTGAGATGAATTCACAGAACACAGAGCAGTTTCTCAGAAAGCTTCTTTCCAGTTTTGAACGGAAGATATTTCCTTTTTCACCATAGCCCTCTATGGGCTTCCAAATATCGCTTTGCCAATTCCACAAGAACAACCTTAGCGAAAGGCTTCTTCAAGGGAAAGATGTAACTCTGTGAGATGAATTAACAGAACACAGAGCAGTTTCTCAGAAAGCTTCTTTCCAGTTTTGAACGGAAGATATTTCCTTTTTCACCATAGCCCTCTATGGGCTTCCAAATATCCCTTTCCCAATTCCACAAGAACAGCCTTAGCGAAAGGCTTCTTGTAGGGAAAGATGTAACCCTGTGAGATGAATTCAGAGAACACAGAGCAGTTTCTCAGAAAGCTTCTTTCCAGTTTTGAAGGGAAGATATTTCCTTTTTCACCATAGGCCTCTATGGGCTTCCAAATATCCCTTTGCCAATTCCACAGGAACAGCCTTAGCGAAAGGCTTCTTGAAGGGAAAGATGTAACTCTGTGAGATGAATTCACAGAACACAGAGCAGTTTCTCAGAAAGCTTCTTTCCAGTTTTGAACGGAAGATATTTCCTTTTTCACCATAGCCCTCTATGGGCTTCCAAATATCCCTTTGCCAATTCCACAAGAACAGACTTAGCGAAAGTCTTCTTGAAGGGAAAGATGTAACTCTGTGAGATGAATAAACGGAACACAGAGCAGTTTCTCAGAAAGCTTCTTTCCAGTTTTGAACGGAAGATATTTCCTTTTTCACCATAGCCCTCTATGGGTTTCCAAATATCGCTTTGCCAATTCCACAAGAACAGCCTTAGCGAAAGGCTTCTTGAAGGGAAAGATGTAACTCTGTGAGATGAATTCACAGAACACAGAGCAGTTTCTCAGAAAGCTTCTTTCCAGTTTTGAACGGAAGATATTTCCTTTTTCACCATAGCCCTCTATGGGCTTCCAAATATCCCTTTGCCAATTCCACAAGAACAGCCTTAGCGAAAGGCTTCTTGAAGGGAAAGATGTAACTCTGTGAGATGAATTCACAGAACACAGAGCAGTTTCTCAGAAAGCTTCTTTCCAGTTTTGAACGGAAGATATTTCCTTTTTCACCATAGCCCTCTATGGGCTTCCAAATATCCCTTTGCCAATTCCACAAGAACAGCCTTAGCGAAAGGCTTCTTGAAGGGAAAGATGTAACTCTGTGAGATGAATTCACAGAACACAGAGCAGTTTCTCAGAAAGCTTCTTTCCAGTTTTGAACGGAAGATATTTCCTTTTTCACCATAGTCCTCTATGGGCTTCCAAATATCCCTTTGCCAATTCCACAAGAACAGCCTTAGCGAAAGGCTTCTTGAAGGGAAAGAAGTAACTCTGTGAGATGAATTCACAGAACACAGAGCAGTTTCTCAGAAAGCTTCTTTCCAGTTTTGAACGGAAGATATTTCCTTTTTCACCATAGCCCTCTATGGGCATCCAAATATCCCTTTGCCAATTCCACAAGAACAGGCTTAGCCAAAGGCATCTTGAAGGGAAAGATGTAACTCTGTGAGATGAATTAACAGAACACAGAGCAGTTTCTCAGAAAGCTTCTTTCCAGTTTTGAACGGAAGTTATTTCCTTTTTCACCATAGCCCTCTACGGGCTTCCAAATATCGCTTTGCCAATTCCACAAGAACAGCCTTAGCAAAAGGCTTCTTCAAGGGAAAGATGTAACTCTGTGAGATGAATTTACAGAACACAGAGCAGTTTCTCAGAAAGCTTCTTTCCAGTTTTGAACGGAAGATATTTCCTTTTTCACCATAGCCCTCTATGGGCTTCCAAATATCCCTTTGCCAATTCCACAAGAACAGCCTTAGCGAAAGGCTTCTTGAAGGGAAAGATGTAACTCTGTGAGATGAATTCAGAGAACACAGAGCAGTTTCTCAGAAAGCTTCTTTCCAGTTTTGAACGGAAGATATTTCCTTTTTCACCGTAGGCCTCTATGGGCTTCCAAATATCCCTTTGCCAATTCCACAAGAACAGCCTTAGCGAAAGGCTTCTTGAAGGGAAAGATGTAACTCTGTGAGATGAATTCACAGAACACAGAGCAGTTTCTCAGAAAGATTCTTTCCAGTTTTGAACGGAAGATATTTCCTTTTTCACCATAGCCGTCTATGGGCTTCCAAATATCCCTTTGCCAATTCCTCAAGAACAGCCTTAGCGAAAGGCTTCTTGAAGGGAAAGATGTAACTCTGTGAGATGAATTAACTGAACACAGAGCGGTTTCTCAGAAAGCTTCTTTCCAGTTTTGAACGGAAGATATTTCCTTTTTCACCATAGCCCTCTATGGGCTTCCAAATATCCCTTTGCCAATTCCACAAGAACAGCCTTAGCGAAAGGCTTCTTGAATGGAAAGATGTAACTCTGTGAGATGAATTCATAGAACACAGAGCAGTTTCTCAGAAAGCTTCTTTCCAGTTTTGAACGGAAGATATTTCCTTTTTCAACATAGCCCTCTATGGGCTTCCAAATATCCCTTTGCCAATTCCACAAGAACAGCCTTAGGGGAAGGCTTCTTGAAGGGAAAGATGTAACTCTGTTAGATGAATTCAGAGAACACAGAGCAGTTTCTCAGAAAGCTTCTTTCCAGTTTTGAACGGAAGATATTTCCTTTTTCACCATAGCCCTCTACGGGCTTCCAAATATCGCTTTGCCAATTCCACAAGAACTGCCTTAGCGAAAGGCTTCTTGAAGGGAAAGATGTAACTCTGTGAGATGAATTCACAGAACACAGAGCAGTTTCTCAGAAAGCTTCTTTCCAGTTTTGAAGGGAAGATATTTCCTTTTTCACAATAGCCCTCTATGGGCTTCCAAATATCCCTTTGCCAATTCCACAAGAACAGCCTTAGCGAAAGGCTTCTTGAAGGGAAAGATGTAACTCTGTGAGATGAATTCAGAGAACACAGAGCAGTTTCTCAGAAAGATTCTTTCCAGTTTTGAACGGAAGATATTTCCTTTTTCACCATAGCCCTCTATGGGCTTCCAAATATCCCTTTGCCAATTCCACAAGAACAGCCTTAGCGAAAGGCTTCTTGAAGGGAAAGATGTAACTCTGTGAGATGAATTCACAGAACACAGAGCAGTTTCTCAGAAAGCTTCTTTCCAGTTTTGAACGGAAGATATTTCCTTTTTCACCATAGCCCTCTACGGGCTTCCAAATATCGCTTTGCCAATTCCACAAGAACAGCCTTCGCGAAAGGCTTCTTGAAGGGAAAGATGTAACTCTGTGAGATGAATTAACAGAACACAGAGCAGTTTCTCAGAAAGCTTCTTTCCAGTTTTGAACGGAAGATATTTCCTTTTTCACCATAGCCCTCTATGGGCTTCCAAATATCCCTTTGCCAATTCCACAAGAACAGCCTTAGCGAAAGGCTTCTTGAAGGGAAAGATGTAACTCTGTGAGATGAATTAACAGAACACAGAGCAGTTTCTCAGGAAGCTTCTTTCCAGTTTTGAACGGAAGATATTTCCTTTTTCACCATAGCCCTCTATGGGCTTCCAAATATCCCTTTGCCAATTCAACAAGAACAGCCGTAGCGAAAGGCTTCTTGAAGGGAAAGATGTAACTCTGTGAGATGAATTCACAGAACACAGAGCAGTTTCTCAGAAAGCTTCTTTCCAGTTTTGAACGGAAGATATTTCGTTTTTCACCATAGCCCTCTATGGGCTTCCAAATATCGCTTTGCCAATTCCACAAGAACAGCCTTAGCGAAAGGCTTCTTGAAGGGAAAGAAGTAACTCTGTGAGATGAATTCACAGAACACAGAGCAGTTTCTCAGAAAGCTTCTTTCCAGTTTTGAACGGAAGATATTTCCTTTTTCACCATAGCCCTCTATGGGCATCCAAATATCCCTTTGCCAATTCCACAAGAACAGGCTTAGCCAAAGGCATCTTGAAGGGAAAGATGTAACTCTGTGAGATGAATTAACAGAACACAGAGCAGTTTCTCAGAAAGCTTCTTTCCAGTTTTGAACGGAAGTTATTTCCTTTTTCACCATAGCCCTCTACGGGCTTCCAAATATCGCTTTGCCAATTCCACAAGAACAGCCTTAGCAAAAGGCTTCTTCAAGGGAAAGATGTAACTCTGTGAGATGAATTTACAGAACACAGAGCAGTTTCTCAGAAAGCTTCTTTCCAGTTTTGAACGGAAGATATTTCCTTTTTCACCATAGCCCTCTATGGGCTTCCAAATATCCCTTTGCCAATTCCACAAGAACAGCCTTAGCGAAAGGCTTCTTGAAGGGAAAGATGTAACTCTGTGAGATGAATTCAGAGAACACAGAGCAGTTTCTCAGAAAGCTTCTTTCCAGTTTTGAACGGAAGATATTTCCTTTTTCACCGTAGGCCTCTATGGGCTTCCAAATATCCCTTTGCCAATTCCACAAGAACAGCCTTAGCGAAAGGCTTCTTGAAGGGAAAGATGTAACTCTGTGAGATGAATTCACAGAACACAGAGCAGTTTCTCAGAAAGATTCTTTCCAGTTTTGAACGGAAGATATTTCCTTTTTCACCATAGCCGTCTATGGGCTTCCAAATATCCCTTTGCCAATTCCTCAAGAACAGCCTTAGCGAAAGGCTTCTTGAAGGGAAAGATGTAACTCTGTGAGATGAATTAACTGAACACAGAGCGGTTTCTCAGAAAGCTTCTTTCCAGTTTTGAACGGAAGATATTTCCTTTTTCACCATAGCCCTCTATGGGCTTCCAAATATCCCTTTGCCAATTCCACAAGAACAGCCTTAGCGAAAGGCTTCTTGAATGGAAAGATGTAACTCTGTGAGATGAATTCATAGAACACAGAGCAGTTTCTCAGAAAGCTTCTTTCCAGTTTTGAACGGAAGATATTTCCTTTTTCAACATAGCCCTCTATGGGCTTCCAAATATCCCTTTGCCAATTCCACAAGAACAGCCTTAGGGGAAGGCTTCTTGAAGGGAAAGATGTAACTCTGTTAGATGAATTCAGAGAACACAGAGCAGTTTCTCAGAAAGCTTCTTTCCAGTTTTGAACGGAAGATATTTCCTTTTTCACCATAGCCCTCTACGGGCTTCCAAATATCGCTTTGCCAATTCCACAAGAACAGCCTTAGCGAAAGGCTTCTTGAAGGGAAAGATGTAACTCTGTGAGATGAATTCACAGAACACAGAGCAGTTTCTCAGAAAGCTTCTTTCCAGTTTTGAAGGGAAGATATTTCCTTTTTCACAATAGCCCTCTATGGGCTTCCAAATATCCCTTTGCCAATTCCACAAGAACAGCCTTAGCGAAAGGCTTCTTGAAGGGAAAGATGTAACTCTGTGAGATGAATTCAGAGAACACAGAGCAGTTTCTCAGAAAGATTCTTTCCAGTTTTGAACGGAAGATATTTCCTTTTTCACCATAGCCCTCTATGGGCTTCCAAATATCCCTTTGCCAATTCCACAAGAACAGCCTTAGCGAAAGGCTTCTTGAAGGGAAAGATGTAACTCTGTGAGATGAATTCACAGAACACAGAGCAGTTTCTCAGAAAGCTTCTTTCCAGTTTTGAACGGAAGATATTTCCTTTTTCACCATAGCCCTCTACGGGCTTCCAAATATCGCTTTGCCAATTCCACAAGAACAGCCTTCGCGAAAGGCTTCTTGAAGGGAAAGATGTAACTCTGTGAGATGAATTAACAGAACACAGAGCAGTTTCTCAGAAAGCTTCTTTCCAGTTTTGAACGGAAGATATTTCCTTTTTCACCATAGCCCTCTATGGGCTTCCAAATATCCCTTTGCCAATTCCACAAGAACAGCCTTAGCGAAAGGCTTCTTGAAGGGAAAGATGTAACTCTGTGAGATGAATTAACAGAACACAGAGCAGTTTCTCAGGAAGCTTCTTTCCAGTTTTGAACGGAAGATATTTCCTTTTTCACCATAGCCCTCTATGGGCTTCCAAATATCCCTTTGCCAATTCAACAAGAACAGCCGTAGCGAAAGGCTTCTTGAAGGGAAAGATGTAACTCTGTGAGATGAATTCACAGAACACAGAGCAGTTTCTCAGAAAGCTTCTTTCCAGTTTTGAACGGAAGATATTTCGTTTTTCACCATAGCCCTCTATGGGCTTCCAAATATCGCTTTGCCAATTCCACAAGAACAGCCTTAGCGAAAGGCTTCTTCAAGGGAAAGATGTAACTCTGTGAGATGAATTAACAGAACACAGAGCAGTTTCTCAGAAGCTTCTTTCCAGTTTTGAACGGAAGATATTTTCTTTTTCACCATAGCCGTCTATGGGCTTCCAAATATCCCTTTGCCAATTCCACAAGAACAGCCTTAGCGAAAGGCTTCTTGAAGGGAAAGATGTAACTCTGTGAGATGAATTCACGGAATACAGAGCAGTTTCTCAGAAAGCTTCTTTCCAGTTTTGAACGGAAGATATTTCCTTTTTCACCATAGCCCTCTACGGGCTTACAAATATCGCTTTGCCAATTCCACAAGAACAGCCTTAGCGAAAGGCTTCTTGAAGGGAAAGATGTAACTCTGTGAGATGAATTCACAGAACACAGAGCAGTTTCTCAGAAAGCTTCTTTCCAGTTTTGAACGGAAGATATTTCCTTTTTCACCATAGCCCTCTATGGGCTTCCAAATATCCCTTTGCCAATTACACAAGAACAGCCTTAGCGAAAGGCTTCTTGAAGGGAAAGATGTAACTCTGTGAGATGAATTCAGAGAACACAGAGCAGTTTCTCAGAAAGCTTCTTTCCAGTTTTGAACGGAAGATATTTCCTTTTTCACCATAGGCCTCTATGGGCTTCCAAATATCCCTTTGCCAATTCCACAAGAACAGCCTTAGCGAAAGGCTTCTTGAAGGGAAAGATGTAACTCTGTGAGATGAATTCACAGAACACAGAGCAGTTTCTCAGAAAGCTTCTTTCCAGTTTTGAACGGAAGATATTTCCTTTTTCACCATAGCCGTCTATGGGCTTCCAAATATCCCTTTGCCAATTCCACAAGAACAGCCTTAGCGAAAGGCTTCTTGAAGGGAAAGATGTAACTCTGTGAGATGAATTCACAGAACACAGAGCAGTTTCTCAGAAAGCTTCTTTCCAGTTTTGAACGGAAGATATTTCCTTTTTCACCATAGCCCTCTATGGGCTTCCAAATATCGCTTTGCCAATTCCACAAGAACAACCTTAGCGAAAGGCTTCTTCAAGGGAAAGATGTAACTCTGTGAGATGAATTAACAGAACACAGAGCAGTTTCTCAGAAAGCTTCTTTCCAGTTTTGAACGGAAGATATTTCCTTTATCACCATAGCGCTCTATGGGGTTCCAAATATCCCTTTGCCAATTCCACAAGAACAGCCTTAGCGAAAGGCTTCTTGAAGGGAAAGATGTAACCCTGTGAGATGAATTCAGAGAACACAGAGCAGTTTCTCAGAAAGATTCTTTCCAGTTTTGAACGGAAGATATTTCCTTTTTCACCATAGGCCTCTATGGGCTTCCAAATATCCCTTTGCCAATTCCACAGGAACAGCCTTAGCGAAAGGGTTCTTGAAGGGAAAGATGTAACTCTGTGAGATGAATTCACAGAACACAGAGCAGTTTCTCAGAAAGCTTCTTTCCAGTTTTGAACGGAAGATATTTCCTTTTTCACCATAGCCCTCTATGGGCTTCCAAATATCCCTTTGCCAATTCCACAAGAACAGACTTAGCGAAAGTCTTCTTGAAGGGGAAGATGTAACTCTGTGAGATGAATTAACAGAACACAGAGCAGTTTCTCAGAGAGCTTCTTTCCAGTTTTGAACGGAAGATATTTCCTTTTTCACCATAGCCCTCTATGGGTTTCCAAATATCGCTTTGCCAATTCCACAAGAACAGCCTTAGCGAAAGGCTTCTTGAAGGGAAAGATGTAACTCTGTGAGATGAATTCACAGAACACAGAGCAGTTTCTCAGAAAGCTTCTTTCCAGTTTTGAACGGAAGATATTTCCTTTTTAACCATAGCCGTCTATGGGCTTCCAAATATCCCTTTGCCAATTCCTCAAGAACAGCCTTAGGGAAAGGCTTTTGAAGGGAAAGATGTAACTCTGTGCGATGAATTCAGAGAACACAGAGCAGTTTCTCAGAAAGCTTCTTTCCAGTTTTGAACGGAAGATATTTCCTTTTTCACCATAGCCCTCTATGGGCTTCCAAATATCCCTTTGCCAATTCCACAAGAACAGCCTTAGCGAAAGGCTTCTTGAAGGGAAAGATGTAACTCTGTGAGATGAATTCACAGAACACAGAGCAGTTTCACAGAAAGCTTCTTTCCAGTTTTGAACGGAAGATATTTCCTTTTTCACCATAGCCCTCTACGGGCTTCCAAATATCGCTTTGCCAATTCCACAAGAACAGCCTTAGCGAAAGGCTTCTTGAAGGGAAAGATGTAACTCTGTGAGATGAATTAACAGAACACAGAGCAGTTTCTCAGAAAGCTTCTTTCCAGTTTAGAACGGAAGATATTTCCTTTTTCACCATAGCCCTCTATGGGCTTCCAAATATCCCTTTGCCAATTCCACAAGAACAGCCTTAGCGAAAGGCTTCTTGAAGGGAAAGATGTAACTCTGTGAGATGAATTCACAGAACACAGAGCAGTTTCTCAGAAAGCTTCTTTCCAGTTTTGAACGGAAGATATTTCCTTTTTCACCATAGCCCTCTATGGGCTTCCAAATATCCCTTTGCCAATTCCACAAGAACAGCCTTAGCGAAAGGCTTCTTCAAGGGAAAGATGTAACTCTGTGAGATGAATTAACAGAACACAGAGCAGTTTCTCAGAAGCTTCTTTCCAGTTTTGAACGGAAGATATTTTCTTTTTCACCATAGCCGTCTATGGGCTTCCAAATATCACTTTGCCAATTCCACAAGAACAGCCTTAGCGAAAGGCTTCTTGAAGGGAAAGATGTAACTCTGTGAGATGAATTCACCGAATACAGAGCAGTTTCTAAGAATGCTTCTTTCCAGTTTTGAACGGAAGATATTTCCTTTTTCACCATAGCCCTCTACGGGCTTCCAAATATCGCTTTGCCAATTCCACAAGAACAGCCTTAGAGAAAGGCTTCTTGAAGGGAAAGATGTAACTCTGTGAGATGAATTCACAGAACACACAGCAGTTTCTCAGAAAGCTTCTTTCCAGTTTTGAACGGAAGATATTTCCTTTTTCACAATAGCCCTCTATGGGCTTCCAAATATCCCTTTGCCAATTCCACAAGAACAGCCTTAGCGAAAGGCTTCTTGAAGGGAAAGATGTAACTCTGTGAGATGAATTAACAGAACACAGAGCAGTTTCTCAGAAAGCTTCTTTCCAGTTTTGAACGGAAGATATTTCCTTTTTCACCATAGCCCTCTATGGGCTTCCAAATATCCCTTTGCCAATTCCACAAAAACAGCCTTAGCGAAAGGATTCTTGAAGGGAAAGATGTAACTCTGTGAGATGAATTCACAGAACACAGAGCAGTTTCTCAGAAATCTTCTTTCCAGTTTTGAACGGAAGATATTTCCTTTTTCACCATAGCCGTCTATGGGCTTCCAAATATCCGTTTGCCAATACCACAAGAACAGTCTTAGGGAAAGGCTTCTTGAAGGGAAAGATGTAACTCTGTGAGATGAATTAACAGAACACAGAGCAGTTTCTCAGAAAGCTTCTTTCCAGTTTTGAACGGAAGATATTTCCTTTTTCACCATAGCCCTCTATGGGCTTCCAAATATCCCTTTGCCAATTCCAGAAGAACAGCCTTAGCGAAAGGCTTCTTGAAGGGAAAGATGTAACTCTGTGAGATGAATTCACAGAACACAGAGCAGTTTCTCAGAAAGCTTCTTTCCAGTTTTGAACGGAAGATATTTCCTTTTTCACCATAGCCCTCTACGGGCTTCCAAATATCGCTTTGCCAATTCCACAAGAACAGCCTTAGCGAAAGGCTTCTTGAAGGGAAAGATGTAACTCTGTGAGATGAATTCACAGAACACAGAGAAGTTTCTCAGAAAACTTCTTTCCAGTTTTGAACGGAAGATATTTCCTTTTTCACCATAGCCGTCTATGGGCTTCCAAATATCCCTTTGCCAATTCCACAAGAACAGCCTTAGCGAAAGGCTTCTTGAAGGGAAAGATGTAACTCTGTGAGATGAATTCAGAGAACACAGAGCAGTTTCTCAGAAAGCTTCTTTCCAGTTTTGAACGGAAGATATTTCCTTTTTCACCATAGCCCTCTATGGGCTTCCAAATATCCCTTTACCAATTTCACAAGAACAGCCTTAGCCAAAGGCTTCTTGAAGGGAAAGATGTAACTCTGTGAGATGAATTCACAGAACACAGAGCAGTTTCTCAGAAAGCTTCTTTCCAGTTTTGAACGGAAGATATTTCCTTTTTCACCATAGCCGTCTATGGGCTTCCAAATATCCCTTTGCCAATTCCTCAAGAACAGCCTTAGCGAAAGGCTTCTTGAAGGGAAAGATGTAACTCTATGAGATGAATTCACAGAACACAGAGCAGTTTCTCAGAAAGCTTCTTTCCAGTTTTGAACGGAAGATATTTCCTTTTTCACCATAGCCGTCTATGGGCTTCCAAATATCCCTTTGCCAATTCCACAAGAACAACCTTAGCGAAAGGCTTCTTCAAGGGAAAGATGTAACTCTGTGAGATGAATTAACAGAACACAGAGCAGTTCCTCAGAAAGCTTCTTTCCAGTTTTGAACGGAAGATATTTCCTTTTTCACCATAGCCCTCTATGGGCTTCCAAATATCCCTTTGCCAATTCCACAAGAACAGCCTTAGCGAAAGGCTTCTTGAAGGGAAAGATGTAACTCTGTGAGATGAATTCACAGAACACAGAGCAGTTTCTCAGAAAGCTTCTTTCCAGTTTTGAACGGAAGATATTTCCTTTTTCACCATAGGCCTCTATGGGATTCCAAATATCCCTTTGCCAATTCCACAAGAACAGCCTTAGCGAAAGGCTTCTTGAAGGGAATGAAGTAACTCTGTGAGATGAATTCACAGAACACAGAGCAGTTTCTCAGAAAGCTTCTTTCCAATTTTGAAGGGAAGATATTTCCTTTTTCACCATAGCCGTCTATTGGCTTCCAAATATCCCTTTGCCAATTCCACAAGAACAGCCTTAGCCAAAGGCTTCTTGAAGGGAAAGATGTAACTCTGTGAGATGAATTAACAGAACACAGAGCAGTTTCTCAGAAAGCTTCTTTCCAGTTTGGAACGGAAGATATTTCCTTTTTCACCATAGCGCTCTATGGGCTTCCAAATATCCCTTTGCCAATTCCACAAGAACAGCCTTAGCGAAAGGCTTCTTGAAGGGAAAGATGTAACCCTGTGAGATGAATTCAGAGAACACAGAGCAGTTTCTCAGAAAGATTCTTTCCAGTTTTGAACGGAAGATATTTCCTTTTTCACCATAGGCCTCTATGGGCTTCCAAATATCCCTTTGCCAATTCCACAGGAACAGCCTTAGCGAAAGGCTTCTTGAAGGGAAAGATGTAACTCTGTGAGATGAATTCACAGAACACAGAGCAGTTTCTCAGAAAGCTTCTTTCCAGTTTTGAACGGAAGATATTTCCTTTTTCACCATAGCCCTCTATGGGCTTCCAAATATCCCTTTGCCAATTCCACAAGAACAGACTTAGCGAAAGTCTTCTTGAAGGGGAAGATGTAACTCTGTGAGATGAATTAACAGAACACAGAGCAGTTTCTCAGAGAGCTTCTTTCCAGTTTTGAACGGAAGATATTTCCTTTTTCACCATAGCCCTCTATGGGTTTCCAAATATCGCTTTGCCAATTCCACAAGAACAGCCTTAGCGAAAGGCTTCTTGAAGGGAGAGATGTAACTCTGTGAGATGAATTCACAGAACACAGAGCAGTTTCTCAGAAAGCTTCTTTCCAGTTTTGAATGGAAGATATTTCCTTTTTAACCACAGCCGTCTATGGGCTTCCAAATATCCCTTTGCCAATTCCTCAAGAACAGCCTTAGGGAAAGGCTTTTGAAGGGAAAGATGTAACTCTGTGCGATGAATTCAGAGAACACAGAGCAGTTTCTCAGAAAGCTTCTTTCCAGTTTTGAACGGAAGATATTTCCTTTTTCACCATAGCCCTCTATGGGCTTCCAAATATCCCTTTGCCAATACCACAAGAACAGCCTTAGCGAAAGGCTTCTTGAAGGTAAAGAAGTAACTCTGTGAGATGAATTCACAGAACACAGAGCAGTTTCTCAGAAAGCTTCTTTCCAGTTTTGAACGGAAGATATTTCCTTTTTCACCATAGCCCTCTACGGGTTTCCAAATATCGCTTTGCCAATTCCACAAGAACAGCCTTAGCGAAAGGCTTCTTGAAGGGAAAGATGTAACTCTGTGAGATGAATTCAGAGAACACAGAGCAGTTTCTCAGAAAGCTTCTTTCCAGTTTTGAACGGAAGATATTTCATTTTTCACCATAGGCCTCTATGGGCTTCCAAATATCCCTTTGCCAATTCCACAAGAACAGCCTTAGTGAAAGGCTTCTTGAAGGGAAAGATGTAACTCTGTGAGATGAATGCACAGAACACAGAGCAGTTTCTCAGAAAGCTTCTTTCCAGTTTTGAACGGAAGATATTTACTTTTTCACCATAGCCGTCTATGGGCTTCCAAATATCCCTTTGCCAATTCCACAAGAACAGCCTTAGCGAAAGGCTTCTTGAAGGGAAAGATGTAACTCTGTGAGATGAATTCACAGAACACAGAGCAGTTTCTCAGAAAGCTTCTTTCCAGTTTTGAACGGAAGATATTTCCTTTTTCACCATAGCCCTCTATGGGCTTCCAAATATCGCTTTGCCAATTCCACAAGAACAACCTTAGCGAAAGGCTTCTTCAACGGAAAGATGTAACTCTGTGAGATGAATTAACAGAACACAGAGCAGTTTCTCAGAAAGCTTCTTTCCAGTTTTGAACGGAAGATATTTCCTTTTTCACCATAGCCCTCTATGGGCTTCCAAATATCCCTTTCCCAATTCCACAAGAACAGCCTTAGCGAAAGGCTTCTTGAAGGGAAAGATGTAACCCTGTGAGATGAATTCAGAGAACACAGAGCAGTTTCTCAGAAAGCTTCTTTCCAGTTTTGAACGGAAGATATTTCCTTTTTCACCATAGGCCTCTATGGGCTTCCAAATATCCCTTTGCCAATTCCACAGGAACAGCCTTAGCGAAAGGCTTCTTGAAGGGAAAGATGTAACTCTGTGAGATGAATTCACAGAACACAGAGCAGTTTCTCAGAAAGCTTCTTTCCAGTTTTTAACGGGAGATATTTCCTTTTTCACCATAGCCCTCTATGGGCTTCCAAATATCCCTTTGCCAATTGCACAAGAACAGACTTAGCGAAAGTCTTCTTGAAGGGAAAGATGTAACTCTGTGAGATGAATTAACAGAACACAGAGCAGTTTCTCAGAAAGCTTCTTTGCAGTTTTGAACGGAAGATATTTCCTTTTTCACCATAGCCCTCTATGGGTTTCCAAATATCGCTTTGCCAATTCCACAAGAACAGCCTTAGCGAAAGGCTTCTTGAAGGGAAAGATGTAACTCTGTGAGATGAATTCACAGAACACAGAGCAGTTTCTCAGAAAGCTTCTTTCCAGCTTTGAACGGAAGATATTTCCTTTTTAACCATAGCCGTCTATGGGCTTCCAAATATCCCTTTGCCAATTCCTCAAGAACAGCCTTAGCGAAAGGCTTTTGAAGGGAAAGATGTAACTCTGTGAGATGAATTAACAGAACACAGAGCAGTTTCTCAGAAATCGTCTTTCAAGTTTTGAACGGAAGATATTTCCTTTTTCACCATAGCCCTCTATGGGCTTCCAAATATCCTTTGCCAATTCCACAAGAACAGCCTTAGCGAACGGCTTCTTGAAGGGAAAGATGTAACTCTGTGAGATGAATTCAGAGAACACAGAGCAGTTTCTCAGAAAGCTTCTTTCCAGTTTTGAATGGAAGATATTTCGTTTTTCACCATAGCCCTCTACGGGCCTCCAAATATCGCTTTGCCAATTCCACAAGAACAGCCTTAGCGAAAGGCTTCTTGAAGGGAAAGATGTAACTCTGTGAGATGAATTAACAGAACACAGAGCAGTTTCTCAGAAAGCTTCTTTCCAGTTTTGAACGATAGATATTTCCTTTTTCACAATAGCCCTCTATGGGCTTCCAAATATCCCTTTGCCAATTCCACAAGAACAGCCTTAGCGAAAGGCTTCTTGAAGGGAATGATGTAACTCTGTGAGATGAATTCAGAGAACACAGAGCAGTTTCTCAGAAAGCTTCTTTCCAGTTTTGAACGGAAGATATTTCCTTTTTCACCATAGCCCTCTATGGGCTTCCAAATATCCCTTTGCCAATTCCACAAGAACAGCCTTAGCGAAAGGCTTCTTGAAGGGAAAGATGTAACTCTGTGAGATGAATTCAGAGAACACAGAGCAGTTTCTCAGAAAGCTTCTTTCCAGTTTTGAACGGAAGATATTTCCTTTTTCACCATAGCCCTCTATGGGCTTCCAAATATCCCTTTGCCAATTCCAGAAGAACACCCTTAACGAAAGGCTTCTTGAAGGGAAAGATGTAACTCTGTGAGATGAATTAACAGAACATGAGCAGTTTCTCAGAAAGCTTCTTTCCAGTTTTGAACGGAAGATATTTCCTTTTTCACCATAGCCCTCTATGGGTTTCCAAATATCGCTTTGCCAATTCCACAAGAACAGCCTTAGCGAAAGGCTTCTTGAAGGGAAAGATGTAACTCTGTGAGATGAATTCACAGAACACAGAGCAGTTTCTCAGAAAGCTTCTTTCCAGTTTTGAACGGAAGATAATTCCTTTTTCACCATAGCCCTCTATGGGCTTCCAAATATCCCTTTGCCAATTCCACAAGAACAGCCTTAGCGAAAGGATTCTTGAAGGGAAAGATGTAACTCTGTGAGATGAATTCACAGAACACAGAGCAGTTTCTCAGAAATCTTCTTTCCAGTTTTGAACGGAAGATATTTCCTTTTTCACCATAGCTGTCTATGGGCTTCCAAATATCCATTTGCCAATACCACAAGAACAGTCTTAGGGAAAGGCTTCTTGAAGGGAAAGATGTAACTCTGTGAGATGAATTAACAGAACACAGAGCAGTTTCTCAGAAAGCTTCTTTCCAGTTTTGAACGGAAGATATTTCCTTTTTCACCATAGCCCTCTATGGGCTTCCAAATATCCCTTTGCCAATTCCAGAAGAACAGCCTTAGCGAAAGGCTTCTTGAAGGGAAAGATGTAACTCTGTGAGATGAATTCACAGAACACAGAGCAGTTTCTCAGAAAGCTTCTTTCCAGTTTTGAACGGAAGATATTTCCTTTTTCACCATAGCCCTCTACGGGCTTCCAAATATCGCTTTGCCAATTCCACAAGAACAGCCTTAGCGAAAGGCTTCTTGAAGGGAAAGATGTAACTCTGTGAGATGAATTCACAGAACACAGAGAAGTTTCTCAGAAAGCTTCTTTCCAGTTTTGAACGGAAGATATTTCCTTTTTCACCATAGCCCTTTATGGGCTTCCCAATATCCCCTTGCCAATTCCACAAGAACAGCCTTAGCGAAAGGCTTCTTGAAGGGAAAGATGTAACTCTGTGAGATGAATTCAGAGAACACAGAGCAGTTTCTCAGAAAGCTTCTTTCCAGTTTTGAACGGAAGATATTTCCTTTTTCACCATAGCCCTCTATGGGCTTCCAAATATCCCTTTACCAATTCCACAAGAACAGCCTTAGCCAAAGGCTTCTTGAAGGGAAAGATGTAACTCTGTGAGATGAATTCACAGAACACAGAGCAGTTTCTCAGAAAGCTTCTTTCCAGTTTTGAACGGAAGATATTTCCTTTTTCACCATAGCCATCTATGGGCTTCCAAATATCCCTTTGCCAATTCCTCAAGAACAGCCTTAGCGAAAGGCTTCTTGAAGGGAAAGATGTAACTCTGTGAGATGAATTCACAGAACACAGAGCAGTTTCTCAGAAAGCTTCTTTCCAGTTTTGAACGGAAGATATTTCCTTTTTCACCATAGCCGTCTATGGGCTTCCAAATATCCCTTTGCCAATTCCACAAGAACAACCTTAGCGAAAGGCTTCTTCAAGGGAAAGATGTAACTCTGTGAGATGAATTAACAGAACACAGAGCAGTTCCTCAGAAAGCTTCTTTCCAGTTTTGAACGGAAGATATTTCCTTTTTCACCGTAGCCCTCTATGGGCTTCCAAATATCCCTTTGCCAATTCCACAAGAACAGCCTTAGCGAAAGGCTTCTTGAAGGGAAAGATGTAACTCTGTGAGATGAATTCACAGAACACAGAGCAGTTTCTCAGAAAGCTTCTTTCCAGTTTTGAACGGAAGATATTTCCTTTTTCACCATAGGCCTCTATGGAATTCCAAATATCCCTTTGCCAATTCCACAAGAACAGCCTTAGCGAAAGGCTTCTTGAAGGGAATGAAGTAACTCTGTGAGATGAATTCACAGAACACAGAGCAGTTTCTCAGAAAGCTTCTTTCAAATTTTGAACGGAAGATATTTCCTTTTTCACCATAGCCGTCTATGGGCTTCCAAATATCCCTTTGCCAATTCCACAAGAACAGCCTTAGCCAAAGGCTTCTTGAAGGGAAAGATGTAACTCTGTGAGATGAATTAACAGAACACAGAGCAGTTTCTCAGAAAGCTTCTTTCCAGTTTGGAACGGAAGATATTTCCTTTTTCACCATAGCCCTCTATGGGTTTCCAAATATCGCTTTGCCAATTCCACAAGAACAGCCTTAGCGAAAGGCTTCTTGAAGGGAAAGATGTAACTCTGTGAGATGAATTCACAGAACACAGAGCAGTTTCTCAGAAAGCTTCTTTCCAGTTTTGAACGGAAGATATTTCCTTTTTAACCATAGCCGTCTATGGGCTTCCAAATATCCCTTTGCCAATTCCTCAAGAACAGCCTTAGGGAAAGGCTTTTGAAGGGAAAGATGTAACTCTGTGCGATGAATTCAGAGAACACAGAGCAGTTTCTCAGAAAGCTTCTTTCCAGTTTTGAACGGAAGATAGTTCCTTTTTCACCATAGCCCTCTATGGGCTTCCAAATATCCCTTTGCCAATTCCACAAGAAAAGCCTTAGCGAAAGGCTTCTTGAAGGGAAAGAAGGAACTCTGTGAGATGAATTCACAGAACACAGAGCAGTTTCTCAGAAAGCTTCTTTCCAGTTTTGAACGGAAGATATTTCCTTTTTCACCATAGCCCTCTACGGGCTTCCAAATATCGCTTGGCCAATTCCACAAGAACAGCCTTAGCGAAAGGCTTCTTGAAGGGAAAGATGTAACTCTGTGAGATGAATTAACAGAACACAGAGCAGTTTCTCAGAAAGCTTCTTTCCAGTTTAGAACGGAAGATATTTCCTTTTTCACCATAGCCCTCTATGGGCTTCCAAATATCCCTTTGCCAATTCCACAAGAACAGCCTTAGCGAAAGGCTTCTTCAAGGGAAAGATGTAACTCTGTGAGATGAATTAACAGAACACAGAGCAGTTTCTCAGAAGCTTCTTTCCAGTTTTGAACGGAAGATATTTTCTTTTCACCATAGCCCTCTATGGGCTTCCAAATATCCCTTTGCCAATTCCACAAGAACAGCCTTAGCGAAAGGCTTCTTGAAAGGAATGATGTAACTCTGTGAGATGAATTAACAGAACACAGAGCAGATTCTCAGAAAGCTTCTTTCCAGTTTCGAAGATTATTACTTTTTCACCATAGCCCTCTATGTGCTTCCAAATATCCGTTTGCCAATTCCACAACAACAGCCTTAGGGAAAGGCTTCGTGAAGGGAAAGATGTAACTCTGTGAGATGAATTAACAGAACACAGAGCAGTTTCTCAGAAAGCTTCTTTCCAGTTTTGAAAGGAAGATATTTCCTTTTTCACCATAGCCTTCTTTGGGCTTCCAAATATCCCTTTGCCAATTCCACAAGAACTGCTTTAGCGAAAGGCTTCTTATAAGGAAAGATGTAACTCTGTGAGATGAATTAAGAGAACACAGAGCAGATTCTCAGAAAGCTTCTTTCTAGTTTTGAACGGAAGATATTTCCTTTTTCACCATAGCCCTCTATGGGCTTCCAAATATCCCTTTGCCAATTGCACAGTAAGGGCCTTAGCGAAAGGCTTCTTGAAGGAAAAGATGTAACTCTGTGAGATGAATTACCAGAACACAGAGCAGTTTCTCAGAGAGCTTCTTTCCAGTTTTGAACGGAAGATATTTCCTTTTCCACAATTGCCCTCTTTTGGGCTTCCAAATATCACTTTGCCAATTCCACAAGAACAGCCTTAGCGAAAGGCTTCGTGAAGGAAAAGATGTATCTCTGTGAGATGAATTAACAGAACACAGAGCAGTTTCTCAGAAAGCTTCTTTCGAGTTTTGAACGGAAGATATTTCCTTTTTCACCATAGCCCTCTAGGGGCTTCCAAATATCCCTTTGCCAATTCCACAGGAACAGCCTTAGCGAAAGGCTTCTTGAAGGGAAAGATGTAACTCTGTGAGATGAAATAACAGAACACAGAGCAGTTTCTCAGAAAGCTTCTTTCCAGTTTTGAAGGGAAGATATTTCCTTTTTCACCTTAGCCCTCTATGGGCTTCCAAATATCCCTTTGCCAATTCCACAAGAACAGCCTTAGCGAAAGGCTTCCTGAAGGGAAAGATGTAACTCTGTGAGATGAATTAACAGAACACAGAGCCGTTCTTCAGAAATCTTCTTTCCAGTTTTGAACGGAAGATATTTCCTTTTTCACCACAGCCCTCTATGGGATTCAAAATATCCCTTTGCCAATTCCACAAGAACAGGCTTAGCGAAAGGCTTCGTGAAGGGAAAGATGTAACTCTGTGAGATGAATTAACAGAACACAGAGCAGATTCTCAGAAAGCTTCTTTCCAGTTTTGAACGGAAGATATTTCCTTTGTCACCATAGCCCTCTTTGGGGTTCCAAATATCCCTTTGCCAATTCCACAAGAACAGCCTTAGCGAAAGGCTTTTTGAAAGGAAAGATGTAACTCTGTGAGATGAATTAACAGAACACAGAGCAGATTCTCTGAAAACTTTTTTCCAGTTTTGAAGGGAAGATATTTCCTTTTTCACCATAGCCCTCTATGGGCTTCCAAATATCCCTTTGCCAATTCCACAAGAACAGCCTTAGCGAAAGGCTTCTTGAAGGGAAAGATGTAACTCTGTGAGATGAATTAACAGAACACAGAGCAGTTTCTCAGAAAGCTTCTTTCCAGTTTTGAACGGAAGATATTTCCTTTTTCACCATAGCCCTCTTTGGCTTCCAAATATCCCTTTGCCAATTCCACAAGAACAGCCTTAGCGAAAGGCTTCTTGAAGGGAAAGATGTAACTCTGTGAGATGAATTAACAGAACACAGAGCAGTTTCTCAGAAAGCTTCTTTCCAGTTTTGAACGGAAGATATTTCCTTTTTCAACATAGCCCTCTAAGGGGTTCCAAATATCCCTTTGCCAATTCCACAAGAACAGCCTTAGCGAAAGGCTTCTTGAGGGGAAAGATGTACTCTCTGAGGTGAATTAACAGAACACAGAGCAGTTTCTCAGAAAGCTTCTTTCCAGTTTGGAACGGAAGATATTTCCTTTTTCACCATAGCCCTCTAAGGGGTTCCATATATCCCTTTGCCAAATCCACAAGAACAGCCTTAGCGAAAGGCTTCTTGAAAGGAAAGATGTAACTCTTTGAGATGAATTAACAGAACAGAGAGCAGTTTCTCAGAAAGCTCATTTCCAGTTTTGAACGGAAGATATTTCCTTTTTCACCATAGCCCTCTATGGGGTTCCAAATATCCCTTTGCCAATTCCACAGGAAGGGCCTTAGCGAAAGGCTTCTTGAAGGGAAAGATGTAACTCTGTGAGATGAATTGACAGAACACAGAGCCGTTCTTCAGAAATCTTCTTTCCAGTTTTGAACGGAAGATATTTCCTTTTTCACCATAGCCCTCTATGGGATTCAAAATATCCCTTTGCCAATTCCACAAGAACAGGCTTAGCGAAAGGCTTCGTGAAGGGAAAGATGTAACTCTGTGAGATGAATTAACAGAACACAGAGCAGTTTCTCAGAAAGCTTCTTTCCAGTTTTCAACGGAAGATATTTCCTTTTCCACAATAGCCCTCTTTGGGCTTCCGAATACCACTTTCCAGTTCCACAAGAACAGCCTTAGCTAAAGGCTTCTTGAAGGGAAAGATGTATCTCTGTGAGATGAATTAACAGAACACAGAGCAGTTTCTCGGAAAGCTTCTTTCCAGTTTTGAACCGAAGATATTTCCATTTTCACCATAGCCCTCTATGGGCATCCAAATATCCCTTTGCCAATTCCACAAGAACAGCCTTAGCGAAAGGCTTCCTGAAGGGAAAGATGTAACTCTGTGAGATGAATTAACAGAACACAGAGCAGTTTCTCAGAAAGCTTCTTTCCAGTTTTGAACGGAAGATATTTCCTTTTTCACCATAGCCCTCTAGGGCTTCCAAATATCCCTTTGCCAATTCCCCAAGAACAGCCTTAGCGAAAGGCTTCTTGAAGGGAAAGATGTAACTCTGTGAGATGAATTAACAGAACACAGAGCAGTTTCTCAGAAAGCTTCTTTCCAGTTTTGAACGGAAGATAATTCCTTTTTCACCATAGCCCACTATGGGCTTCCAAATATCCTTTTGCCAATTCCACAAGAACAGCCTTATCGAAAGGCTTCTTGAAGGGAAAGATGTAACTCTGTGAGATGAATTAACAGGACACAGAGTAGTTTCTCAGAAAGCTTCTTTCCAGTTTTGAACGGAAGATATTTCCTTTTTCACCATAGCCCTCTATGGGGTTCCAAATATCCCTTTTCCAATTCCACAAGAACAGCCTTAGCGAAAGGCTTCTTGAATGGAAAGATGTAACTCTGTGAGATGAATTAACAGAACACAGAGCAGTTTCTCAGAAAGCTTTTTTCCAGTTTTGAACGGAAGATATTTCCTTTTTCACCGTAGCCCTCTGGGGCTTCCAAATATCCCTTTGCCAATTCCACAAGAACAGCCTTAGCGAAAGGCTTCTTGAAGGGAAAGATGTAACTCTGTAAGATGAATTAACAGAACACAGAGCTGTTCTTCAGAAATCTTCTGTCCAGTTTTGAACGGAAGTTATTTCCTTTTTCACCATAGCCCTCTTTGGGCTTCCTAATATCCCTTTGCCAATTCCACAAGAACTGCTTTAGCGAAAGGCTTCTTATAAGGAAAGATGTAACTCTGTGAGATGAATTAACAGAACACAGAGCAGTTTCTCAGAAAGCTTCTTTCCAGTTTTCAACGGAAGGTATTTCCTTTTTCACCTTAGCCCTCTATGGGCTTCCAAATATCCCTTTGCCAATTCCACAAGAACAGCCTTAGCGAAAGGCTTCTTGAAGGGAAATATGTAACTCTGTGAGATGAATTAACAGAACACAGAGCAGTTCTTCAGAATGCTTCTTTCCAGTTTTAAAGAGAAGATATTTCGTTTTACACCATAGCCCTCTATGGGCTTCCAAATATCCCTTTGCCAATTCCACAAGAACAGCCTTAGCGAAAGGCTTCTTGAAGGGAAAGATGTAACTCTGTGAGATGAATTAACAGAACCCAGAGCAGTTTCTCAGAAAGCTTCTTTCCAGTTTTGAACGGAAGATATTTCCTTTTTCACCATAGCCCTCTCTTGGCTTCCAAATATCCCTTTGCCAATTCCACAAGAAGAGCCTTAGCGAAAGGCTTCTTGAAGGGAAAGATGTAACTCTGTGAGATGAATTAACAGAACACAGAGCAGTTTCTCAGAAAGCTTCTTTCCAGTTTTGAAAGGAAGATATTTCCTTTTTCACCATAGCCCTCTAGGGGCTTCCAAATATCCCTTTGCCAATTCCACAAGAACAGCCTTAGCGAAAGGCTTCTTGAAGGGAAAGATGTAACTCTTTGAGATGAATTAACAGAACACAGAGCAGTTTCTCAGAAAGCTTCTTTCCAGTTTTGAACGGAAGATAATTCCTTTTTCACCATAGCCCACTATGGGCTTCCAAATATCCCTTTGCCAATTCCACAAGAACAGCCTTATCGAAAGGCTTCTTGAAGGGAAAGATGTAACTCTGTGAGATGAATTAACAGGACACAGAGTAGTTTCTCAGAAAGCTTCTTTCCAGTTTTGAACGGAAGATATTTCCTTTTTCACCATAGCCCTCTATGGGCTTCCAAATATCCCTTTGCCAATTCCATAAGAACAGCCTTAGCGAAAGGCTTCTTATAAGGAAAGATGTAACTCTGTGAGATGAATTAAGAGAACACAGAGCAGATTCTCAGAAAGCTTCTTTCCAGTTTTGAACGGAAGATATTTCCTTTTTCACCATAACCCTCTAAGGGCTTCCAAATAGCCCTTTGCCAATTCCAAAGAAAGGGCCTTAGGGAAAGGCTTCTTGAAGGGAAAGATGTAACTCTGTGAGATGAATTAACAGAACACAGAGCAGTTTCTCAGAAAGCTTCTTTCCAGTTTTCAACGGAAGATATTTCCTTTTCCACAATAGCCCTCTTTGGGCTTCCGAATACCACTTTCCAGTTCCACAAGAACAGCCTTAGCTAAAGGCTTCCTGAAGGGAAAGATGTAACTCTGTGAGATGAATTAACAGAACACAGAGCAGTTTCTCAGAAAGCTTCTTTCCAGTTTTGAACGGAAGATAATTCCTTTTTCACCATAGCCCACTATGGGCTTCCAAATATCCTTTTGCCAATTCCACAAGAACAGCCTTATCGAAAGGCTTCTTGAAGGGAAAGATGTAACTCTGTGAGATGAATTAACAGGACACAGAGTAGTTTCTCAGAAAGCTTCTTTCCAGTTTTGAACGGAAGATATTTCCTTTTTCACCATAGCCCTCTAGGGTCTTCCAAATATCAATTGGCCAATTCCACAAAAACAGCCTTAGCGAAAGGCTTCTTGAAGGGAAAGATGTAACTCTGTGAGATGAATTAACAGAACACAGAGCAGTTTCTCAGAAAGCTTCTTTCCAGTTTTGAACGGAAGATATTTCCTTTTTCACCATAGCCCTCTGGGGCTTCCAAATATCCCTTTGCCAATTCCACAAGAACAGCCTTAGCGAAAGGCTTCTTGAAGGGAAAGATGTAACTCTGTAAGATGGATTAACACAACACAGAGCCGTTCTTCAGAAAGATTCTTTCCAGTTTTGAACGGAAGTTATTTCCTTTTAAACCATAGCCCTCTTTGGGCTTCCAAATATCCCTTTGCCAATTCCACAAGAACTGCTTTAGCGAAAGGCTTCTTATAAGGAAAGATGTAACTCTGTGAGATGAATTAACAGAACACAGAGGAGATTCTCGGAAAGCTTCTTTCTAGTTTTGAACGGAAGATATTTCCTTTTTCACCATAGCCCTCTATGGGCTTCCAAATATCCCTTTGCCAATTGCACAGGAAGGGCCTTAGCGAAAGGCTTCTTGAAGGGAAAGATGTAACACTGTGAGATAAATTAACAGAACACAGAGCAGTTTCTCAGAAAGCTTCTTTCCAGTTTTGAACGGAAAATATTTCCTTTGTCACCATACCCCTCTATGGGCTTCCAAATATCTCTTTGCCAATTCCACAAGAACAGCATTAGCGAAAGGCTTCTTGAAGGGAAAGACGTAACTCTCTGAGATGAATTAACAGAACACAGAGCAGTTTCTCAGAAAGTTTCTTTCCAGTTTTGAACGGAAGATATTTCCTTTTTCACCTTAGCCCTCTATGGGCTTCCAAATATCCCTTTGCCAATTCCACAAGAACAGACTTAGCGAAAGGCTTCTTGAAGGGAAAGATGTACCTCTGTGAGATGAATTAACAGAACACAGAGCAGTTTCTCAGAAAGCTTCTTTCCAGTTTTGAACGGAAGATATTTCCTGTGTCACCATAGCCCACTTTGGGGTTCCAAATATCCCTTTGCCAATTCCACAAGAACAGCATTAGCGAAAGGCTTCTTGAAAGGAATGATGTAATTCTGTGAGATGAATTAACAGAACACAGAGCAGATTCTCAGAAAGCTTCTTTCCAGTTTCGAACGGAAGATTATTACTTTTTCACCATAGCCCTCTATGTGCTTCCAAGTATCCGTTTGCCAATTCCACAACAACAGCCTTAGGGAAAGGCTTCGTGAAGGGAAAGATGTAACTCTGTGAGATGAATTAACAGAACACAGAGCAGTTTCTCAGAAAGCTTCTTTCCAGTTTTGAAAGGAAGATATTTCCTTTTTCACCATAGCCCTCTAGGGGCTTCCAAATATCCGTTTGCCAATTCCACAAGAACAGCCTTAGCGAAAGGCTTCTTGAAGGGAAAGATGTAACTCTGTGAGATGAATTAACAGAACACAGAGCAGTTTCTCAGAAAGCTTCTTTCCAGTTTTGAACGGAAGATAATTCCTTTTTCACCATAGCCCACTATGGGCTTCCAAATATCCCTTTTCCAATTCCACAAGAACAGCCTTATCGAAAGGCTTCTTGAAGGGAAAGATGTAACTCTGTGAGATGAATTAACAAGACACAGAGTAGTTTCTCAGAAAGCTTCTTTCCAGTTTTGAACGGAAGATATTTCCTTTTTCACCATAGCCCTCTATGGGGTTCCAAATATCCCTTTTCCAATTCCACAAGAACAGCCTTAGCGAAAGGCTTCTTGAAGGGAAAGATGTAACTCTGTGAGATGAATTAACAGAACACAGAGCAGTTTCTCAGAAAGCTTCTTTCCAGTTTTGAACGGAAGATATTTCCTTTTTCACCATAGCCCTCTGGGGCTTCCAAATATCCCTTTGCCAATTCCACAAGAACAGCCTTAGCGAAAGGCTTCTTGAAGGGAAAGATGTAACTCTGTAAGATGAATTAACAGAACACAGAGCCGTTCTTCAGAAAGCTTCTTTCCAGTTTTGAACGGAAGTTATTTCCTTTTTCACCATAGCCCTCTTTGGGCTTCCAAATATCCCTTTGCCAATTCCACAAGAACTGCTTTAGCGAAAGGCTTCTTATAAGGAAAGATGTAACTCTGTGAGATGAATTAACAGAACACAGAGCAGTTTCTCAGAAAGCTTCTTTCCAGTTTTGAACGGAAGGTATTTCCTTTTTCACCTTAGCCCTCTATGGGCTTCCAAATATCCCTTTGCCAATTCCACAAGAACAGCCTTAGCGAAAGGCTTCTTGAAGGGAAATATGTAACTCTGTGAGATGAATTAACAGAACACAGAGCAGTTCTTCAGAAAGCTTCTTTCCAGTTTTAAAGAGAAGGTATTTCGTTTTACACCATAGCCCTCTATGGGCTTCCAAATATCCCTTTGCCAATTCCACAAGAACAGCCTTAGCGAAAGGCTTCTTGAAGGGAAAGATGTAACTCTGTGAGATGAATTAACAGAACCCAGAGCAGTTTCTCAGAAAGCTTCTTTCCTGTTTTGAACGGAAGATATTTCCTTTTTCACCATAGCCCTCTATTGGATTCCAAATATCCCTTTGCCAATTCCACAAGAAGAGCCTTAGCGAAAGGCTTCTTGAAGGGAAAGATGTAACTCTGTGAGATGAATTAACAGAACACAGAGCAGTTTCTCAGAAAGCTTCTTTCCAGTTTTGAAAGGAAGATATTTCCTTTTTCACCATAGCCCTCTAGGGGCTTCCAAATATCCGTTTGCCAATTCCACAAGAACAGCCTTAGCGAAAGGCTTCTTGAAGGGAAAGATGTAACTCTGTGAGATGAATTAACAGAACACAGAGCAGTTTCTCAGAAAGCTTCTTTCCAGTTTTGAACGGAAGATATTTCCTTTTTCACCATAGCCCTCTGGGGCTTCCAAATATCCCTTTGCCAATTCCACAAGAACAGACTTAGCGAAAGGCTTCTTGAAGGGAAAGATGTAACTCTGTAAGATGAATTAACAGAACACAGAGCCGTTCTTCAGAAAGCTTCTTTCCAGTTTTGAACGGAAGTTATTTCCTTTTTCACCATAGCCCTCTTTGGGCTTCCAAATATCCCTTTGCCAATTCCACAAGAACTGCTTTAGCAAAAGGCTTCTTATAAGGAAAGATGTAACTCTGTGAGATGAATTAACAGAACACAGAGCAGTTTCTCAGAAAGCTTCTTTCCAGTTTTGAACGGAAGGTATTTCCTTTTTCACCTTAGCCGTCTAGGGGCTTCCAAATATCCCTTTGCCAATTCCACAGGAAGGGCCTTAGCGAAATTCTTCTTGAAGGGAAAGATGTAACTCTGTGAGATGAATTAACGGAACACAGAGCAGTTTCTCAGAAAGCTTCTTTCCAGTTTTCAACGGAAGATATTTCCTTTTTCACCATAGCCCTCTAGGGGCTTCCAAATATCCCTTTGCCAATTCCACAAGAACAGCCTTAGCGAAAGGCTTCTTGAAGGGAAAGATGTACCTCTGTGAGATGAATTAACAGAACACAGAGCAGTTTCTCAGAAAGCTTCTTTCCAGTTTTGAACGGAAGATATTTCCTGTGTCACCATAGCCCACTTTGGGGTTCCAAATATCCCTTTGCCAATTCCACAAGAACAGCATTAGCGAAAGGCTTCTTGAAAGGAATGATGTAATTCTGTGAGATGAATTAACAGAACACAGAGCAGATTCTCAGAAAGCTTCTTTCCAGTTTCGAACGGAAGATTATTACTATTTCACCATAGCCCTCTATGTGCTTCCAAATATCCGTTTGCCAATTCCACAACAACAGCCTTAGGGAAAGGCTTCGTGAAGGGAAAGATGTAACTCTGTGAGATGAATTAACAGAACACAGAGCAGTTTCTCAGAAAGCTTCTTTCCAGTTTTGAAAGGAAGATATTTCCTTTTTCACCATAGCCCTCTAGGGGCTTCCAAATATCCGTTTGCCAATTCCACAAGAACAGCCTTAGCGAAAGGCTTCTTGAAGGGAAAGATGTAACTCTGTGAGATGAATTAACAGAACACAGAGCAGTTTCTCAGAAAGCTTCTTTCCAGTTTTGAACGGAAGATAATTCCTTTTTCACCATAGCCCACTATGGGCTTCCAAATATCCCTTTGCCAATTCCACAAGAACAGCCTTATCGAAAGGCTTCTTGAAGGGAAAGATGTAACTCTGTGAGATGAATTAACAAGACACAGAGTAGTTTCTCAGAAAGCTTCTTTCCAGTTTTGAACGGAAGATAATTCCTTTTTCACCATAGCCCTCTATGGGGTTCCAAATATCCCTTTTCCAATTCCACAAGAACAGCCTTAGCGAAAGGCTTCTTGAAGGGAAAGATGTAACTCTGTGAGATGAATTAACAGAACACAGAGCAGTTTCTCAGAAAGCTTCTTTCCAGTTTTGAACGGAAGATATTTCCTTTTTCACCATAGCCCTCTGGGGCTTCCAAATATCCCTTTGCCAATTCCACAAGAACAGCCTTAGCGAAAGGCTTCTTGAAGGGAAAGATGTAACTCTGTAAGATGAATTAACAGAACACAGAGCCGTACTTCAGAAAGCTTCTTTCCAGTTTTGAACGGAAGTTATTTCCTTTTTCACCATAGCCCTCTTTGGGCTTCCAAATATCCCTTTGCCAATTCCACAAGAACTGCTTTAGCGAAAGGCTTCTTATAAGGAAAGATGTAACTCTGTGAGATGAATTAACAGAACACAGAGCAGTTTCTCAGAAAGCTTCTTTCCAGTTTTGAACGGAAGGTATTTCCTTTTTCACCTTAGCCCTCTATGGGCTTCCAAATATCCCTTTGCCAATTCCACAAGAACAGCCTTAGCGAAAGGCATCTTGAAGGGAAATATGTAACTCTGTGAGATGAATTAACAGAACACAGAGCAGTTCTTCAGAAAGCTTCTTTCCAGTTTTAAAGAGAAGGTATTTCGTTTTACACCATAGCCCTCTATGGGCTTCCAAATATCCCTTTGCCAATTCCACAAGAACAGCCTTAGCGAAAGGCTTCTTGAAGGGAAAGATGTAACTCTGTGAGATGAATTAACAGAACACAGAGCCGTTCTTCAGAAAGCTTCTTTCCAGTTTTGAACGGAAGTTATTTCCTTTTTCACCATAGCCCTCTTTGGGCTTCCAAATATCCCTTTGCCAATTCCACAAGAACTGCTTTAGCAAAAGGCTTCTTATAAGGAAAGATGTAACTCTGTGAGATGAATTAACAGAACACAGAGCAGTTTCTCAGAAAGCTTCTTTCCAGTTTTGAACGGAAGGTATTTCCTTTTTCACCTTAGCCGTCTAGGGGCTTCCAAATATCCCTTTGCCAATTCCACAGGAAGGGCCTTAGCGAAATTCTTCTGGAAGGGAAAGATGTAACTCTGTGAGATGAATTAACGGAACACAGAGCAGTTTCTCAGAAAGCTTCTTTCCAGTTTTCAACGGAAGATATTTCCTTTTTCACCATAGCCCTCTAGGGGCTTCCAAATATCCCTTTGCCAATTCCACAAGAACAGCCTTAGCGAAAGGCTTCTTGAAGGGAAAGATGTAACTCTGTGAGATGAATTAACAGAACACAGAGCAGTTTCTCAGAAAGCTTCTTTCCAGTTTTGAACGGAAGATAATTCCTTTTTCACCATAGCCCACTATGGGCTTCCAAATATCCCTTTGCCAATTCCACAAGAACAGCCTTATCGAAAGGCTTCTTGAAGGGAAAGTTGTAACTCTGTGAGATGAATTAACAGGACACGGAGTAGTTTCTCAGAAAGCTTCTTTCTAGTTTTGAACGGAAGATATTTCCTTTTTCACCATAGCCCTCTATGGGGTTCCAAATATCCCTTTTCCAATTCCACAAGAACAGCCTTAGCGAAAGGCTTCTTGAATGGAAAGATGTAACTCTGTGAGATGAATTAACAGAACACAGAGCAGTTTCTCAGAAAGCTTCTTTCCAGTTTTGAACGGAAGATATTTCCTTTTTCACCATAGCCCTCTGGGGTTCCAAATATCCCTTTGCCAATTCCACAAGAACAGCCTTAGCGAAAGGCTTCTTGAAGGGAAAGATGTAACTCTGTAAGAAGAATTAACAGAACACAGAGCCGTTCTTCAGAAAGCTTCTTTCCAGTTTTGAACGGAAGTTATTTCCTTTTTCACCATAGCCCTCTTTGGGCTTCCAAATATCCCTTTGCCAATTCCACAAGAACTGCTTTAGCGAAAGGCTTCTTATAAGGAAAGATGTAACTCTGTGAGATGAATTAAGAGAACACAGAGCAGATTCTCAGAAAGCTTCTTTCTAGTTTTGAACGGAAGATATTTCCTTTTTCACCATAGCCCTCTATGGGCTTCCAAATATCCCTTAGCCAATTGCACAGGAAGGGCCTTAGCGAAAGGCTTCTTGAAGGAAAAGATGTAACTCTGTGAGATGAATTACCAGAACACAGAGCAGTTTCTCAGAAAGCTTCTTTCCAGTTTTGAACGGAAGATATTTCCTTTTCCACAATTGCCCTCTTTTGGGCTTCCAAATATCACTTTGCCAATTCCACAAGAACAGCCTTAGCGAAAGGCTTCGTGAAGGAAAAGATGTATCTCTGTGAGATGAATTAACAGAACACAGAGCAGTTTCTCAGAAAGCTTCTTTCGAGTTTTGAACGGAAGATATTTCCTTTTTCACCATAGCCCTCTAGGGGCTTCCAAATATCCCTTTGCCAATTCCACAGGAACAGCCTTAGCGAAAGGCTTCTTGAAGGGAAAGATGTAACTCTGTGAGATGAAATAACAGAACACAGAGCAGTTTCTCAGAAAGCTTCTTTCCAGTTTTGAAGGGAAGATATTTCCTTTTTCACCTTAGCCCTCTATGGGCTTCCAAATATCCCTTTGCCAATTCCACAAGAACAGCCTTAGCGAAAGGCTTCCTGAAGGGAAAGATGTAACTCTGTGAGATGAATTAACAGAACACAGAGCCGTTCTTCAGAAATCTTCTTTCCAGTTTTGAACGGAAGATATTTCCTTTTTCACCACAACCCTCTATGGGATTCAAAATATCCCTTTGCCAATTCCACAAGAACAGGCTTAGCGAAAGGCTTCGTGAAGGGAAAGATGTAACTCTGTGAGATGAATTAACAGAACACAGAGCAGATTCTCAGAAAGCTTCTTTCCAGTTTTGAACGGAAGATATTTCCTTTGTCACCATAGCCCTCTTTGGGGTTCCAAATATCCCTTTGCCAATTCCACAAGAACAGCCTTAGCGAAAGGCTTTTTGAAAGGAAAGATGTAACTCTGTGAGATGAATTAACAGAACACAGAGCAGATTCTCTGAAAACTTTTTTCCAGTTTTGAAGGGAAAATATTTCCTTTTTCACCATAGCCCTCTATGGGCTTCCAAATATCCCTTTGCCAATTCCACAAGAACAGCCTTAGCGTAAGGCTTCTTGAAGGGAAAGATGTAACTCTGTGAGATGAATTCACAGAACACAGAGCAGTTTCTCAGAAAGCTTCTTTCCAGTTTTGAACGGAAGATATTTCCTTTTTCACCATAGCCCTCTATGGGCTTCCAAATATCCCTTTGCCTATTCCACAAGAACAGCCTTAGCGAAAGGCTTCTTGAAGGGAAAGATGTAACTCTGTGAGATGAATTAACAGAACACAGAGCAGTTTCTCAGAAAGCTTCTTTCCAGTTTTGAACGGAAGATATTTCCTTTTTCAACATAGCCCTCTAAGGGGTTCCAAATATCCCTTTGCCAATTCCACAAGAACAGCCTTAGCGAAAGGCTTCTTGAGGGGAAAGATGTACTCTCTGAGGTGAATTAACAGAACACAGAGCAGTTTCTCAGAAAGCTTCTTTCCAGTTTGGAACGGAAGATATTTCCTTTTTCACCATAGCCCTCTATGGGGTTCCAAATATCCCTTTGCCAATTCCACAGGAAGGGCCTTAGCGAAAGGCTTCTTGAAGGGAAAGATGTAACTCTGTGAGATGAATTAACAGAACACAGAGCCGTTCTTCAGAAATCTTCTTTCCAGTTTTGAACGGAAGATATTTCCTTTTTCACCATAGCCCTCTATGGGATTCAAAATATCCCTTTGCCAATTCCACAAGAACAGGCTTAGCGAAAGGCTTCGTGAAGGGAAAGATGTAACTCTGTGAGATGAATTAACAGAACACAGAGCAGTTTCTCAGAAAGCTTCTTTCCAGTTTTCAACGGAAGATATTTCCTTTTCCACAATAGCCCTCTTTGGGCTTCCGAATACCACTTTCCAGTTCCACAAGAACAGCCTTAGCTAAAGGCTTCTTGAAGGGAAAGATGTATCTCTGTGAGATGAATTAACAGAACACAGAGCAGTTTCTCGGAAAGCTTCTTTCCAGTTTTGAACCGAAGATATTTCCATTTTCACCATAGCCCTCTATGGGCATCCAAATATCCCTTTGCCAATTCCACAAGAACAGCCTTAGCGAAAGGCTTCTTGAAGGGAAAGATGTAACTCTGTGAGATGAATTAACAGGACACAGAGTAGTTTCTCAGAAAGCTTCTTTCCAGTTTTGAACGGAAGATATTTCCTTTTTCACCATAACCCTCTAAGGGCTTCCAAATAGCCCTTTGCCAATTCCAAAGGAAGGGCCTTAGCGAAAGGCTTCTTGAAGGGAAAGATGTAACTCTGTGAGATGAATTAACAGAACACAGAGCAGTTTCTCAGAAAGCTTCTTTCCAGTTTTCAACGGAAGATATTTCCTTTTCCACAATAGCCCTCTTTGGGCTTCCGAATACCACTTTCCAATCCCACAAGAACAGCCTTAGCTAAAGGCTTCCTGAAGGGAAAGATGTAACTCTGTGAGATGAATTAACAGAACACAGAGCAGTTTCTCAGAAAGCTTCTTTCCAGTTTTGAACGGAAGATAATTCCTTTTTCACCATAGCCCACTATGGGCTTCCAAATATCCTTTTGCCAATTCCACAAGAACAGCCTTATCGAAAGGCTTCTTGAAGGGAAAGATGTAACTCTGTGAGATGAATTAACAGGACACAGAGTAGTTTCTCAGAAAGCTTCTTTCCAGTTTTGAACGGAAGATATTTCCTTTTTCACCATAGCCCTCTATGGGGTTCCAAATATCCCTTTTCCAATTCCACAAGAACAGCCTTAGCGAAAGGCTTCTTGAATGGAAAGATGTAACTCTGTGAGATGAATTAACAGAACACAGAGCAGTTTCTCAGAAAGCTTTTTTCCAGTTTTGAACGGAAGATATTTCCTTTTTCACCGTAGCCCTCTGGGGCTTCCAAATATCCCTTTGCCAATTCCACAAGAACAGCCTTAGCGAAAGGCTTCTTGAAGGGAAAGATGTAACTCTGTAAGATGAATTAACAGAACACAGAGCTGTTCTTCAGAAAGCTTCTGTCCAGTTTTGAACGGAAGTTATTTCCTTTTTCACCATAGCCCTCTTTGGGCTTCCTAATATCCCTTTGTCAATTCCACAAGAACTGCTTTAGCGAAAGGCTTCTTATAAGGAAAGATGTAACTCTGTGAGATGAATTAACAGAACACAGAGCAGTTTCTCAGAAAGCTTCTTTCCAGTTTTGAACGGAAGGTATTTCCTTTTTCACCTTAGCCCTCTATGGGCTTCCAAATATCCCTTTGCCAATTCCACAAGAACAGCCTTAGCGAAAGGCTTCTTGAATGGAAATATGTAACTCTGTGAGATGAATTAACAGAACACAGAGCAGTTCTTCAGAATGCTTCTTTCCAGTTTTAAAGAGAAGATATTTCGTTTTACACCATAGCCCTCTATGGGCTTCCAAATATCCCTTTGCCAATTCCACAAGAACAGCCTTAGCGAAAGGCTTCTTGAAGGGAAAGATGTAACTCTGTGAGATGAATTAACAGAACCCAGAGCAGTTTCTCAGAAAGCTTCTTTCCAGTTTTGAACGGAAGATATTTCCTTTTTCACCATAGCCCTCTCTTGGCTTCCAAATATCCCTTTGCCAATTCCACAAGAAGAGCCTTAGCGAAAGGCTTCTTGAAGGGAAAGATGTAACTCTGTGAGATGAATTAACAGAACACAGAGCAGTTTCTCAGAAAGCTTCTTTCCAGTTTTGAAAGGAAGATATTTCCTTTTTCACCATAGCCCTCTAGGGGCTTCCAAATATCCCTTTGCCAATTCCACAAGAACAGCCTTAGCGAAAGGCTTCTTGAAGGGAAAGATGTAACTCTGTGAGATGAATTAACAGAACACAGAGCAGTTTCTCAGAAAGCTTCTTTCCAGTTTTTAACGGAAGATAATTCCTTTTTCACCATAGCCCACTATGGGCTTCCAAATATCCCTTTGCCAATTCCACAAGAACAGCCTTATCGAAAGGCTTCTTGAAGGGAAAGATGTAACTCTGTGAGATGAATTAACAGGACACAGAGTAGTTTCTCAGAAAGCTTCTTTCCAGTTTTGAACGGAAGATATTTCCTTTTTCACCATAGCCCTCTATGGGCTTCCAAATATCCCTTTGCCAATTCCACAAGAACAGCCTTAGCGAAAGGCTTCTTATAAGGAAAGATGTAACTCTGTGAGATGAATTAAGAGAACACAGAGCAGATTCTCAGAAAGCTTCTTTCCAGTTTTGAACGGAAGATATTTCCTTTTTCACCATAACCCTCTAAGGGCTTCCAAATAGCCCTTTGCCAATTCCAAAGGAAGGGCCTTAGCGAAAGGTTTCTTGAAGGGAAAGATGTAACTCTGTGAGATGAATTAACAGAACACAGAGCAGTTTCTCAGAAAGCTTCTTTCCAGTTTTCAACGGAAGATATTTCCTTTTCCACAATAGCCCTCTTTGGGCTTCCGAATACCACTTTCCAATTCCACAAGAACAGCCTTAGCTAAAGGCTTCCTGAAGGGAAAGATGTAACTCTGTGAGATGAATTAACAGAACACAGAGCAGTTTCTCAGAAAGCTTCTTTCCAGTTTTGAACGGAAGATATTTCCTTTTCACCATAGCCCTCTAGGGGCTTCCAAATATCCCTTTGCCAATTCCACAAGAACAGCCTTAGCGAAAGGCTTCTTGAAGGGAAAGATGTAACTCTGTGAGATGAATTAACAGGACACAGAGTAGTTTCTCAGAAAGCTTCTTTCCAGTTTTGAACGGAAGGTATTTCCTTTTTCACCATAGCCCTCTATGGGGTTCCAAATATCCCTTTTCCAATTCCACAAGAACAGCCTTAGCGAAAGGCTTCTTGAATGGAAAGATGTAACTCTGTGAGGTGAATTAACAGAACACAGAGCAGTTTCTCAGAAAGCTTCTTTCCAGTTTTGAACGGAAGATATTTCCTTTTTCACCGTAGCCCTCTGGGGCTTCCAAATATCCCTTTGCCAATTCCACAAGAACAGCCTTAGCGAAAGGCTTCTTGAAGGGAAAGATGTAACTCTGTAAGATGAATTAACAGAACACAGAGCTGTTCTTCAGAAAGCTTCTGTCCAGTTTTGAACGGAAGTTATTTCCTTTTTCACCATAGCCCTCTTTGGGCTTCCTAATATCCCTTTGCCAATTCCACAAGAACTGCTTTAGCGAAAGGCTTCTTATAAGGAAAGATGTAACTCTGTGAGATGAATTAACAGAACACAGAGCAGTTTCTCAGAAAGCTTCTTTCCAGTTTTGAACGGAAGGTATTTCCTTTTTCACCTTAGCCCTCTATGGGCTTCCAAATATCCCTTTGCCAATTCCACAAGAACAGCCTTAGCGAAAGGCTTCTTGAAGGGAAATATGTAACTCTGTGAGATGAATTAACAGAACACAGAGCAGTTCTTCAGAATGCTTCTTTCCAGTTTTAAAGAGAAGATATTTCGTTTTACACCATAGCCCTCTATGGGCTTCCAAATATCCCTTTGCCAATTCCACAAGAAGAGCCTTAGCGAAAGGCTTCTTGAAGGGAAAGATGTAACTCTGTGAGATGAATTAACAGAACCCAGAGCAGTTTCTCAGAAAGCTTCTTTCCAGTTTTGAACGGAAGATATTTCCTTTTTCACCATATCCCTCTATTGGCTTCCAAATATCCCTTTGCCAATTCCACAAGAAGAGCCTTAGAGAAAGGCTTCTTGAAGGGAAAGATGTAACTCTGTGAGATGAATTAACAGAACACAGAGCAGTTTCTCAGAAAGCTTCTTTCCAGTTTTGAAAGGAAGATATTTCCTTTTTCACCATAGCCCTCTATGGGGTTCCAAATATCCCTTTTCCAATTCCACAAGAACAGCGTAGCGAAAGGCTTCTTGAAGGGAAAGATGTAACTCTGTGAGATGAATTAACAGAACACAGAGCAGTTTCTCAGAAAGCTTCTTTCCAGTTTTGAACGGAAGGTATTTCCTTTTTCACCTTAGCCCTCTAGGGGCTTCCAAATATCCCTTTGCAATTCCACAGGAAGGGCCTTAGCGAAATTCTTCTTGAAGGGAAAGATGTAACTCTGTGAGATGAATTAACGGAACACAGAGCAGTTTCTCAGAAAGCTTCTTTCCAGTTTTCAACGGAAGATATTTCCTTTTTCACCATAGCCCTCTAGGGTCTTCCAAATATCAATTGGCCAATTCCACAAAAACAGCCTTAGCGAAAGGCTTCTTGAAGGGAAAGATGTAACTCTGTGAGATGAATTAACAGAACACAGAGCAGTTTCTCAGAAAGCTTCTTTCCAGTTTTGAACGGAAGATATTTCCTTTTTCACCATAGCCCTCTGGGGCTTCCAAATATCCCTTTGCCAATTCCACAAGAACAGCCTTAGCGAAAGGCTTCTTGAAGGGAAAGATGTAACTCTGTAAGATGGATTAACAGAACACAGAGCCGTTCTTCAGAAAGATTCTTTCCAGTTTTGAACGGAAGTTATTTCCTTTTTCACCATAGCCCACTATGGGCTTCCAAATATCCCTTTGCCAATTCCACAAGAACAGCCTTATCGAAAGGCTTCTTGAAGGGAAAGTTGTAACTCTGTGAGATGAATTAACAGGACACGGAGTAGTTTCTCAGAAAGCTTCTTTCTAGTTTTGAACGGAAGATATTTCCTTTTTCACCATAGCCCTCTATGGGGTTCCAAATATCCCTTTTCCAATTCCACAAGAACAGCCTTAGCGAAAGGCTTCTTGAATGGAAAGATGTAACTCTGTGAGATGAATTAACAGAACACAGAGCAGTTTCTCAGAAAGCTTCTTTCCAGTTTTGAACGGAAGATATTTCCTTTTTCACCATAGCCCTCTGGGGTTCCAAATATCCCTTTGCCAATTCCACAAGAACAGCCTTAGCGAAAGGCTTCTTGAAGGGAAAGATGTAACTCTGTAAGAAGAATTAACAGAACACAGAGCCGTTCTTCAGAAAGCTTCTTTCCAGTTTTGAACGGAAGTTATTTCCTTTTTCACCATAGCCCTCTTTGGGCTTCCAAATATCCCTTTGCCAATTCCACAAGAACTGCTTTAGCGAAAGGCTTCTTATAAGGAAAGATGTAACTCTGTGAGATGAATTAAGAGAACACAGAGCAGATTCTCAGAAAGCTTCTTTCTAGTTTTGAACGGAAGATATTTCCTTTTTCACCATAGCCCTCTATGGGCTTCCAAATATCCCTTAGCCAATTGCACAGGAAGGGCCTTAGCGAAAGGCTTCTTGAAGGAAAAGATGTAACTCTGTGAGATGAATTACCAGAACACAGAGCAGTTTCTCAGAAAGCTTCTTTCCAGTTTTGAACGGAAGATATTTCCTTTTCCACAATTGCCCTCTTTTGGGCTTCCAAATATCACTTTGCCAATTCCACAAGAAGAGCCTTAGCGAAAGGCTTCGTGAAGGAAAAGATGTATCTCTGTGAGATGAATTAACAGAACACAGAGCAGTTTCTCAGAAAGCTTCTTTCGAGTTTTGAACGGAAGATATTTCCTTTTTCACCATAGCCCTCTAGGGGCTTCCAAATATCCCTTTGCCAATTCCACAGGAACAGCCTTAGCGAAAGGCTTCTTGAAGGGAAAGATGTAACTCTGTGAGATGAAATAACAGAACACAGAGCAGTTTCTCAGAAAGCTTCTTTCCAGTTTTGAAGGGAAGATATTTCCTTTTTCACCTTAGCCCTCTATGGGCTTCCAAATATCCCTTTGCCAATTCCACAAGAACAGCCTTAGCGAAAGGCTTCCTGAAGGGAAAGATGTAACTCTGTGAGATGAATTAACAGAACACAGAGCCGTTCTTCAGAAATCTTCTTTCCAGTTTTGAACGGAAGATATTTCCTTTTTCACCACAACCCTCTATGGGATTCAAAATATCCCTTTGCCAATTCCACAAGAACAGGCTTAGCGAAAGGCTTCGTGAAGGGAAAGATGTAACTCTGTGAGATGAATTAACAGAACACAGAGCAGATTCTCAGAAAGCTTCTTTCCAGTTTTGAACGGAAGATATTTCCTTTGTCACCATAGCCCTCTTTGGGGTTCCAAATATCCCTTTGCCAATTCCACAAGAACAGCCTTAGCGAAAGGCTTTTTGAAAGGAAAGATGTAACTCTGTGAGATGAATTAACAGAACACAGAGCAGATTCTCTGAAAACTTTTTTCCAGTTTTGAAGGGAAAATATTTCCTTTTTCACCATAGCCCTCTATGGGCTTCCAAATATCCCTTTGCCAATTCCACAAGAACAGCCTTAGCGTAAGGCTTCTTGAAGGGAAAGATGTAACTCTGTGAGATGAATTCACAGAACACAGAGCAGTTTCTCAGAAAGCTTCTTTCCAGTTTTGAACGGAAGATATTTCCTTTTTCACCATAGCCCTCTATGGGCTTCCAAATATCCCTTTGCCTATTCCACAAGAACAGCCTTAGCGAAAGGCTTCTTGAAGGGAAAGATGTAACTCTGTGAGATGAATTAACAGAACACAGAGCAGTTTCTCAGAAAGCTTCTTTCCAGTTTTGAACGGAAGATATTTCCTTTTTCAACATAGCCCTCTAAGGGGTTCCAAATATCCCTTTGCCAATTCCACAAGAACAGCCTTAGCGAAAGGCTTCTTGAGGGGAAAGATGTACTCTCTGAGGTGAATTAACAGAACACAGAGCAGTTTCTCAGAAAGCTTCTTTCCAGTTTGGAACGGAAGATATTTCCTTTTTCACCATAGCCCTCTATGGGGTTCCAAATATCCCTTTGCCAATTCCACAGGAAGGGCCTTAGCGAAAGGCTTCTTGAAGGGAAAGATGTAACTCTGTGAGATGAATTAACAGAACACAGAGCCGTTCTTCAGAAATCTTCTTTCCAGTTTTGAACGGAAGATATTTCCTTTTTCACCATAGCCCTCTATGGGATTCAAAATATCCCTTTGCCAATTCCACAAGAACAGGCTTAGCGAAAGGCTTCGTGAAGGGAAAGATGTAACTCTGTGAGATGAATTAACAGAACACAGAGCAGTTTCTCAGAAAGCTTCTTTCCAGTTTTCAACGGAAGATATTTCCTTTTCCACAATAGCCCTCTTTGGGCTTCCGAATACCACTTTCCAGTTCCACAAGAACAGCCTTAGCTAAAGGCTTCTTGAAGGGAAAGATGTATCTCTGTGAGATGAATTAACAGAACACAGAGCAGTTTCTCGGAAAGCTTCTTTCCAGTTTTGAACCGAAGATATTTCCATTTTCACCATAGCCCTCTATGGGCATCCAAATATCCCTTTGCCAATTCCACAAGAACAGCCTTAGCGAAAGGCTTCTTGAAGGGAAAGATGTAACTCTGTGAGATGAATTAACAGGACACAGAGTAGTTTCTCAGAAAGCTTCTTTCCAGTTTTGAACGGAAGATATTTCCTTTTTCACCATAACCCTCTAAGGGCTTCCAAATAGCCCTTTGCCAATTCCAAAGGAAGGGCCTTAGCGAAAGGCTTCTTGAAGGGAAAGATGTAACTCTGTGAGATGAATTAACAGAACACAGAGCAGTTTCTCAGAAAGCTTCTTTCCAGTTTTCAACGGAAGATATTTCCTTTTCCACAATAGCCCTCTTTGGGCTTCCGAATACCACTTTCCAATCCCACAAGAACAGCCTTAGCTAAAGGCTTCCTGAAGGGAAAGATGTAACTCTGTGAGATGAATTAACAGAACACAGAGCAGTTTCTCAGAAAGCTTCTTTCCAGTTTTGAACGGAAGATAATTCCTTTTTCACCATAGCCCACTATGGGCTTCCAAATATCCTTTTGCCAATTCCACAAGAACAGCCTTATCGAAAGGCTTCTTGAAGGGAAAGATGTAACTCTGTGAGATGAATTAACAGGACACAGAGTAGTTTCTCAGAAAGCTTCTTTCCAGTTTTGAACGGAAGATATTTCCTTTTTCACCATAGCCCTCTATGGGGTTCCAAATATCCCTTTTCCAATTCCACAAGAACAGCCTTAGCGAAAGGCTTCTTGAATGGAAAGATGTAACTCTGTGAGATGAATTAACAGAACACAGAGCAGTTTCTCAGAAAGCTTTTTTCCAGTTTTGAACGGAAGATATTTCCTTTTTCACCGTAGCCCTCTGGGGCTTCCAAATATCCCTTTGCCAATTCCACAAGAACAGCCTTAGCGAAAGGCTTCTTGAAGGGAAAGATGTAACTCTGTAAGATGAATTAACAGAACACAGAGCTGTTCTTCAGAAAGCTTCTGTCCAGTTTTGAACGGAAGTTATTTCCTTTTTCACCATAGCCCTCTTTGGGCTTCCTAATATCCCTTTGTCAATTCCACAAGAACTGCTTTAGCGAAAGGCTTCTTATAAGGAAAGATGTAACTCTGTGAGATGAATTAACAGAACACAGAGCAGTTTCTCAGAAAGCTTCTTTCCAGTTTTGAACGGAAGGTATTTCCTTTTTCACCTTAGCCCTCTATGGGCTTCCAAATATCCCTTTGCCAATTCCACAAGAACAGCCTTAGCGAAAGGCTTCTTGAATGGAAATATGTAACTCTGTGAGATGAATTAACAGAACACAGAGCAGTTCTTCAGAATGCTTCTTTCCAGTTTTAAAGAGAAGATATTTCGTTTTACACCATAGCCCTCTATGGGCTTCCAAATATCCCTTTGCCAATTCCACAAGAACAGCCTTAGCGAAAGGCTTCTTGAAGGGAAAGATGTAACTCTGTGAGATGAATTAACAGAACCCAGAGCAGTTTCTCAGAAAGCTTCTTTCCAGTTTTGAACGGAAGATATTTCCTTTTTCACCATAGCCCTCTCTTGGCTTCCAAATATCCCTTTGCCAATTCCACAAGAAGAGCCTTAGCGAAAGGCTTCTTGAAGGGAAAGATGTAACTCTGTGAGATGAATTAACAGAACACAGAGCAGTTTCTCAGAAAGCTTCTTTCCAGTTTTGAAAGGAAGATATTTCCTTTTTCACCATAGCCCTCTAGGGGCTTCCAAATATCCCTTTGCCAATTCCACAAGAACAGCCTTAGCGAAAGGCTTCTTGAAGGGAAAGATGTAACTCTGTGAGATGAATTAACAGAACACAGAGCAGTTTCTCAGAAAGCTTCTTTCCAGTTTTGAACGGAAGATAATTCCTTTTTCACCATAGCCCACTATGGGCTTCCAAATATCCCTTTGCCAATTCCACAAGAACAGCCTTATCGAAAGGCTTCTTGAAGGGAAAGATGTAACTCTGTGAGATGAATTAACAGGACACAGAGTAGTTTCTCAGAAAGCTTCTTTCCAGTTTTGAACGGAAGATATTTCCTTTTTCACCATAGCCCTCTATGGGCTTCCAAATATCCCTTTGCCAATTCCACAAGAACAGCCTTAGCGAAAGGCTTCTTATAAGGAAAGATGTAACTCTGTGAGATGAATTAAGAGAACACAGAGCAGATTCTCAGAAAGCTTCTTTCCAGTTTTGAACGGAAGATATTTCCTTTTTCACCATAACCCTCTAAGGGCTTCCAAATAGCCCTTTGCCAATTCCAAAGGAAGGGCCTTAGCGAAAGGCTTCTTGAAAGGAATGATGTAATTCTGTGAGATGAATTAACAGAACACAGAGCAGATTCTCAGAAAGCTTCTTTCCAGTTTCGAACGGAAGATTATTACTTTTTCACCATAGCCCTCTATGTGCTTCCAAATATCCGTTTGCCAATTCCACAACAACAGCCTTAGGGAAAGGCTTCTTGAAGGGAAAGATGTAACTCTGTAAGATGAATTAACAGAACACAGAGCCGTTCTTCAGAAAGCTTCTTTCCAGTTTTGAACGGAAGTTATTTCCTTTTTCACCATAGCCCTCTTTGGGCTTCCAAATATCCCTTTGCCAATTCCACAAGAACTGCTTTAGCGAAAGGCTTCTTATAAGGAAAGATGTAACTATGTGAGATGAATTAACAGAACACAGAGCAGTTTCTCAGAAAGCTTCTTTCCAGTTTTGAACGGAAGGTATTTCCTTTTTCACCTTAGCCCTCTATGGGCTTCCAAATATCCCTTTGCCAATTCCACAAGAACAGCCTTAGCGAAAGGCTTCTTGAAGGGAAATATGTAACTCTGTGAGATGAATTAACAGAACACAGAGCAGTTCTTCAGAAAGCTTCTTTCCAGTTTTAAAGAGAAGGTATTTCGTTTTACACCATAGCCCTCTATGGGCTTCCAAATATCCCTTTGCCAATTCCACAAGAACAGCCTTAGCGAAAGGCTTCTTGAAGGGAAAGATGTAACTCTGTGAGATGAATTAACAGAACCCAGAGCAGTTTCTCAGAAAGCTTCTTTCCTGTTTTGAACGGAAGATATTTCCTTTTTCACCATAGCCCTCTATTGGATTCCAAATATCCCTTTGCCAATTACACAAGAAGGGCCTTAGCGAAAGGCTTCTTGAAGGGAAAGATGTAACTCTGTGAGATGAATTAACAGAACACAGAGCAGTTTCTCAGAAAGCTTCTTTCCAGTTTTGAAAGGAAGATATTTCCTTTTTCACCATAGCCCTCTAGGGGCTTCCAAATATCCGTTTGCCAATTCCACAAGAACAGCCTTAGCGAAGGGCTTCTTGAAGGGAAAGATGTAACTCTGTGAGATGAATTAACAGAACACAGAGCAGTTTCTCAGAAAGCTTCTTTCCACTTTTGAACGGAAGATATTTCCTTTTTCACCATAGCCCTCTGGGGCTTCCAAATATCCCTTTGCCAATTCCACAAGAACAGCCTTAGCGAAAGGCTTCTTGAAGGGAAAGATGTAACTCTGTAAGATGAATTAACAGAACACAGAGCCGTTCTTCAGAAAGCTTCTTTCCAGTTTTGAACGGAAGTTATTTCCTTTTTCACCATAGCCATCTTTGGGCTTCCAAATATCCCTTTGCCAATTCCACAAGAACTGCTTTAGCAAAAGGCTTCTTATAAGGAAAGATGTAACTCTGTGAGATGAATTAACAGAACACAGAGCAGTTTCTCAGAAAGCTTCTTTCCAGTTTTGAACGGAAGGTATTTCCTTTTTCACCTTAGCCGTCTAGGGGCTTCCAAATATCCCTTTGCCAATTGCACAGGAAGGGCCTTAGCGAAGTTCTTCTTGAAGGGAAAGATGTAACTCTGTGAGATGAATTAACGGAACACAGAGCAGTTTCTCAGAAAGCTTCTTTCCAGTTTTGAACGGAAGATATTTCCTTTTCCACAATTGCCCTCTTTTGGGCTTCCAAATATCACTTTGCCAATTCCACAAGAACAGCCTTAGCGAAAGGCTTCGTGAAGGGAAAGATGTATCTCTGTGAGATGAATTAACAGAACACAGAGCAGTTTCTCAGAAAGCTTCTTTCGAGTTTTGAACGGAAGATATTTCCTTTTTCACCATAGCCCTCTAGGGGCTTCCAAATATCCCTTTGCCAATTCCACAGGAACAGCCTTAGCGAAAGGCTTCTTGAAGGGAAAGATGTAACTCTGTGAGATGAAATAACAGAACACAGAGCAGTTTCTCAGAAAGCTTCTTTCCAGTTTTGAAGGGAAGATATTTCCTTTTTCACCTTAGCCCTCTATGGGCTTCCAAATATCCCTTTGCCAATTCCACAAGAACAGCCTTAGCGAAAGGCTTCCTGAAGGGAAAGATGTAACTCTGTGAGATGAATTAACGGAACACAGAGCCGTTCTTCAGAAATCTTCTTTCCAGTTTTGAACGGAAGATATTTCCTTTTTCACCACAGCCCTCTATGGGATTCAAAATATCCCTTTGCCAATTCCACAAGAACAGGCTTAGCGAAAGGCTTCGTGAAGGGAAAGATGTAACTCTGTGAGATGAATTAACAGAACACAGAGCAGATTCTCAGAAAGCTTCTTTCCAGTTTTGAACGGAAGATATTTCCTTTGTCACCATAGCCCTCTTTGGGATTCCAAATATCCCTTTGCCAATTCCACAAGAACAGCCTTAGCGAAAGGCTTTTTGAAAGGAAAGATGTAACTCTGTGAGATGAATTAACAGAACAAAGAGCAGATTCTCTGAAAACTTTTTTCCAGTTTTGAAGGGAAGATATTTCTTTTTCACCATAGCCCTCTATGGGCTTCCAAATATCCCTTTGCCAATTCCACAAGAACAGCCTTAGCGAAAGGCTTCTTGAAGGGAAAGATGTAACTCTGTGAGAAGAATTAACAGAACACAGAGCAGTTTCTCAGAAAGCTTCTTTCCAGTTTTGAACGGAAGATATTTCCTTTTTCACCATAGCCCTCTATGGGCTTCCAAATATCCCTTTGCCAATTCCACAAGAACAGCCTTAGCGAAAGGCTTCTTGAAGGGAAAGATGTAACTCTGTGAGACGAATTAACAGAACACAGAGCAGTTTCTCAGAAAGCTTCTTTCCAGTTTTGAACGGAAGATATTTCCTTTTTCAACATAGCCCTCTAAGGGGTTCCAAATATCCCTTTGCCAATTCCACAAGAACAGCCTTAGCGAAAGGCTTCTTGAGGGGAAAGATGTACTCTCTGAGATGAATTAACAGAACACAGAGCAGTTTCTCAGAAAGCTTCTTTCCAGTTTTGAACGGAAGATATTTCCTTTTTCACCATAGCCCTCTATGGGGTTCCATATATCCCTTTGCCAAATCCACAAGAACAGCCTTAGCGAAAGGCTTCTTGAAAGGAAAGATGTAACTCTTTGAGATGAATTAACAGAACACAGAGCAGTTTCTCAGAAAGCTCATTTCCAGTTTTGAACGGAAGATATTTCCTTTTTCACCATAGCCCTCTATGGGGTTCCAAATATCCCTTTGCCAATTCCACAGGAAGGGCCTTAGCGAAAGGCTTCTTGAAGGGAAAGATGTAACTCTGTGAGATGAATTAACAGAACACAGAGCAGTTTCTCACAAAGTTTCTTTCCAGTTTTCAACGGAAGATATTTCCTTTTCCACAATAGCCCTCTTTGGACTTCCAAATATCCTTTTGCCAAAACCACAAGAACAGCCTTAGCGAAAGGCTTCTTGAAGGGAAAGATGTACCTCTGTGAGATGAATTAACAGAACACAGAGCAGTTTCTCAGAAAGCTTCTTTCCGGTTTTGAACGGAAGATATTTCCTTTTTCACCATAGCCCTCTATGGGCTTCCATATATCCCGTTGCCAATTCCACAAGTACAGCCTTAGCGAAAGGCTTCTTGAAAGGAAAGATGTAACTCTGTGAGATGAATTAACAGAACACAGAGCAGATTCTCTGAAAGCTTCTTTCCAGTTTTGAAGTGAAGATATTTCCTTTTTCACCATAGCCCTCTATGGGCTTCCAAATATCCCTTTGCCAATTCCACAAGAACAGCCTTAGCGAAAGGCTTCTTGAAGGGAAAGATGTAACTCTGTGAGATGAATTAACAGAACACAGAGCAGATTCTCAGAAAGCTTCTTTCCAGTTTTGAACGAAAGATATTTCCTTTTTCACCATAGCCCTCTATCTGCTTCCAAATATCCCTTTGCCAATTCCACAAGAACAGCCTTAGCAAAAGGCTTTGAAGGGAAAGATGTAACTCTGTGAGATGAATTAACAGAACACAGAGCAGTTTCTCAGAAAGCTTCTTTCCAGTTTTGAACGGAAGATATTTCCTTTTTTCACCTTAGCCCTCTATGGGGTTCCAAATATCCTTTTGCCAATTCCACAAGAACAGCCTTATCGAAAGGCTTCTTGAAGGGAAAGATGTAACTCTGTGAGATGAATTAACAGGACACAGAGTAGTTTCTCAGAAAGCTTCTTTCCAGTTTTGAACGGAATATATTTCCTTTTTCACCATAGCCCTCTATGGGGTTCCAAATATCCCTTTTCCAATTCCACAAGAACAGCCTTAGCGAAAGGCTTCTTGAATGGAAAGATGTAACTCTGTGAGATGAATTAACAGAACACAGAGCAGTTTCTCAGAAAGCTTCTTTCCAGTTTTGAACGGAAGGTATTTCCTTTTTCACCTTAGCCCTCTATGGGCTTCCAAATATCCCTTTGCCAATTCCACAAGAAGAGCCTTAGCGAAAGGCTTCTTGAAGGGAAATATGTAACTCTGTGAGATGAATTAACAGAACACAGAGCAGTTCTTCAGAATGCTTCTTTCCAGTTTTAAAGAGAAGATATTTCGTTTTACACCATAGCCCTCTATGGGCTTCCAAATATCCCTTTGCCAATTCCACAAGAACAGCCTTAGCGAAAGGCTTCTTGAAGGGAAAGATGTAACTCTGTGAGATGAATTAACAGAACCCAGAGCAGTTTCTCAGAAAGCTTCTTTCCAATTTTGAAAGGAAGATATTTCCTTTTTCACCATAGCCCTCTATTGGCTTCCAAATATCCCTTTGCCAATTCCACAAGAAGAGCCTTAGCGAAAGGCTTCTTGAAGGGAAAGATGTAACTCTGTGAGATGAATTAACAGAACACAGAGCAGTTTCTCAGAAAGCTTCTTTCCAGTTTTGAAAGGAAGATATTTCCTTTTTTAACCATAGCCCTCTAGGGGCTTCCAAATATCCGTTTGCCAATTCCACAAGAACAGCCTTAGCGAAAGGCTTCTTGAAGGGAAAGATGTAACTCTGTGAGATGAATTAACAGAACACAGAGCAGTTTCTCAGAAAGCTTCTTTCCAGTTTTGAACGGAAGATAATTCCTTTTTCACCATAGCCCACTATGGGCTTCCAAATATCCCTTTGCCAATTCCACAAGAACAGCCTTATCGAAAGGCTTCTTGAAGGGAAAGATGTAACTCTGTGAGATGAATTAACAGGACACAGAGTAGTTTCTCAGAAAGCTTCTTTCCAGTTTTGAACGGAAGGTATTTCCTTTTTCACCATAGCCCTCTTTGGGCTTCCAAATATCCCTTTGCCAATTCCACAAGAACTGCTTTAGCAAAAGGCTTCTTATAAGGAAAGATGTAACTCTGTGAGATGAATTAACAGAACACAGAGCAGTTTCTCAGAAAGCTTCTTTCCAGTTTTGAACGGAAGGTATTTCCTTTTTCACCTTAGCCCTCTAGGGGCTTCCAAATATCCCTTTGCCAATTCCACAGGAAGGGCCTTAGCGAAAGGGTTCTTGAAGGGAAAGATGTAACTCTGTGAGATGAATTAACGGAACACAGAGCAGTTTCTCAGAAAGCTTCTTTCCAGTTTTCAACGGAAGATATTTCCTTTTTCACCATAGCCCTCTAGGGGCTTCCAAATATCCCTTTGCCAATTCCACAAAAACAGCCTTAGCGAAAGGCTTCTTGAAGGGAAAGATGTAACTCTGTGAGATGAATTAACAGAACACAGAGCAGTTTCTCAGAAAGCTTCTTTCCAGTTTTGAACGGAAGATATTTCCTTTTTCACCATAGCCCTCTGGGGCTTCCAAATATCCCTTTGCCAATTCCACAAGAACAGCCTTAGCGAAAGGCTTCCTGAAGGGAAAGATGTAACTCTGTAAGATGAATTAACAGAACACAGAGCCGTTCTTCAGAAAGATTCTTTCCAGTTTTGAACGGAAGTTATTTCCTTTTTCACCATAGCCCTCTTTGGGCTTCCAAATATCCCTTTGCCAATTCCACAAGAACTGCTTTAGCGAAAGGCTTCTTATAAGGAAAGATGTAACTCTGTGAGATGAATTAACAGAACACAGAGCAGATTCTCAGAAAGCTTCTTTCTAGTTTTGAACGGAAGATATTTCCTTTTTCACCATAGCCCTCTATGGGCTTCCAAATATCCCTTTGCCAATTGCACAGGAAGGGCCTTAGCGAAAGGCTTCTTGAAGGAAAAGATGTAACTCTGTGAGATGAATTAACAGAACACAGAGCAGTTTCTCAGAAAGCTTCTTTCCAGTTTTGAACGGAAGATATTTCCTTTTCCACAATTGCCCTCTTTTGGGCTTCCAAATATCACTTTGCCAATTCCACAAGAACAGCCTTTGCGAACGGCTTCGTGAAAGGAACGATGTATCTCTGTGAGATGAATTAACAGAACAGAGAGCAGTTTCTCAGAAAGCTTCTTTCGAGTTTTGAACGGAAGATATTTCCTTTTTCACCATAGCCCTCTAGGGGCTTCCAAATATCCCTTTGCCAATTCCACAAGAACAGCCTTAGCGAAAGGCTTCTTGAAGGGAAAGATGTAACTCTGTGAGATGAAATAACAGAACACACAGCAGTTTCTCAGAAAGCTTCTTTCCAGTTTTGAACGGAAGATATTTCCTTTTTCACCATAGCCCTCTATGGGCTTCCAAATATCCCTTTGCCAATTCCACAAGAACAGCCTTAGCGAAAGGCTTCTTGAAGGGAAAGATGTAACTCTGTGAGATGAATTAACAGAACACAGAGCCGTTCTTCAGAAATCTTCTTTCCAGTTTTGAACGGAAGATATTTCCTTTTTCACCATAGCCCTCTATGGGATTCAAAATATCCCTTTGCCAATTCCACAAGAACAGGCTTAGCGAAAGGCTTCGTGAAGGGAAAGATGTAACTCTGTGAGATGAATTAACAGAACACAGAGCAGATTCTCAGAAAGCTTCTTTCGAGTTTTGAACGGAAGATATTTCCTTTTTCACCATAGCCCTCTATGGGCTTCAAAATATCACTTTGCCAATTCCACAAGAACAGCCTTAGCGAAAGGCTTCTTGAAGGGAAAGATGTAACTCTGTGAGATGAAATAACAGAACACAGAGCAGTTTCTCAGAAAGCTTCTTTCCAGTTTTCAACGGAAGGTATTTCCTTTTTCACCATAGCCCTCTATGGGCTTCCAAATACCCCTTTGCCAATTCCACAAGAACAGCCTTAGCGAAAGGCTTCTTGAAGGGAAAGATGTACCTCTGTGAGATGAATTAACAGAACACAGAGCAGTTTCTCTGAAAGCTTCTTTCCGGTTTTGAACGGAAGATATTTCTTTTTTCACCATAGCCCTCTATGGGCTTCCATATATCCCGTTGCCAATTCCACAAGAACAGCCTTAGCGAAAGGCTTCTTGAAGGGAAAGATGTAACCCTGTGAGATAAATTAACAGAACACAGAGCAGTTTCTCAGAAAGCTTCTTTCCAGTTTTGAACGGAAGATATTTCCTTTGTCACCATAGCCCTCTATGGGCTTCCAAATATCTCTTTGCCAATTCCACAAGAACAGCCTTAGCGAAAGGCTTCTTGAAGGGAAAGACGTAACTCTCTGAGATGAATTAACAGAACACAGAGCAGTTTCTCAGAAAGCTTCTTTCCAGTTTTGAACGGAAGATATTTCCTTTTTCACCTTAGCCCTCTATGGGCTTCCAAATATCCCTTTGCCAATTCCACAAGAACACACTTAGCGAAAGGCTTCTTGAAGGGAAAGATGTACCTCTGTGAGATGAATTAACAGAACACAGAGCAGTTTCTCAGAAAGCTTCTTTCCAGTTTTGAACGGAAGATATTTCCTGTGTCACCATAGCCCTCTTTGGGGTTCCAAATATCCCTTTGCCAATTCCACAAGAACAGCCTTAGCGAAAGGCTTCTTGAAAGGAAAGATGTAACTCTGTGAGATGAATTAACAGAACACAGAGCAGATTCTCAGAAAGCTTCTGTCCAGTTTCGAACGGAAGATTATTACTTTTTCACCATAGCCCTCTATGTGCTTCCAAATATCCGTTTGCCAATTCCACAACAACAGCCTTAGGGAAAGGCTTCGTGAAGGGAAAGATGTAACTCTGTGAGATGAATTAACAGAACAGAGAGCAGATTCTCAGAAAGCTTCTTTCCAGTATTGAACGAAAGATATTTCCTTTTTCACCATAGCCCTCTATGGGCTTCCAAATATCCCTTTGCCAATTCCACAAGAACAGCCTTAGCGAAAGGCTTCATGAAGGGAAAGATGTAACTCTGTGAGATGAATTAACAGAACACAGTGCCGTTCTTCAGAAAGCTTCTTTCCAGTTTTGAACGAAAGATATTTCCTTTTTCACCATAGCCCTCTATGGGCTTCCAAATATCCCTTTGCCAATTCCACAACAACAGCCTTAGCGAAAGGCTTCTTGAAGGGAAAGATGTAACTCTGTGAGATGAATTAACAGAACACAGAGCCGTTCTTCAGAAAGCTTTTTTCCAGTTTTGAACGGAAGATATTTCCTTTTTCACCATAGCCCTCTATGGGCTTCCAAATATCCGTTTGCGAATTCCACAAGAACAGCCTTAGCGAAAGGCTTCTTAAAAGGAAAGATGTAACTCTGTGAGATGAATTAACAGAACACAGAGCAGATTCTCAGAAACCTTCTTCCCAGTTTTGAACGGAAGATATTTCCTTTTTCACCATAGCCCTCTATGGGCTTCCAAATATCCCTTTGCCAATTCCACAGGAAGGTCCTTAGCGAAAGGCTTCTTGAAGGGAAAGATGTAACTCTGTGAGATGAATTAACAGAACACAGAGCAGTTTCTCAGAAAGCTTCTTTCCAGTTTTCAACGGAAGATATTTCCTTTTCCACAATAGCCCTGTTTGGGCTTCCAAATATCCCTTTGCCAATTCCACAAGAACAGCCTTAGCGAAAGGCTTCTTGAAGGGAAAGATGTATCTCTGTGAGATGAATTAACAGAACACAGAGCAGTTTCTCAGAAAGCTTCTTTCCAGTTTAGAACGGAAGATATTTCCTTTTTCACCATAGCCCTCTATGGGCTTCCAAATATCCGTTTGCCAATTCCACAAGAACAGCCTTAGCGAAAGGCTTCGTGAAGGGAAAGATGTAACTCTGTGAGCTGAATTAACAGAACAGAGAGCAGATTCTCAGAAAGCTTCTTTCGAGTTTTGAACGGAAGATATTTCCTTTTTCACCATAGCCCTCTTTGGGCTTCCAAATATCCCTTTGCCAATTCCACAAGAACAGCCTTAGCGAAAGTCTTCTTGAAGGGAAAGATGTAACTCTGTGAGATGAAATAACAGAACACAGAGCAGTTTCTCAGAAATCTTCTTTCGAGTTTTGAACGGAAGATATTTCCTTTTTCACCAGAGCCCTCTATGGGCTTCCAAATATCCCTTTGCCAATTCCACAAGAACAGCCTTAGCGAAAGGCTTCTTGAAGGGAAAGATGTGACTCTGTGAGATGAGTTAACAGAACACAGAGCCGTTCTTCAGAAAGCTTCTTTCCAGTTTTGAACGGAAGATATTTCCTTTTTCACCATAGCCCTCTAGGGGCTTCCAAATATCCCTTTGCCAATTCCACAAGAACAGCCTTAGCGAAAGGCTTCTTGAAAGGAAAGATGTAACTCTGTGAGATGAATTAACAGAACACAGGGCAGTTTCTGAGAAAGCTTCTTTCCAGTTTTGAACGGAAGATATTTCCTTTTTCACCATAGCCCTCTATGGGCTTCCAAATATCCCTTTGCCAATTCCACAGGAAGGGCCTTAGCGAAAGGCTTCTTGAAGGGAAAGATGTAACTCTGTGAGATGAATTAACAGAACAGAGAGCAGTTTCTCAGAAAGCTTCTTTCCAGTTTTCAACGGAAGATATTTCCTTTTCCACAATAGCCCTGTTTGGGCTTCCAAATATCCCTTTGCCAATTCCACAAGAACAGCCTTAGCGAAAGGCTTCTTGAAGGGAAAGATGTAACTCTGTGAGATGAATTAACAGAACACAGAGCAGTTTCTCAGAAAGCTTCTTTCCAATTTTGAACGGAAGATATTTCCTTTTTCACCATAGCCCTCTATGGGCTTCCAAATATCCCTTTGCCAATTCCACAAGAACAGCCTTAGCGAAAGGCTTCTTGAAGGGAAAGATGTAACTCTGTGAGATGAATTAACAGAACCCAGAGCCGTTCTTCAGAAAGCTTCTTTCCAGTTTTGAACGGAAGATATTTCCTTTTTCACCATAGCCCTCTATGGGCTTCCAAATATCCGTTTGCGAATTCCACAAGAACAGCCTTAGCGAAAGGCTTCTTATAAGGAAAGATGTAACTCTGTGAGATGAATTAACAGAACACAGAGCAGATTCTCAGAAAGCTTCTTCCCAGTTTTGAACGGAAGATATTTCCTTTTTCACCATAGCCCTCTATGGGCTTCCAAATATCCCTTTGCCAATTCCACAGGAAGGTCCTTAGCGAAATGTTTCTTGAAGGGAAACATGTAACTCTGTGAGATGAATTAACAGAACACAGAGCAGTTTCTCAGAAAGCTTGTTTCCAGTTTTGAACGGAAGATATTTCCTTTTTCACCATAGCCCTCTAGGGGTTCCAAATATCCCTTTGCCAATTCCACAATAATAGCCTTAGCGAAAGGCTTCTTGAGGGGAAAGATGTAACTCTGTGAGATGAACTAACAGAACACAGAGCAGATTTTCAGAAAGTTTCTTTCCAGTTTAGAAGGGAAGATATTTCCTTTTTCACCATAGCCCTCTATGTGCTTCCAAATATCCCTTTGCCAATTCCACAAGAACAGCCTTAGCGAAAGGCTTCTTATAAGGAAAGATGTAACTCCGTGAGATGAATTAAGAGAACACAGAGCAGATTCTCAGAAAGCTTATTTCCAGTTTTGAACGGAAGATATTTCCTTTTTCACCATAGCCCTCTAAGGGCTTCCAAATAGCCCTTTGCCAATTCCAAAGGAAGGGCCTTAGCGAAAGGCTTCTTGAAGGGAAAGATGTAACTCTGTGAGATGAATTAACAGAACACAGAGCAGTTTCTCAGAAAGCTTCTTTCCAGTTTTCAACGGAAGATATTTCCTTTTCCACAATAGCCCTCTTTGGGCTTCCGAATACCACTTTCCAGTTCCACAAGAACAGCCTTAGCTAAAGGCTTCTTGAAGTGAAAGATGTATCTCTGTGAGATGAATTAACAGAACACAGAGCAGTTTCTCGGAAAGCTTCTTTCCAGTTTTGAACGCAAGATATTTCCTTTTTCACCATAGCCCTCTATGGGCATCCAAATATCCCTTTGCCAATTCCACAAGAACAGCCTTAGCGAAAGGCTTCCTGAAGGGAAAGATGTAACTCTGTGAGATGAATTAACAGAACACAGAGCAGTTTCTCAGAAAGCTTCTTTCCAGTTTTGAACGGAAAATATTTCCTTTTTCACCATAGCCCTCTAGGGGCTTCCAAATATCCCTTTGCCAATTCCACAAGAACAGCCTTAGCGAAAGGCTTCTTGAAGGGAAAGATGTAACTCTGTGAGATGAATTAACAGAACACAGAGCAGTTTCTCAGAAAGCTTCTTTCGAGTTTTGAACGGAAGATAATTCCTTTTTCACCATAGCCCACTATGGGCTTCCAAATATCCTTTTGCCAATTCCACAAGAACAGCCTTATCGAAAGGCTTCTTGAAGGGAAAGATGTAACTCTGTGAGATGAATTAACAGGACACAGAGTAGTTTCTCAGAAAGCTTCTTTCCAGTTTTGAACGGAAGATATTTCCTTTTTCACCATAGCCCTCTATGGGGTTCCAAATATCCCTTTTCCAATTCCACAAGAACAGCCTTAGCGAAAGGCTTCTTGAATGGAAAGATGTAACTCTGTGAGATGAATTAACAGAACACAGAGCAGTTTCTCAGAAAGCTTCTTTCCAGTTTTGAACGGAAGATATTTCCTTTTTCACCGTAGCCCTCTGGGGCTTCCAAATATCCCTTTGCCAATTCCACAAGAACAGCCTTAGCGAAAGGCTTCTTGAAGGGAAAGATGTAACTCTGTAAGATGAATTAACAGAACACAGAGCTGTTCTTCAGAAAGCTTCTGTCCAGTTTTGAACGGAAGTTATTCCCTTTTTCACCATAGCCCTCTTTGGGCTTCCAAATATCCCTTTGCCAATTCCACAAGAACTGCTTTAGCGAAAGGCTTCTTATAAGGAAAGATGTAACTCTGTGAGATGAATTAGCAGAACACAGAGCAGTTTCTCAGAAAGCTTCTTTCCAGTTTTGAACGGAAGGTATTTCCTTTTTCACCTTAGCCCTCTATGGGCTTCCAAATATCCCTTTGCCAATTCCACAAGAACAGCCTTAGCGAAAGGCTTCTTGAAGGGAAAGATGTAACTCTGTGAGATGAATTAACAGAACACAGAGCAGTTTCTCAGAAAGCTTCTTTCCAGTTTTGAACGGAAGATAATTCCTTTTTCACCATAGCCCACTATGGGCTTCCAAATATCCCTTTGCCAATTCCACAAGAACAGCCTTATCGAAAGGCTTCTTGAAGGGAAAGATGTAACTCTGTGAGATGAATTAACAGGACACAGAGTAGTTTCTCAGAAAGCTTCTTTCCAGTTTTGAACGGAAGATATTTCCTTTTTCACCATAGCCCTCTGGGGCTTCCAAATATCCCTTTGCCAATTCCACAAGAACAGCCTTAGCGATAGGCTTCTTGAAGGGAAAGATGTAACTCTATAAGATGAATTAACAGAACACAGAGCCGTTCTTCAGAAAGCTTCTTTCCAGTTTTGAACGGAAGTTATTTCCTTTTCCACCATAGCCCTCTTTGGGCTTCCAAATATCCCTTTGCCAATTCCACAAGAACTGCTTTAGCAAAAGGCTTCTTATAAGGAAAGATGTAACTCTGTGAGATGAATTAACAGAACACAGAGCAGTTTCTCAGAAAGCTTCTTTCCAGTTTTGAACGGAAGGTATTTCTTTTTTCACCTTAGCCCTCTAGGGGCTTCCAAATATCCCTTTGCCAATTCCACAGGAAGGGCCTTAGCGAAATTCTTCTTGAAGGGAAAGATGTAACTCTGTGAGATGAATTAACGGAACACAGAGCAGTTTCTCAGAAAGCTTCTTTCCAGTTTTCAACGGAAGATATTTCCTTTTTCACCATAGCCCTCTAGGGGCTTCCAAATATCCCTTTGCCAATTCCACAAAAACAGCCTTAGCGAAAGGCTTCTTGAAGGGAAAGATGTAACTCTGTGAGATGAATTAACAGAACACAGAGCAGTTTCTCAGAAAGCTTCTTTCCAGTTTTGAACGGAAGATATTTCCTTTTTCACCATAGCCCTCTATTGGCTTCCAAATATCCCTTTGCCAATTCCACAAGAAGAGCCTTAGAGAAAGGCTTCTTGAAGGGAAAGATGTAACTCTGTGAGATGAATTAACAGAACACAGAGCAGTTTCTCAGAAAGCTTCTTTCCAGTTTTGAAAGGAAGATATTTCCTTTTTCACCATAGCCCTCTATGGGGTTCCAAATATCCCTTTTCCAATTCCACAAGAACAGCGTAGCGAAAGGCTTCTTGAAGGGAAAGATGTAACTCTGTGAGATGAATTAACAGAACACAGAGCAGTTTCTCAGAAAGCTTCTTTCCAGTTTTGAACGGAAGGTATTTCCTTTTACACCTTAGCCCTCTAGGGGCTTCCAAATATCCCTTTGCCAATTCCACAGGAAGGGCCTTAGCGAAATTCTTCTTGAAGGGAAAGATGTAACTCTGTGAGATGAATTAACGGAACACAGAGCAGTTTCTCAGAAAGCTTCTTTCCAGTTTTGAACGGAAGATATTTCCTTTTTCACCATAGCCCTCTAGGGTCTTCCAAATATCAATTGGCCAATTCCACAAAAACAGCCTTAGCGAAAGGCTTCTTGAAGGGAAAGATGTAACTCTGTGAGATGAATTAACAGAACACAGAGCAGTTTCTCAGAAAGCTTCTTTCCAGTTTTGAACGGAAGATATTTCCTTTTTCACCATAGCCCTCTGGGGCTTCCAAATATCCCTTTGCCAATTCCACAAGAACAGCCTTAGCGAAAGGCTTCTTGAAGGGAAAGATGTAACTCTGTAAGATGGATTAACAGAACACAGAGCCGTTCTTCAGAAAGATTCTTTCCAGTTTTGAACGGAAGTTATTTCCTTTTTCACCATAGCCCTCTTTGGGCTTCCAAATATCCCTTTGCCAATTCCACAAGAACTGCTTTAGCGAAAGGCTTCTTATAAGGAAAGATGTAACTCTGTGAGATGAATTAACAGAACACAGAGGAGATTCTCGGAAAGCTTCTTTCTAGTTTTGAACGGAAGATATTTCCTTTTTCACCATAGCCCTCTATGGGCTTCCAAATATCCCTTTGCCAATTGCACAGGAAGGGCCTTAGCGAAAGGTTTCTTGAAGGGAAAGATGTAACACTGTGAGATAAATTAACAGAACACAGAGCAGTTTCTCAGAAAGCTTCTTTCCAGTTTTGAACGGAAAATATTTCCTTTGTCACCATACCCCTCTATGGGCTTCCAAATATCTCTTTGCCAATTCCACAAGAACAGCATTAGCGAAAGGCTTCTTGAAGGGAAAGACGTAACTCTCTGAGATGAATTAACAGAACACAGAGCAGTTTCTCAGAAAGCTTCTTTCCAGTTTTGAACGGAAGATATTTCCTTTTTCACCTTAGCCCTCTATGGGCTTCCAAATATCCCTTTGCCAATTCCACAAGAACAGACTTAGCGAAAGGCTTCTTGAAGGGAAAGATGTACCTCTGTGAGATGAATTAACAGAACACAGAGCAGTTTCTCAGAAAGCTTCTTTCCAGTTTTGAACGGAAGATATTTCCTGTGTCACCATAGCCCACATTGGGGTTCCAAATATCCCTTTGCCAATTCCACAAGAACAGCATTAGCGAAAGGCTTCTTGAAAGGAATGATGTAATTCTGTGAGATGAATTAACAGAACACAGAGCAGATTCTCAGAAAGCTTCTTTCCAGTTTCGAACGGAAGATTATTACTTTTTCACCATAGCCCTCTATGTGCTTCCAAATATCCGTTTGCCAATTCCACAACAACAGCCTTAGGGAAAGGCTTCGTGAAGGGAAAGATGTAACTCTGTGAGATGAATTAACAGAACACAGAGCAGTTTCTCAGAAAGCTTCTTTCCAGTTTTGAAAGGAAGATATTTCCTTTTTCACCATAGCCCTCTAGGGGCTTCCAAATATCCGTTTGCCAATTCCACAAGAACAGCCTTAGCGAAAGGCTTCTTGAAGGGAAAGATGTAACTCTGTGAGATGAATTAACAGAACACAGAGCAGTTTCTCAGAAAGCTTCTTTCCAGTTTTGAACGGAAGATAATTCCTTTTTCACCATAGCCCACTATGGGCTTCCAAATATCCCTTTTCCAATTCCACAAGAACAGCCTTATCGAAAGGCTTCTTGAAGGGAAAGATGTAACTCTGTGAGATGAATTAACAAGACACAGAGTAGTTTCTCAGAAAGCTTCTTTCCAGTTTTGAACGGAAGATATTTCCTTTTTCACCATAGCCCTCTATGGGGTTCCAAATATCCCTTTTCCAATTCCACAAGAACAGCCTTAGCGAAAGGCTTCTTGAAGGGAAAGATGTAACTCTGTGAGATGAATTAACAGAACACAGAGCAGTTTCTCAGAAAGCTTCTTTCCAGTTTTGAACGGAAGATATTTCCTTTTTCACCATAGCCCTCTGGGGCTTCCAAATATCCCTTTGCCAATTCCACAAGAACAGCCTTAGCGAAAGGCTTCTTGAAGGGAAAGATGTAACTCTGTAAGATGAATTAACAGAACACAGAGCCGTTCTTCAGAAAGCTTCTTTCCAGTTTTGAACGGAAGTTATTTCCTTTTTCACCATAGCCCTCTTTGGGCTTCCAAATATCCCTTTGCCAATTCCACAAGAACTGCTTTAGCGAAAGGCTTCTTATAAGGAAAGATGTAACTCTGTGAGATGAATTAACAGAACACACAGCAGTTTCTCAGAAAGCTTCTTTCCAGTTTTGAACGGAAGGTATTTCCTTTTTCACCTTAGCCCTCTATGGGCTTCCAAATATCCCTTTGCCAATTCCACAAGAACAGCCTTAGCGAAAGGCTTCTTGAAGGGAAATATGTAACTCTGTGAGATGAATTAACAGAACACAGAGCAGTTCTTCAGAAAGCTTCTTTCCAGTTTTAAAGAGAAGGTATTTCGTTTTACACCATAGCCCTCTATGGGCTTCCAAATATCCCTTTGCCAATTCCACAAGAACAGCCTTAGCGAAAGGCTTCTTGAAGGGAAAGATGTAACTCTGTGAGATGAATTAACAGAACCCAGAGCAGTTTCTCAGAAAGCTTCTTTCCTGTTTTGAACGGAAGATATTTCCTTTTTCACCATAGCCCTCTATTGGATTCCAAATATCCCTTTGCCAATTCCACAAGAAGAGCCTTAGCGAAAGGCTTCTTGAATGGAAAGATGTAACTCTGTGAGATGAATTAACAGAACACAGAGCAGTTTCTCAGAAAGCTTCTTTCCAGTTTTGAAAGGAAGATATTTCCTTTTTCACCATAGCCCTCTAGGGGCTTCCAAATATCCGTTTGCCAATTCCACAAGAACAGCCTTAGCGAAAGGCTTCTTGAAGGGAAAGATGTAACTCTGTGAGATGAATTAACAGAACACAGAGCAGTTTCTCAGAAAGCTTCTTTCCAGTTTTGAACGGAAGATATTTCCTTTTTCACCATAGCCCTCTGCGGCTTCCAAATATCCCTTTGCCAATTCCACAAGAACAGCCTTAGCGAAAGGCTTCTTGAAGGGAAAGATATAACTCTGTAAGATGAATTAACAGAACACAGAGCCGTTCTTCAGAAAGCTTCTTTCCAGTTTTGAACGGAAGTTATTTCCTTTTTCACCATAGCCCTCTTTGGGCTTCCAAATATCCCTTTGCCAATTCCACAAGAACTGCTTTAGCAAAAGGCTTCTTATAAGGAAAGATGTAACTCTGTGAGATGAATTAACAGAACACAGAGCAGTTTCTCAGAAAGCTTCTTTCCAGTTTTGAACGGAAGGTATTTCCTTTTTCACCTTAGCCCTCTAGGGGCTTCCAAATATCCCTTTGCCAATTCCACAGGAAGGGCCTTAGCGAAATTCTTCTTGAAGGGAAAGATGTAACTCTGTGAGATGAATTAACGGAACACAGAGCAGTTTCTCAGAAAGCTTCTTTCCAGTTTTCAACGGAAGATATTTCCTTTTTCACCATAGCCCTCTAGGGGCTTCCAAATATCCCTTTGCCAATTCCACAAGAACAGCCTTAGCGAAAGGCTTCTTGAAGGGAAAGATGTACCTCTGTGAGATGAATTAACAGAACACAGAGCAGTTTCTCAGAAAGCTTCTTTCCAGTTTTGAACGGAAGATATTTCCTGTGTCACCATAGCCCACTTTGGGGTTCCAAATATCCCTTTGCCAATTCCACAAGAACAGCATTAGCGAAAGGCTTCTTGAAAGGAATGATGTAATTCTGTGAGATGAATTAACAGAACACAGAGCAGATTCTCAGAAAGCTTCTTTCCAGTTTCGAACGGAAGATTATTACTTTTTCACCATAGCCCTCTATGTGCTTCCAAATATCCGTTTGCCAATTCCACAACAACAGCCTTAGGGAAAGGCTTCGTGAAGGGAAAGATGTAACTCTGTGAGATGAATTAACAGAACACAGAGCAGTTTCTCTGAAAGCTTCTTTCCAGTTTTGAAAGGAAGATATTTCCTTTTTCACCATAGCCCTCTAGGGGCTTCCAAATATCCGTTTGCCAATTCCACAAGAACAGCCTTAGCGAAAGGCTTCTTGAAGGGAAAGATGTAACTCTGTGAGATGAATTAACAGAACACAGAGCAGTTTCTCAGAAAGCTTCTTTCCAGTTTTGAACGGAAGATAATTCCTTTTTCACCATAGCCCACTATGGGCTTCCAAATATCCCTTTGCCAATTCCACAAGAACAGCCTTATCGAAAGGCTTCTTGAAGGGAAAGATGTAACTCTGTGAGATGAATTAACAAGACACAGAGTAGTTTCTCAGAAAGCTTCTTTCCAGTTTTGAACGGAAGATATTTCCTTTTTCACCATAGCCCTCTATGGGGTTCCAAATATCCCTTTTCCAATTCCACATGAACAGCCTTAGCGAAAGGCTTCTTGAAGGGAAAGATGTAACTCTGTGAGATGAATTAACAGAACACAGAGCAGTTTCTCAGAAAGCTTCTTTCCAGTTTTGAACGGAAGATATTTCCTTTTTCACCATAGCCCTCTGGGGCTTCCAAATATCCCTTTGCCAATTCCACAAGAACAGCCTTAGCGAAAGGCTTCTTGAAGGGAAAGATGTAACTCTGTAAGATGAATTAACAGAACACAGAGCCGTTCTTCAGAAAGCTTCTTTCCAGTTTTGAACGGAAGTTATTTCCTTTTTCACCATAGCCCTCTTTGGGCTTCCAAATATCCCTTTGCCAATTCCACAAGAACTGCTTTAGCGAAAGGCTTCTTATAAGGAAAGATGTAACTCTGTGAGATGAATTAACAGAACACAGAGCAGTTTCTCAGAAAGCTTCTTTCCAGTTTTGAACGGAAGGTATTTCCTTTTTCACCTTAGCCCTCTATGGGCTTCCAAATATCCCTTTGCCAATTCCACAAGAACAGCCTTAGCGAAAGGCTTCTTGAAGGGAAATATGTAACTCTGTGAGATGAATTAACAGAACACAGAGCAGTTCTTCAGAAAGCTTCTTTCCAGTTTTAAAGAGAAGGTATTTCGTTTTACACCATAGCCCTCTATGGGCTTCCAAATATCCCTTTGCCAATTCCACAAGAACAGCCTTAGCGAAAGGCTTCTTGAAGGGAAAGATGTAACTCTGTGGGATGAATTAACAGAACCCAGAGCAGTTTCTCAGAAAGCTTCTTTCCTGTTTTGAACGGAAGATATTTCCTTTTTCACCATAGCCCTCTATTGGATTCCAAATATCCCTTTGCCAATTCCACAAGAAGGGCCTTAGCGAAAGGCTTCTTGAAGGGAAAGATGTAACTCTGTGAGATGAATTAACAGAACACAGAGCAGTTTCTCAGAAAGCTTCTTTCCAGTTTTGAAAGGAAGATATTTCCTTTTTCACCATAGCCCTCTAGGGGCTTCCAAATATCCGTTTGCCAATTCCACAAGAACAGCCTTAGCGAAGGGCTTCTTGAAGGGAAAGATGTAACTCTGTGAGATGAATTAACAGAACACAGAGCAGTTTCTCAGAAAGCTTCTTTCCAGTTTTGAACGGAAGATATTTCCTTTTTCACCATAGCCCTCTGGGGCTTCCAAATATCCCTTTGCCAATTCCACAAGAACAGCCTTAGCGAAAGGCTTCTTGAAGGGAAAGATGTAACTCTGTAAGATGAATTAACAGAACACAGAGCCGTTCTTCAGAAAGCTTCTTTCCAGTTTTGAACGGAAGTTATTTCCTTTTTCACCATAGCCATCTTTGGGCTTCCAAATATCCCTTTGCCAATTCCACAAGAATTGCTTTAGCAAAAGGCATCTTATAAGGAAAGATGTAACTCTGTGAGATGAATTAACAGAACACAGAGCAGTTTCTCAGAAAGCTTCTTTCCAGTTTTGAACGGAAGGTATTTCCTTTTTCACCTTAGCCGTCTAGGGGCTTCCAAATATCCCTTTGCCAATTCCACAGGAAGGGCCTTAGCGAAATTCTTCTTGAAGGGAAAGATGTAACTCTGTGAGATGAATTAACGGAACACAGAGCAGTTTCTCAGAAAGCTTCTTTCCAGTTTTCAACGGAAGATATTTCCTTTTTCACCATAGCCCTCTAGGGGCTTCCAAATATCCCTTTGCCAATTCCACAAGAACAGCCTTAGCGAAAGGCTTCTTGAAGGGAAAGATGTAACTCTGTGAGATGAATTAACAGAACACAGAGCAGTTTCTCAGAAAGCTTCTTTCCAGTTTTGAACGGAAGATAATTCCTTTTTCACCATAGCCCACTATGGGCTTCCAAATATCCCTTTGCCAATTCCACAAGAACAGCCTTATCGAAAGGCTTCTTGAAGGGAAAGTTGTAACTCTGTGAGATGAATTAACAGGACACGGAGTAGTTTCTCAGAAAGCTTCTTTCTAGTTTTGAACGGAAGATATTTCCTTTTTCACCATAGCCCTCTATGTGGTTCCAAATATCCCTCTGCCAATTGCACAGGAAGGGCCTTAGCGAAAGGCTTCTTGAAGGAAAAGATGTAACTCTGTGAGATGAATTACCAGAACACAGAGCAGTTTCTCAGAAAGCTTCTTTCCAGTTTTGAACGGAAGATATTTCCTTTTCCACAATTGCCCTCTTTTGGGCTTCCAAATATCACTTTGCCAATTCCACAAGAACAGCCTTAGCGAAAGGCTTCGTGAAGGGAAAGATGTATCTCTGTGAGATGAATTAACAGAACACAGAGCAGTTTCTCAGAAAGCTTCTTTCGAGTTTTGAACGGAAGATATTTCCTTTTTCACCATAGCCCTTTAGGGGCTTCCAAATATCCCTTTGCCAATTCCACAGGAACAGCCTTAGCGAAAGGCTTCTTGAAGGGAAAGATGTAACTCTGTGAGATGAAATAACAGAACACAGAGCAGTTTCTCAGAAAGCTTCTTTCCAGTTTTGAAGGGAAGATATTTCCTTTTTCACCTTAGCCCTCTATGGGCTTCCAAATATCCCTTTGCCAATTCCACAAGAACAGCCTTAGCGAAAGGCTTCCTGAAGGGAAAGATGTAACTCTGTGAGATGAATTAACGGAACACAGAGCCGTTCTTCAGAAATCTTCTTTCCAGTTTTGAACGGAAGATATTTCCTTTTTCACCACAGCCCTCTATGGGATTCAAAATATCCCTTTGCCAATTCCACAAGAACAGGCTTAGCGAAAGGCTTCGTGAAGGGAAAGATGTAACTCTGTGAGATGAATTAACAGAACACAGAGCAGATTCTCAGAAAGCTTCTTTCCAGTTTTGAACGGAAGATATTTCCTTTGTCACCATAGCCCTCTTTGGGGTTCCAAATATCCCTTTGCCAATTCCACAAGAACAGCCTTAGCGAAAGGCTTTTTGAAAGGAAAGATGTAACTCTGTGAGATGAATTAACAGAACACAGAGCAGATTCTCTGAAAACTTTTTTCCAGTTTTGAAGGGAAGATATTTCCTTTTTCACCATAGCCCTCTATGGGCTTCCAAATATCCCTTTGCCAATTCCACAAGAACAGCCTTAGCGAAAGGCTTCTTGAAGGGAAAGATGTAACTCTGTGAGATGAATTAACAGAACACAGAGCAGTTTCTCAGAAAGCTTCTTTCCAGTTTTGAACGGAAGATATTTCCTTTTTCACCATAGCCCTCTATGGGCTTCCAAATATCCCTTTGCCAATTCCACAAGAACAGCCTTAGCGAAAGGCTTCTTGAAGGGAAAGATGTAACTCTGTGAGATGAATTAACAGAACACAGAGCAGTTTCTCAGAAAGCTTCTTTCCAGTTTTGAACGGAAGATATTTCCTTTTTCACCATAGCCCTCTGGGGCTTCCAAATATCCCTTTGCCAATTCCACAAGAACAGCCTTAGCGAAAGGCTTCTTGAAGGGAAAGATGTAACTCTGTAAGATGAATTAACAGAACACAGAGCCGTTCTTCAGAAAGCTTCTTTCCAGTTTTGAACGGAAGTTATTTCCTTTTTCACCATAGCCCTCTTTGGGCTTCCAAATATCCCTTTGCCAATTCCACAAGAACTGCTTTAGCGAAAGGCTTCTTATAAGGAAAGATGTAACTCTGTGAGATGAATTAACAGAACACACAGCAGTTTCTCAGAAAGCTTCTTTCCAGTTTTGAACGGAAGGTATTTCCTTTTTCACCTTAGCCCTCTATGGGCTTCCAAATATCCCTTTGCCAATTCCACAAGAACAGCCTTAGCGAAAGGCTTCTTGAAGGGAAATATGTAACTCTGTGAGATGAATTAACAGAACCCAGAGCAGTTCTTCAGAAAGCTTCTTTCCAGTTTTAAAGAGAAGGTATTTCGTTTTACACCATAGCCCTCTATGGGCTTCCAAATATCCCTTTGCCAATTCCACAAGAACAGCCTTAGCGAAAGGCTTCTTGAAGGGAAAGATGTAACTCTGTGAGATGAATTAACAGAACCCAGAGCAGTTTCTCAGAAAGCTTCTTTCCTGTTTTGAACGGAAGATATTTCCTTTTTCACCATAGCCCTCTATTGGATTCCAAATATCCCTTTGCCAATTCCACAAGAAGAGCCTTAGCGAAAGGCTTCTTGAAGGGAAAGATGTAACTCTGTGAGATGAATTAACAGAACACAGAGCAGTTTCTCAGAAAGCTTCTTTCCAGTTTTGAAAGGAAGATATTTCCTTTTTCACCATAGCCCTCTAGGGGCTTCCAAATATCCGTTTGCCAATTCCACAAGAACAGCCTTAGCGAAAGGCTTCTTGAAGGGAAAGATGTAACTCTGTGAGATGAATTAACAGAACACAGAGCAGTTTCTCAGAAAGCTTCTTTCCAGTTTTGAACGGAAGATATTTCCTTTTTCACCATAGCCCTCTGCGGCTTCCAAATATCCCTTTGCCAATTCCACAAGAACAGCCTTAGCGAAAGGCTTCTTGAAGGGAAAGATATAACTCTGTAAGATGAATTAACAGAACACAGAGCCGTTCTTCAGAAAGCTTCTTTCCAGTTTTGAACGGAAGTTATTTCCTTTTTCACCATAGCCCTCTTTGGGCTTCCAAATATCCCTTTGCCAATTCCACAAGAACTGCTTTAGCAAAAGGCTTCTTATAAGGAAAGATGTAACTCTGTGAGATGAATTAAGAGAACACAGAGCAGTTTCTCAGAAAGCTTCTTTCCAGTTTTGAACGGAAGGTATTTCCTTTTTCACCTTAGCCCTCTAGGGGCTTCCAAATATCCCTTTGCCAATTCCACAGGAAGGGCCTTAGCGAAATTCTTCTTGAAGGGAAAGATGTAACTCTGTGAGATGAATTAACGGAACACAGAGCAGTTTCTCAGAAAGCTTCTTTCCAGTTTTCAACGGAAGATATTTCCTTTTTCACCATAGCCCTCTAGGGGCTTCCAAATATCCCTTTGCCAATTCCACAAGAACAGCCTTAGCGAAAGGCTTCTTGAAGGGAAAGATGTACCTCTGTGAGATGAATTAACAGAACACAGAGCAGTTTCTCAGAAAGCTTCTTTCCAGTTTTGAACGGAAGATATTTCCTGTGTCACCATAGCCCACTTTGGGGTTCCAAATATCCCTTTGCCAATTCCACAAGAACAGCATTAGCGAAAGGCTTCTTGAAAGGAATGATGTAATTCTGTGAGATGAATTAACAGAACACAGAGCAGATTCTCAGAAAGCTTCTTTCCAGTTTCGAACGGAAGATTATTACTTTTTCACCATAGCCCTCTATGTGCTTCCAAATATCCGTTTGCCAATTCCACAACAACAGCCTTAGGGAAAGGCTTCGTGAAGGGAAAGATGTAACTCTGTGAGATGAATTAACAGAACACAGAGCAGTTTCTCAGAAAGCTTCTTTCCAGTTTTGAAAGGAAGATATTTCCTTTTTCACCATAGCCCTCTAGGGGCTTCCAAATATCCGTTTGCCAATTCCACAAGAACAGCCTTAGCGAAAGGCTTCTTGAAGGGAAAGATGTAACTCTGTGAGATGAATTAACAGAACACAGAGCAGTTTCTCAGAAAGCTTCTTTCCAGTTTTGAACGGAAGATAATTCCTTTTTCACCATAGCCCACTATGGGCTTCCAAATATCCCTTTGCCAATTCCACAAGAACAGCCTTATCGAAAGGCTTCTTGAAGGGAAAGATGTAACTCTGTGAGATGAATTAACAAGACACAGAGTAGTTTCTCAGAAAGCTTCTTTCCAGTTTTGAACGGAAGATATTTCCTTTTTCACCATAGCCCTCTATGGGGTTCCAAATATCCCTTTTCCAATTCCACAAGAACAGCCTTAGCGAAAGGCTTCTTGAAGGGAAAGATGTAACTCTGTGAGATGAATTAACAGAACACAGAGCAGTTTCTCAGAAAGCTTCTTTCCAGTTTTGAACGGAAGATATTTCCTTTTTCACCATAGCCCTCTGGGGCTTCCAAATATCCCTTTGCCAATTCCACAAGAACAGCCTTAGCGAAAGGCTTCTTGAAGGGAAAGATGTAACTCTGTAAGATGAATTAACAGAACACAGAGCCGTTCTTCAGAAAGCTTCTTTCCAGTTTTGAACGGAAGTTATTTCCTTTTTCACCATAGCCCTCTTTGGGCTTCCAAATATCCCTTTGCCAATTCCACTAGAACTGCTTTAGCGAAAGGCTTCTTATAAGGAAAGATGTAACTCTGTGAGATGAATTAACAGAACACAGAGCAGTTTCTCAGAAAGCTTCTTTCCAGTTTTGAACGGAAGGTATTTCCTTTTTCACCTTAGCCCTCTATGGGCTTCCAAATATCCCTTTGCCAATTCCACAAGAACAGCCTTAGCGAAAGGCTTCTTGAAGGGAAATATGTAACTCTGTGAGATGAATTAACAGAACACAGAGCAGTTCTTCAGAAAGCTTCTTTCCAGTTTTAAAGAGAAGGTATTTCGTTTTACACCATAGCCCTCTATGGGCTTCCAAATATCCCTTTGCCAATTCCACAAGAACAGCCTTAGCGAAAGGCTTCTTGAAGGGAAAGATGTAACTCTGTGAGATGAATTAACAGAACCCAGAGCAGTTTCTCAGAAAGCTTCTTTCCTGTTTTGAACGGAAGATATTTCCTTTTTCACCATAGCCCTCTATTGGATTCCAAATATCCCTTTGCCAATTCCACAAGAAGGGCCTTAGCGAAAGGCTTCTTGAAGGGAAAGATGTAACTCTGTGAGATGAATTAACAGAACACAGAGCAGTTTCTCAGAAAGCTTCTTTCCAGTTTTGAAAGGAAGATATTTCCTTTTTCACCATAGCCCTCTAGGGGCTTCCAAATATCCGTTTGCCAATTCCACAAGAACAGCCTTAGCGAAGGGCTTCTTGAAGGGAAAGATGTAACTCTGTGAGATGAATTAACAGAACACAGAGCAGTTTCTCAGAAAGCTTCTTTCCAGTTTTGAACGGAAGATATTTCCTTTTTCACCATAGCCCTCTGGGGCTTCCAAATATCCCTTTGCCAATTCCACAAGAACAGCCTTAGCGAAAGGCTTCTTGAAGGGAAAGATGTAACTCTGTAAGATGAATTAACAGAACACAGAGCCGTTCTTCAGAAAGCTTCTTTCCAGTTTTGAACGGAAGTTATTTCCTTTTTCACCATAGCCATCTTTGGGCTTCCAAATATCCCTTTGCCAATTCCACAAGAACTGCTTTAGCAAAAGGCTTCTTATAAGGAAAGATGTAACTCTGTGAGATGAATTAACAGAACACAGAGCAGTTTCTCAGAAAGCTTCTTTCCAGTTTTGAACGGAAGGTATTTCCTTTTTCACCTTAGCCGTCTAGGGGCTTCCAAATATCCCTTTGCCAATTCCACAGGAAGGGCCTTAGCGAAATTCTTCTTGAAGGGAAAGATGTAACTCTGTGAGATGAATTAACGGAACACAGAGCAGTTTCTCAGAAAGCTTCTTTCCAGTTTTCAACGGAAGATATTTCCTTTTTCACCATAGCCCTCTAGGGGCTTCCAAATATCCCTTTGCCAATTCCACAAGAACAGCCTTAGCGAAAGGCTTCTTGAAGGGAAAGATGTAACTCTGTGAGATGAATTAACAGAACACAGAGCAGTTTCTCAGAAAGCTTCTTTCCAGTTTTGAACGGAAGATAATTCCTTTTTCACCATAGCCCACTATGGGCTTCCAAATATCCCTTTGCCAATTCCACAAGAACAGCCTTATCGAAAGGCTTCTTGAAGGGAAAGTTGTAACTCTGTGAGATGCATTAACAGGACACGGAGTAGTTTCTCAGAAAGCTTCTTTCTAGTTTTGAACGGAAGATATTTCCTTTTTCACCATAGCCCTCTATGTGGTTCCAAATATCCCTTTGCCAATTGCACAGGAAGGGCCTTAGCGAAAGGCTTCTTGAAGGAAAAGACGTAACTCTGTGAGATGAATTACCAGAACACAGAGCAGTTTCTCAGAAAGCTTCTTTCCAGTTTTGAACGGAAAATATTTCCTTTTCCACAATTGCCCTCTTTTGGGCTTCCATATATCACTTTGCCAATTCCACAAGAACAGCCTTAGCGAAAGGCTTCGTGAAGGGAAAGATGTATCTCTGTGAGATGAATTAACAGAACACAGAGCAGTTTCTCAGAAAGCTTCTTTCGAGTTTTGAACGGAAGATATTTCCTTTTTCACCATAGCCCTCTAGGGGCTTCCAAATATCCCTTTGCCAATTCCACAGGAACAGCCTTAGCGAAAGGCTTCTTGAAGGGAAAGATGTAACTCTGTGAGATGAAATAACAGAACACAGAGCAGTTTCTCAGAAAGCTTCTTTCCAGTTTTGAAGGGAAGATATTTCCTTTTTCACCTTAGCCCTCTATGGGCTTCCAAATATCCCTTTGCCAATTCCACAAGAACAGCCTTAGCGAAAGGCTTCCTGAAGGGAAAGATGTAACTCTGTGAGATGAATTAACGGAACACAGAGCCGTTCTTCAGAAATCTTCTTTCCAGTTTTGAACGGAAGATATTTCCTTTTTCACCACAGCCCTCTATGGGATTCAAAATATCCCTTTGCCAATTTCACAAGAACAGGCTTAGCGAAAGGCTTCGTGAAGGGAAAGATGTAACTCTGTGAGATGAATTAACAGAACACAGAGCAGATTCTCAGAAAGCTTCTTTCCAGTTTTGAACGGAAGATATTTCCTTTGTCACCATAGCCCTCTTTGGGGTTCCAAATATCCCTTTGCCAATTCCACAAGAACAGCCTTAGCGAAAGGCTTTTTGAAAGGAAAGATGTAACTCTGTGAGATGAATTAACAGAACACAGAGCAGATTCTCTGAAAACTTTTTTCCAGTTTTGAAGGGAAGATATTTCCTTTTTCACCATAGCCCTCTATGGGCTTCCAAATATCCCTTTGCCAATTCCACAAGAACAGCCTTAGCGAAAGGCTTCTTGAAGGGAAAGATGTAACTCTGTGAGATGAATTAACAGAACACAGAGCAGTTTCTCAGAAAGCTTCTTTCCAGTTTTGAACGGAAGATATTTCCTTTTTCACCATAGCCCTCTATGGGCTTCCAAATATCCCTTTGCCAATTCCACAAGAACAGCCTTAGCGAAAGGCTTCTTGAAGGGAAAGATGTAACTCTGTGAGACGAATTAACAGAACACAGAGCAGTTTCTCAGAAAGCTTCTTTCCAGTTTTGAACGGAAGATATTTCCTTTTTCAACATAGCCCTCTAAGGGGTTCCAAATATCCCTTTGCCAATTCCACAAGAACAGCCTTAGCGAAAGGCTTCTTGAGGGGAAAGATGTACTCTCTGAGGTGAATTAACAGAACACAGAGCAGTTTCTCAGAAAGCTTCTTTCCAGTTTTGAACGGAAGATATTTCCTTTTTCACCCTAGCCCTCTATGGGGTTCCATATATCCCTTTGCCAAATCCACAAGAACAGCCTTAGCGAAAGGCTTCTTGAAAGGAAAGATGTAACTCTTTGAGATGAATTAACAGAACACAGAGCAGTTTCTCAGAAAGCTCATTTCCAGTTTTGAACGGAAGATATTTCCTTTTTCACCATAGCCCTCTATGGGGTTCCAAATATCCCTTTGCCAATTCCACAGGAAGGGCCTTAGCGAAAGGCTTCTTGAAGGGAAAGATGTAACTCTGTGAGATGAATTAACAGAACACAGAGCAGTTTCTCACAAAGTTTCTTTCCAGTTTTCAACGGAAGATATTTCCTTTTCCACAATAGCCCTCTTGGGACTTCCAAATATCCTTTTGCCAAAACCACAAGAACAGCCTTAGCGAAAGGCTTCTTGAAGGGAAAGATGTACCTCTGTGAGATGAATTAACAGAACACAGAGCAGTTTCTCAGAAAGCTTCTTTCCGGTTTTGAACGGAAGATATTTCCTTTTCCACCATAGCCCTCTATGGGCTTCCATATATCCCGTTGCCAATTCCACAAGTACAGCCTTAGCGAAAGGCTTCTTGAAAGGAAAGATGTAACTCTGTGAGATGAATTAACAGAACACAGAGCAGATTCTCTGAAAGCTTCTTTCCAGTTTTGAAGTGAAGATATTTCCTTTTTCACCATAGCCCTCTATGGGCTTCCAAATATCCCTTTGCCAATTCCACAAGAACAGCCTTAGCGAAAGGCTTCTTGAAGGGAAAGATGTAACTCTGTGAGATGAATTAACAGAACACAGAGCAGATTCTCAGAAAGCTTCTTTCCAGTTTTGAACGAAAGATATTTCCTTTTTCACCATAGCCCTCTATCTGCTTCCAAATATCCCTTTGCCAATTCCACAAGAACAGCCTTAGCAAAAGGCTTTGAAGGGAAAGATGTAACTCTGTGAGATGAATTAATAGAACACAGAGCAGTTTCTCAGAAAGCTTCTTTCCAGTTTTGAACGGAAGATATTTCCTTTTTTCACCTTAGCCCTCTATGGGGTTCCAAATATCCTTTTGCCAATTCCACAAGAACAGCCTTATCGAAAGGCTTCTTGAAGGGAAAGATGTAACTCTGTGAGATGAATTAACAGGACACAGAGTAGTTTCTCAGAAAGCTTCTTTCCAGTTTTGAACGGAATATATTTCCTTTTTCACCATAGCCCTCTATGGGGTTCCAAATATCCCTTTTCCAATTCCACAAGAACAGCCTTAGCGAAAGGCTTCTTGAATGGAAAGATGTAACTCTGTGAGATGAATTAACAGAACACAGAGCAGTTTCTCAGAAAGCTTCTTTCCAGTTTTGAACGGAAGGTATTTCCTTTTTCACCTTAGCCCTCTATGGGCTTCCAAATATCCCTTTGCCAATTCCACAAGAAGAGCCTTAGCGAAAGGCTTCTTGAAGGGAAATATGTAACTCTGTGAGATGAATTAACAGAACACAGAGCAGTTCTTCAGAATGCTTCTTTCCAGTTTTAAAGAGAAGATATTTCGTTTTACACCATAGCCCTCTATGGGCTTCCAAATATCCCTTTGCCAATTCCACAAGAACAGCCTTAGCGAAAGGCTTCTTGAAGGGAAAGATGTAACTCTGTGAGATGAATTAACAGAACCCAGAGCAGTTTCTCAGAAAGCTTCTTTCCAATTTTGAAAGGAAGATATTTCCTTTTTCACCATAGCCCTCTATTGGCTTCCAAATATCCCTTTGCCAATTCCACAAGAAGAGCCTTAGCGAAAGGCTTCTTGAAGGGAAAGATGTAACTCTGTGAGATGAATTAACAGAACACAGAGCAGTTTCTCAGAAAGCTTCTTTCCAGTTTTGAAAGGAAGATATTTCCTTTTTTAACCATAGCCCTCTAGGGGCTTCCAAATATCCGTTTGCCAATTCCACAAGAACAGCCTTAGCGAAAGGCTTCTTGAAGGGAAAGATGTAACTCTGTGAGATGAATTAACAGAACAGAGAGCAGTTTCTCAGAAAGCTTCTTTCCAGTTTTGAACGGAAGATAATTCCTTTTTCACCATAGCCCACTATGGGCTTCCAAATATCCCTTTGCCAATTCCACAAGAACAGCCTTATCGAAAGGCTTCTTGAAGGGAAAGATGTAACTCTGTGAGATGAATTAACAGGACACAGAGTAGTTTCTCAGAAAGCTTCTTTCCAGTTTTGAACGGAAGATATTTCCTTTTTCACCATAGCCATCTGGGGCTTCCAAATATCCCTTTGCCAATTCCACAAGAACAGCCTTAGCGAAAGGCTTCTTAAAGGGAAAGATGTAACTCTATAAGATGAATTAACAGAACACAGAGCCGTTCTTCAGAAAGCTTCTTTCCAGTTTTGAACGGAAGTTATTTCCTTTTTCACCATAGCCCTCTTTGGGCTTCCAAATATCCCTTTGCCAATTCCACAAGAACTGCTTTAGCAAAAGGCTTCTTATAAGGAAAGATGTAACTCTGTGAGATGAATTAACAGAACACAGAGCAGTTTCTCAGAAAGCTTCTTTCCAGTTTTGAACGGAAGGTATTTCCTTTTTCACCTTAGCCCTCTAGGGGCTTCCAAATATCCCTTTGCCAATTCCACAGGAAGGGCCTTAGCGAAAGGGTTCTTGAAGGGAAAGATGTAACTCTGTGAGATGAATTAACGGAACACAGAGCAGTTTCTCAGAAAGCTTCTTTCCAGTTTTCAACGGAAGATATTTCCTTTTTCACCATAGCCCTCTAGGGGCTTCCAAATATCCCTTTGCCAATTCCACAAAAACAGCCTTAGCGAAAGGCTTCTTGAAGGGAAAGATGTAACTCTGTGAGATGAATTAACAGAACACAGAGCAGTTTCTCAGAAAGCTTCTTTCCAGTTTTGAACGGAAGATATTTCCTTTTTCACCATAGCCCTCTGGGGCTTCCAAATATCCCTTTGCCAATTCCACAAGAACAGCCTTAGCGAAAGGCTTCCTGAAGGGAAAGATGTAACTCTGTAAGATGAATTAACAGAACACAGAGCCGTTCTTCAGAAAGATTCTTTCCAGTTTTGAACGGAAGTTATTTCCTTTTTCACCATAGCCCTCTTTGGGCTTCCAAATATCCCTTTGCCAATTCCACAAGAACTGCTTTAGCGAAAGGCTTCTTATAAGGAAAGATGTAACTCTGTGAGATGAATTAACAGAACACAGAGCAGATTCTCAGAAAGCTTCTTTCTAGTTTTGAACGGAAGATATTTCCTTTTTCACCATAGCCCTCTATGGGCTTCCAAATATCCCTTTGCCAATTGCACAGGAAGGGCCTTAGCGAAAGGCTTCTTGAAGGAAAAGATGTAACTCTGTGAGATGAATTAACAGAACACAGAGCAGTTTCTCAGAAAGCTTCTTTCCAGTTTTGAACGGAAGATATTTCCTTTTCCACAATTGCCCTCTTTTGGGCTTCCAAATATCACTTTGCCAATTCCACAAGAACAGCCTTTGCGAACGGCTTCGTGAAAGGAAAGATGTATCTCTGTGAGATGAATTAACAGAACACAGAGCAGTTTCTCAGAAAGCTTCTTTCGAGTTTTGAACGGAAGATATTTCCTTTTTCACCATAGCCCTCTAGGGGCTTCCAAATATCCCTTTGCCAATTCCACAAGAACAGCCTTAGCGAAAGGCTTCTTGAAGGGAAAGATGTAACTCTGTGAGATGAAATAACAGAACACACAGCAGTTTCTCAGAAAGCTTCTTTCCAGTTTTGAACGGAAGATATTTCCTTTTTCACCATAGCCCTCTATGGGCTTCCAAATATCCCTTTGCCAATTCCACAAGAACAGCCTTAGCGAAAGGCTTCTTGAAGGGAAAGATGTAACTCTGTGAGATGAATTAACAGAACACAGAGCCGTTCTTCAGAAATCTTCTTTCCAGTTTTGAACGGAAGATATTTCCTTTTTCACCATAGCCCTCTATGGGATTCAAAATATCCCTTTGCCAATTCCACAAGAACAGGCTTAGCGAAAGGCTTCGTGAAGGGAAAGATGTAACTCTGTGAGATGAATTAACAGAACACAGAGCAGATTCTCAGAAAGCTTCTTTCGAGTTTTGAACGGAAGATATTTCCTTTTTCACCATAGCCCTCTATGGGCTTCAAAATATCACTTTGCCAATTCCACAAGAACAGCCTTAGCGAAAGGCTTCTTGTAGGGAAAGATGTAACTCTGTGAGATGAAATAACAGAACACAGAGCAGTTTCTCAGAAAGCTTCTTTCCAGTTTTCAACGGAAGATATTTCCTTTTTCACCATAGCCCTCTATGGGCTTCCAAATACCCCTTTGCCAATTCCACAAGAACAGCCTTAGCGAAAGGCTTCTTGAAGGGAAAGATGTACCTCTGTGAGATGAATTAACAGAACACAGAGCAGTTTCTCTGAAAGCTTCTTTCCGGTTTTGAACGGAAGATATTTCTTTTTTCACCATAGCCCTCTATGGGCTTCCATATATCCCGTTGCCAATTCCACAAGAACAGCCTTAGCGAAAGGCTTCTTGAAGGGAAAGATGTAACCCTGTGAGATAAATTAACAGAACACAGAGCAGTTTCTCAGAAAGCTTCTTTCCAGTTTTGAACGGAAGATATTTCCTTTGTCACCATAGCCCTCTATGGGCTTCCAAATATCTCTTTGCCAATTCCACAAGAACAGCCTTAGCGAAAGGCTTCTTGAAGGGAAAGACGTAACTCTCTGAGATGAATTAACAGAACACAGAGCAGTTTCTCAGAAAGCTTCTTTCCAGTTTTGAACGGAAGATATTTCCTTTTTCACCTTAGCCCTCTATGGGCTTCCAAATATCCCTTTGCCAATTCCACAAGAACACACTTAGCGAAAGGCTTCTTGAAGGGAAAGATGTACCTCTGTGAGATGAATTAACAGAACACAGAGCAGTTTCTCAGAAAGCTTCTTTCCAGTTTTGAACGGAAGATATTTCCTGTGTCACCATAGCCCTCTTTGGGGTTCCAAATATCCCTTTGCCAATTCCACAAGAACAGCCTTAGCGAAAGGCTTCTTGAAAGGAATGATGTAACTCTGTGAGATGAATTAACAGAACACAGAGCAGATTCTCAGAAAGCTTCTGTCCAGTTTCGAACGGAAGATTATTACTTTTTCACCATAGCCCTCTATGTGCTTCCAAATATCCGTTTGCCAATTCCACAACAACAGCCTTAGGGAAAGGCTTCGTGAAGGGAAAGATGTAACTCTGTGAGATGAATTAACAGAACAGAGAGCAGATTCTCAGAAAGCTTCTTTCCAGTATTGAACGAAAGATATTTCCTTTTTCACCATAGCCCTCTATGGGCTTCCAAATATCCCTTTGCCAATTCCACAAGAACAGCCTTAGCGAAAGGCTTCATGAAGGGAAAGATGTAACTCTGTGAGATGAATTAACAGAACACAGTGCCGTTCTTCAGAAAGCTTCTTTCCAGTTTTGAACGAAAGATATTTCCTTTTTCACCATAGCCCTCTATGGGCTTCCAAATATCCCTTTGCCAATTCCACAACAACAGCCTTAGCGAAAGGCTTCTTGAAGGGAAAGATGTAACTCTGTGAGATGAATTAACAGAACACAGAGCCGTTCTTCAGAAAGCTTTTTTCCAGTTTTGAACGGAAGATATTTCCTTTTTCACCATAGCCCTCTTTGAGCTTCCAAATATCCGTTTGCGAATTCCACAAGAACAGCCTTAGCGAAAGGCTTCTTAAAAGGAAAGATGTAACTCTGTGAGATGAATTAACAGAACACAGAGCAGATTCTCAGAAACCTTCTTCCCAGTTTTGAACGGAAGATATTTCCTTTTTCACCATAGCCCTCTATGGGCTTCCAAATATCCCTTTGCCAATTCCACAGGAAGGTCCTTAGCGAAAGGCTTCTTGAAGGGAAAGATGTAACTCTGTGAGATGAATTAACAGAACACAGAGCAGTTTCTCAGAAAGCTTCTTTCCAGTTTTCAACGGAAGATATTTCCTTTTCCACAATAGCCCTGTTTGGGCTTCCAAATATCCCTTTGCCAATTCCACAAGAACAGCCTTAGCGAAAGGCTTCTTGAAGGGAAAGATGTATCTCTGTGAGATGAATTAACAGAACACAGAGCAGTTTCTCAGAAAGCTTCTTTCCAGTTTAGAACGGAAGATATTTCCTTTTTCACCATAGCCCTCTACGGGCTTCCAAATATCCGTTTGCCAATTCCACAAGAACAGCCTTAGCGAAAGGCTTCGTGAAGGGAAAGATGTAACTCTGTGAGCTGAATTAACAGAACAGAGAGCAGATTCTCAGAAAGCTTCTTTCGAGTTTTGAACGGAAGATATTTCCTTTTTCACCATAGCCCTCTTTGGGCTTCCAAATATCCCTTTGCCAATTCCACAAGAACAGCCTTAGCGAAAGTCTTCTTGAAGGGAAAGATGTAACTCTGTGAGATGAAATAACAGAACACAGAGCAGTTTCTCAGAAATCTTCTTTCGAGTTTTGAACGGAAGATATTTCCTTTTTCACCAGAGCCCTCTATGGGCTTCCAAATATCCCTTTGCCAATTCCACAAGAACAGCCTTAGCGAAAGGCTTCTTGAAGGGAAAGATGTGACTCTGTGAGATGAGTTAACAGAACACAGAGCCGTTCTTCAGAAAGCTTCTTTCCAGTTTTGAACGGAAGATATTTCCTTTTTCACCATAGCCCTCTAGGGGCTTCCAAATATCCCTTTGCCAATTCCACAAGAACAGCCTTAGCGAAAGGCTTCTTGAAAGGAAAGATGTAACTCTGTGAGATGAATTAACAGAACACAGGGCAGTTTCTCAGAAAGCTTCTTTCCAGTTTTGAACGGAAGATATTTCCTTTTTCACCATAGCACTCTATGGGCTTCCAAATATCCCTTTGCCAATTCCACAGGAAGGGCCTTAGCGAAAGGCTTCTTGAAGGGAAAGATGTAACTCTGTGAGATGAATTAACAGAACAGAGAGCAGTTTCTCAGAAAGCTTCTTTCCAGTTTTCAACGGAAGATATTTCCTTTTCCACAATAGCCCTGTTTGGGCTTCCAAATATCCCTTTGCCAATTCCACAAGAACAGCCTTAGCGAAAGGCTTCTTGAAGGGAAAGATGTAACTCTGTGAGATGAATTAACAGAACACAGAGCAGTTTCTCAGAAAGCTTCTTTCCAATTTTGAACGGAAGATATTTCCTTTTTCACCATAGCCCTCTATGGGCTTCCAAATATCCCTTTGCCAATTCCACAAGAACAGCCTTAGCGAAAGGCTTCTTGAAGGGAAAGATGTAACTCTGTGAGATGAATTAACAGAACCCAGAGCCGTTCTTCAGAAAGCTTCTTTCCAGTTTTGAACGGAAGATATTTCCTTTTTCACCATAGCCCTCTATGGGCTTCCAAATATCCGTTTGCGAATTCCACAAGAACAGCCTTAGCGAAAGGCTTCTTATAAGGAAAGATGTAACTCTGTGAGATGAATTAACAGAACACAGAGCAGATTCTCAGAAAGCTTCTTCCCAGTTTTGAACGGAAGATATTTCCTTTTTCACCATAGCCCTCTATGGGCTTCCAAATATCCCTTTGCCAATTCCACAGGAAGGTCCTTAGCGAAATGTTTCTTGAAGGGAAACATGTAACTCTGTGAGATGAATTAACAGAACACAGAGCAGTTTCTCAGAAAGCTTGTTTCCAGTTTTGAACGGAAGATATTTCCTTTTTCACCATAGCCCTCTAGGGGTTCCAAATATCCCTTTGCCAATTCCACAATAATAGCCTTAGCGAAAGGCTTCTTGAGGGGAAAGATGTAACTCTGTGAGATGAACTAACAGAACACAGAGCAGATTTTCAGAAAGTTTCTTTCCAGTTTAGAAGGGAAGATATTTCCTTTTTCACCATAGCCCTCTATGTGCTTCCAAATATCCCTTTGCCAATTCCACAAGAACAGCCTTAGCGAAAGGCTTCTTATAAGGAAAGATGTAACTCCGTGAGATGAATTAAGAGAACACAGAGCAGATTCTCAGAAAGCTTATTTCCAGTTTTGAACGGAAGATATTTCCTTTTTCACCATAGCCCTCTAAGGGCTTCCAAATAGCCCTTTGCCAATTCCAAAGGAAGGGCCTTAGCGAAAGGCTTCTTGAAGGGAAAGATGTAACTCTGTGAGATGAATTAACAGAACACAGAGCAGTTTCTCAGAAAGCTTCTTTCCAGTTTTCAACGGAAGATATTTCCTTTTCCACAATAGCCCTCTTTGGGCTTCCGAATACCACTTTCCAGTTCCACAAGAACAGCCTTAGCTAAAGGCTTCTTGAAGTGAAAGATGTATCTCTGTGAGATGAATTAACAGAACACAGAGCAGTTTCTCGGAAAGCTTCTTTCCAGTTTTGAACGCAAGATATTTCCTTTTTCACCATAGCCCTCTATGGGCATCCAAATATCCCTTTGCCAATTCCACAAGAACAGCCTTAGCGAAAGACTTCCTGAAGGGAAAGATGTAACTCTGTGAGATGAATTAACAGAACACAGAGCAGTTTCTCAGAAAGCTTCTTTCCAGTTTTGAACGGAAAATATTTCCTTTTTCACCATAGCCCTCTAGGGGCTTCCAAATATCCCTTTGCCAATTCCACAAGAACAGCCTTAGCGAAAGGCTTCTTGAAGGGAAAGATGTAACTCTGTGAGATGAATTAACAGAACACAGAGCAGTTTCTCAGAAAGCTTCTTTCGAGTTTTGAACGGAAGATAATTCCTTTTTCACCATAGCCCACTATGGGCTTCCAAATATCCTTTTGCCAATTCCACAAGAACAGCCTTATCGAAAGGCTTCTTGAAGGGAAAGATGTAACTCTCTGAGATGAATTAACAGGACACAGAGTAGTTTCTCAGAAAGCTTCTTTCCAGTTTTGAACGGAAGATATTTCCTTTTTCACCATAGCCCTCTATGGGGTTCCAAATATCCCTTTTCCAATTCCACAAGAACAGCCTTAGCGAAAGGCTTCTTGAATGGAAAGATGTAACTCTGTGAGATGAATTAACAGAACACAGAGCAGTTTCTCAGAAAGCTTCTTTCCAGTTTTGAACGGAACATATTTCCTTTTTCACCGTAGCCCTCTGGGGCTTCCAAATATCCCTTTGCCAATTCCACAAGAACAGCCTTAGCGAAAGGCTTCTTGAAGGGAAAGATGTAACTCTGTAAGATGAATTAACAGAACACAGAGCTGTTCTTCAGAAAGCTTCTGTCCAGTTTTGAACGGAAGTTATTCCCTTTTTCACCATAGCCCTCTTTGGGCTTCCAAATATCCCTTTGCCAATTCCACAAGAACTGCTTTAGCGAAAGGCTTCTTATAAGGAAAGATGTAACTCTGTGAGATGAATTAGCAGAACACAGAGCAGTTTCTCAGAAAGCTTCTTTCCAGTTTTGAACGGAAGGTATTTCCTTTTTCACCTTAGCCCTCTATGGGCTTCCAAATATCCCTTTGCCAATTCCACAAGAACAGCCTTAGCGAAAGGCTTCTTGAAGGGAAAGATGTAACTCTGTGAGATGAATTAACAGAACACAGAGCAGTTTCTCAGAAAGCTTCTTTCCAGTTTTGAACGGAAGATAATTCCTTTTTCACCATAGCCCACTATGGGCTTCCAAATATCCCTTTGCCAATTCCACAAGAACAGCCTTATCGAAAGGCTTCTTGAAGGGAAAGATGTAACTCTGTGAGATGAATTAACAGGACACAGAGTAGTTTCTCAGAAAGCTTCTTTCCAGTTTTGAACGGAAGATATTTCCTTTTTCACCATAGCCCTCTGGGGCTTCCAAATATCCCTTTGCCAATTCCACAAGAACAGCCTTAGCGAAAGGCTTCTTGAAGGGAAAGATGTAACTCTATAAGATGAATTAACAGAACACAGAGCCGTTCTTCAGAAAGCTTCTTTCCAGTTTTGAACGGAAGTTATTTCCTTTTCCACCATAGCCCTCTTTGGGCTTCCAAATATCCCTTTGCCAATTCCACAAGAACTGCTTTAGCAAAAGGCTTCTTATAAGGAAAGATGTAACTCTGTGAGATGAATTAACAGAACACAGAGCAGTTTCTCAGAAAGCTTCTTTCCAGTTTTGAACGGAAGTTATTTCTTTTTTCACCTTAGCCCTCTAGGGGCTTCCAAATATCCCTTTGCCAATTCCACAGGAAGGGCCTTAGCGAAATTCTTCTTGAAGGGAAAGATGTAACTCTGTGAGATGAATTAACGGAACACAGAGCAGTTTCTCAGAAAGCTTCTTTCCAGTTTTCAACGGAAGATATTTCCTTTTTCACCATAGCCCTCTAGGGGCTTCCAAATATCCCTTTGCCAATTCCACAAAAACAGCCTTAGCGAAAGGCTTCTTGAAGGGAAAGATGTAACTCTGTGAGATGAATTAACAGAACACAGAGCAGTTTCTCAGAAAGCTTCTTTCCAGTTTTGAACGGAAGATATTTCCTTTTTCACCATAGCCCTCTGGGGCTTCCAAATATCCCTTTGCCAATTCCACAAGAACATCCTTAGCGAAAGGCTTCCTGAAGGGAAAGATGTAACTCTGTAAGATGAATTAACAGAACACAGAGCCGTTCTTCAGAAAGATTCTTTCCAGTTTTGAACGGAAGTTATTTCCTTTTTCACCATAGCCCTCTTTGGGCTTCCAAATATCCCTTTGCCAATTCCACAAGAACTGCTTTAGCGAAAGGCTTCTTATAAGGAAAGATGTAACTCTGTGAGATGAATTAACAGAACACAGAGCAGATTCTCAGAAAACTTCTTTCAAGTTTTGAACGGAAGATATTTCCTTTTTCACCATAGCCCTCTTTGGGCTTCCAAATATCCCTTTGCCAATTGCACAGGAAGGGCCTTAGCGAAAGGCTTCTTGAAGGAAAAGATGTAACTCTGTGAGATGAATTAACAGAACACAGAGCAGTTTCTCAGAAAGCTTCTTTCCAGTTTTGAACGGAAGATATTTCCTTTTCCACAATTGCCCTCTTTTGGGCTTCCAAATATCACTTTGCCAATTCCACAAGAACAGCCTTTGCGAACGGCTTCGTGAAGGGAAAGATGTATCTCTGTGAGATGAATTAACAGAACACAGAGCAGTTTCTCAGAAAGCTTCTTCCGAGTTTTGAACGGAAGATATTTCCTTTTTCACCATAGCCCTCTAGGGGCTTCCAAATATCCCTTTGCCAATTCCACAAGAACAGCCTTAGCGAAAGGCCGCTTGAAGGGAAAGATGTAACTCTGTGAGATGAAATAACAGAACACACAGCAGTTTCTCAGAAAGCTTCTTTCCAGTTTTGAACGGAAGATATTTCCTTTTTCACCATAGCCCTCTATGGGCTTCCAAATATCCCTTTGCCAATTCCACAAGAACAGCCTTAGCGAAAGGCTTCTTGAAGGGAAAGATGTAACTCTGTGAGATGAATTAACAGAACACAGAGCCGTTCTTCAGAAATCTTCTTTCCAGTTTTGAACGGAAGATATTTCCTTTTTCACCATAGCCCTCTATGGGATTCAAAATATCCCTTTGCCAATTCCACAAGAACAGGCTTAGCGAAAGGCTTCGTGAAGGGAAAGATGTAACTCTGTGAGATGAATTAACAGAACACAGAGCAGATTCTCAGAAAGCTTCTTTCGAGTTTTGAACGGAAGATATTTCCTTTTTCACCATAGACCTCTATGGGCTTCAAAATATCACTTTGCCAATTCCACAAGAACAGCCTTAGCGAAAGGCTTCTTGAAGGGAAAGATGTAACTCTGTGAGATGAAATAACAGAACACAGAGCAGTTTCTCAGAAAGCTTCTTTACGGTTTTGAACGGAAGATATTTCCTTTTTCACCATAGCCCTCTATGGGCTTCCAAATACCCCTTTGCCAATTCCACAAGAACAGCCTTAGCGAAAGGCTTCTTGAAGGGAAAGATGTACCTCTGTGAGATGAATTAACAGAACACAGAGCAGTTTCTCTGAAAGCTTCTTTCCGGTTTTGAACGGAAGATATTTCCTTTTTCACCATAGCCCTCTATGGGCTTCCATATATCCCGTTGCCAATTCCACAAGAACAGCCTTAGCGAAAGGCTTCTTGAAGGGAAAGATGTAACTCTGTGAGATAAATTAACAGAACACAGAGCAGTTTCTCAGAAAGCTTCTTTCCAGTTTTGAACGGAAGATATTTCCTTTGTCACCATAGCCCTCTATGGGCTTCCAAATATCTCTTTGCCAATTCCACAAGAACAGCCTTAGCGAAAGGCTTCTTGAAGGGAAAGACGTAATTCTCTGAGATGAATTAACAGAACACAGAGCAGTTTCTCAGAAAGCTTCTTTCCAGTTTTGAACGGAAGATATTTCCTTTTTCACCTTAGCTCTCTATGGGCTTCCAAATATCCCTTTGCCAATTCCACAAGAACAGACTTAGCGAAAGGCTTCTTGAAGGGAAAGATGTACCTCTGTGAGATGAATTAACAGAACACAGAGCAGTTTCTCAGAAAGCTTCTTTCCAGTTTTGAACGGAAGATATTTCCTGTGTCACCATAGCCCTCTTTGGGGTTCCAAATATCCCTTTGCCAATTCCACAAGAACAGCCTTAGCGAAAGGCTTCTTGAAAGGAATGATGTAACTCTGTGAGATGAATTAACAGAACACAGAGCAGATTCTCAGAAAGCTTCTGTCCAGTTTCGAACGGAAGATTATTACTTTTTCACCATAGCCCTCTATGTGCTTCCAAATATCCGTTTGCCAATTCCACAACAACAGCCTTAGGGAAAGGATTCGTGAAGGGAAAGATGTAACTCTGTGAGATGAATTAACAGAACAGAGAGCAGATTCTCAGAAAGCTTCTTTCCAGTATTGAACGAAAGATATTTCCTTTTTCACCATAGCCCTCTATGGGCTTCCAAATATCCCTTTGCCAATTCCACAAGAACAGCCTTAGCGAAAGGCTTCATGAAGGGAAAGATGTAACTCTGTGAGATGAATTAACAGAACACAGTGCCGTTCTTCAGAAAGCTTCTTTCCAGTTTTGAACGAAAGATATTTCCTTTTTCACCATAGCCCTCTATGGGCTTCCAAATATCCCTTTGCCAATTCCACAATAACAGCCTTAGCGAAAGGCTTCTTGAAGGGAAAGATGTAACTCTGTTAGATGAATTAACAGAACACAGAGCCGTTCTTCAGAAAGCTTTTTTCCAGTTTTGAACGGAAGATATTTCCTTTTTCACCATAGCCCTCTATGGGCTTCCAAATATCCGTTTGCCAATTCCACAAGAACAGCCTTAGCGAAAGGCTTCGTGAAGTGAAAGATGTAACTCTGTGAGATGAATTAACAGAACAGAGAGCAGATTCTCAGAAAGCTTCTTTCCAGTTTTGAACGGAAGATATTTCCTTTTTCACCATAGCCCTCTATGGGCTTCCAAATATCCCTTTGCCAATTCCACAAGAACAGCCTTAGCGAACGGCTTCGTGAAGGGAAAGATGTAACTCTCTGAGATGAATTGACAGAACACAGAGCAGTTTCTCAGAAAGCTTCTTTCGAGTTTTGAACGGAAGATATTTCCTTTTTCACCATAGCCCTCTATGGGGTTCAAAATATCCCTTTGCCAATTCCACAAGAACAGCCTTAGCGAAAGGCTTCTTGAAAGGAAAGATGTAATTCTGTGAGATGAATTAACAGAACACAGAGCAGATTCTCTGAAAGCTTCTTTCCAGTTTTGAAGGGAAGATAATTCCTTTTTCACCATAGCCCTCTATGGGGTTCCAAATATCCCTTTGCCAATTCCACAAGAACAGCCTTAGCGAAAGGCTTCTTGAAGGGAAAGATGTAACTCTGTGAGATGAATTAACAGAACACAGAGCAGTTTCTCAGAAAGCTTCTTTCCAATTTTGAACGGAAGATATTTCCTTTTTCACCATAGCCCTCTATGGGCTTCCAAATATCCCTTTGCCAATTCCACAAGAACAGCCTTAGCGAAAGGCTTCTTGAAGGGAAAGATGTAACTCTGTGAGATGAATTAACAGAACCCAGAGCCGTTCTTCAGAAAGCTTCTTTCCAGTTTTGAACGGAAGATATTTCCTTTTTCACCATAGCCCTCTATGGGCTTCCAAATATCCGTTTGCGAATTCCACAAGAACAGCCTTAGCGAAAGGCTTCTTAAAAGGAAAGATGTAACTCTGTGAGATGAATTAACAGAACACAGAGCAGATTCTCAGAAACCTTCTTCCCAGTTTTGAACGGAAGATATTTCCTTTTTCACCATAGCCCTCTATGGGCTTCCAAATATCCCTTTGCCAATTCCACAGGAAGGTCCTTAGCGAAAGGCTTCTTGAAGGGAAAGATGTAACTCTGTGAGATGAATTAACAGAACACAGACCAGTTTCTCAGAAAGCTTCTTTCCAGTTTTCAACGGAAGATATTTCCTTTTCCACAATAGCCCTGTTTGGGCTTCCAAATATCCCTTTGCCAATTCCACAAGAACAGCCTTAGCGAAAGGCTTCTTGAAGGGAAAGATGTATCTCTGTGAGATGAATTAACAGAACACAGAGCAGTTTCTCAGAAAGCTTCTTTCCAGTTTAGAACGGAAGATATTTCCTTTTTCACCATAGCCCTCTATGGGCTTCCAAATATCCGTTTGCCAATTCCACAAGAACAGCCTTAGCGAAAGGCTTCGTGAAGGGAAAGATGTAACTGTGTGAGCTGAATTAACAGAACAGAGAGCAGATTCTCAGAAAGCTTCTTTCCAGTTTTGAACGGAAGATATTTCCTTTTTCACCATAGCCCTCTATGGGCTTCCAAATATCCCTTTGCCAATTCCACAAGAACAGCCTTAGCGAAAGGCTTCGTGAAGGGAAAGATGTAACTCTGTGAGATGAATTTACAGAACACAGAGCAGTTTCTCAGAAAGCTACTTTCCAGTTTTGAAAGGAAGATATTTCCTTTTTCACCATAGCCCTCTATGGGCTTCCAAATATCCCTTTGCCAATTCCACAGGAAGGGCCTTAGGGAAAGGCATCTTGAAGGGAAAGATGTAACTCTGTGAGATGAATTAACAGAACACAGAGCAGTTTCTCAGAAAGCTTCTTTCCAGTTTTCAACGGAAGATATTTCCTTTTCCACAATAGCCCTCTTTGGGCGTCCAAATATCCCTTTGCCAATTCCACAAGAACAGCCTTAGCGAAAGGCTTCTTGAAGGGAAAGAAGTATCTCTGTGAGATGAAATAACAGGACACGGAGCAGTTTCTCAGAAAGCTTCTTTCCAGTTTAGAACGGAAGATATTTCCTTTTTCACCATAGCCCTCTATGGGCTTCCAAATATCTGTTTGCCAATTCCACAAGAACAGCCTTAGCGAAAGGCATCTTGAAGGGAAAGATGTGACTCTGTGAGATGAATTAACAGAACACAGAGCCGTTCTTCAGAAAGCTTCTTTCCAGTTTTGAACGGAAGATATTTCCTTTTTCACCATAGCCCTCTAGGGGCTTCCAAATATCCCTTTGCCAATTCCACAAGAACAGCCTTAGCGAAAGGCTTCTTGGAAGGAAAGATGTAACTCTGTGAGATGAATTAACAGAACACAGAGCAGTTTCTCAGAAAGCTTCTTTCCAGTTTAGAACGGAAGATATTTCCTTTTTCACCATAGCCCTCTATGGGCTTCCAAATATCCCTTTGCCAATTCCACAGGAAGGGCCTTAGCGAAAGGCTTCTTGAAGGGAAAGATGTAACTCTGTGAGATGAATTAACAGAACACAGAGCAGTTTCTCAGAAAGCTTCTTTCCAGTTTTGAACGGAAGATATTTCCTTTTCCACAATAGCCCTCTTTGGGCTTCCAAATATCCCTTTGCCAATTCCACAAGAACAGACTTAGCGAAAGGCTTCTTGAAGGGAAAGATGTATCTCTGTGAGATGAATTAACAGAACACAGAGCAGTTTCTCAGAAAGCTTCTTTCCAGTTTAGAACGGAAGATATTTCCTTTTTCACCATAGCCCTCTATGGGCTTCCGAATATCCGTTTGCCAATTCCACAAGAACAGCCTTAGCGAAAGGCTTCTTATAAGGAAAGATGTAACTCTGTGAGATGAATTAACAGAACACAGAGCAGATTCTCAGAAAGCTTCTTTCCAGTTTTGAACGGAAGATATTTCCTTTTTCACCATAGCCCTCTATGGGCTTCCAAATATCCCTTTGCCAATTCCACAAGAACAGCCTTAGCGAAAGGCTTCATGAAGGGAAAGATGTAACTCTGTGAGATGAATTAACAGAACACAGTGCCGTTCTTCAGAAAGCTTCTTTCCAATTTTGAACGGAAGATATTTCCTTTTTCACCATAGCCCTCTATGGGCTTCCAAATATCCCTTTGCCAATTCCACAACAACAGCCTTAGCGAAAGGCTTCTTGAAGGGAAAGATGTAACTCTGTGAGATGAATTAACAGAACACAGAGCCGTTCTTCAGAAAGCTTTTTTCCAGTTTTGAACGGAAGATATTTCCTTTTTCACCATAGCCCTCTATGGGCTTCCAAATATCCGTTTGCGAATTCCACAAGAACAGCCTTAGCGAAAGGCTTCTTAAAAGGAAAGATGTAACTCTGTGAGATGAATTAACAGAACACAGAGCAGATTCTCAGAAACCTTCTTCCCAGTTTTGAACGGAAGATATTTCCTTTTTCACCATAGCCCTCTATGGGCTTCCAAATATCCCTTTGCCAATTCCACAGGAAGGTCCTTAGCGAAAGGCTTCTTGAAGGGAAAGATGTAACTCTGTGAGATGAATTAACAGAACACAGAGCAGTTTCTCAGAAAGCTTCTTTCCAGTTTTCAACGGAAGATATTTCCTTTTCCACAATAGCCCAGTTTGGGCTTCCAAATATCCCTTTGCCAATTCCACAAGAACAGCCTTAGCGAAAGGCTTCTTGAAGGGAAAGATGTATCTCTGTGAGATGAATTAACAGAACACAGAGCAGTTTCTCAGAAAGCTTCTTTCCAGTTTAGAACGGAAGATATTTCCTTTTTCACCATAGCCCTCTATGGGCTTCCAAATATCCGTTTGCCAATTCCACAAGAACAGTCTTAGCGAAAGGCTTCGTGAAGGGAAAGATGTAACTCTGTGAGCTGAATTAACAGAACAGAGAGCAGATTCTCAGAAAGCTTCTTTCGAGTTTTGAACGGAAGATATTTCCTTTTTCACCATAGCCCTCTTTGGGCTTCCAAATATCCCTTTGCCAATTCCACAAGAACAGCCTTAGCGAAAGTCTTCTTGAAGGGAAAGATGTAACTCTGTGAGATGAAATAACAGAACACAGAGCAGTTTCTCAGAAAGCTTGTTTCCAGTTTTGAACGGAAGATATTTCCTTTTTCACCATAGCCCTCTAGGGGTTTCAAATATCCCTTTGCCAATTCCACAATAATAGCCTTAGCGAAAGGCTTCTTGAGGGGAAAGATGTAACTCTGTGAGATGAACTAACAGAACACAGAGCAGATTTTCAGAAAGTTTCTTTCCAGTTTAGAAGGGAAGATATTTCCTTTTTCACCATAGCCCTCTATGTGCTTCCAAATATCCCTTTGCCAATTCCACAAGAACAGCCTTAGCGAAAGGCTTCTTATAAGGAAAGATGTAACTCCGTGAGATGAATTAAGAGAACACAGAGCAGATTCTCAGAAAGCTTATTTCCAGTTTTGAACGGAAGATATTTCCTTTTTCACCATAGCCCTCTAAGGGCTTCCAAATAGCCCTTTGCCAATTCCAAAGGAAGGGCCTTAGCGAAAGGCTTCTTGAAGGGAAAGATGTAACTCTGTGAGATGAATTAACAGAACACAGAGCAGTTTCTCAGAAAGCTTCTTTCCAGTTTTCAACGGAAGATATTTCCTTTTCCACAATAGCCCTCTTTGGGCTTCCGAATACCACTTTCCAGTTCCACAAGAACAGCCTTAGCTAAAGGCTTCTTGAAGTGAAAGATGTATCTCTGTGAGATGAATTAACAGAACACAGAGCAGTTTCTCGGAAAGCTTCTTTCCAGTTTTGAACGCAAGATATTTCCTTTTTCACCATAGCCCTCTATGGGCATCCAAATATCCCTTTGCCAATTCCACAAGAACAGCCTTAGCGAAAGACTTCCTGAAGGGAAAGATGTAACTCTGTGAGATGAATTAACAGAACACAGAGCAGTTTCTCAGAAAGCTTCTTTCCAGTTTTGAACGGAAAATATTTCCTTTTTCACCATAGCCCTCTAGGGGCTTCCAAATATCCCTTTGCCAATTCCACAAGAACAGCCTTAGCGAAAGGCTTCTTGAAGGGAAAGATGTAACTCTGTGAGATGAATTAACAGAACACAGAGCAGTTTCTCAGAAAGCTTCTTTCGAGTTTTGAACGGAAGATAATTCCTTTTTCACCATAGCCCACTATGGGCTTCCAAATATCCTTTTGCCAATTCCACAAGAACAGCCTTATCGAAAGGCTTCTTGAAGGGAAAGATGTAACTCTGTGAGATGAATTAACAGGACACAGAGTAGTTTCTCAGAAAGCTTCTTTCCAGTTTTGAACGGAAGATATTTCCTTTTTCACCATAGCCCTCTATGGGGTTCCAAATATCCCTTTTCCAATTCCACAAGAACAGCCTTAGCGAAAGGCTTCTTGAATGGAAAGATGTAACTCTGTGAGATGAATTAACAGAACACAGAGCAGTTTCTCAGAAAGCTTCTTTCCAGTTTTGAACGGAACATATTTCCTTTTTCACCGTAGCCCTCTGGGGCTTCCAAATATCCCTTTGCCAATTCCACAAGAACAGCCTTAGCGAAAGGCTTCTTGAAGGGAAAGATGTAACTCTGTAAGATGAATTAACAGAACACAGAGCTGTTCTTCAGAAAGCTTCTGTCCAGTTTTGAACGGAAGTTATTCCCTTTTTCACCATAGCCCTCTTTGGGCTTCCAAATATCCCTTTGCCCATTCCACAAGAACTGCTTTAGCGAAAGGCTTCTTATAAGGAAAGATGTAACTCTGTGAGATGAATTAGCAGAACACAGAGCAGTTTCTCAGAAAGCTTCTTTCCAGTTTTGAACGGAAGGTATTTCCTTTTTCACCTTAGCCCTCTATGGGCTTCCAAATATCCCTTTGCCAATTCCACAAGAACAGCCTTAGCGAAAGGCTTCTTGAAGGGAAAGATGTAACTCTGTGAGATGAATTAACAGAACACAGAGCAGTTTCTCAGAAAGCTTCTTTCCAGTTTTGAACGGAAGATAATTCCTTTTTCACCATAGCCCACTATGGGCTTCCAAATATCCCTTTGCCAATTCCACAAGAACAGCCTTATCGAAAGGCTTCTTGAAGGGAAAGATGTAACTCTGTGAGATGAATTAACAGGACACAGAGTAGTTTCTCAGAAAGCTTCTTTCCAGTTTTGAACGGAAGATATTTCCTTTTTCACCATAGCCCTCTGGGGCTTCCAAATATCCCTTTGCCAATTCCACAAGAACAGCCTTAGCGAAAGGCTTCTTGAAGGGAAAGATGTAACTCTATAAGATGAATTAACAGAACACAGAGCCGTTCTTCAGAAAGCTTCTTTCCAGTTTTGAACGGAAGATATTTCCTTTTTCACCATAGCCCTCTAGGGGCTTCCAAATATCCCTTTGCCAATTCCACAAGAACAGCCTTAGCGAAAGGCTTCTTGGAAGGAAAGATGTAACTCTGTGAGATGAATTAACAGAACACAGAGCAGTTTCTCAGAAAGCTTCTTTCCAGTTTAGAACGGAAGATATTTCCTTTTTCACCATAGCCCTCTATGGGCTTCCAAATATCCCTTTGCCAATTCCACAGGAAGGGCCTTAGCGAAAGGCTTCTTGAAGGGAAAGATGTAACTCTGTGAGATGAATTAACAGAACACAGAGCAGTTTCTCAGAAAGCTTCTTTCCAGTTTTGAACGGAAGATATTTCCTTTTCCACAATAGCCCTCTTTGGGCTTCCAAATATCCCTTTGCCAATTCCACAAGAACAGACTTAGCGAAAGGCTTCTTGAAGGGAAAGATGTATCTCTGTGAGATGAATTAACAGAACACAGAGCAGTTTCTCAGAAAGCTTCTTTCCAGTTTAGAACGGAAGATATTTCCTTTTTCACCATAGCCCTCTATGGGCTTCCGAATATCCGTTTGCCAATTCCACAAGAACAGCCTTAGCGAAAGGCTTCTTATAAGGAAAGATGTAACTCTGTGAGATGAATTAACAGAACACAGAGCAGATTCTCAGAAAGCTTCTTTCCAGTTTTGAACGGAAGATATTTCCTTTTTCACCATAGCCCTCTATGGGCTTCCAAATATCCCTTTGCCAATTCCACAAGAACAGCCTTAGCGAAAGGCTTCATGAAGGGAAAGATGTAACTCTGTGAGATGAATTAACAGAACACAGTGCCGTTCTTCAGAAAGCTTCTTTCCAGTTTTGAACGAAAGATATTTCCTTTTTCACCATAGCCCTCTATGGGCTTCCAAATATCCCTTTGCCAATTCCACAACAACAGCCTTAGCGAAAGGCTTCTTGAAGGGAAAGATGTAACTCTGTGAGATGAATTAACAGAACACAGAGCCGTTCTTCAGAAAGCTTTTTTCCAGTTTTGAACGGAAGATATTTCCTTTTTCACCATAGCCCTCTATGGGCTTCCAAATATCCGTTTGCGAATTCCACAAGAACAGCCTTAGCGAAAGGCTTCTTAAAAGGAAAGATGTATCTCTGTGAGATGAATTAACAGAACACAGAGCAGATTCTCAGAAACCTTCTTCCCAGTTTTGAACGGAAGATATTTCCTTTTTCACCATAGCCCTCTATGGGCTTCCAAATATCCCTTTGCCAATTCCACAGGAAGGTCCTTAGCGAAAGGCTTCTTGAAGGGAAAGATGTAACTCTGTGAGATGAATTAACAGAACACAGAGCAGTTTCTCAGAAAGCTTCTTTCCAGTTTTCAACGGAAGATATTTCCTTTTCCACAATAGCCCTGTTTGGGCTTCCAAATATCCCTTTGCCAATTCCACAAGAACAGCCTTAGCGAAAGGCTTCTTGAAGGGAAAGATGTATCTCTGTGAGATGAATTAACAGAACACAGAGCAGTTTCTCAGAAAGCTTCTTTCCAGTTTAGAACGGAAGATATTTCCTTTTTCACCATAGCCCTCTATGGGCTTCCAAATATCCGTTTGCCAATTCCACAAGAACAGCCTTAGCGAAAGGCTTCGTGAAGGGAAAGATGTAACTCTGTGAGCTGAATTAACAGAACAGAGAGCAGATTCTCAGAAAGCTTCTTTCGAGTTTTGAACGGAAGATATTTCCTTTTTCACCATAGCCCTCTTTGGGCTTCCAAATATCCCTTTGCCAATTCCACAAGAACAGCCTTAGCGAAAGTCTTCTTGAAGGGAAAGATGTAACTCTGTGAGATGAAATAACAGAACACAGAGCAGTTTCTCAGAAAGCTTGTTTCCAGTTTTGAACGGAAGATATTTCCTTTTTCACCATAGCCCTCTAGGGGTTCCAAATATCCCTTTGCCAATTCCACAATAATAGCCTTAGCGAAAGGCTTCTTGAGGGGAAAGATGTAACTCTGTGAGATGAACTAACAGAACACAGAGCAGATTTTCAGAAAGTTTCTTTCCAGTTTAGAAGGGAAGATATTTCCTTTTTCACCATAGCCCTCTATGTGCTTCCAAATATCCCTTTGCCAATTCCACAAGAACAGCCTTAGCGAAAGGCTTCTTATAAGGAAAGATGTAACTCCGTGAGATGAATTAAGAGAACACAGAGCAGATTCTCAGAAAGCTTATTTCCAGTTTTGAACGGAAGATATTTCCTTTTTCACCATAGCCCTCTAAGGGCTTCCAAATAGCCCTTTGCCAATTCCAAAGGAAGGGCCTTAGCGAAAGGCTTCTTGAAGGGAAAGATGTAACTCTGTGAGATGAATTAACAGAACACAGAGCAGTTTCTCAGAAAGCTTCTTTCCAGTTTTCAACGGAAGATATTTCCTTTTCCACAATAGCCCTCTTTGGGCTTCCGAATACCACTTTCCAGTTCCACAAGAACAGCCTTAGCTAAAGGCTTCTTGAAGTGAAAGATGTATCTCTGTGAGATGAATTAACAGAACACAGAGCAGTTTCTCGGAAAGCTTCTTTCCAGTTTTGAACGCAAGATATTTCCTTTTTCACCATAGCCCTCTATGGGCATCCAAATATCCCTTTGCCAATTCCACAAGAACAGCCTTAGCGAAAGACTTCCTGAAGGGAAAGATGTAACTCTGTGAGATGAATTAACAGAACACAGAGCAGTTTCTCAGAAAGCTTCTTTCCAGTTTTGAACGGAAAATATTTCCTTTTTCACCATAGCCCTCTAGGGGCTTCCAAATATCCCTTTGCCAATTCCACAAGAACAGCCTTAGCGAAAGGCTTCTTGAAGGGAAAGATGTAACTCTGTGAGATGAATTAACAGAACACAGAGCAGTTTCTCAGAAAGCTTCTTTCGAGTTTTGAACGGAAGATAATTCCTTTTTCACCATAGCCCACTATGGGCTTCCAAATATCCTTTTGCCAATTCCACAAGAACAGCCTTATCGAAAGGCTTCTTGAAGGGAAAGATGTAACTCTGTGAGATGAATTAACAGGACACAGAGTAGTTTCTCAGAAAGCTTCTTTCCAGTTTTGAACGGAAGATATTTCCTTTTTCACCATAGCCCTCTATGGGGTTCCAAATATCCCTTTTCCAATTCCACAAGAACAGCCTTAGCGAAAGGCTTCTTGAATGGAAAGATGTAACTCTGTGAGATGAATTAACAGAACACAGAGCAGTTTCTCAGAAAGCTTCTTTCCAGTTTTGAACGGAACATATTTCCTTTTTCACCGTAGCCCTCTGGGGCTTCCAAATATCCCTTTGCCAATTCCACAAGAACAGCCTTAGCGAAAGGCTTCTTGAAGGGAAAGATGTAACGCTGTAAGATGAATTAACAGAACACAGAGCTGTTCTTCAGAAAGCTTCTGTCCAGTTTTGAACGGAAGTTATTCCCTTTTTCACCATAGCCCTCTTTGGGCTTCCAAATATCCCTTTGCCAATTCCACAAGAACTGCTTTAGCGAAAGGCTTCTTATAAGGAAAGATGTAACTCTGTGAGATGAATTAGCAGAACACAGAGCAGTTTCTCAGAAAGCTTCTTTCCAGTTTTGAACGGAAGGTATTTCCTTTTTCACCTTAGCCCTCTATGGGCTTCCAAATATCCCTTTGCCAATTCCACAAGAACAGCCTTAGCGAAAGGCTTCTTGAAGGGAAAGATGTAACTCTGTGAGATGAATTAACAGAACACAGAGCAGTTTCTCAGAAAGCTTCTTTCCAGTTTTGAACGGAAGATAATTCCTTTTTCACCATAGCCCACTATGGGCTTCCAAATATCCCTTTGCCAATTCCACAAGAACAGCCTTATCGAAAGGCTTCTTGAAGGGAAAGATGTAACTCTGTGAGATGAATTAACAGGACACAGAGTAGTTTCTCAGAAAGCTTCTTTCCAGTTTTGAACGGAAGATATTTCCTTTTTCACCATAGCCCTCTGGGGCTTCCAAATATCCCTTTGCCAATTCCACAAGAACAGCCTTAGCGAAAGGCTTCTTGAAGGGAAAGATGTAACTCTATAAGATGAATTAACAGAACACAGAGCCGTTCTTCAGAAAGCTTCTTTCCAGTTTTGAACGGAAGTTATTTCCTTTTCCACCATAGCCCTCTTTGGGCTTCCAAATATCCCTTTGCCAATTCCACAAGAACTGCTTTAGCAAAAGGCTTCTTATAAGGAAAGATGTAACTCTGTGAGATGAATTAACAGAACACAGAGCAGTTTCTCAGAAAGCTTCTTTCCAGTTTTGAACGGAAGGTATTTCTTTTTTCACCTTAGCCCTCTAGGGGCTTCCAAATATCCCTTTGCCAATTCCACAGGAAGGGCCTTAGCGAAATTCTTCTTGAAGGGAAAGATGTAACTCTGTGAGATGAATTAACGGAACACAGAGCAGTTTCTCAGAAAGCTTCTTTCCAGTTTTCAACGGAAGATATTTCCTTTTTCACCATAGCCCTCTAGGGGCTTCCAAATATCCCTTTGCCAATTCCACAAGAACATCCTTAGCGAAAGGCTTCCTGAAGGGAAAGATGTAACTCTGTAAGATGAATTAACAGAACACAGAGCCGTTCTTCAGAAAGATTCTTTCCAGTTTTGAACGGAAGTTATTTCCTTTTTCACCATAGCCCTCTTTGGGCTTCCAAATATCCCTTTGCCAATTCCACAAGAACTGCTTTAGCGAAAGGCTTCTTATAAGGAAAGATGTAACTCTGTGAGATGAATTAACAGAACACAGAGCAGATTCTCAGAAAACTTCTTTCAAGTTTTGAACGGAAGATATTTCCTTTTTCACCATAGCCCTCTTTGGGCTTCCAAATATCCCTTTTCCAATTGCACAGGAAGGGCCTTAGCGAAAGGCTTCTTGAAGGAAAAGATGTAACTCTGTGAGATGAATTAACAGAACACAGAGCAGTTTCTCAGAAAGCTTCTTTCCAGTTTTGAACGGAAGATATTTCCTTTTCCACAATTGCCCTCTTTTGGGCTTCCAAATATCACTTTGCCAATTCCACAAGAACAGCCTTTGCGAACGGCTTCGTGAAGGGAAAGATGTATCTCTGTGAGATGAATTAACAGAACACAGAGCAGTTTCTCAGAAAGCTTCTTCCGAGTTTTGAACGGAAGATATTTCCTTTTTCACCATAGCCCTCTAGGGGCTTCCAAATATCCCTTTGCCAATTCCACAAGAACAGCCTTAGCGAAAGGCCGCTTGAAGGGAAAGATGTAACTCTGTGAGATGAAATAACAGAACACACAGCAGTTTCTCAGAAAGCTTCTTTCCAGTTTTGAACGGAAGATATTTCCTTTTTCACCATAGCCCTCTATGGGCTTCCAAATATCCCTTTGCCAATTCCACAAGAACAGCCTTAGCGAAAGGCTTCTTGAAGGGAAAGATGTAACTCTGTGAGATGAATTAACAGAACACAGAGCCGTTCTTCAGAAATCTTCTTTCCAGTTTTGAACGGAAGATATTTCCTTTTTCACCATAGCCCTCTATGGGATTCAAAATATCCCTTTGCCAATTCCACAAGAACAGGCTTAGCGAAAGGCTTCGTGAAGGGAAAGATGTAACTCTGTGAGATGAATTAACAGAACACAGAGCAGATTCTCAGAAAGCTTCTTTCGAGTTTTGAACGGAAGATATTTCCTTTTTCACCATAGCCCTCTATGGGCTTCAAAATATCACTTTGCCAATTCCACAAGAACAGCCTTAGCGAAAGGCTTCTTGAAGGGAAAGATGTAACTCTGTGAGATGAAATAACAGAACACAGAGCAGTTTCTCAGAAAGCTTCTTTACGGTTTTGAACGGAAGATATTTCCTTTTTCACCATAGCCCTCTATGGGCTTCCAAATACCCCTTTGCCAATTCCACAAGAACAGCCTTAGCGAAAGGCTTCTTGAAGGGAAAGATGTACCTCTGTGAGATGAATTAACAGAACACAGAACAGTTTCTCTGAAAGCTTCTTTCCGGTTTTGAACGGAAGATATTTCCTTTTTCACCATAGCCCTCTATGGGCTTCCATATATCCCGTTGCCAATTCCACAAGAACAGCCTTAGCGAAAGGCTTCTTGAAGGGAAAGATGTAACTCTGTGAGATAAATTAACAGAACACAGAGCAGTTTCTCAGAAAGCTTCTTTCCAGTTTTGAACGGAAGATATTTCCTTTGTCACCATAGCCCTCTACGGGCTTCCAAATATCTCTTTGCCAATTCCACAAGAACAGCCTTAGCGAAAGGCTTCTTGAAGGGAAAGACGTAACTCTCTGAGATGAATTAACAGAACACAGAGCAGTTTCTCAGAAAGCTTCTTTCCAGTTTTGAACGGAAGATATTTCCTTTTTCACCTTAGCTCTCTATGGGCTTCCAAATATCCCTTTGCCAATTCCACAAGAACAGACTTAGCGAAAGGCTTCTTGAAGGGAAAGATGTACCTCTGTGAGATGAATTAACAGAACACAGAGCAGTTTCTCAGAAAGCTTCTTTCCAGTTTTGAACGGAAGATATTTCCTGTGTCACCATAGCCCTCTTTGGGGTTCCAAATATCCCTTTGCCAATTCCACAAGAACAGCCTTAGCGAAAGGCTTCTTGAAAGGAATGATGTAACTCTGTGAGATGAATTAACAGAACACAGAGCAGATTCTCAGAAAGCTTCTGTCCAGTTTCGAACGGAAGATTATTACTTTTTCACCATAGCCCTCTATGTGCTTCCAAATATCCGTTTGCCAATTCCACAACAACAGCCTTAGGGAAAGGATTCGTGAAGGGAAAGATGTAACTCTGTGAGATGAATTAACAGAACAGAGAGCAGATTCTCAGAAAGCTTCTTTCCAGTATTGAACGAAAGATATTTCCTTTTTCACCATAGCCCTCTATGGGCTTCCAAATATCCCTTTGCCAATTCCACAAGAACAGCCTTAGCGAAAGGCTTCATGAAGGGAAAGATGTAACTCTGTGAGATGAATTAACAGAACACAGTGCCGTTCTTCAGAAAGCTTCTTTCCAGTTTTGAACGAAAGATATTTCCTTTTTCACCATAGCCCTCTATGGGCTTCCAAATATCCCTTTGCCAATTCCACAATAACAGCCTTAGCGAAAGGCTTCTTGAAGGGAAAGATGTAACTCTGTTAGATGAATTAACAGAACACAGAGCCGTTCTTCAGAAAGCTTTTTTCCAGTTTTGAACGGAAGATATTTCCTTTTTCACCATAGCCCTCTATGGGCTTCCAAATATCCGTTTGCCAATTCCACAAGAACAGCCTTAGCGAAAGGCTTCGTGAAGTGAAAGATGTAACTCTGTGAGATGAATTAACAGAACAGAGAGCAGATTCTCAGAAAGCTTCTTTCCAGTTTTGAACGGAAGATATTTCCTTTTTCACCATAGCCCTCTATGGGCTTCCAAATATCCCTTTGCCAATTCCACAAGAACAGCCTTAGCGAACGGCTTCGTGAAGGGAAAGATGTAACTCTCTGAGATGAATTAACAGAACACAGAGCAGTTTCTCAGAAAGCTTCTTTCGAGTTTTGAACGGAAGATATTTCCTTTTTCACCATAGCCCTCTATGGGGTTCAAAATATCCCTTTGCCAATTCCACAAGAACAGCCTTAGCGAAAGGCTTCTTGAAAGGAAAGATGTAATTCTGTGAGATGAATTAACAGAACACAGAGCAGATTCTCTGAAAGCTTCTTTCCAGTTTTGAAGGGAAGATAATTCCTTTTTCACCATAGCCCTCTATGGGGTTCCAAATATCCCTTTGCCAATTCCACAAGAACAGCCTTAGCGAAAGGCTTCTTGAAGGGAAAGATGTAACTCTGTGAGATGAATTAACAGAACACAGAGCAGTTTCTCAGAAAGCTTCTTTCCAATTTTGAACGGAAGATATTTCCTTTTTCACCATAGCCCTCTATGGGCTTCCAAATATCCCTTTGCCAATTCCACAAGAACAGCCTTAGCGAAAGGCTTCTTGAAGGGAAAGATGTAACTCTGTGAGATGAATTAACAGAACCCAGAGCCGTTCTTCAGAAAGCTTCTTTCCAGTTTTGAACGGAAGATATTTCCTTTTTCACCATAGCCCTCTATGGGCTTCCAAATATCCGTTTGCGAATTCCACAAGAACAGCCTTAGCGAAAGGCTTCTTAAAAGGAAAGATGTAACTCTGTGAGATGAATTAACAGAACACAGAGCAGATTCTCAGAAACCTTCTTCCCAGTTTTGAACGGAAGATATTTCCTTTTTCACCATAGCCCTCTATGGGCTTCCAAATATCCCTTTGCCAATTCCACAGGAAGGTCCTTAGCGAAAGGCTTCTTGAAGGGAAAGATGTAACTCTGTGAGATGAATTAACAGAACACAGACCAGTTTCTCAGAAAGCTTCTTTCCAGTTTTCAACGGAAGATATTTCCTTTTCCACAATAGCCCTGTTTGGGCTTCCAAATATCCCTTTGCCAATTCCACAAGAACAGCCTTAGCGAAAGGCTTCTTGAAGGGAAAGATGTATCTCTGTGAGATGAATTAACAGAACACAGAGCAGTTTCTCAGAAAGCTTCTTTCCAGTTTAGAACGGAAGATATTTCCTTTTTCACCATAGCCCTCTATGGGCTTCTAAATATCCCTTTGCCAATTCCACAAGAACAGCCTTAGCGAAAGGCTTCGTGAAGGGAAAGATGTAACTGTGTGAGCTGAATTAACAGAACAGAGAGCAGATTCTCAGAAAGCTTCTTTCCAGTTTTGAACGGAAGATATTTCCTTTTTCACCATAGCCCTCTATGGGCTTCCAAATATCCCTTTGCCAATTCCACAAGAACAGCCTTAGCGAAAGGCTTCGTGAAGGGAAAGATGTAACTCTGTGAGATGAATTTACAGAACACAGAGCAGTTTCTCAGAAAGCTTCTTTCCAGTTTTGAAAGGAAGATATTTCCTTTTTCACCATAGCCCTCTATGGGCTTCCAAATATCCCTTTGCCAATTCCACAGGAAGGGCCTTAGGGAAAGGCTTCTTGAAGGGAAAGATGTAACTCTGTGAGATGAATTAACAGAACACAGAGCAGTTTCTCAGAAAGCTTCTTTCCAGTTTTCAACGGAAGATATTTCCTTTTCCACAATAGCCCTCTTTGGGCGTCCAAATATCCCTTTGCCAATTCCACAAGAACAGCCTTAGCGAAAGGCTTCTTGAAGGGAAAGAAGTATCTCTGTGAGATGAAATAACAGGACACGGAGCAGTTTCTCAGAAAGCTTCTTTCCAGTTTAGAACGGAAGATATTTCCTTTTTCACCATAGCCCTCTATGGGCTTCCAAATATCTGTTTGCCAATTCCACAAGAACAGCCTTAGCGAAAGGCATCTTGAAGGGAAAGATGTGACTCTGTGAGATGAATTAACAGAACACAGAGCCGTTCTTCAGAAAGCTTCTTTCCAGTTTTGAACGGAAGATATTTCCTTTTTCACCATAGCCCTCTAGGGGCTTCCAAATATCCCTTTGCCAATTCCACAAGAACAGCCTTAGCGAAAGGCTTCTTGGAAGGAAAGATGTAACTCTGTGAGATGAATTAACAGAACACAGAGCAGTTTCTCAGAAAGCTTCTTTCCAGTTTAGAACGGAAGATATTTCCTTTTTCACCATAGCCCTCTATGGGCTTCCAAATATCCCTTTGCCAATTCCACAGGAAGGGCCTTAGCGAAAGGCTTCTTGAAGGGAAAGATGTAACTCTGTGAGATGAATTAACAGAACACAGAGCAGTTTCTCAGAAAGCTTCTTTCCAGTTTTGAACGGAAGATATTTCCTTTTCCACAATAGCCCTCTTTGGGCTTCCAAATATCCCTTTGCCAATTCCACAAGAACAGACTTAGCGAAAGGCTTCTTGAAGGGAAAGATGTATCTCTGTGAGATGAATTAACAGAACACAGAGCAGTTTCTCAGAAAGCTTCTTTCCAGTTTAGAACGGAAGATATTTCCTTTTTCACCATAGCCCTCTATGGGCTTCCGAATATCCGTTTGCCAATTCCACAAGAACAGCCTTAGCGAAAGGCTTCTTATAAGGAAAGATGTAACTCTGTGAGATGAATTAACAGAACACAGAGCAGATTCTCAGAAAGCTTCTTTCCAGTTTTGAACGGAAGATATTTCCTTTTTCACCATAGCCCTCTATGGGGTTCCAAATATCCCTTTGCCAATTCCACAGGAAGGTCCTTAGCGAAAGGCTTCTGGAAGGGAAATATGTAACTCTGTGAGATGAATTAACAGAACACAGAGCAGTTTCTCAGAAAGCCTCTTTCCAGTTTTCAACGGAAGATATTTCCTTTTCCACAATAGCCCTCTTTGGGCTTCCAAATATACCTTTGCCAATTCCACAAGAACAGCCTTAGCGAAAGGCTTCTTGAAGGGAAAGGTGTATCTCTGTGACATGAATTAACAGAACACAGAGCAGTTTCTCAGAAAGCTTCTTTCCAGTTTTGAACGGAAGATATTTCCTTTTTCACCATAGCCCTCTAAGGGCTTCCAAATATCCGTTTGCCAATTCCACAAGAACAGCCTTAGCGAAACGCTTCGTGAAGGGAAAGATGTAACTCTCTGAGATGAATTAACAGAACACAGAGCAGATTCTCAGAAAGCTTCTTTCCAGTTTTGAACGGAAGATATTTCCTTTTTCACCATAGCCCTCTATGGGTTTCCAAATATCCCTTTGCCAATTCCACAAGAACAGCCTTAGCGAAAGGCTTCTTGAAGGGAAAGATGTAACTCTGTGAGATGAATTAACAGAACACGGAGCCGTTCTTCAGAAAGCTTCTTTCCAGTTTTGAACGGAAGATATTTCCTTTTTCACCATAGCCCTCTATGGGCTTCCAAATATCCCTTTGCCAATTCCACAGGAACAGCCTTAGCGAAAGGCTTCTTATAAGGAAAGATGTAACTCTGTGAGATGAATTAACAGAACACAGAGCAGATTCTCAGAAAGGTTCTGCCCAGTTTTGACCGGAAGATATTTCCTTTTTCACCATAGCCCTCTATGGGCTTCCAAATATCCCTTTGCCAATTCCACAGGAAGGTCCTTAGCGAAAGGCTTCTTGAAGGGAAAGATGTAACTCTGTGAGATGAATTAACAGAACACAGAGCAGTTTCTCAGAAAGCTTCTTTCCAGTTTTGAACGGAAGATATTTCCTTTTCCACAATAGCCCTGTTTGGGCTTCCAAATATCCCTTTGCCAATTCCACAAAAACAGCCTTAGCGAAAGGCTTCTTGAAGGGAAAGATGTAACTCTGTGAGATGAATTAACAGAACACAGAGCAGTTTCTCAGAAAGCTTCTTTCCAGTTTTGAACGGAAGATATTTCCTTTTTCACCATAGCCCTCTGGGGCTTCAAAATATCCCTTTGCCAATTCCACAAGAACATCCTTAGCGAAAGGCTTCCTGAAGGGAAAGATGTAACTCTGTAAGATGAATTAACAGAACACAGAGCCGTTCTTCAGAAAGATTCTTTCCAGTTTTGAACGGAAGTTATTTCCTTTTTCACCATAGCCCTCTTTGGGCTTCCAAATATCCCTTTGCCAATTCCACAAGAACTGCTTTAGCGAAAGGCTTCTTATAAGGAAAGATGTAACTCTGTGAGATGAATTAACAGAACACAGAGCAGATTCTCAGAAAACTTCTTTCAAGTTTTGAACGGAAGATATTTCCTTTTTCACCATAGCCCTCTTTGGGCTTCCAAATATCCCTTTGCCAATTGCACAGGAAGGGCCTTAGCGAAAGGCTTCTTGAAGGAAAAGATGTAACTCTGTGAGATGAATTAACAGAACACAGAGCAGTTTCTCAGAAAGCTTCTTTCCAGTTTTGAACGGAAGATATTTCCTTTTCCACAATTGCCCTCTTTTGGGCTTCCAAATATCACTTTGCCAATTCCACAAGAACAGCCTTTGCGAACGGCTTCGTGAAGGGAAAGATGTATCTCTGTGAGATGAATTAACAGAACACAGAGCAGTTTCTCAGAAAGCTTCTTTCGAGTTTTGAACGGAAGATATTTCCTTTTTCACCATAGCCCTCTAGGGGCTTCCAAATATCCCTTTGCCAATTCCACAAGAACAGCCTTAGCGAAAGGCCGCTTGAAGGGAAAGATGTAACTCTGTGAGATGAAATAACAGAACACACAGCAGTTTCTCAGAAAGCTTCTTTCCAGTTTTGAACGGAAGATATTTCCTTTTTCACCATAGCCCTCTATGGGCTTCCAAATATCCCTTTGCCAATTCCACAAGAACAGCCTTAGCGAAAGGCTTCTTGAAGGGAAAGATGTAACTCTGTGAGATGAATTAACAGAACACAGAGCCGTTCTTCAGAAATCTTCTTTCCAGTTTTGAACGGAAGATATTTCCTTTTTCACCATAGCCCTCTATGGGATTCAAAATATCCCTTTGCCAATTCCACAAGAACAGGCTTAGCGAAAGGCTTCGTGAAGGGAAAGATGTAACTCTGTGAGATGAATTAACAGAACACAGAGCAGATTCTCAGAAAGCTTCTTTCGAGTTTTGAACGGAAGATATTTCCTTTTTCACCATAGCCCTCTATGGGCTTCAAAATATCACTTTGCCAATTCCACAAGAACAGCCTTAGCGAAAGGCTTCTTGAAGGGAAAGATGTAACTCTGTGAGATGAAACAACAGAACACAGAGCAGTTTCTCAGAAAGCTTCTTTACGGTTTTGAACGGAAGATATTTCCTTTTTCACCATAGCCCTCTATGGGCTTCCAAATACCCCTTTGCCAATTCCACAAGAACAGCCTTAGCGAAAGGCTTCTTGAAGGGAAAGATGTACCTCTGTGAGATGAATTAACAGAACACAGAGCAGTTTCTCTGAAAGCTTCTTTCCGGTTTTGAACGGAAGATATTTCCTTTTTCACCATAGCCCTCTATGGGCTTCCATATATCCCGTTGCCAATTCCACAAGAACAGCCTTAGCGAAAGGCTTCTTGAAGGGAAAGATGTAACTCTGTGAGATAAATTAACAGAACACAGAGCAGTTTCTCAGAAAGCTTCTTTCCAGTTTTGAACGGAAGATATTTCCTTTGTCACCATAGCCCTCTATGGGCTTCCAAATATCTCTTTGCCAATTCCACAAGAACAGCCTTAGCGAAAGGCTTCTTGAAGGGAAAGACGTAACTCTCTGAGATGAATTAACAGAACACAGAGCAGTTTCTCAGAAAGCTTCTTTCCAGTTTTGAACGGAAGATATTTCCTTTTTCACCTTAGCCCTCTATGGGCTTCCAAATATCCCTTTGCCAATTCCACAAGAACAGACTTAGCGAAAGGCTTCTTGAAGGGAAAGATGTACCTCTGTGAGATGAATTAACAGAACACAGAGCAGTTTCTCAGAAAGCTTCTTTCCAGTTTTGAACGGAAGATATTTCCTGTGTCACCATAGCCCTCTTTGGGGTTCCAAATATCCCTTTGCCAATTCCACAAGAACAGCCTTAGCGAAAGGCTTCTTGAAAGGAATGATGTAACTCTGTGAGATGAATTAACAGAACACAGAGCAGATTCTCAGAAAGCTTCTGTCCAGTTTCGAACGGAAGATTATTACTTTTTCACCATAGCCCTCTATGTGCTTCCAAATATCCGTTTGCCAATTCCACAACAACAGCCTTAGGGAAAGGATTCGTGAAGGAAAGATGTAACTCTGTGAGATGAATTAACAGAACAGAGAGCAGATTCTCAGAAAGCTTCTTTCCAGTTTTGAACGGAAGATATTTCCTTTTTCACCATAGCCCTCTATGGGCTTCCAAATATCCGTTTGCGAATTCCACAAGAACAGCCTTAGCGAAAGGCTTCTTAAAAGGAAAGATGTAACTCTGTGAGATGAATTAACAGAACACAGAGCAGATTCTCAGAAACCTTCTTCCCAGTTTTGAACGGAAGATATTTCCTTTTTCACCATAGCCCTCTATGGGCTTCCAAATATCCCTTTGCCAATTCCACAGGAAGGTCCTTAGCGAAAGGCTTCTTGAAGGGAAAGATGTAACTCTGTGAGATGAATTAACAGAACACAGAGCAGTTTCTCATAAAGCTTCTTTCCAGTTTTCAACGGAAGATATTTCCTTTTCCACAATAGCCCTGTTTGGGCTTCCAAATATCCCTTTGCCAATTCCACAAGAACAGCCTTAGCGAAAGGCTTCTTGAAGGGAAAGATGTATCTCTGTGAGATGAATTAACAGAACACAGAGCAGTTTCTCAGAAAGCTTCTTTCCAGTTTAGAACGGAAGATATTTCCTTTTTCACCATAGCCCTCTATGGGCTTCCAAATATCCGTTTGCCAATTCCACAAGAACAGCCTTAGCGAAAGGCTTCGTGAAGGGAAAGATGTAACTCTGTGAGCTGAATTAACAGAACAGAGAGCAGATTCTCAGAAAGCTTCTTTCCAGTTTTGAACGGAAGATATTTCCTTTTTCACCATAGCCATCTATGGGCTTCCAAATATCCCTTTGCCAATTCCACAAGAACAGCCTTAGCGAAAGGCTTCGTGAAGGGAAAGATGTAACTCTGTGAGATGAATTTACAGAACACAGAGCAGTTTCTCAGAAAGCTTCTTTCCAGTTTTGAAAGGAAGATATTTCCTTTTTCACCATAACCCTCTATGGGCTTCCAAATATCCCTTTGCCAATTCCACAGGAAGGGCCTTAGCGAAAGGCTTCTTCAAGGGAAAGATGTAACTCTGTGAGATGAATTAACAGAACACAGAGCAGTTTCTCAGAAAGCTTCTTTCCAGTTTTCAACGGAAGATATTTCCTTTTCCACAATAGCCCTCTTTGGGCGTCCAAATATCCCTTTGCCAATTCCACAAGAACAGCCTTAGCGAAAGGCTTCTTGAAGGGAAAGATGCATCTCTGTGAGATGAAATAACAGGACACAGAGCAGTTTCTCAGAAAGCTTCTTTCCAGTTTAGAACGGAAGATATTTCCTTTTTCACCATAGCCCTCTATGGGCTTCCAAATATCTGTTTGCCAATTCCACAAGAACAGCCTTAGCGAAAGGCATCTTGAAGGGAAAGATGTGACTCTGTGAGATGAATTAACAGAACACAGAGCCGTTCTTCAGAAAGCTTCTTTCCAGTTTTGAACGGAAGATATTTCCTTTTTCACCATAGCCCTCTAGGGGCTTCCAAATATCCCTTTGCCAATTCCACAAGAACAGCCTTAGCGAAAGGCTTCTTGGAAGGAAAGATGTAACTCTTTGAGATGAATTAACAGAACACAGAGCAGTTTCTCAGAAAGCTTCTTTCCAGTTTAGAACGGAAGATATTTCCTTTTTCACCATAGCCCTCTATGGGCTTCCAAATATCCCTTTGCCAATTCCACAGGAAGGGCCTTAGCGAAAGGCTTCTTGAAGGGAAAGATGTAACTCTGTGAGATGAATTAACAGAACACAGAGCAGTTTCTCAGAAAGCTTCTTTCCAGTTTTGAACGGAAGATATTTCCTTTTCCACAATAGCCCTCTTTGGGCTTCCAAATATCCCTTTGCCAATTCCACAAGAACAGACTTAGCGAAAGGCTTCTTGAAGGGAAAGATGTATCTCTGTGAGATGAATTAACAGAACACAGAGCAGTTTCTCAGAAAGCTTCTTTCCAGTTTAGAACGGAAGTTATTTCCTTTTTCACCATAGCCCTCTATGGGCTTCCGAATATCCGTTTGCCAATTCCACAAGAACAGCCTTAGCGAAAGGCTTCTTGAAAGGAAAGATGTAACTCTGTGAGATGAATTAACAGAACACAGAGCAGATTCTCTGAAAGCTTCTTTCGAATTTTGAAGGGAAGATATTTCCTTTTTCACCATAGCCCTCTATGGGCTTCAAAATATCCCTTTGCCAATTCCACAAGAACAGCCTTAGCGAAAGGCTTCGTGAAGAGAAAGATGTAACTCTGTGAGATGAATTAACAGAACACAGAGCAGTTTCTCAGAAAGCTTCTTTCCAGTTCTGAACGGAAGATATTTCCTTTTTCACCATAGCCCTCTATGGGCTTCCAAATATCCCTTTGCCAATTCCACAAGAAAAGCCTTAGCGAAAGGCTTCTTGAAGGGAAAGATGTAACTCTGTGAGATGAATTAACAGAACACAGAGCAGTTTCTCAGAAAGCTTCTTTCCAGTTTTGAAGGGAAGATATTTCCTGTTTCACCATAGCCCTATAGGGGTTCCAAATATCCCTTTGCCAATTCCACAAGAATAGCCTTAGCGAAAGGCTTCTTGAGGGGAAAGATGTAACTCTGTGAGATGAACTAACAGAACACAGAGCAGATTCTCAGAAAGTTTCTTTCCAGTTTAGAAGGGAAGATATTTCCTTTTTCACCATAGCCCTCTATGTGCTTCCAAATATCTCTTTGCCAATTCCACAAGAACAGCCTTAGCGAAAGGCTTCTTGAAGGGAAAATTGTAACTCTCTGAGATGAATTAACAGAACACAGAGCAGTTTCTCAGAAAGCTTCTTTTTCAGTTTTGAACGGAAGATATTTCCTTTTTCACCATAGCCCTCTATGTGGTTCCAAATATCCCTTTGCCAATTCCACAAGAACAGCCTTAGCGAAAGGCTTCTTGAAGGGAAAGATGTAACTCTGTGAGATGAATTAACAGAACACAGAGCCGTTCTTCAGAAAGCTTCTTTCCAGTTTTGAACGGAAGATATTTCCTTTTTCACCATAGCCCTCTATGGGCTTCCAAATGTCCCTTTGCCAATTCCACAAGAACAGCCTTAGCGAAAGGCTTCTTGAAGGGAAAGATGTAAGTCTGTGAGATGAATTAACGGAACACAGAGCCGTTCTTCAGAAAGCTTCTTTCCAGTTTTGAACGGAAGATATTTCCTTTTTCACCATAGCCCTCTATGGGCTTCCAAATATCCCTTTGCCAATTCCACAAGAACAGCCTTAGCGAAAGGCTTCTTATAAGTAAAGATGTAACTCTGTGAGATGAATTAACAGAACACAGAGCAGATTCTCAGAAAGCTTCTTTCCAGTTTTGAACGGAAGATATTTCCTTTTTCACCATAGCCCTCTATGGGGTTCCAAATATCCCTTTGCCAATTCCACAGGAAGGTCCTTAGCGAAAGGCTTCTGGAAGGGAAATATGTAACTCTGTGAGATGAATTAACAGAACACAGAGCAGTTTCTCAGAAAGCCTCTTTCCAGTTTTCAACGGAAGATATTTCCTTTTCCACAATAGCCCTCTTTGGGCTTCCAAATATACCTTTGCCAATTCCACAAGAACAGCCTTAGCGAAAGGCTTCTTGAAGGGAAAGGTGTATCTCTGTGACATGAATTAACAGAACACAGAGCAGTTTCTCAGAAAGCTTCTTTCCAGTTTTGAACGGAAGATATTTCCTTTTTCACCATAGCCCTCTATGGGCTTCCAAATATCCGTTTGCCAATTCCACAAGAACAGCCTTAGCGAAACGCTTCGTGAAGGGAAAGATGTAACTCTCTGAGATGAATTAACAGAACACAGAGCAGATTCTCAGAAAGCTTCTTTCCAGTTTTGAACGGAAGATATTTCCTTTTTCACCATAGCCCTCTATGGGCTTCCAAATATCCCTTTGCCAATTCCACAAGAACAGCCTTAGCGAAAGGCTACGTGCAGGGAAAGATGTAACTCTGTGAGATGAATTGACAGAACAGAGTGCAGATTCTCAGAAAGCTTCTTTCGAGTTTTGAACGGAAGATATTTCCTTTTTCACCATACCCCTCTATGGGCTTCCAAATATCCCTTTGCCAATTCCACAAGAACAGCCTTAGCGAAAGGCTTCTTGAAGGGAAAGATGTAACTCTGTGAGATGAAATAACAGAACACAGAGCAGTTTCTCAGAAAGCTTCTTTCGAGTTTTGAACGGAAGATATTTCCTTTTTCACCATAGCCCTCTATGGGCTTCCATATATCCCTTTGCCAATTCCACAAGAACAGCCTTAGCGAAAGGCTTCTTGAAGGGAAAGATGTAACTCTGTGAGATGAATTAACAGAACACAGAGCAGTTTCTCAGAAAGCTTCTTTCCAATTTTGAACGGAAGATATTTCCTTTTTCACCATAGCCCTCTATGGGTTTCCAAATATCCCTTTGCCAATTCCACAAGAACAGCCTTAGCGAAAGGCTTCTTGAAGGGAAAGATGTAACTCTGTGAGATGAATTAACAGAACACAGAGCCGTTCTTCAGAAAGCTTCTTTCCAGTTTTGAACGGAAGATATTTCCTTTTTCACCATAGCCCTCTATGGGCTTCCAAATATCCCTTTGCCAATTCCACAGGAACAGCCTTAGCGAAAGGCTTCTTATAAGGAAAGATGTAACTCTGTGAGATGAATTAACAGAACACAGAGCAGATTCTCAGAAAGCTTCTGACCAGTTTTGACCGGAAGATATTTCCTTTTTCACCATAGCCCTCTATGGGTTTCCAAATATCCCTTTGCCAATTCCACAAGAACAGCCTTAGCGAAAGGCTTCTTGAAGGGAAAGATGTAACTCTGTGAGATGAATTAACAGAACACAGAGCAGATTCTCAGAAAACTTCTTTCAAGTTTTGAACGGAAGATATTTCCTTTTTCACCATAGCCCTCTTTGGGCTTCCAAATATCCCTTTGCCAATTGCACAGGAAGGGCCTTAGCGAAAGGCTTCTTGAAGGAAAAGATGTAACTCTGTGAGATAAATTAACAGAACACAGAGCAGTTTCTCAGAAAGCTTCTTTCCAGTTTTGAACGGAAGATATTTCCTTTGTCACCATAGCCCTCTATGGGCTTCCAAATATCTCTTTGCCAATTCCACAAGAACAGCCTTAGCGAAAGGCTTCTTGAAGGGAAAGACGTAACTCTCTGAGATGAATTAACAGAACACAGAGCAGTTTCTCAGAAAGCTTCTTTCCAGTTTTGAACGGAAGATATTTCCTTTTTCACCTTAGCCCTCTATGGGCTTCCAAATATCCCTTTGCCAATTCCACAAGAACACACTTAGCGAAAGGCTTCTTGAAGGGAAAGATGTACCTCTGTGAGATGAATTAACAGAGCACAGAGCAGTTTCTCAGAAAGCTTCTTTCCAGTTTTGAACGGAAGATATTTCCTGTGTCACCATAGCCCTCTTTGGGGTTCCAAATATCCCTTTGCCAATTCCACAAGAACAGCCTTAGAGAAAGGCTTCTTGAAAGGAATGATGTAATTCTGTGAGATGAATTAACAGAACACAGAGCAGATTCTCAGAAAGCTTCTGTCCAGTTTCGAACGGAAGATTATTACTTTTTCACCATAGCCCTCTATGTGCTTCCAAATATCCGTTTGCCAATTCCACAACAACAGCCTTAGGGAAAGGATTCGTGAAGGGAAAGATGTAACTCTGTGAGATGAATTAACAGAACAGAGAGCAGATTCTCAGAAAGCTTCTTTCCAGTATTGAACGAAAGATATTTCCTTTTTCAGCATAGCCCTCTATGGGCTTCCAAATATCCCTTTGCCAATTCCACAAGAACAGCCTTAGCGAAAGGCTTCTTGAAGGGAAAGATGTAACTCTGTGAGATGAATTAACAGAACACAGAGCCGTTCTTAAGAAAGCTTTTTTCCAGTTTTGAACGGAAGATATTTCCTTTTTCACCATAGCCCTCTATGGGCTTCCAAATATCCGTTTGCCAATTCCACAAGAACAGCCTTAGCGAAAGGCTTCGTGAAGTGAAAGATGTAACTCTGTGAGATGAATTAACAGAACAGAGAGCAGATTCTCAGAAAGCTTCTTTCCAGTTTTGAACGGAAGATATTTCCTTTTTCACCATAGCCCTCTATGGGCTTCCAAATATCCCTTTGCCAATTCCACAAGAACAGCCTTAGCGAACGGCTTCGTGAAGGGAAAGATGTAACTCTCTGAGATGAATTAACAGAACACAGAGCAGTTTCTCAGAAAGCTTCTTTCGAGTTTTGAACGGAAGATATTTCCTTTTTCACCATAGCCCTCTATGGGGTTCAAAATATCCCTTTGCCAATTCCACAAGAACAGCCTTAGCGAAAGGCTTCTTGAAAGGAAAGATGTAATTCTGTGAGATGAATTAACAGAACACAGAGCAGATTCTCTGAAAGCTTCTTTCCAGTTTTGAAGGGAAGATAATTCCTTTTTCACCATAGCCCTCTACGGGCTTCCAAATATCGCTTTGCCAATTCCACAAGAACAGCCTTAGCGAAAGGCTTCTTGAAGGGAAAGATGTAACTCTGTGAGATGAATTAACAGAACACAGAGCAGTTTCTCAGAAAGCTTCTTTCCAATTTTGAACGGAAGATATTTCCTTTTTCACCATAGCCCTCTATGGGCTTCCAAATATCCCTTTGCCAATTCCACAAGAACAGCCTTAGCGAAAGGCTTCTTGAAGGGAAAGATGTAACTCTGTGAGATGAATTAACAGAACCCAGAGCCGTTCTTCAGAAAGCTTCTTTCCAGTTTTGAACGGAAGATATTTCCTTTTTCACCATAGCCCTCTATGGGCTTCCAAATATCCGTTTGCGAATTCCACAAGAACAGCCTTAGCGAAAGGCTTCTTAAAAGGAAAGATGTAACTCTGTGAGATGAATTAACAGAACACAGAGCAGATTCTCAGAAACCTTCTTCCCAGTTTTGAACGGAAGATATTTCCTTTTTCACCATAGCCCTCTATGGGCTTCCAAATATCCCTTTGCCAATTCCACAGGAAGGTCCTTAGCGAAAGGCTTCTTGAAGGGAAAGATGTAACTCTGTGAGATGAATTAACAGAACACAGAGCAGTTTCTCAGAAAGCTTCTTTCCAGTTTTCAACGGAAGATATTTCCTTTTCCACAATAGCCCTGTTTGGGCTTCCAAATATCCCTTTGCCAATTCCACAAGAACAGCCTTAGCGAAAGGCTTCTTGAAGGGAAAGATGTATCTCTGTGAGATGAATTAACAGAACACAGAGCAGTTTCTCAGAAAGCTTCTTTCCAGTTTAGAACGGAAGATATTTCCTTTTTCACCATAGCCCTCTATGGGCTTCCAAATATCCGTTTGCCAATTCCACAAGAACGGCCTTAGCGAAAGGCTTCTTGAAGGGAAAGATGTAACTCTGTGAGATGAATTAACAGAACACAGAGCAGTTTCTCAGAAAGCTTCTTTCCAGTTTTGAACGGAAGATATTTCCTTTTCCACAATAGCCCTCTTTGGGCTTCCAAATATCCCTTTGCCAATTCCACAAGAACAGACTTAGCGAAAGGCTTCTTGAAGGGAAAGATGTATCTCTGTGAGATGAATTAACAGAACACAGAGCAGTTTCTCAGAAAGCTTCTTTCCAGTTTAGAACGGAAGTTATTTCCTTTTTCACCATAGCCCTCTATGGGCTTCCGAATATCCGTTTGCCAATTCCACAAGAACAGCCTTAGCGAAAGGCTTCTTGAAAGGAAAGATGTAACTCTGTGAGATGAATTAACAGAACACAGAGCAGATTCTCTGAAAGCTTCTTTCGAATTTTGAAGGGAAGATATTTCCTTTTTCACCATAGCCCTCTATGGGCTTCAAAATATCCCTTTGCCAATTCCACAAGAACAGCCTTAGCGAAAGGCTTCGTGAAGAGAAAGATGTAACTCTGTGAGATGAATTAACAGAACACAGAGCAGTTTCTCAGAAAGCTTCTTTCCAGTTCTGAACGGAAGATATTTCCTTTTTCACCATAGCCCTCTATGGGCTTCCAAATATCCCTTTGCCAATTCCACAAGAAAAGCCTTAGCGAAAGGCTTCTTGAAGGGAAAGATGTAACTCTGTGAGATGAATTAACAGAACACAGAGCAGTTTCTCAGAAAGCTTCTTTCCAGTTTTGAAGGGAAGATATTTCCTGTTTCACCATAGCCCTATAGGGGTTCCAAATATCCCTTTGCCAATTCCACAAGAATAGCCTTAGCGAAAGGCTTCTTGAGGGGAAAGATGTAACTCTGTGAGATGAACTAACAGAACACAGAGCAGATTCTCAGAAAGTTTCTTTCCAGTTTAGAAGGGAAGATATTTCCTTTTTCACCATAGCCCTCTATGTGCTTCCAAATATCTCTTTGCCAATTCCACAAGAACAGCCTTAGCGAAAGGCTTCTTGAAGGGAAAATTGTAACTCTCTGAGATGAATTAACAGAACACAGAGCAGTTTCTCAGAAAGCTTCTTTTTCAGTTTTGAACGGAAGATATTTCCTTTTTCACCATAGCCCTCTATGTGGTTCCAAATATCCCTTTGCCAATTCCACAAGAACAGCCTTAGCGAAAGGCTTCTTGAAGGGAAAGATGTAACTCTGTGAGATGAATTAACAGAACACAGAGCCGTTCTTCAGAAAGCTTCTTTCCAGTTTTGAACGGAAGATATTTCCTTTTTCACCATAGCCCTCTATGGGCTTCCAAATGTCCCTTTGCCAATTCCACAAGAACAGCCTTAGCGAAAGGCTTCTTGAAGGGAAAGATGTAAGTCTGTGAGATGAATTAACGGAACACAGAGCCGTTCTTCAGAAAGCTTCTTTCCAGTTTTGAACGGAAGATATTTCCTTTTTCACCATAGCCCTCTATGGGCTTCCAAATATCCCTTTGCCAATTCCACAAGAACAGCCTTAGCGAAAGGCTTCTTATAAGGAAAGATGTAACTCTGTGAGATGAATTAACAGAACACAGAGCAGATTCTCAGAAAGCTTCTTTCCAGTTTTGAACGGAAGATATTTCCTTTTTCACCATAGCCCTCTATGGGCTTCCAAATATCCCTTTGCCAATTCCACAGGAAGGTCCCTAGCGAAAGGCTTCTGGAAGGGAAATATGTAACTCTGTGAGATGAATTAACAGAACACAGAGCAGTTTCTCAGAAAGCCTCTTTCCAGTTTTCAACGGAAGATATTTCCTTTTCCACAATAGCCCTCTTTGGGCTTCCAAATATACCTTTGCCAATTCCACAAGAACAGCCTTAGCGAAAGGCTTCTTGAAGGGAAAGGTGTATCTCTGTGACATGAATTAACAGAACACAGAGCAGTTTCTCAGAAAGCTTCTTTCCAGTTTTGAACGGAAGATATTTCCTTTTTCACCATAGCCCTCTATGGGCTACCAAATATCCGTTTGCCATTTCCACAAGAACAGCCTTAGCGAAACGCTTCGTGAAGGGAAAGATGTAACTCTCTGAGATGAATTAACAGAACACAGAGCAGATTCTCAGAAAGCTTCTTTCCAGTTTTGAACGGAAGATATTTCCTTTTTAACCATAGCCCTCTATGGGCTTCCAAATATCCCTTTGCCAATTCCACAAGAACAGCCTTAGCGAAAGGCTACGTGCAGGGAAAGATGTAACTCTGTGAGATGAATTGACAGAACAGAGTGCAGATTCTCAGAAAGCTTCTTTCGAGTTTTGAACGGAAGATATTTCCTTTTTCACCATACCCCTCTATGGGCTTCCAAATATCCCTTTGCCAATTCCACAAGAACAGCCTTAGCGAAAGGCTTCTTGAAGGGAAAGATGTAACTCTGTGAGATGAAATAACAGAACACAGAGCAGTTTCTCAGAAAGCTTCTTTCGAGTTTTGAACGGAAGATATTTCCTTTTTCACCATAGCCCTCTATGGGCTTCCATATATCCCTTTGCCAATTCCACAAGAACAGCCTTAGCGAAAGGCTTCTTGAAGGGAAAGATGTAACTCTGTGAGATGAATTAACAGAACACAGAGCAGTTTCTCAGAAAGCTTCTTTCCAATTTTGAACGGAAGATATTTCCTTTTTCACCATAGCCCTCTATGGGTTTCCAAATATCCCTTTGCCAATTCCACAAGAACAGCCTTAGCGAAAGGCTTCTTGAAGGGAAAGATGTAACTCTGTGAGATGAATTAACAGAACACAGAGCCGTTCTTCAGAAAGCTTCTTTCCAGTTTTGAACGGAAGATATTTCCTTTTTCACCATAGCCCTCTATGGGCTTCCAAATATCCCTTTGCCAATTCCACAGGAACAGCCTTAGCGAAAGGCTTCTTATAAGGAAAGATGTAACTCTGTGAGATGAATTAACAGAACACAGAGCAGATTCTCAGAAAGCTTCTGACCAGTTTTGACCGGAAGATATTTCCTTTTTCACCATAGCCCTCTATGGGTTTCCAAATATCCCTTTGCCAATTCCACAAGAACAGCCTTAGCGAAAGGCTTCTTGAAGGGAAAGATGTAACTCTGTGAGATGAATTAACAGAACACAGAGCAGATTCTCAGAAAACTTCTTTCAAGTTTTGAACGGAAGATATTTCCTTTTTCACCATAGCCCTCTTTGGGCTTCCAAATATCCCTTTGCCAATTGCACAGGAAGGGCCTTAGCGAAAGGCTTCTTGAAGGAAAAGATGTAACTCTGTGAGATAAATTAACAGAACACAGAGCAGTTTCTCAGAAAGCTTCTTTCCAGTTTTGAACGGAAGATATTTCCTTTGTCACCATAGCCCTCTATGGGCTTCCAAATATCTCTTTGCCAATTCCACAAGAACAGCCTTAGCGAAAGGCTTCTTGAAGGGAAAGACGTAACTCTCTGAGATGAATTAACAGAACACAGAGCAGTTTCTCAGAAAGCTTCTTTCCAGTTTTGAACGGAAGATATTTCCTTTTTCACCTTAGCCCTCTATGGGCTTCCAAATATCCCTTTGCCAATTCCACAAGAACACACTTAGCGAAAGGCTTCTTGAAGGGAAAGATGTACCTCTGTGAGATGAATTAACAGAGCACAGAGCAGTTTCTCAGAAAGCTTCTTTCCAGTTTTGAACGGAAGATATTTCCTGTGTCACCATAGCCCTCTTTGGGGTTCCAAATATCCCTTTGCCAATTCCACAAGAACAGCCTTAGAGAAAGGCTTCTTGAAAGGAATGATGTAATTCTGTGAGATGAATTAACAGAACACAGAGCAGATTCTCAGAAAGCTTCTGTCCAGTTTCGAACGGAAGATTATTACTTTTTCACCATAGCCCTCTATGTGCTTCCAAATATCCGTTTGCCAATTCCACAAGAACAGCCTTAGCGAAAGCCTTCCTGAAGGGAAAGATGTAACTCTCTGAGATGAATTAACAGAAAACAGAGCCGTTCTTCTGAAAGCTTCTTTCTAGTTTTGAACGGAAGATATTTCCTTTTTCACCATAGCCCTCTATGGGCTTCCAAATATCCCCTTGCCAATTCCACAAGAACAGCCTTAGCGAAAGTCTTCTTGAAGGGAAAGATGTAACTCTGTGAGATGAAATAACAGAACACAGAGCAGTTTCTCAGAAATCTTCTTTCGAGTTTTGAACGGAAGATATTTCCTTTTTCACCAGAGCCCTCTATGGGCTTCCAAATATCCCTCTGCCAATTCCACAAGAACAGCCTTAGCGAAAGCCTTCTTGAAGGGAAAGATGTAACTCTCTGAGATGAATTAACAGAAAACAGAGCCGTTCTTCTGAAAGCTTCTTTCTAGTTTTGAACGGAAGATATTTCCTTTTTCACCATAGCCCTCTATGGGCTTCCAAATATCCCTTTGCCAATTCCACAAGAATAGCCTTAGCGAAAGGCTTCTTGAAGGGAAAGATGTAACTCTGTGAGATGAATTTACAGAACACAGAGCAGTTTCTCAGAAAGCTTCTTTCCAGTTTTGAAAGGAAGATATTTCCTTTTTCACCATAGCCCTCTATGGGGTTCCAAATATCCCTTTGCCAATTCCACAGGAAGGGCCTTAGCGAAAGGCTTCTTCAAGGGAAAGATGTAACTCTGTGAGATGAATTAACAGAACACAGAGCAGTTTCTCAGAAAGCTTCTTTCCAGTTTTCAACGGAAGATATTTCCTTTTCCACAATAGCCCTCTTTGGGCGTCCAAATATCCCTTTGCCAATTCCACAAGAACAGCCTTAGCGAAAGGCTTCTTGAAGGGAAAGATGTATCTCTGTGAGATGAAATAACAGGACACAGAGCAGTTTCTCAGAAAGCTTCTTTCCAGTTTAGAACGGAAGATATTTCCTTTTTCACCATAGCCCTCTATGGGCTTCCAAATATCCGTTTGCCAATTCCACAAGAACAGCCTTTGCGAAAGGCTTCTTGAAAGGAAAGATGTAACTCTGTGAGATGAATTAACAGAACACAGAGCAGATTCTCTGAAAGCTTCTTTCGAATTTTGAAGGGAAGATATTTCCTTTTTCACCATAGCCCTCTATGGGCTTCAAAATATCCCTTTGCCAATTCCACAAGAACAGCCTTAGCGAAAGGCTTCGTGAAGAGAAAGATGTAACTCTGTGAGATGAATTAACAGAACACAGAGCAGTTTCTCAGAAAGCTTCTTTCCAGTTTTGAACGGAAGATATTTCCTTTTTCACCATAGCCCTCTATGGGCTTCCAAATATCCCTTTGCCAATTCCACAAGAACAGCCTTAGCGAAAGGCTTCTTGAAGGGAAAGATGTAACTCTGTGAGATGAATTAACAGAACACAGAGCAGTTTCTCAGAAAGCTTCTTTCCAGTTTTGAACGGAAGATATTTCCTTTTTCACCATAGCCCTCTAGGGGTTCCAAATATCCCTTTGCCAATTCCACAAGAATAGCCTTAGCGAAAGGCTTCTTGAGGGGAAAGATGTAACTCTGTGAGATGAACTAACAGAACACAGAGCAGATTCTCAGAAAGTTTCTTTCCAGTTTAGAAGGGAAGATATTTCCTTTTTCACCATAGCCCTCTATGTGCTTCCAAATATCTCTTTGCCAATTCCACAAGAACAGGCTTAGCGAAAGGCTTCTTGAAGGGAAAAATGTAACTCTCTGAGATGAATTAACAGAACACAGAGCAGTTTCTCAGAAAGCTTCTTTTTCAGTTTTGAACGGAAGATATTTCCTTTTTCACCATAGCCCTCTATGGGGTTCCAAATATCCCTTTGCCAATTCCACAAGAACAGCCTTAGCGAAAGGCTTCTTGAAGGGAAAGATGTAACTCTGTGAGATGAATTAACAGAACACAGAGCCGTTCTTCAGAAAGCTTCTTTCCGGTTTTGAACGGAAGATATTTCCTTTTTCACCATAGCCCTCTATGGGCTTCCGAATATCCGTTTGCCAATTCCACAAGAACAGCCTTAGCGAAAGGCTTCTTGAAGGGAAAGATGTAACTCTGTGAGATGAATTAACAGAACACAGAGCAGTTTCTCAGAAAGCTTCTTTCGAATTTTGAAGGGAAGATATTTCCTTTTTCACCATAGCCCTCTATGGGCTTCAAAATATCCCTTTGCCAATTCCACAAGAACAGCCTTAGCGAAAGGCTTCGTGAAGAGAAAGATGTAACTCTGTGAGATGAATTAACAGAACACAGAGCAGTTTCTCAGAAAGCTTCTTTCCAGTTTTGAACGGAAGATATTTCCTTTTTCACCATAGCCCTCTAGGGGCTTCCAAATATCCCTTTGCCAATTCCACAAGAACAGCCTTAGCCAAAGGCTTCTTGAAGGGAAAGATGTAACTCTGTGAGATGAATTAACAGAACACAGAGCCGTTCTTCAGAAAGCTTCTTTCCAGTTTTGAACGGAAGATATTTCCTTTTTCACCATATCACTCTATGGGCTTCCAAATATCCATTTGCCAATTCCACAAGAACAGCCTTAGCGAAAGGCTTCGTGAAGGGAAAGATGTAACTCTGTGAGATGAATTAACAGAACAGAGAGCAGATTCTCAGAAAGCTTCTTTCGAGTTTTGAACGGAAGATATTTCCTTTTTCACCATAGCCCTCTATGGGCTTCAAAATATCCCTTTGCCAATTCCACAAGAACAGCCTTAGCGAAAGGCTTCTTGAAGGGAAAGATGTAACTCTCTGAGATGAATTAACAGAACACAGAGCCGTTCTTCAGAAAGCTTATTTCCAGTTTTGAACGGAAGATATTTCCTTTTTCACCATAGCCCTCTATGGGCTTCCAAATATCCCTTTGCCAATTCCACAGGAACAGCCTTAGCGAAAGGCTTCTTATAAGGAAAGATGTAACTCTGTGAGATGAATTAACAGAACACAGAGCAGATTCTCAGAAAGCTTCTGACCAGTTTTGACCGGAAGATATTTCCTTTTTCACCATAGCCCTCTATGGGCTTCCAAATATCCCTTTGCCAATTCCACAGGAAGGTCCTTAGCGAAAGGCTTCTTGAAGGGAAAGATGTAACTCTGTGAGATGAATTAACAGAACACAGAGGAGATTCTCAGAAAGCTTCTTTCCAGTTTTGAACGGAAGATATTTCCTTTTCCACAATAGCCCTGTTTGGGCTTCCAAATATCCCTTTGCCAATTCCACAAGAACAGCCTTAGCGAAAGGCTTCTTGAAGGGAAAGATGTATCTCTGTGAGATGAATTAACAGAACACAGAGCAGTTTCTCAGAAAGCTTCTTTCCAGTTTAGAACGGAAGATATTTCCTTTTTCACCATAGCCCTCTATGGGCTTCCAAATATCCGTTTGCCAATTCCACAAGAACAGCCTTAGCGAAAGGCTTCGTGAAGGGAAAGATGTAACTCTGTGAGCTGAAATAACAGAACAGAGAGCAGATTCTCAGAAAGCTTCTTTCCAGTTTTGAACGGAAGATATTTCCTTTTTCACCATAGCCCTCTATGGGCTTCCAAATATCCCTTTGCCAATTCCACAAGAACAGCCTTAGCGAAAGGCTTCGTGAAGGGAAAGATGTAACTCTGTGAGATGAATTGACAGAACAGAGAGCAGATTCTCAGAAAGCTTCTTTCGAGTTTTGAACGGAAGATATTTCCTTTTTCACCATAGCCCTCTAAGGGCTTCCAAATATCCCTTTGCCAATTCCACAAGAACAGCCTTAGCGAAAGTCTTCTTGAAGGGAAAGATGTAACTCTGTGAGATGAAATAACAGAACACAGAGCAGTTTCTCAGAAATCTTCTTTCGAGTTTTGAACGGAAGATATTTCCTTTTTCACCAGAGCCCTCTATGGGCTTCCAAATATCCCTCTGCCAATTCCACAAGAACAGCCTTAGCGAAAGCCTTCTTGAAGGGAAAGATGTAACTCTCTGAGATGAATTAACAGAAAACAGAGCCGTTCTTCTGAAAGCTTCTTTCTAGTTTTGAACGGAAGATATTTCCTTTTTCACCATAGCCCTCTATGGGCTTCCAAATATCCCTTTGCCAATTCCACAAGAATAGCCTTAGCGAAAGGCTTCTTGAAGGGAAAGATGTAACTCTGTGAGATGAATTTACAGAACACAGAGCAGTTTCTCAGAAAGCTTCTTTCCAGTTTTGAAAGGAAGATATTTCCTTTTTCACCATAGCCCTCTATGGGGTTCCAAATATCCCTTTGCAAATTCCACAGGAAGGTCCTTAGCGAAAGGCTTCTTCAAGGGAAAGATGTAACTCTGTGAGATGAATTAACAGAACACAGAGCAGTTTCTCAGAAAGCTTCTTTCCAGTTTTCAACGGAAGATATTTCCTTTTCCACAATAGCCCTCTTTGGGCGTCCAAATATCCCTTTGCCAATTCCACAAGAACAGCCTTAGCGAAAGGCTTCTTGAAGGGAAAGATGTATCTCTGTGAGATGAAATAACAGGACACAGAGCAGTTTCTCAGAAAGCTTCTTTCCAGTTTAGAACGGAAGATATTTCCTTTTTCACCATAGCCCTCTATGGGCTTCCAAATATCCGTTTGCCAATTCCACAAGAACAGCCTTAGCGAAAGGCATCTAGAAGGGAAAGATGTGACTCTGTGAGATGAATTAAAAGAACACAGAGCCGTTCTTCAGAAAGCTTCTTTCCGGTTTTGAACGGAAGATATTTCCTTTTTCACCATAGCCCTCTAGGGGCTTCCAAATATCCCTTTGCCAATTCCACAAGAACAGCCTTAGCGAAAGGCTTCTTGGAAGGAAAGATGTAACTCTGTGAGATGAATTAACAGAACACAGAGCAGTTTCTCAGAAAGCTTCTTTCCAGTTTTGAACGGAAGATATTTCCTTTTTCACCATAGCCCTCTATGGGCTTCCAAATATCCCTTTGCCAATTCCACAGGAAGGGCCTTAGCGAAAGGCTTCTTGAAGGGAAAGATGTAACTCTGTGAGATAAATTAACAGAACACAGAGCAGTTTCTCAGAAAGCTTCTTTCCAGTTTTGAACGGAAGATATTTCCTTTTCCACAATAGCCCTCTTTGGGCTTCCAAATATCCCTTTGCCAATTCCACAAGAACAGACTTAGCGAAAGGCTTCTTGAAGGGAAAGATGTATCTCTGTGAGATGAATTAACAGAACACAGAGCAGTTTCTCAGAAAGCTTCTTTCCAGTTTAGAACGGAAGATATTTCCTTTTTCACCATAGCCCTCTATGGGCTTCCGAATATCCGTTTGCCAATTCCACAAGAACAGCCTTAGCGAAAGGCTTCTTGAAAGGAAAGATGTAACTCTGTGAGATGAATTAACAGAACACAGAGCAGATTCTCTGAAAGCTTCTTTCGAATTTTGAAGGGAAGATATTTCCTTTTTCACCATAGCCCTCTATGGGCTTCAAAATATCCCTTTGCCAATTCCACAAGAACAGCCTTAGCGAAAGGCTTCTTGAAGAGAATGATGTAACTCTGTGAGATGAATTAACAGAACACAGAGCAGTTTCTCAGAAAGCTTCTTTCCAGTTTTGAACGGAAGATATTTCCTTTTTCACCATAGCCCTCTATGGGCTTCCAAATATCCCTTTGCCAATTCCACAAGAACAGCCTTAGCGAAAGGCTTCTTGAAGGGAAAGATGTAACTCTGTGAGATGAATTAACAGAACACAGAGCAGTTTCTCAGAAAGCTTCTTTCCAGTTTTGAACGGAAGATATTTCCTTTTTCACCATAGCCCTCTAGGGGTTCCAAATATCCCTTTGCCAATTCCACAAGAATAGCCTTAGCGAAAGGCTTCTTGAGGGGAAAGATGTAACTCTGTGAGATGAACTAACAGAACACAGAGCAGATTCTCAGAAAGTTTCTTTCCAGTTTAGAAGGGAAGATATTTCCTTTTTCACCATAGCCCTCTATGTGCTTCCAAATATCTCTTTGCCAATTCCACAAGAATAGGCTTAGCGAAAGGCTTCTTGAAGGGAAAAATGTAACTCTCTGAGATGAATTAACAGAACACAGAGCAGTTTCTCAGAAAGCTTCTTTTTCAGTTTTGAACGGAATATATTTCCTTTTTCACCATAGCCCTCTATGGGGTTCCAAATATCCCTTTGCCAATTCCACAAGAACAGCCTTAGCGAAAGGCTTCTTGAAGGGAAAGATGTAACTCTGTGAGATGAATTAACAGAACACAGAGCCGTTCTTCAGAAAGCTTCTTTCCAGTTTTGAACGGAAGATATTTCATTTTCACCATAGCCCTCTATGGGCTTCCAAATGTCCCTTTGCCAATTCCACAAGAACAGCCTTAGCGAAAGGCTTCTTGAAGGGAAAGATGTAAGTCTGTGAGATGAATTAACGGAACACAGAGCCGTTCTTCAGAAAGCTTCTTTCCAGTTTTGAACGGAAGATATTTCCTTTTTCACCATAGCCCTCTATGGGCTTCCAAATATCCCTTTGCCAATTCCACAAGAACAGCCTTAGCGAAAGGCTTCTTATAAGGAAAGATGTAACTCTGTGAGATGAATTAACAGAACACAGAGCAGATTCTCAGAAAGCTTCTTTCCAGTTTTGAACGGAAGATATTTCCTTTTTCACCATAGCCCTCTATGGGGTTCCAAATATCCCTTTGCCAATTCCACAGGAAGGTCCTTAGCGAAAGGCTTCTGGAAGGGAAATATGTAACTCTGTGAGATGAATTAACAGAACACAGGGCAGTTTCTCAAAAAGCCTCTTTCCAGTTTTCAACGGAAGATATTTCCTTTTCCACAATAGCCCTCTTTGGGCTTCCAAATATACCTTTGCCAATTCCACAAGAACAGCCTTAGCGAAAGGCTTCTTGAAGGGAAAGGTGTATCTCCGTGACATGAATTAACAGAACACAGAGCAGTTTCTCAGAAAGCTTCTTTCCAATTTTGAACGGAAGATATTTCCTTTTTCACCATAGCCCTCTATGGGCTTCCAAATATCCGTTTGCCAATTCCACAAGAACAGCCTTAGCGAAAGGCTTCGTGAAGGGAAAGATGTAACTCTCTGAGATGAATTAACAGAACACAGAGCAGATTCTCAGAAAGCTTCTTTCCAGTTTTGAACGGAAGATATTTCCTTTTTCACCATAGCCCTCTATGGGCTTCCAAATATCCCTTTGCCAATTCCACAAGAACAGCCTTAGCGAAAGGCTTCGTGAAGGGAAAGATGTAACTCTGTGAGATGAATTGACAGAACAGAGAGCAGATTCTCAGAAAGCTTCTTTCGAGTTTTGAACGGAAGATATTTCCTTTTTCACCATAGCCCTCTATGGGCTTCCAAATATACCTTTGCCAATTCCACAAGAACAGCCTTAGCGAAAGGCTTCTTGAAGGGAAAGGTGTATCTCCGTGACATGAATTAACAGAACACAGAGCAGTTTCTCAGAAAGCTTCTTTCCAGTTTTGAACGGAAGATATTTCCTTTTTCACCATAGCCCTCTATGGGCTTCCAAATATCCGTTTGCCAATTCCACAAGAACAGCCTTAGCGAAAGGCTTCGTGAAGGGAAAGATGTAACTCTCTGAGATGAATTAACAGAACACAGAGCAGATTCTCAGAAAGCTTCTTTCCAGTTTTGAACGGAAGATATTTCCTTTTTCACCATAGCCCTCTATGGGCTTCCAAATATCCCTTTGCCAATTCCACAAGAACAGCCTTAGCGAAATGCTACGTGAAGGGAAAGATGTAACTCTGTGAGATGAATTGACAGAACAGAGTGCAGATTCTCAGAAAGCTTCTTTCGAGTTTTGAACGGAAGATATTTCCTTTTTCACCATACCCCTCTATGGGCTTCCAAATATCCCTTTGCCAATTCCACAAGAACAGCCTTAGCGAAAGGCTTCTTGAAGGGAAAGATGTAACTCTGTGAGATGAAATAACAGAACACAGAGCAGTTTCTCAGAAAGCTTCTTTCGAGTTTTGAACGGAAGATATTTCCTTTTTCACCATAGCCCTCTATGGGCTTCCATATATCCCTTTGCCAATTCCACAAGAACAGCCTTAGCGAAAGGCTTCTTGAAGGGAAAGATGTAACTCTCTGAGATGAATTAACAGAACACAGAGCCGTTCTTCAGAAAGCTTCTTTCTAGTTTTGAACGGAAGATATTTCCTTTTTCACCGTAGCCCTCTATGGGGTTTCAAATATCCCTTTGCCAATTCCACAGGAAGGGCCTTAGCGAAAGGCTTCTTCAAGGGAAAGATGTAACTCTGTGAGATGAATTAACAGAACACAGAGCAGTTTCTCAGGAAGTTTCTTTCCAGTTTTCAACGGAAGATATTTCCGTTTCCACAATAGCCCTCTTTGGGCTTCCAAATATACCTTTGCCAATTCCACAAGAACAGCCTTAGCGAAAGGCTTCGTGAACGGAAAGATGTAACTCGGTGAGATGAAATAACAGAACACAGAGAAGTTTCTCAGAAAGCTTCTTTCCAGTTTTGAACGGAAGATATTTCCTTTTTCACCATAGCCCTCTATGGGCTTCCAAATATCCCTTTGCCAATTCCACAAGAACAGCCTTAGCGAAAGGCTTCGTGAAGGGAAAGATGTAACTCTGTGAGATGAATTAACAGAACACAGAGCAGTTTCTCAGAAAGCTTCTTTCGAGTTTTGAACGGAAGATATTTCCTTTTTCACCATCGCCCTCTATGGGCTTCCAAATATCCCGTTGCCAATTCCACAAGAACAGCCTTAGCGAAAGGCTTCTTGAAGGGAAAGATGTAACTCTGTGAGATGAAATAACAGAACACAGAGAAGTTTCTCAGAAAGCTTCTTTCCAGTTTTGAACGGAAGATATTTCCTTTTTCACCATAGCCCTCTATGGGGTTCCAAATATCCCTTTGCCAATTCCACAAGAACAGCCTTAGCGAAAGGCTTCTTGAAAGGAGAGATGTAACTCTGTGAGATGAATTAACAGAACACAGAGCAGGTTCTCTGAAACTTTCTTTCCGGTTTTGAAGGGAAGATATTTCCTTTTTCACCATAGCCCTCTATGGGCTTCCAAATATCCCTTTGCCAATTCCACAAGAACAGCCTTAGCGAAAAGCTTCTTGAAGGGAAAGATGTAACTCTGTGAGATAAATTAACAGAACACAGAGCAGTTTCTCAGAAAGATTCTTTCCAGTTTTGAACGGAAGATATTTCCTTTTCCACAAGAGCCCTCTTTGGCCTTCCAAATATCCCTTTGCCAATTCCACAAGAACAGCCTTAGCGAAAGGCTTCTTGAGGGGAAAGATGTATCTCTGTGAGATGAATTAACAGAACACAGAGCAGTTTCTCAGAAAGCTTCTTTCCAGTTTAGAACGGAAGATATTTCCTTTTTCACCATAGCCCTCTATGGGCTTCCGAATATCCGTTTGCCAATTCCACAAGAACAGCCTTAGCGAAAGGCTTCTTGAAAGGAAAGATGTAACTCTGTGAGATGAATTAACAGAACACAGAGCAGATTCTCTGAAAGCTTCTTTCGAATTTTGAAGGGAAGATATTTCCTTTTTCACCATAGCCCTCTATGGGCTTCAAAATATCCCTTTGCCAATTCCACAAGAACAGCCTTAGCGAAAGGCTTCTTGAAGAGAATGATGTAACTCTGTGAGATGAATTAACAGAACACAGAGCAGTTTCTCAGAAAGCTTCTTTCCAGTTTTGAACGGAAGGTATTTCCTTTTTCACCATAGCCCTCTATGGGCTTCCAAATATCCCTTTGCCAATTCCACAAGAACAGCCTTAGCGAAAGGCTTCTTGAAGGGAAAGATGTAACTCTGTGAGATGAATTAACAGAACACAGAGCAGTTTCTCAGAAAGCTTCTTTCCAGTTTTGAACGGAAGATATTTCCTTTTTCACCATAGCCCTCTAGGGGTTCCAAATATCCCTTTGCCAATTCCACAAGAATAGCCTTAGCGAAAGGCTTCTTGAGGGGAAAGATGTAACTCTGTGAGATGAACTAACAGAACACAGAGCAGATTCTCAGAAAGTTTCTTTCCAGTTTAGAAGGGAAGATATTTCCTTTTTCACCATAGCCCTCTATGTGCTTCCAAATATCTCTTTGCCAATTCCACAAGAATAGGCTTAGCGAAAGGCTTCTTGAAGGGAAAAATGTAACTCTCTGAGATGAATTAACAGAACACAGAGCAGTTTCTCAGAAAGCTTCTTTTTCAGTTTTGAACGGAATATATTTCCTTTTTCACCATAGCCCTCTATGGGGTTCCAAATATCCCTTTGCCAATTCCACAAGAACAGCCTTAGCGAAAGGCTTCTTGAAGGGAAAGATGTAACTCTGTGAGATGAATTAACAGAACACAGAGCCGTTCTTCAGAAAGCTTCTTTCCAGTTTTGAACGGAAGATATTTCCTTTTTCACCATAGCCCTCTATGGGCTTCCAAATGTCCCTTTGCCAATTCCACAAGAACAGCCTTAGCGAAAGGCTTCTTGAAGGGAAAGATGTAAGTCTGTGAGATGAATTAACGGAACACAGAGCCGTTCTTCAGAAAGCTTCTTTCCAGTTTTGAACGGAAGATATTTCCTTTTTCACCATAGCCCTCTATGGGCTTCCAAATATCCCTTTGCCAATTCCACAAGAACAGCCTTAGCGAAAGGCTTCTTATAAGGAAAGATGTAACTCTGTGAGATGAATTAACAGAACACAGAGCAGATTCTCAGAAAGCTTCTTTCCAGTTTTGAACGGAAGATATTTCCTTTTTCACCATAGCCCTCTATGGGGTTCCAAATATCCCTTTGCCAATTCCACAGGAAGGTCCTTAGCGAAAGGCTTCTGGAAGGGAAATATGTAACTCTGTGAGATGAATTAACAGAACACAGGGCAGTTTCTCAGAAAGCTTCTTTCCAGTTTTGAACGGAAGATATTTCCTTTTTCACCATAGCCCTCTATGGGCTTCCAAATATCCCTTTGCCAATTCCACAAGAACAGCCTTAGCGAAAGGCTTCGTGAAGGGAAAGATGTAACTCTGTGAGATGAATTGACAGAACAGAGAGCAGATTCTCAGAAAGCTTCTTTCGAGTTTTGAACGGAAGATATTTCCTTTTTCACCATAGCCCTCTATGGGCTTCCAAATATACCTTTGCCAATTCCACAAGAACAGCCTTAGCGAAAGGCTTCTTGAAGGGAAAGGTGTATCTCCGTGACATGAATTAACAGAACACAGAGCAGTTTCTCAGAAAGCTTCTTTCCAGTTTTGAACGGAAGATATTTCCTTTTTCACTATAGCCCTCTATGGGCTTCCAAATATCCGTTTGCCAATTCCACAAGAACAGCCTTAGCGAAAGGCTTCGTGAAGGGAAAGATGTAACTCTCTGATATGAATTAACAGAACACAGAGCAGATTCTCAGAAAGCTTCTTTCCAGTTTTGAACGGAAGATATTTCCTTTTTCACCATAGCCCTCTATGGGCTTCCAAATATCCCTTTGCCAATTCCACAAGAAAAGCCTTAGCGAAAGGCTACGTGAAGGGAAAGATGTAACTCTGTGAGATGAATTGACAGAACAGAGTGCAGATTCTCAGAAAGCTTCTTTCGAGTTTTGAACGGAAGATATTTCCTTTTTCACCATACCCCTCTATGGGCTTCCAAATATCCCTTTGCCAATTCCACAAGAACAGCCTTAGCGAAAGGCTTCTTGAAGGGAAAGATGTAACTCTGTGAGATGAAATAACAGAACACAGAGCAGTTTCTCAGAAAGCTTCTTTCGAGTTTTGAACGGAAGATATTTCCTTTTTCACCATAGCCCTCTATGGGCTTCCATATATCCCTTTGCCAATTCCAGAAGAACAGCCTTAGCGAAAGGCTTCTTGAAGGGAAAGATGTAACTCTCTGAGATGAATTAACAGAACACAGAGCCGTTCTTCAGAAAGCTTCTTTCTAGTTTTGAACGGAAGATATTTCCTTTTTCACCATAGCCCTCTATGGGGTTTCAAATATCCCTTTGCCAATTCCACAGGAAGGGCCTTAGCGAAAGGCTTCTTCAAGGGAAAGATGTAACTCTGTGAGATGAATTAACAGAACACAGAGCAGTTTCTCAGGAAGTTTCTTTCCAGTTTTCAACGGAAGATATTTCCGTTTCCACAATAGCCCCCTTTGGGCTTCCAAATATACCTTTGCCAATTCCACAAGAACAGCCTTAGCGAAAGGCTTCTTGAAGGGAAAGATGTATCTCTGTGAGTTGAATTAACAGAACACAGAGCAGTTTTTCAGAAAGCTTCTTTCCAGTTTAGAACGGAAGATATTTCCTTTTTCACCATAGCCCTCTAGGGGTTCCAAATATCCCTTTGCCAATTCCACAAGAATAGCCTTAGCGAAAGGCTTCTTGAGGGGAAAGATGTAACTCTGTGAGATGAACTAACAGAACACAGAGCAGATTCTCAGAAAGTTTCTTTCCAGTTTAGAAGGGAAGATATTTCCTTTTTCACCATAGCCCTCTATGTGCTTCCAAATATCTCTTTGCCAATTCCACAAGAATAGGCTTAGCGAAAGGCTTCTTGAAGGGAAAAATGTAACTCTCTGAGATGAATTAACAGAACACAGAGCAGTTTCTCAGAAAGCTTCTTTTTCAGTTTTGAACGGAATATATTTCCTTTTTCACCATAGCCCTCTATGGGGTTCCAAATATCCCTTTGCCAATTCCACAAGAACAGCCTTAGCGAAAGGCTTCTTGAAGGGAAAGATGTAACTCTGTGAGATGAATTAACAGAACACAGAGACGTTCTTCAGAAAGCTTCTTTCCAGTTTTGAACGGAAGATATTTCCTTTTTCACCATAGCCCTCTATGGGCTTCCAAATGTCCCTTTGCCAATTCCACAAGAACAGCCTTAGCGAAAGGCTTCTTGAAGGGAAAGATGTAAGTCTGTGAGATGAATTAACGGAACACAGAGCCGTTCTTCAGAAAGCTTCTTTCCAGTTTTGAACGGAAGATATTTCCTTTTTCACCATAGCCCTCTATGGGCTTCCAAATATCCCTTTGCCAATTCCACAAGAACAGCCTTAGCGAAAGGCTTCTTATAAGGAAAGATGTAACTCTGTGAGATGAATTAACAGAACACAGAGCAGATTCTCAGAAAGCTTCTTTCCAGTTTTGAACGGAAGATATTTCCTTTTTCACCATAGCCCTCTATGGGGTTCCAAATATCCCTTTGCCAATTCCACAGGAAGGTCCTTAGCGAAAGGCTTCTGGAAGGGAAATATGTAACTCTGTGAGATGAATTAACAGAACACAGGGCAGTTTCTCAGAAAGCCTCTTTCCAGTTTTCAACGGAAGATATTTCCTTTTCCACAATAGCCCTCTTTGGGCTTCCAAATATACCTTTGCCAATTCCACAAGAACAGCCTTAGCGAAAGGCTTCTTGAAGGGAAAGGTGTATCTCCGTGACATGAATTAACAGAACACAGAGCAGTTTCTCAGAAAGCTTCTTTCCAGTTTTGAACGGAAGATATTTCCTTTTTCACCATAGCCCTCTATGGGCTTCCAAATATCCGTTTGCCAATTCCACAAGAACAGCCTTAGCGAAAGGCTTCGTGAAGGGAAAGATGTAACTCTCTGAGATGAATTAACAGAACACAGAGCAGATTCTCAGAAAGCTTCTTTCCAGTTTTGAACGGAAGATATTTCCTTTTTCACCATAGCCCTCTATGGGCTTCCAAATATCCCTTTGCCAATTCCACAAGAACAGCCTTAGCGAAAGGCTTCGTGAAGGGAAAGATGTAACTCTGTGAGATGAATTGACAGAACAGAGAGCAGATTCTCAGAAAGCTTCTTTCGAGTTTTGAACGGAAGATATTTCCTTTTTCACCATAGCCCTCTATGGGCTTCCAAATATACCTTTGCCAATTCCACAAGAACAGCCTTAGCGAAAGGCTTCTTGAAGGGAAAGGTGTATCTCCGTGACATGAATTAACAGAACACAGAGCAGTTTCTCAGAAAGCTTCTTTCCAGTTTTGAACGGAAGATATTTCCTTTTTCACCATAGCCCTCTATGGGCTTCCAAATATCCGTTTGCCAATTCCACAAGAACAGCCTTAGCGAAAGGCTTCGTGAAGGGAAAGATGTAACTCTCTGAGATGAATTAACAGAACACAGAGCAGATTCTCAGAAAGCTTCTTTCCAGTTTTGAACGGAAGATATTTCCTTTTTCACCATAGCCCTCTATGGGCTTCCAAATATCCCTTTGCCAATTCCACAAGAACAGCCTTAGCGAAAGGCTACGTGAAGGGAAAGATGTAACTCTGTGAGATGAATTGACAGAACAGAGTGCAGATTCTCAGAAAGCTTCTTTCGAGTTTTGAACGGAAGATATTTCCTTTTTCACCATACCCCTCTATGGGCTTCCAAATATCCCTTTGCCAATTCCACAAGAACAGCCTTAGCGAAAGGCTTCTTGAAGGGAAAGATGTAACTCTGTGAGATGAAATAACAGAACACAGAGCAGTTTCTCAGAAAGCTTCTTTCGAGTTTTGAACGGAAGATATTTCCTTTTTCACCATAGCCCTCTATGGGCTTCCATATATCCCTTTGCCAATTCCACAAGAACAGCCTTAGCGAAAGGCTTCTTGAAGGGAAAGATGTAACTCTCTGAGATGAATTAAGCAGAACACAGAGCCGTTCTTCAGAAAGCTTCTTTCTAGTTTTGAACGGAAGATATTTCCTTTTTCACCATAGCCCTCTATGGGGTTTCAAATATCCCTTTGCCAATTCCACAGGAAGGGCCTTAGCGAAAGGCTTCTTCAAGGGAAAGATGTAACTCTGTGAGATGAATTAACAGAACACAGAGCAGTTTCTCAGGAAGTTTCTTTCCAGTTTTCAACGGAAGATATTTCCGTTTCCACAATAGCCCTCTTTGGGCTTCCAAATATACCTTTGCCAATTCCACAAGAACAGCCTTAGCGAACGGCTTCTTGAAGGGAAAGATGTATCTCTGTGAGTTGAATTAACAGAACACAGAGCAGTTTTTCAGAAAGCTTCTTTCCAGTTTAGAACGGAAGATATTTCCTTTTTCACCATAGCCCTCTAAGGGCTTCCAAATATCCGTTTGCCAATTCCACAAGAACAGCCTTAGCGAAAGGCTTCGTGAAGGGAAAGATGTAACTCTGTGACATGAATTAACAGAACAGAGAGCAGATTCTCAGAAAGCTTCTTTCCAGTATTGAAGGGAAGATATTTCCTTTTTCACCATAGACCTCTATGGGCTTCCAAATATCCCTTTGCCAATTCCACAAGAACAGCCTTAGCGAAAGGCTTCGTGAACGGAAAGATGTAACTCTGTGAGATGAAATAACAGAACACAGAGAAGTTTCTCAGAAAGCTTCTTTCCAGTTTTGAACGGAAGATATTTCCTTTTTCACCATAGCCCTCTATGGGCTTCCAAATATCCCTTTGCCAATTCCACAAGAACAGCCTTAGCGAAAGGCTTCTTGAAGGGAAAGATGTAACTCTGTGAGGTGAATTAACAGAACACAGAGCAGTTTCTCAGAAAGCTTCTTTCGAGTTTTGAACGGAAGATATTTCCTTTTTCACCATCGCCCTCTATGGGCTTCCAAATATCCCGTTGCCAATTCCACAAGAACAGCCTTAGCGAAAGGCTTCTTGAAGGGAAAGATGTAACTCTGTGAGATGAAATAACAGAACACAGAGCAGATTCTCAGAAAGCTTCTTTCCAGTTTTGAACGGAAGATAATTCCTTTTTCACCATAGCCCTCTATGGGGTTCCAAATATCCCTTTGCCAATTCCACAAGAACAGCCTTAGCGAAAGGCTTCTTGAAAGGAGAGATGTAACTCTGTGAGATGAATTAACAGAACACAGAGCAGGTTCTCTGAAACTTTCTTTCCGGTTTTGAAGGGAAGATATTTCCTTTTTCACCATAGCCCTCTATGGGCTTCCAAATATCCCTTTGCCAATTCCACAAGAACAGCCTTAGCGAAAGGCTTCTTGAAGGGAAAGATATAACTCTGTGAGATGAATTAACAGAACACAGAGCAGTTTCTCAGAAAGCTTCTTTCCAGTTTTGAACGGAAGATATTTCCTTTTTCACCATAGCCCTCTATGGGCTTCCAAATATCCCTTTGCCAATTCCACAAGAACAGCCTTAGAGAAAGTCTTCTTGAAGGGAAAGATGTAACTCTGTGAGATGAATTAACAGAACACAGAGCCTTTCTTCAGAAAGCTTCTTTCCAGTTTTGAACGGAAGATATTTCCTTTTTCACCGTAGCCCTCTATGGGTTTCCAAATATCCCTTTGCCAATTCCACAAGAACAGCCTTAGCGAAAGGCTTCTTATAAGGAAAGATGTAACTCTGCGAGATGAATTAACAGAACACAGAGCAGATTCTCAGAAAGCTTCTTCCCAGTTTGGAACGGAAGATATTTCCTTTTTCACCATAGCCCTCTATGGGCTTCCAAATATCCCTTTGCCAATTCCACAGGAAGGTCCTTAGCGAAAGGCTTCTTGAAGGGAAAGATGTAACTCTGTGAGATGAATTAACAGAACACAGAGCAGTTTCTCAGAAAGCTTCTTTCCAGTTTTCAACGGAAGATATTTCCTTTTGCACAATAGCCCTCTTTGGGCTTCCAAATATCCCTTTGCCAATTCCACAAGAACAGCCTTAGCGAAAGGCTTCTTGAAGGGAAAGATGTAACTCTGTGAGATGAATTAACAGAACACAGAGCAGTTTCTCAGAAAGCTTCTTTCCAGTTTTGAACGGAAGATATTTCCTTTTTCACCATAGCCCTCTATGGGCTTCCAAATATCCCTTTGCCAATTCCACAAGAACAGCCTTAGCGAAAGGCTTCGTGAAGGGAAAATGTAACTCTGTGAGATGAATTAACAGAACAGAGAGCAGATTCTCAGAAAGCTTCTTTCCAGTTTAGAACGGAAGATATTTCCTTTTTCACCATAGCCCTCTATGGGCTTCCCAATATCCGTTTGCCAATTCCACAAGAACATCCTTAGCGAAAGGCCTCTCGAAGGGAAAGATGTAACTCTGTGAGATGTATTAGAAGAACACAGAGCCGTTCTTCAGAAAGCTTCTTTCCAGTTTTGAACGGAATATATTTCCCTTTTCACCATAGCCCTCTATGAGCTTCCAAATATCTCTTTGCCAATTCCACAAGAACAGCCTTAGCGAAAGGCTTCTTGAAAGGAAAGATGTAACTCTGTGAGATGAATTAACAGAACACACAGCAGTTTCTCAGAAAGCTTCTTTCCAGTTTTGAACGGAAGATATTTCCTTTTTCACCATAGCCCTCTATGGGCTTCCAAATATCCCTTTGCCTATTCCACAGGATGAGCCTTAGCGAAAGGCTTCTTGAAGGGAAAGATGTAACTCTGTGAGATGAATTAAGAGAACACAGAGTAGTTTCTCAGAAAGCTTCTTTCCAGTTTTCAACGGAAGATATTACCTTTTCCACAATAGCCCTCTTTGGGCTTCCAATTATCACTTTGCCAATTCCACAAGAACAGCCTTAGCGAAAGGCTTCGTGAAGAGAAAATGTAACTCTGTGAGATGAATTAACAGAACAGAGAGCAGATTCTCATAAGCTTCTTTCCACTTTTGAACGGAAGATATTTCCTTTGTCACCATAGCCCTCTATGGGCTTCAAAATATCCCTTTGCCAATTCCACAAGAACAGCCTTAGCGAAAGGCTTCTTGAAGGGAAAGATGTAACTCTGTGAGATGAAATAACAGAACACAGAGCAGTTTCTCAGAAAGCTTCTTTACGGTTTTGAACGGAAGATATTTCCTTTTTCACCATAGCCCTCTATGGGCTTCCAAATATCCCTTTGCCAATTCCACAAGAACAGCCTTAGCGAAAGGCTTCTTGAAGGGAAAGATGTAACTCCGTCAGATGAATTAACAGAACACAGAGCAGTTTCTCAGAAAGCTTCTTTCCGGTTTTGAACGGAAGATATTTCCTTTGTCACCATAGACCTCTAGGGGCTTCCAAATATCTCTTCGCCAATTCCACAAGAACAGCCTCAGCGAAAGGCTTCTTGAAGGGAAAGATGTAACTCTGTGACATGAATTAACAGAACACAAAGCAGAGTCTCAGAAAGCTTCTTTCCAGTTTTGAACGGAAGATATTTCCTTTTTCACCATAGCCCTCTATGGGCTTCCAAATATCCCTTTGCCAATTCCACAAGAACAGCCTTAGCGAAAGGCTTCTTGAGGGGAAAGATGTAACTCTGTGAGATGAACTAACAGAACACAGAGCAGATTCTCAGAAAGTTTCTTTCCAGTTTAGAAGGGAAGATATTTCCTTTTTCACCATAGCCCTCTATGTGCTTCCAAATATCTCTTTGCCAATTCCACAAGAACAGGCTTAGCGAAAGGCTTCTTGAAGGGAAAAATGTAACTCTCTGAGATGAATTAACAGAACACAGAGCAGTTTCTCAGAAAGCTTCTTTTTCAGTTTTGAACGGAAGATATTTCCTTTTTCACCATAGCCCTCTATGGGGTTCCAAATATCCCTTTGCCAATTCCACAAGAACAGCCTTAGCGAAAGGCTTCTTGAAGGGAAAGATGTAACTCTGTGAGATGAATTAACAGAACACAGAGCCGTTCTTCAGAAAGCTTCTTTCCAGTTTTGAACGGAAGATATTTCCTTTTTCACCAGAGCCCTCTATGGGCTTCCAAATATCCCTCTGCCAATTCCACAAGAACAGCCTTAGCGAAAGCCTTCTTGAAGGGAAAGATGTAACTCTCTGAGATGAATTAACAGAAAACAGAGCCGTTCTTCTGAAAGCTTCTTTCTAGTTTTGAACGGAAGATATTTCCTTTTTCACCATAGCCCTCTATAGGCTTCCAAATATCCCTTTGCCAATTCCACAAGAATAGCCTTAGCGAAAGGCTTCTTGAAGGGAAAGATGTAACTCTGTGAGATGAATTTACAGAACACAGAGCAGTTTCTCAGAAAGCTTCTTTCCAGTTTTGAAAGGAAGATATTTCCTTTTTCACCATAGCCCTCTATGGGGTTCCAAATATCCCTTTGCCAATTCCACAGGAAGGGCCTTAGCGAAAGGCTTCTTCAAGGGAAAGATGTAACTCTGTGAGATGAATTAACAGAACACAGAGCAGTTTCTCAGAAAGCTTCTTTCCAGTTTTCAACGGAAGATATTTCCTTTTCCACAATAGCCCTCTTTGGGCGTCCAAATATCCCTTTGCCAATTCCACAAGAACAGCCTTAGCGAAAGGCTTCTTGAAGGGAAAGATGTATCTCTGTGAGATGAAATAACAGGACACAGAGCAGTTTCTCAGAAAGCTTCTTTCCAGTTTAGAACGGAAGATATTTCCTTTTTCACCATAGCCCTCTATGGGCTTCCAAATATCCGTTTGCCAATTCCACAAGAACAGCCTTAGCGAAAGGCATCTTGAGGGGAAAGATGTGACTCTGTGAGATGAATTAAAAGAACACAGAGCCGTTCTTCAGAAAGCTTCTTTCCAGTTTTGAACGGAAGATATTTCCTTTTTCACCATAGCCCTCCAGGGGCTTCCAAATATCCCTTTGCCAATTCCACAAGAACAGCCTTAGCGAAAGGCTTCTTGGAAGGAAAGATGTAACTCTGTGAGATGAATTAACAGAACACAGAGCAGATTCTCAGAAAGTTTCTTTCCATTTTGAAGGGAAGATATTTCCTTTTTCACCATGGCCCTCTATGGGCTTCCAAATATCCCTTTGCCAATTCCACAAGAACAGCCTTAGAGAAAGGCTTCTTGAAAGGAAAGATGTAACTCTGTGAGATGAATTAACAGAACACAGAACAGAATCTCTGAAAGCTTCTTTCCAGTTTTGAAGGGAAGATATTTCCTTTTTCACCATAGCCCTCTATGTTCTTCCAAATATCCGCTTGCCAATTCCACAAGAACAGCCTTAGCGAAAGGCTTCTTGAAGGGAAAGATGTAACTCTGTGAGATGAATTAACAGAACACAGAGCCGTACTTCAGAAAGCTTCTTTCCAGTTTTGAACGGAAGATATTTCCTTTTTCATCGTAGCCCTCTATGGGCTTCCAAATATCCGTTTGCCAATTCCACAAGAACAGCCTTAGCGAAAGGCTTCGTGAAGGGAAAGATGTAACTCTGTCAGATGAATTAACAGAACAGAGAGCAGATTCTCAGAAAGCTTCTTTCCAGTTTTGAACGGAAGATATTTCCTTTTTCACCATAGCCCTCTATGGGCTTCCAAATATCCCTTTGCCAATTCCACAAGAACAGCCTTAGCGAAAGGCTTCGTGAAGGGAAAGATGTAACTCTGTGAGATGAATTAACAGAACACAGAGCAGTTTCTCAGAAAGCTTCTTTCGAGTTTTGAACGGAAGATATTTCCTTTTTCACCATCGCCCTCTATGGGCTTCCAAATATCCCGTTGCCAATTCCACAAGAACAGCCTTAGCGAAAGGCTTCTTGAAGGGAAAGATGTAACTCTGTGAGATGAAATAACAGAACACAGAGAAGTTTCTCAGAAAGCTTCTTTCCAGTTTTGAACGGAAGATATTTCCTTTTTCACCATAGCCCTCTATGGGGTTCCAAATATCCGTTTGCCAATTCCACAAGAACAGCTTTAGCGAAAGGCTTCTTGAAAGGAGAGATGTAACTCTGTGAGATGAATTAACAGAACACAGAGCAGGTTCTCTGAAACTTTCTTTCCGGTTTTGAAGGGAAGATATTTCCTTTTTCACCATAGCCCTCTATGGGCTTCCAAATATCCCTTTGCCAATTCCACAAGAACAGCCTTAGCGAAAGGCTTCTTGAAGGGAATGATATAACTCTGTGAGATGAATTAACAGAACACAGAGCAGTTTCTCAGAAAGCTTCTTTCCAGTTTTGAACGGAAGATATTTCCTTTTTCACCCTAGCCCTCTATGGGCTTCCAAATATCCCTTTGCCAATTCCACAAGAACAGCCTTAGCGAAAGTCTTCTTGAAGGGAAAGATGTAACTCTGTGAGATGAATTAACAGAACACAGAGCCTTTCTTCAGAAAGCTTCCTTCCAGTTTTGAACGGAAGATATTTCCTTTTTCACCGTAGCCCTCTATGGGCTTCCAAATATCCCTTTGCCAATTCCACAAGAACAGCCTTAGCGAAAGGCTTCTTATAAGGAAAGATGTAACTCTGCGAGATGAATTAACAGAACACAGAGCAGATTCTCAGAAAGCTTCTTCCCAGTTTGGAACGGAAGATATTTCCTTTTTCACCGTAGCCCTCTATGGGCTTCCAAATATCCCTTTGCCAATTCCACAGGAAGGTCCTTAGCGAAAGGCTTCTTGAAGGGAAAGATGTAACTCTGTGAGATGAATTAACAGAACACAGAGCAGTTTCTCAGAAAGCTTCTTTCCAGTTTTCAACGGAAGATATTTCCTTTTGCACAATAGCCCTCTTTGGGCTTCCAAATATCCCTTTGCCAATTCCACAAGAACAGCCTTAGCGAAAGGCTTCTTGAAGGGAAAGATGTAACTCTGTGAGATGAATTAACAGAACACAGAGCTGTTTCACAGAAAGCTTCTTTCCAGTTTTGAACGGAAGATATTTCCTTTTCCTCCATAGCCCTCTATGGGGTTCCAAATATCCCTTTGCCAATTCCACAAGAACAGCCTTAGCGAAAGGCTTCCTGAAAGGAAAGATGTAACTCTGTGAGATTAATTAAGAGAACACAGAGCGGATTCTCTGAAAGCTTCTTTCCAGTTTTGAAGGGAAGATATTTCCTTTTTCACCATAGCCCACTATGGGCTTCCAAATATCCCTTTGCCAATTCCACAAGAACAGCCTTAGCGAAAGGCTTCTTGAAGGGAAAGATGTAACTCTGTGAGATGAATTAACAGAACACAGAGCAGTTTCTCAGAAAGCTTCTTTCCAGTTTTGAACGGAAGATATTTCCTTTTTCACCATAGCCCTCTATGGGCTTCCCAATATCCGTTTGCCAATTCCACAAGAACATCCTTAGCGAAAGGCCTCTCGAAGGGAAAGATGTAACTCTGTGAGATGTATTAGAAGAACACAGAGCCGTTCTTCAGAAAGCTTCTTTCCAGTTTTGAACGGAATATATTTCCCTTTTCACCATAGCCCTCTATGAGCTTCCAAATATCTCTTTGCCAATTCCACAAGAACAGCCTTAGCGAAAGGCTTCTTGAAAGGAAAGATGTAACTCTGTGAGATGAATTAACAGAACACACAGCAGTTTCTCAGAAAGCTTCTTTCCAGTTTTGAACGGAAGATATTTCCTTTTTCACCATAGCCCTCTATGGGCTTCCAAATATCCCTTTGCCTATTCCACAGGATGAGCCTTAGCGAAAGGCTTCTTGAAGGGAAAGATGTAACTCTGTGAGATGAATTAAGAGAACACAGAGTAGTTTCTCAGAAAGCTTCTTTCCAGTTTTCAACGGAAGATATTACCTTTTCCACAATAGCCCTCTTTGGGCTTCCAATTATCACTTTGCCAATTCCACAAGAACAGCCTTAGCGAAAGGCTTCGTGAAGAGAAAATGTAACTCTGTGAGATGAATTAACAGAACAGAGAGCAGATTCTCATAAGCTTCTTTCCACTTTTGAACGGAAGATATTTCCTTTGTCACCATAGCCCTCTATGGGCTTCAAAATATCCCTTTGCCAATTCCACAAGAACAGCCTTAGCGAAAGGCTTCTTGAAGGGAAAGATGTAACTCTGTGAGATGAAATAACAGAACACAGAGCAGTTTCTCAGAAAGCTTCTTTACGGTTTTCAACGGAAGATATTTCCTTTTTCACCATAGCCCTCTATGGGCTTCCAAATATCCCTTTGCCAATTCCACAAGAACAGCCTTAGCGAAAGGCTTCTTGAAGGGAAAGATGTAACTCCGTCAGATGAATTAACAGAACACAGAGCAGTTTCTCAGAAAGCTTCTTTCCGGTTTTGAACGGAAGATATTTCCTTTGTCACCATAGACCTCTAGGGGCTTCCAAATATCTCTTCGCCAATTCCACAAGAACAGCCTTAGCGAAAGGCTTCTTGAAGGGAAAGATGTAACTCTGTGACATGAATTAACAGAACACAGAGCAGAGTCTCAGAAAGCTTCTTTCCAGTTTTGAACGGAAGATATTTCCGTTTTCACCATAGCCCTCTATGGGCTTCCAAATATCCCTTTGCCAATTCCACAAGAACAGCCTTAGCGAAAGGCTTCTTGAGGGGAAAGATGTAACTCTGTGAGATGAACTAACAGAACACAGAGCAGATTCTCAGAAAGTTTCTTTCCAGTTTAGAAGGGAAGATATTTCCTTTTTCACCATAGCCCTCTATGTGCTTCCAAATATCTCTTTGCCAATTCCACAAGAACAGCCTTAGCGAAAGGCTTCTTGAGGGGAAAGATGTAACTCTGTGAGATGAACTAACAGAACACAGAGCAGATTCTCAGAAAGTTTCTTTCCAGTTTAGAAGGGAAGATATTTCCTTTTTCACCATAGCCCTCTATGTGCTTCCAAATATCTCTTTGCCAATTCCACAAGAACAGGCTTAGCGAAAGGCTTCTTGAAGGGAAAAATGTAACTCTCTGAGATGAATTAACAGAACACAGAGCAGTTTCTCAGAAAGCTTCTTTTTCAGTTTTGAACGGAAGATATTTCCTTTTTCACCATAGCCCTCTATGGGGTTCCAAATATCCCTTTGCCAATTCCACAAGAACAGCCTTAGCGAAAGGCTTCTTGAAGGGAAAGATGTAACTCTGTGAGATGAATTAACAGAACACAGAACCGTTCTTCAGAAAGCTTCTTTCCAGTTTTGAACGGAAGATATTTCCTTTTTCACCAGAGCCCTCTATGGGCTTCCATATATCCCTCTGCCAATTCCACAAGAACAGCCTTAGCGAAAGCCTTCTTGAAGGGAAAGATGTAACTCTCTGAGATGAATTAACAGAAAACAGAGCCGTTCTTCTGAAAGCTTCTTTCTAGTTTTGAACGGAAGATATTTCCTTTTTCACCATAGCCCTCTATGGGCTTCCAAATATCCTTTGCCAATTCCACAGGAAGGGCCTTAGCGAAAGGCTTCTTCAAGGGAAAGATGTAACTCTGTGAGATGAATTAACAGAACACAGAGCAGTTTCTCAGAAAGCTTCTTTCCAGTTTTCAACGGATGATATTTCCTTTTCCACCATAGCCCTCTTTGGGCGTCCAAATATCCCTTTGCCAATTCCACAAGAACAGCCTTAGCGAAAGGCTTCTTGAAGGGAAAGATGTATCTCTGTGAGATGAAATAACAGGACACAGAGCAGTTTCTCAGAAAGCTTCTTTCCAGTTTAGAACGGAAGATATTTCCTTTTTCACCATAGCCCTCTATGGGCTTCCAAATATCCGTTTGCCAATTCCACAAGAACAGCCTTAGCGAAAGGCATCTTGAAGGGAAAGATGTGACTCTGTGAGATGAATTAAAAGAACACAGAGCCGTTCTTCAGAAAGCTTCTTTCCAGTTTTGAACGGAAGATATTTCCTTTTTCACCATAGCCCTCCAGGGGCTTCCAAATATCCCTTTGCCAATTCCACAAGAACAGCCTTAGCGAAAGGCTTCTTGGAAGGAAAGATGTAACTCTGTGAGATGAATTAACAGAACACAGAGCAGATTCTCAGAAAGTTTCTTTCCATTTTGAAGGGAAGATATTTCCTTTTTCACCATGGCCCTCTATGGGCTTCCAAATATCCCTTTGCCAATTCCACAAGAACAGCCTTAGAGAAAGGCTTCTTGAAAGGAAAGATGTAACTCTGTGAGATGAATTAACAGAACACAGAACAGATTCTCTGAAAGCTTCTTTCCAGTTTTGAAGGGAAGATATTTCCTTTTTCACCATAGCCCTCTATGGGCTTCCTAATATCCGCTTGCCAATTCCACAATAACAGCCTTAGCGAAAGGCTTCTTGAAGGGAAAGATGTAACTCTGTGAGATGCATTAACAGAACACAGAGCAGTTTCTCAGAAAGCTTCTTTCCAGTTTTGAACGGACGATATTTCCTTTTTCACCATAGCTCTCTATGGGCTTCCAAATATCCCTTTGCCAATTCCACAAGAACAGCCTTAGCGAAAGGCTTCTTGAAGGGAAAGATGTAACTCTGTGAGATGAATTAACAGAACACAGAGCCGTACTTCAGAAAGCTTCTTTCCAGTTTTGAACGGAAGATATTTCCTTTTTCATCGTAGCCCTCTATGGGCTTCCAAATATCCGTTTGCCAATTCCACAAGAACAGCCTTAGCGAAAGGCTTCGTGAAGGGAAAGATGTAACTCTGTCAGATGAATTAACAGAACAGAGAGCAGATTCTCAGAAAGCTTCTTTCCAGTTTTGAACGGAAGATATTTCCTTTTTCACCATAGCCCTCTATGGGCTTCCAAATATCCCTTTGCCAATTCCACAAGAACAGCCTTAGCGAAAGGCTTCTTGAAGGGAAAGATGTAACTCTGTGAGATGAATTAACAGAACACAGAGCAGTTTCTCAGAAAGCTTCTTTCGAGTTTTGAACGGAAGATATTTCCTTTTTCACCATCGCCCTCTATGGGCTTCCAAATATCCCGTTGCCAATTCCACAAGAACAGCCTTAGCGAAAGGCTTCTTGAAGGGAAAGATGTAACTCTGTGAGATGAAATAACAGAACACAGAGAAGTTTCTCAGAAAGCTTCTTTCCAGTTTTGAACGGAAGATATTTCCTTTTTCACCATAGCCCTCTATGGGGTTCCAAATATCCCTTTGCCAATTCCACAAGAACAGCCTTAGCGAAAGGCTTCTTGAAAGGAGAGATGTAACTCTGTGAGATGAATTAACAGAACACAGAGCAGGTTCTCTGAAACTTTCTTTCCGGTTTTGAAGGGAAGATATTTCCTTTTTCACCATAGTCCTCTATGGGCTTCCAAATATCCCTTTGCCAATTCCACAAGAACAGCCTTAGCGAAAGGCTTCTTGAAGGGAAAGATATAACTCTGTGAGATGAATTAACAGAACACAGAGCAGTTTCTCAGAAAGCTTCTTTCCAGTTTTGAACGGAAGATATTTCCTTTTTCACCATAGCCCTCTAAGGGCTTCCAAATATCCCTTTGCCAATTCCACAAGAACAGCCTTAGCGAAAGTCTTCTTGAAGGGAAAGATGTAACTCTGTGAGATGAATTAACAGAACACAGAGCCTTTCTTCAGAAAGCTTCTTTCCAGTTTTGAACGGAAGATATTTCCTTTTTCACCGTAGCCCTCTATGGGCTTCCAAATATCCCTTTGCCAATTCCACAAGAACAGCCTTAGCGAAAGGCTTCTTATAAGGAAAGATGTAACTCTGCGAGATGAATTAACAGAACACAGAGCAGATTCTCAGAAAGCTTCTTCCCAGTTTGGAACGGAAGATATTTCCTTTTTCACCATAGCCCTCTATGGGCTTCCAAATATCCCTTTGCCAATTCCACAGGAAGGTCCTTAGTGAAAGGCTTCTTGAAGGGAAAGATGTAACTCTGTGAGATGAATTAACAGAACACAGAGCAGTTTCTCAGAAAGCTTCTTTCCAGTTTTCAACGGAAGATATTTCCTTTTGCACAATAGCCCTCTTTGGGCTTCCAAATATCCCTTTGCCAATTCCACAAGAACAGCCTTAGCGAAAGGCTTCTTGAAGGGAAAGATGTAACTCTGTGAGATGAATTAACAGAACACAGAGCAGTTTCTCAGAAAGCTTCTTTCCAGTTTTGAACGGAAGATATTTCCTTTTTCACCATAGCCCTCTATGGGCTTCCAAATATCCCTTTGCCAATTCCACAAGAACAGCCTTAGCGAAAGGCTTCTTGAAGGGAAAGAAGTAACTCTGTGAGATGAATTAAGAGAACACAGTGTAGTTTCTCAGAAAGCTTCTTTCCAGTTTTCAACGGAAGATATTACCTTTTCCACAATAGCCCAGTTTGGGCTTCCAAATAACACTTTGCCAATTCCACAAGAACAGCCTTAGCGAAAGGCTTCGTGAAGGGAAAATGTAACTCTGTGAGATGAATTAACAGAACAGAGAGCAGATTCTCAGAAGCTTCTTTCCACTTTTGAACGGAAGATATTTCCTTTGTCACCATAGCCCTCTATGGGCTTCCAAATATCTCTGCCCATTCCACAAGAACAGCCTTAGCGAAAGGCTTCTTGAAGGGAAAGATGTAACTCTGTGAGATGAATTAACAGAACACAGAGCTGTTTCACAGAAAGCTTCTTTCCAGTTTTGAACGGAAGATATTTCCTTTTCCTCCATAGCCCTCTATGGGGTTCCAAATATCCCTTTGCCAATTCCACAAGAACAGCCTTAGCGAAAGGCTTCCTGAAAGGAAAGATGTAACTCTGTGAGATTAATTAAGAGAACACAGAGCGGATTCTCTGAAAGCTTCTTTCCAGTTTTGAAGGGAAGATATTTCCTTTTTCACCATAGCCCACTATGGGCTTCCAAATATCCCTTTGCCAATTCCACAAGAACAGCCTTAGCGAAAGGCTTCTTGAAGGGAAAGATGTAACTCTGTGAGATGAATTAACAGAACACAGAGCAGTTTCTCAGAAAGCTTCTTTCCAGTTTTGAACGGAAGATATTTCCTTTTTCACCGTAACCCTCTATGGGCTTCCCAATATCCGTTTGCCAATTCCACAAGAACATCCTTAGCGTAAGGGCTCTCGAAGGGAAAGATGTAACTCTGTGAGATGTATTAGAAGAACACAGAGCCGTTCTTCAGAAAGCTTCTTTCCAGTTTTGAACGGAATATATTTCCCTTTTCACCATAGCCCTCTATGAGCTTCCAAATATCTCTTTGCCAATTCCACAAGAACAGCCTTAGCGAAAGGCTTCTTGAAAGGAAAGATGTAACTCTGTGAGTTGAATTAACAGAACACACAGCAGTTTCTCAGAAAGCTTCTTTCCAGTTTTGAACGGAAGATATTTCCTTTTTCACCATAGCCCTCTATGGGCTTCCAAATATCCCTTTGCCTATTCCACAGGATGAGCCTTAGCGAAAGGCTTCTTGAAGGGAAAGATGTAACTCTGTGAGATGAATTAAGAGAACACAGAGTAGTTTCTCAGAAAGCTTCTTTCCAGTTTTCAACCGAAGATATTACCTTTTCCACAATAGCCCTCTTTGGGCTTCCAATTATCACTTTGCCAATTCCACAAGAACAGCCTTAGCGAAAGGCTTCGTGAAGAGAAAATGTAACTCTGTGAGATGAATTAACAGAACAGAGAGCAGATTCTCATAAGCTTCTTTCCACTTTTGAACGGAAGATATTTCCTTTGTCACCATAGCCCTCTATGGGCTTCAAAATATCCCTTTGCCAATTCCACAAGAACAGCCTTAGCGAAAGGCTTCTTGAAGGGAAAGATGTAACTCTGTGAGATGAAATAAGAGAACACAGAGCAGTTTCTCAGAAAGCTTCTTTACGGTTTTGAACGGAAGATATTTCCTTTTTCACCATAGCCCTCTATGGGCTTCCAAATATCCCTTTGCCAATTCCACAAGAACAGCCTTAGCGAAAGGCTTCTTGAAGGGAAAGATGTAACTCCGTCAGATGAATTAACAGAACACGGAGCAGTTTCTCAGAAAGCTTCTTTCCGGTTTTGAACGGAAGATATTTCCTTTGTCACCATAGACCTCTAGGGGCTTCCAAATATCTCTTCGCCAATTCCACAAGAACAGCCTTAGCGAAAGGCTTCTTGAAGGGAAAGATGTAACTCTGTGACATGAATTTACAGAACACAGAGCAGAGTCTCAGAAAGCTTCTTTCCAGTTTTGAACGGAAGATATTTCCTTTTTCACCATAGCCCTCTATGGGCTTCCAAATATCCCTTTGCCAATTCCACAAGAACAGCCTTAGCGAAAGGCTTCTTGAGGGGAAAGATGTAACTCTGTGAGATGAACTAACAGAACACAGAGCAGATTCTCAGAAAGTTTCTTTCCAGTTTAGAAGGGAAGATATTTCCTTTTTCACCATAGCCCTCTATGTGCTTCCAAATATCTCTTTGCCAATTCCACAAGAACAGGCTTAGCGAAAGGCTTCTTGAAGGGAAAAATGTAACTCTCTGAGATGAATTAACAGAACACAGAGCAGTTTCTCAGAAAGCTTCTTTTTCAGTTTTGAACGGAAGATATTTCCTTTTTCACCATAGCCCTCTATGGGGTTCCAAATATCCCTTTGCCAATTCCACAAGAACAGCCTTAGCGAAAGGCTTCTTGAAGGGAAAGATGTAACTCTGTGAGATGAATTAACAGAACACAGAGCCGTTCTTCAGAAAGCTTCTTTCCAGTTTTGAACGGAAGATATTTCCTTTTTCACCAGAGCCCTCTATGGGCTTCCAAATATCCCTCTGCCAATTCCACCAGAACAGCCTTAGCGAAAGCCTTCTTGAAGGGAAAGATGTAACTCTCTGAGATGAATTAACAGAAAACAGAGCCGTTCTTCTGAAAGCTTCTTTCTAGTTTTGAACGGAAGATATTTCCTTTTTCACCATAGCCCTCTATGGGCTTCCAAATATCCCTTTGCCAATTCCACAAGAATAGCCTTAGCGAAAGGCTTCTTGAAGGGAAAGATGTAACTCTGTGAGATGAATTTACAGAACACAGAGCAGTTTCTCAGAAAGCTTCTTTCCAGTTTTGAAAGGAAGATATTTCCTTTTTCACCATAGCCCTCTATGGGGTTCCAAATATCCCTTTGCCAATTCCACAGGAAGGGCCTTAGCGAAAGGCTTCTTCAAGGGAAAGATGTAACTCTGTGAGATGAATTAACAGAACACAGAGCAGTTTCTCAGAAAGCTTCTTTCCAGTTTTCAACGGAAGATATTTCCTTTTCCACAATAGCCCTCTTTGGGCGTCCAAATATTTCTTTGCCAATTCCACAAGAACAGCCTCAGCGAAAGGCTTCTTGAAGGGAAAGATGTATCTCTGTGAGATGAAGTAACAGGACACAGAGCAGTTTCTCAGAAAGCTTCTTTCCAGTTTAGAACGGAAGATATTTCCTTTTTCACCATAGCCCTCTATGGGCTTCCAAATATCCGTTTGCCAATTCCACAAGAACAGCCTTAGCGAAAGGCATCTTGAAGGGAAAGATGTGACTCTGTGAGATGAATTAAAAGAACACAGAGCCGTTCTTCAGAAAGCTTCTTTCCAGTTTTGAACGGAAGATATTTCCTTTTTCACCATAGCCCTCCAGGGGCTTCCAAATATCCCTTTGCCAATTCCACAAGAACAGCCTTAGCGAAAGGCTTCTTGGAAGGAAAGATGTAACTCTGTGAGATGAATTAACAGAACACAGAGCAGTTTCTCAGAAAGCTTCTTTCCAGTTTAGAACGGAAGATATTTCCTTTTTCACCATAGCCCTCTATGGGCTTCCAAATATCCCTTTGCCAATTCCACAGGAAGGGCCTTAGCGAAAGGCTTCTTGAAGGGAAAGATGTAACTCTGTGAGATGAATTAACAGAACACAGAGCAGTTTCTCAGAAAGCTTCTTTCCAGTTTTGAACGGAAGATATTTCCTTTTCCACAATAGCCCTCTTTGGGCTTCCAAATATCCCTTTGCCAATTCCACAAGAACAGACTTAGCGAAAGGCTTCTTGAAGGGAAAGATGTATCTCTGTGAGATGAATTAACAGAACACAGAGCAGTTTCTCAGAAAGCTTCTTTCCAGTTTAGAACGGAAGATATTTCCTTTTTCACCATAGCCCTCTATGGGTTTCCAAATATCCGTTTGCCAATTCCACAAGAACAGCCTTAGCGAAAGGCTTCTTGAAAGGAAAGATGTAACTCTGTGAGATGAATTAACAGAACACAGAGCAGATTCTCTGAAAGCTTCTTTCGAATTTTGAAGGGAAGATATTTCCTTTTTCACCATAGCCCTCTATGGGCTTCAAAATATCCCTTTGCCAATACCACAAGAACAGCCTTAGCGAAAGGCTTCTTGAAGAGAAAGATGTAACTCTGTGAGATGAATTAACAGAACACAGAGCAGTTTCTCAGAAAGCTTCTTTCCAGTTTTGAACGGAAGATATTCCCTTTTTCACCATAGCCCTCTATGGGCTTCCAAATATCCCTTTGCCAATTCCACAAGAACAGCCTTAGCGAAAGGCTTCTTGAAGGGAAAGATGTAACTCTGTGAGATGAATTAACAGAACACAGAGCAGTTTCTCAGAAAGCTTCTTTCCAGTTTTGAACGGAAGATATTTCCTTTTTCACCATAGCCCTCTAGGGGTTCCAAATATCCCTTTGCCAATTCCACAAGAATAGCCTTAGCGAAATGCTTCTTGAGGGGAAAGATGTAACTCTGTGAGATGAACTAACAGAACACAGAGCAGATTCTCAGAAAGTTTCTTTCCAGTTTAGAAGGGAAGATATTTCCTTTTACACCATAGCCCTCTATTTGCTTCCAAATATCTCTTTGCCAATTCCACAAGAACAGGCTTAGCGAAAGGCTTCTTGAAGGGAAAAATGTAACTCTCTGAGATGAATTAACAGAACACAGAGCAGTTTCTCAGAAAGCTTCTTTTTCAGTTTTGAACGGAAGATATTTCCTTTTTCACCATAGCCCTCTATGGGGTTCCAAATATCCCTTTGCCAATTCCACAAGAACAGCCTTAGCGAAAGGCTTCTTGAAGGGAAAGATGTAACTCTGTGAGATGAATTAACAGAACACAGAGCCGTTCTTCAGAAAGCTTCTTTCCAGTTTTGAACGGAAGATATTTCCTTTTTCACCATAGCCCTCTATGGGCTTCCAAATGTCCCTTTGCCAATTCCACAAGAACAGCCTTAGCGAAAGGCTTCTTATAAGGAAAGATGTAACTCTGTGAGATGAATTAACAGAACACAGAGCAGATTCTCAGAAAGCTTCTTTCCAGTTTTGAACGGAAGATATTTCCTTTTTCACCATAGCCCTCTATGGGGTTCCAAATATCCCTTTGCCAATTCCACAGGAAGGTCCTTAGCGAAAGGCTTCTGGAAGGGAAATATGTAACTCTGTGAGATGAATTAACAGAACACAGAGCAGTTTCTCAGAAAGCCTCTTTCCAGTTTTCAACGGAAGATATTTCCTTTTCCACAATAGCCCTCTTTGGGCTTCCAAATATACCTTTGCCAATTCCACAAGAACAGCCTTAGCGAAAGGCTTCTTGAAGGGAAAGGTGTATCTCCGTGACATGAATTAACAGAACACAGAGCAGTTTCTCAGAAAGCTTTTTCCAGTTTTGAACGGAAGATATTTCCTTTTTCACCATAGCCCTCTATGGGCTTCCAAATATCCGTTTGCCAATTCCACAAGAACAGCCTTAGCGAAAGGCTTCGTGAAGGGAAAGATGTAACTCTGTGAGATGAATTAACAGAACAGAGAGCAGATTCTCAGAAAGCTTCTTTCCAGTTTTGAACCGAAGATATTTCCTTTTTCACCATAGCCCTCTATGGGCTTCCAAATATCCCTTTGCCAATTCCACAAGAACAGCCTTAGCGAAAGGCTTCGTGAAGGGAAAGATGTAACTCTGTGAGATGAATTAACAGAACACAGAGCAGTTTCTCAGAAAGCTTCTTTCGAGTTTTGAACGGAAGATATTTCCTTTTTCACCATCGCCCTCTATGGGCTTCCAAATATCCCGTTGCCAATTCCACAAGAACAGCCTTAGCGAAAGGCTTCTTGAAGGGAAAGATGTAACTCTGTGAGATGAAATAACAGAACACAGAGAAGTTTCTCAGAAAGCTTCTTTCCAGTTTTGAACGGAAGATATTTCCTTTTTCACCATAGCCCTCTATGGGCTTCCAAATATCCCTTTGCCAATTCCACAAGAACAGCCTTAGCGAAAGGCTTCTTGAAAGGAGAGATGTAACTCTGTGAGATGAATTAACAGAACACAGAGCAGGTTCTCTGAAAGTTTCTTTCCGGTTTGAAGGGAAGATATTTCCTTTTTCACCATAGCCCTCTATGGGCTTCCAAATATCCCTTTGCCAATTCCACAAGAACAGCCTTAGCGAAAGGCTTCTTGAAGGGAAAGATATAACTCTGTGAGATGAATTAACAGAACACAGAGCAGTTTCTCAGAAAGCTTCTTTCCAGTTTTGAACGGAAGATATTTCCTTTTTCACCATAGCCCTCTATGGGCTTCCAAATATCCCTTTGCCAATTCCACAAGAACAGCCTTAGCGAAAGTCTTCTTGAAGGGAAAGATGTAACTCTGTGAGATGAATTAACAGAACACAGAGCCTTTCTTCAGAAAGCTTCTTTCCAGTTTTGAACGGAAGATATTTCCTTTTTCACCGTAGCCCTCTATGGGCTTCCAAATATCCCTTTGCCAATTCCACAAGAACAGCCTTACCGAAAGGCTTCTTATAAAGAAAGATGTAACTCTGTGAGATGAATTAACAGAACACAGAGCAGATTCTCTGAAAGCTTCTTTCCAGTTTTGAAGGGAAGATATTTCCTTTTTCACCATAGCCCACTATGGGCTTCCAAATATCCCTTTGCCAATTCCACAAGAACAGCCTTAGCGAAAGGCTTCTTGAAGGGAAAGATGTAACTCTGTGAGATGAATTAACAGAACACAGAGCAGATTCTCAGAAAGCTTCTTTCCAGTTTTGAACGGAAGATATTTCCTTTTTCACCATAGCCCTCTATGGGCTTCCAAATATCCCTTTGCCAATTCCACAAGAACAGCCTTAGCGAAAGGCTTCTTGAAGGGAAAGATGTAACTCTGTGAGATGAATTAACAGAACACAGAGCAGATTCTCGGAAAGCTTCTTTCCAGTTTTGAACGGAGGATATTTCCTTTTTCACCATAGCCCTCTATGGGCTTCCAAATATCCCTTTGCCAATTCCACAGGAAGGTCCTTAGCGAAAGGCTTCTTGAAGGGAAAGATGTAAATCTGTGAGATGAATTAACAGAACACAGAGCGGTTTCTCAGAAAGCTTCTTTCCAGTTTTCAACTGAAGATATTTCCTTTTCCACAATAGCCCTCTTTGGGCTTCCAAATATCCCTTTGCCAATTCCACAAGAACAGCCTTAGCGAAAGGCTTCTTGAAGGGAAAGATGTATCTCTGTGAGATGAATTAATAGAACACAGAGCAGTTTCTCAGCAAGCTTCTTTCCAGTTTAGAACGGAAGATATTTCCTTTTTCACCATAGCCCTCTATGGGCTTCCAAATATCCGTTTGCCAGTTCCACAAGAACAGCCTTAGCGAAAGGCTTCATGAAGGGAAAGATGTAACTCTGTGAGATGAATTAACAGAACAGAATGCAGATTCTCAGAAAGCTTCTTTCCACTTTTGAACGGAAGATATCTCCTTTTTCACCATAGCCCTCTATGGGCTTCCAAATATCCCTTTGCCAATTCCACAAGAACAGCCTTAGCGAAAGGCTTCGTGAAGGGAAAGATGTAACTCTGTGAGATGAATTAACACAACAGAGAGCAGTTTCTCAGAAAGCTTCTTTCGAGTTTTGAACGGAAGATATTTCCTTTTTCACCATAGCCCTCTATGGGCTTCCAAATATCCCTTTGCCAATTCCACAAGAACAGCCTTAGCGAAAGGCTTCTTATAAGGAAAGATGTAACTCTGTGAGATGAATTAACAGAACACAGAGCAGATTCTCAGAAAGCTTCTTCCCAGTTTGGAACCGAAGATATTTCCTTTTTCACCATAGCCCTCTATGGGCTTCCAAATATCCCTTTGCCAATTCCACAGGAAGGTCCTTAGCGAAAGGCTTCTTGAAGGCAAAGATGTAACTCTGTGAGATGAATTAACAGAACACAGAGCAGTTTCTCAGAAAGCTTCTTTCCAGTTTTCAACGGAAGATATTTCCTTTTGCACAATAGCCCTCTTTGGGCTTCCAAATATCCCTTTGCCAATTCCACAAGAACAGCCTTAGCGAAAGGCTTCTTGAAGGGAAAGATGTAACTCTGTGAGATGAATTAACAGAACACATAGCAGTTTCTCAGAAAGCTTCTTTCCAGTTTTGAACGGAAGATATTTCCTTTTTCACCATAGCCCTCTATGGGCTTCCAAATATCCCTTTGCCAATTCCACAAGAACAGCCTTAGCGAAAGGCTTCTTGAAGGGAAAGAAGTAACTCTGTGAGATGAATTAAGAGAACACAGTGTAGTTTCTCAGAAAGCTTCTTTCCAGTTTTCAACGGAAGATATTACCTTTTCCACAATAGCCCTCTTTGGGCTTCCAAATATCACTTTGCCAATTCCACAAGAACAGCCTTAGCGAAAGGCTTCGTGAAGGGAAAATGTAACTCTGTGAGATGAATTAACAGAACAGAGAGCAGATTCTCAGAAGCTTCTTTCCACTTTTGAACGGAAGATATTTCCTTTGTCACCATAGCCCTCTATGGGCTTCCAAATATCTCTGCCCATTCCACAAGAACAGCCTTAGCGAAAGGCTTCTTGAAGGGAAAGATGTAACTCTGTGAGATGAATTAACAGAACACAGAGCTGTTTCACAGAAAGCTTCTTTCCAGTTTTGAACGGAAGATATTTCCTTTTTCACCATAGCCCTCTATGGGGTTCCAAATATCCCTTTGCCAATTCCACAAGAACAGCCTTAGCGAAAGGCTTCCTGAAAGGAAAGATGTAACTCTGTGAGATTAATTAAGAGAACACAGAGCGGATTCTCTGAAAGCTTCTTTCCAGTTTTGAAGGGAAGATATTTCCTTTTTCACCATAGCCCACTATGGGCTTCCAAATATCACTTTGCCAATTCCACAGGAAGTGCATTAGCGAAAGGTATCTTGAAGGGAAAGATGTAACTCTGTGAGATGAATTAACAGAACCCAGAGCAGTTTCTCAGAAAGCTTCTTTCCAGTTTTCAACGGAAGATATTTCCTTTTCCACAATAGCCCTCTTTGGGCTTCCAAATATCACTTTGCCAATTCCACAAGAACAGCCTTAGCGAAACGCTTCTTGAAGGGAAAGATGTATCTCTGTTAGACGAATTAACAGAACACAGAGCAGTTTCTCAGAAAGCTTCTTTCCAGTTTAGAACGGAATATATTTCCTTTTTCACCATAGCCCTCTATGGGCTTCCAAATATCCGTTTGCCAATTCCACAAGAACAGCCTTAGCGTAAGGCTTCGTGAAGGGAAAGATGTAACTCTGTGAGATGAATTAACAGAACAGAGAGCAGATTCCCAGAAAGCTTCTTTCCAGTTTTGAACGGAAGGTATTTCCTTTTTCACCATAGCCATCTATGGGCTTCCAAATATCCCTTTGCCAATTCCACAAGAACAGCCTTAGCGAAAGGCTTCGTGAAGGGAAAGATGTAACTCTGTGAGATGAATTAACAGAACACAGAGCCGTTCTTCAGAAAGCTTCTTTCCAGTTTTGAACGGAAGATATTTCCTTTTTTACCATAGCCCTCTATGGGCTTCAAAATATCCCTTTGCCAATTCCACAAGAACAGCCTTAGCGAAAGGCTTCTTATAAGGAAAGATGTAACTCTGTGAGATGAAATAACAGAACACAGAGCAGTTTCTCAGAAAGCTTCTTTACGGTTTTGAACGGAAGATATTTCCTTTTTCACCATAGACCTCTATGGGTTTCCAAATATACCTTTGCCAATTCCACAGGAAGGTCCTTAGCGAAAGGCTTGTGGAAAGGAAAGATGTAACTCTGTGAGATAAATTAACAGAACACAGAGCAGTTTCTCAGAAAGCTTCTTTCCAGTTTTCAACGGAAGATATTTCCTTTTCCACAATAGCCCTCTTTGGGCTTCCAAATATCACTTTGCCAATTCCACAAGAACAGCCTTAGCGAAACGCTTCTTGAAGGGAAAGATGTATCTCTGTGAGATGAATTAACAGAACACAGAGCAGTTTCTCAGAAAGCTTCTTTCCACTTTAGAACGGAAGATATTTCCTTTTTCACCATAGCCCTCTATGGGCTTCCAAATATCCCTTTGCCAATTCCACAAGAACAGCCTTAGCGAAAGGCTTCGTGAAGGGAAAGATGTAACTCTGTGAGATGAATTAACAGAACAGAGAGCAGATTCTCAGAAATCTTCTTTCCACTTTTGAACGGAAGTTATTTCCTTTGTCACCATAGCCCTCTATGGGCTTCCAAATATCCCTTTGCCATTTCCACAAGAACAGCCTTAGCGAAAGGCTTCGTGAAGGGAAAGATGTAACTCTGTGAGATGAATTAACAGAACAGAGAGCAGATTCTCAGAAAGCTTCTTTCGAGTTTTGAACGGAAGATATTTCCTTTTTCACCATAGCCCTCTATGGGCTTCCAAATATCCCTTTGCCAATTCCACAGGAAGGGCCTTAGCGAAAGGTTTCTTAAAGGGAAAGATGTAACTCTGTGAGATGAATTAACAGAACACAGAGCAGTTACTCAGAAAGCTTCTTTCCAGTTTTGAACGGATAATATTTCCTTTGTCACCATAGCCCAATATGGTCTTCCAAATATCTCTTTGCCAATTCCACAAGAACAGCCTTAGCGAAAGGCTTCTTGAAGGGAAAGATGTAACTCTGTGAGATGAATTAACAGAACACAGAGCAGTTTCTCAGAAAGCTTCTTTCCAGTTTTGAAAGGAAGATATTTCCTTTTTCACCATAGCCCTCTATGGGGTTCCAAATATCCCTTTGCCAATTCCACAGGAAGGGCCTTAGCGAAAGGCTTCTTCAAGGGAAAGATGTAACTCTGTGAGATGAATTAACAGAACACAGAGCAGTTTCTCAGAAAGCTTCTTTCCAGTTTTCAACGGAAGATATTTCCTTTTCCACAATAGCCCTCTTTGGGCGTCCAAATATTTCTTTGCCAATTCCACAAGAACAGCCTCAGCGAAAGGCTTCTTGAAGGGAAAGATGTATCTCTGTGAGATGAAGTAACAGGACACAGAGCAGTTTCTCAGAAAGCTTCTTTCCAGTTTAGAACGGAAGATATTTCCTTTTTCACCATAGCCCTCTATGGGCTTCCAAATATCCGTTTGCCAATTCCACAAGAACAGCCTTAGCGAAAGGCATCTTGAAGGGAAAGATGTGACTCTGTGAGATGAATTAAAAGAACACAGAGCCGTTCTTCAGAAAGCTTCTTTCCAGTTTTGAACGGAAGATATTTCCTTTTTCACCATAGCCCTCCAGGGGCTTCCAAATATCCCTTTGCCAATTCCACAAGAACAGCCTTAGCGAAAGGCTTCTTGGAAGGAAAGATGTAACTCTGTGAGATGAATTAACAGAACACAGAGCAGTTTCTCAGAAAGCTTCTTTCCAGTTTAGAACGGAAGATATTTCCTTTTTCACCATAGCCCTCTATGGGCTTCCAAATATCCCTTTGCCAATTCCACAGGAAGGGCCTTAGCGAAAGGCTTCTTGAAGGGAAAGATGTAACTCTGTGAGATGAATTAACAGAACACAGAGCAGTTTCTCAGAAAGCTTCTTTCCAGTTTTGAACGGAAGATATTTCCTTTTCCACAATAGCCCTCTTTGGGCTTCCAAATATCCCTTTGCCAATTCCACAAGAACAGACTTAGCGAAAGGCTTCTTGAAGGGAAAGATGTATCTCTGTGAGATGAATTAACAGAACACAGAGCAGTTTCTCAGAAAGCTTCTTTCCAGTTTAGAACGGAAGATATTTCCTTTTTCACCATAGCCCTCTATGGGTTTCCAAATATCCGTTTGCCAATTCCACAAGAACAGCCTTAGCGAAAGGCTTCTTGAAAGGAAAGATGTAACTCTGTGAGATGAATTAACAGAACACAGAGCAGATTCTCTGAAAGCTTCTTTCGAATTTTGAAGGGAAGATATTTCCTTTTTCACCATAGCCCTCTATGGGCTTCAAAATATCCCTTTGCCAATACCACAAGAACAGCCTTAGCGAAAGGCTTCTTGAAGAGAAAGATGTAACTCTGTGAGATGAATTAACAGAACACAGAGCAGTTTCTCAGAAAGCTTCTTTCCAGTTTTGAACGGAAGATATTCCCTTTTTCACCATAGCCCTCTATGGGCTTCCAAATATCCCTTTGCCAATTCCACAAGAACAGCCTTAGCGAAAGGCTTCTTGAAGGGAAAGATGTAACTCTGTGAGATGAATTAACAGAACACAGAGCAGTTTCTCAGAAAGCTTCTTTCCAGTTTTGAACGGAAGATATTTCCTTTTTCACCATAGCCCTCTAGGGGTTCCAAATATCCCTTTGCCAATTCCACAAGAATAGCCTTAGCGAAATGCTTCTTGAGGGGAAAGATGTAACTCTGTGAGATGAACTAACAGAACACAGAGCAGATTCTCAGAAAGTTTCTTTCCAGTTTAGAAGGGAAGATATTTCCTTTTACACCATAGCCCTCTATGTGCTTCCAAATATCTCTTTGCCAATTCCACAAGAACAGGCTTAGCGAAAGGCTTCTTGAAGGGAAAAATGTAACTCTCTGAGATGAATTAACAGAACACAGAGCAGTTTCTCAGAAAGCTTCTTTTTCAGTTTTGAACGGAAGATATTTCCTTTTTCACCATAGCCCTCTATGGGGTTCCAAATATCCCTTTGCCAATTCCACAAGAACAGCCTTAGCGAAAGGCTTCTTGAAGGGAAAGATGTAACTCTGTGAGATGAATTAACAGAACACAGAGCCGTTCTTCAGAAAGCTTCTTTCCAGTTTTGAACGGAAGATATTTCCATTTTCACCATAGCCCTCTATGGGCTTCCAAATGTCCCTTTGCCAATTCCACAAGAACAGCCTTAGCGAAAGGCTTCTTATAAGGAAAGATGTAACTCTGTGAGATGAATTAACAGAACACAGAGCAGATTCTCAGAAAGCTTCTTTCCAGTTTTGAACGGAAGATATTTCCTTTTTCACCATAGCCCTCTATGGGGTTCCAAATATCCCTTTGCCAATTCCACAGGAAGGTCCTTAGCGAAAGGCTTCTGGAAGGGAAATATGTAACTCTGTGAGATGAATTAACAGAACACAGAGCAGTTTCTCAGAAAGCCTCTTTCCAGTTTTCAACGGAAGATATTTCCTTTTCCACAATAGCCCTCTTTGGGCTTCCAAATATACCTTTGCCAATTCCACAAGAACAGCCTTAGCGAAAGGCTTCTTGAAGGGAAAGGTGTATCTCCGTGACATGAATTAACAGAACACAGAGCAGTTTCTCAGAAAGCTTTTTCCAGTTTTGAACGGAAGATATTTCCTTTTTCACCATAGCCCTCTATGGGCTTCCAAATATCCGTTTGCCAATTCCACAAGAACAGCCTTAGCGAAAGGCTTCGTGAAGGGAAAGATGTAACTCTGTGAGATGAATTAACAGAACAGAGAGCAGATTCTCAGAAAGCTTCTTTCCAGTTTTGAACGGAAGATATTTCCTTTTTCACCATAGCCCTCTATGGGCTTCCAAATATCCCTTTGCCAATTCCACAAGAACAGCCTTAGCGAAAGGCTTCGTGAAGGGAAAGATGTAACTCTGTGAGATGAATTAACAGAACACAGAGCAGTTTCTCAGAAAGCTTCTTTCGAGTTTTGAACGGAAGATATTTCCTTTTTCACCATCGCCCTCTATGGGCTTCCAAATATCCCGTTGCCAATTCCACAAGAACAGCCTTAGCGAAAGGCTTCTTGAAGGGAAAGATGTAACTCTGTGAGATGAAATAACAGAACACAGAGAAGTTTCTCAGAAAGCTTCTTTCCAGTTTTGAACGGAAGATATTTCCTTTTTCACCATAGCCCTCTATGGGCTTCCAAATATCCCTTTGCCAATTCCACAAGAACAGCCTTAGCGAAAGGCTTCTTGAAAGGAGAGATGTAACTCTGTGAGATGAATTAACAGAACACAGAGCAGGTTCTCTGAAAGTTTCTTTCCGGTTTGAAGGGAAGATATTTCCTTTTTCACCATAGCCCTCTATGGGCTTCCAAATATCCCTTTGCCAATTCCACAAGAACAGCCTTAGCGAAAGGCTTCTTGAAGGGAAAGATATAACTCTGTGAGATGAATTAACAGAACACAGAGCAGTTTCTCAGAAAGCTTCTTTCCAGTTTTGAACGGAAGATATTTCCTTTTTCACCATAGCCCTCTATGGGCTTCCAAATATCCCTTTGCCAATTCCACAAGAACAGCCTTAGCGAAAGTCTTCTTGAAGGGAAAGATGTAACTCTGTGAGATGAATTAACAGAACACAGAGCCTTTCTTCAGAAAGCTTCTTTCCAGTTTTGAACGGAAGATATTTCCTTTTTCACCGTAGCCCTCTATGGGCTTCCAAATATCCCTTTGCCAATTCCACAAGAACAGCCTTACCGAAAGGCTTCTTATAAAGAAAGATGTAACTCTGTGAGATGAATTAACAGAACACAGAGCAGATTCTCTGAAAGCTTCTTTCCAGTTTTGAAGGGAAGATATTTCCTTTTTCACCATAGCCCACTATGGGCTTCCAAATATCCCTTTGCCAATTCCACAAGAACAGCCTTAGCGAAAGGCTTCTTGAAGGGAAAGATGTAACTCTGTGAGATGAATTAACAGAACACAGAGCAGATTCTCAGAAAGCTTCTTTCCAGTTTTGAACGGAAGATATTTCCTTTTTCACCATAGCCCTCTATGGGCTTCCAAATATCCCTTTGCCAATTCCACAAGAACAGCCTTAGCGAAAGGCTTCTTGAAGGGAAAGATGTAACTCTGTGAGATGAATTAACAGAACACAGAGCAGATTCTCGGAAAGCTTCTTTCCAGTTTTGAACGGAGGATATTTCCTTTTTCACCATAGCCCTCTATGGGCTTCCAAATATCCCTTTGCCAATTCCACAGGAAGGTCCTTAGCGAAAGGCTTCTTGAAGGGAAAGATGTAAATCTGTGAGATGAATTAACAGAACACAGAGCGGTTTCTCAGAAAGCTTCTTTCCAGTTTTCAACTGAAGATATTTCCTTTTCCACAATAGCCCTCTTTGGGCTTCCAAATATCCCTTTGCCAATTCCACAAGAACAGCCTTAGCGAAAGGCTTCTTGAAGGGAAAGATGTATCTCTGTGAGATGAATTAATAGAACACAGAGCAGTTTCTCAGCAAGCTTCTTTCCAGTTTAGAACGGAAGATATTTCCTTTTTCACCATAGCCCTCTATGGGCTTCCAAATATCCGTTTGCCAGTTCCACAAGAACAGCCTTAGCGAAAGGCTTCGTGAAGGGAAAGATGTAACTCTGTGAGATGAATTAACAGAACAGAATGCAGATTCTCAGAAAGCTTCTTTCCACTTTTGAACGGAAGATATCTCCTTTTTCACCATAGCCCTCTATGGGCTTCCAAATATCCCTTTGCCAATTCCACAAGAACAGCCTTAGCGAAAGGCTTCGTGAAGGGAAAGATGTAACTCTGTGAGATGAATTAACACAACAGAGAGCAGTTTCTCAGAAAGCTTCTTTCGAGTTTTGAACGGAAGATATTTCCTTTTTCACCATAGCCCTCTATGGGCTTCCAAATATCCCTTTGCCAATTCCACAAGAACAGCCTTAGCGAAAGGCTTCTTATAAGGAAAGATGTAACTCTGTGAGATGAATTAACAGAACACAGAGCAGATTCTCAGAAAGCTTCTTCCCAGTTTGGAACCGAAGATATTTCCTTTTTCACCATAGCCCTCTATGGGCTTCCAAATATCCCTTTGCCAATTCCACAGGAAGGTCCTTAGCGAAAGGCTTCTTGAAGGCAAAGATGTAACTCTGTGAGATGAATTAACAGAACACAGAGCAGTTTCTCAGAAAGCTTCTTTCCAGTTTTCAACGGAAGATATTTCCTTTTGCACAATAGCCCTCTTTGGGCTTCCAAATATCCCTTTGCCAATTCCACAAGAACAGCCTTAGCGAAAGGCTTCTTGAAGGGAAAGATGTAACTCTGTGAGATGAATTAACAGAACACATAGCAGTTTCTCAGAAAGCTTCTTTCCAGTTTTGAACGGAAGATATTTCCTTTTTCACTATAGCCTTCTATGGGCTTCCAAATATCCCTTTGCCAATTCCACAAGAACAGCCTTAGCGAAAGTCTTCTTAAAGAGAAAGATGTAACTCCGTGAGATGAATTAACAGAACCCAGAGCAGTTTCTCAGAAAGCTTCTTTCCAGTTTTCAACGGAAGATATTTCCTTTTCCACAATAGCCCTCTTTGGGCTTCCAAATATCACTTTGCCAATTCCACAAGAACAGCCTTAGCGAAACGCTTCTTGAAGGGAAAGATGTATCTCTGTTAGACGAATTAACAGAACACAGAGCAGTTTCTCAGAAAGCTTCTTTCCAGTTTAGAACGGAATATATTTCCTTTTTCACCATAGCCCTCTATGGGCTTCCAAATATCCGTTTGCCAATTCCACAAGAACAGCCTTAGCGTAAGGCTTCGTGAAGGGAAAGATGTAACTCTGTGAGATGAATTAACAGAACAGAGAGCAGATTCCCAGAAAGCTTCTTTCCAGTTTTGAACGGAAGGTATTTCCTTTTTCACCATAGCCATCTATGGGCTTCCAAATATCCCTTTGCCAATTCCACAAGAACAGCCTTAGCGAAAGGCTTCGTGAAGGGAAAGATGTAACTCTGTGAGATGAATTAACAGAACACAGAGCCGTTCTTCAGAAAGCTTCTTTCCAGTTTTGAACGGAAGATATTTCCTTTTTTACCATAGCCCTCTATGGGCTTCAAAATATCCCTTTGCCAATTCCACAAGAACAGCCTTAGCGAAAGGCTTCTTATAAGGAAAGATGTAACTCTGTGAGATGAAATAACAGAACACAGAGCAGTTTCTCAGAAAGCTTCTTTACGGTTTTGAACGGAAGATATTTCCTTTTTCACCATAGACCTCTATGGGTTTCCAAATATACCTTTGCCAATTCCACAGGAAGGTCCTTAGCGAAAGGCTTGTGGAAGGGAAAGATGTAACTCTGTGAGATAAATTAACAGAACACAGGGCAGTTTCTCAGAAAGCTTCTTTCCAGTTTTCAACGGAAGATATTTCCTTTTCCACAATAGCCCTCTTTGGGCTTCCAAATATCACTTTGCCAATTCCACAAGAACAGCCTTAGCGAAACGCTTCTTGAAGGGAAAGATGTATCTCTGTGAGATGAATTAACAGAACACAGAGCAGTTTCTCAGAAAGCTTCTTTCCACTTTAGAACGGAAGATATTTCCTTTTTCACCATAGCCCTCTATGGGCTTCCAAATATCCCTTTGCCAATTCCACAAGAACAGCCTTAGCGAAAGGCTTCGTGAAGGGAAAGATGTAACTCTGTGAGATGAATTAACAGAACAGAGAGCAGATTCTCAGAAATCTTCTTTCCACTTTTGAACGGAAGTTATTTCCTTTGTCACCATAGCCCTCTATGGGCTTCCAAATATCCCTTTGCCATTTCCACAAGAACAGCCTTAGCGAAAGGCTTCGTGAAGGGAAAGATGTAACTCTGTGAGATGAATTAACAGAACAGAGAGCAGATTCTCAGAAAGCTTCTTTCGAGTTTTGAACGGAAGATATTTCCTTTTTCACCATAGCCCTCTATGGGCTTCCAAATATCCCTTTGCCAATTCCACAGGAAGGGCCTTAGCGAAAGGTTTCTTAAAGGGAAAGATGTAACTCTGTGAGATGAATTAACAGAACACAGAGCAGTTACTCAGAAAGCTTCTTTCCAGTTTTGAACGGATAATATTTCCTTTGTCACCATAGCCCAATATGGTCTTCCAAATATCTCTTTGCCAATTCCACAAGAACAGCCTTAGCGAAAGGCTTCTTGAAGGGAAAGATGTAACTCTGTGAGATGAATTAACAGAACACAGAGCAGTTTCTCAGAAAGCTTCTTTCCAGTTTTGAAGGGAAGATATTTCCTTTTTCACCATAGCCCTCTATGGGGTTCCAAATATCCCTTTGCCAATTCCACAGGAAGGGCCTTAGCGAAAGGTTTCTTGAAGGGAAAGATGTAACTCTGTGAGATGTATTAACAGAACACAGAGCAGTTTCTCAGAAAGCTTCTTTCCAGTTTTCAAGGAAAGATATTTCCTTTTCCACAATAGCCCTCTTTGGGCTTCCAAATATCCCTTTGCCAATTCCACAAGAACAGCCTTAGCGAAAGGCTTCTTGAAGGGAAAGATGTAACACTATGAGATGAATTAACAGAACACAGAGCCGTTCTTCAGAAAGATTCTTTCCAGTTTTGAACGGAAGATAATTCCTTTTTCACCATAGCCCTCTATGGGCTTCCAAATATCCGTTTGCCAATTCCACAAGAACAGCCTTAGCGAAAGGCTTCGTGAAGGGAAAGATGTAACTCTGTGAAATGAATTAACAGAACAGAGAGCAGATTCTCAGAAAGCTTCTTTCCAGTTTTGAACGGAAGATATTTCCTTTTTCACCATAGCCTTCTATGGGCTTCCAAATATCCCTTTGCCAATTCCACAGGAAAGGCCTTAGCGAAAGGTTTCTTAAAGGGAAAGATGTAACTCTGTGAGATGAATTCACAGAACACAGAGCAGTTTCTCAGAAAGCTTCTTTCCAGTTTTGAACGGAATATATTTCCTTTTTCACCATAGCCCTCTATGGGGTTCCAAATATCCGTTTGCCAATTCCACAAGAACAGCCTTAGCGAAAGGCTTCGTGAAGGGAAAGATATAAATCTGTGAGTTGAATTAACAGAACAGAGAGCTGATTCTCAGAAAGCTTCTTTCCAGTTTTGAACGGAAGATATTTCCTTTTTCAATATAGCCCTCTATGGGCTTCCAAATATCCGTTTGCCAATTCCACAAGAACCGCCTTAGCGAAAGGCTTCGTGAAGGGAAAGATATAAATGTGTGAGATGAATTAACAGAACAGAGAGCAGCTTCTCAGAAAGCTTCTTTCCAGTTTTCAACGGAGGATATTTCCTTTTTCACCATAGCCGTCTAAGGGCTTCCAAATATCCCTTTGCCAATTCCACAAGAACAGCCTTAGCGAAAGGCTTCTTGAAGGGAAAGATGTAACTCTGTGAGATGAATTAACAGAACACAAAGCAGTTTCTCAGAAAGCTTCTTTCCAGTTTTGAACGGAAGATATTTCCTTTTTCACCGTAGCCCTCTATGGGGTTCCAAATATCCCTTTTCCAATTCCACAAGAACAGCCTTAGCGAAAGGCTTCGTGAAGGGAAAGACGTAACTCTGTGAGATGAATTAACAGAACAGAGAGCAGATTCTCAGAAAGCTTCTTTCCAGTTTTGAACGGAAGATATTTCCTTTTTCACCATAGCCCTCTATGGGCTTCCAAATATCCCTTTGCCAATTCCACAGGAAGGGCCTTAGCGAAAGGTTTCTTGAAGGGAAAGATGTAACTCTGTGAGATGAATTAACAGAACACAGAGCAGTTTCTCAGAAAGCTTCTTTCCAGTTTTCAACGGAAGATATTTCCTTTTCCACAATAGCCCTCTTTGGGCTTCCAAATATCACTTTGCCAATTCCACAAGAACAGCCTTAGCGAAACGCTTCTTGAAGGGAAAGATGTATCTCTGTTAGACGAATTAACAGAACACAGAGCAGTTTCTCAGAAAGCTTCTTTCCAGTTTAGAACGGAATATATTTCCTTTTTCACCTTAGCCCTCTATGGGCTTCCAAATATCCGTTTCCCAATTCCACAAGAACAGCCTTAGCGTAAGGCTTCGTGAAGGGAAAGATGTAACTCTGTGAGATGAATTAACAGAACAGAGAGCAGATTCTCAGAAAGCTTCTTTCCAGTTTTGAACGGAAGGTATTTCCTTTTTCACCATAGCCATCTATGGGCTTCCAAATATCCCTTTGCCAATTCCACAAGAACAGCCTTAGCGAAAGGCTTCGTGAAGGGAACGATGTAACTCTGTGAGATGAATTAACAGAACACAGAGCCGTTCTTCAGAAAGCTTCTTTCCAGTTTTGAACGGAAGATATTTCCTTTTTTACCATAGCCCTCTATGGGCTTCAAAATATCCCTTTGCCAATTCCACAAGAACAGCCTTAGCGAAAGGCTTCTTATAAGGAAAGATGTAACTCTGTGAGATGAATTAACAGGACACAGAGCAGTTTCTCAGAAAGCTTCTTTCCAGTTTTGAACGGAAGATATTTCCTTTTTCACCATAGACCTCTATGGGTTTCCAAATATCCCTTTGCCAATTCCACAGGAAGGTCGTTAGCGAAAGGCTTCTGGAAGGGAAAGATGTAACTCTGTGAGATGAATTAACAGAACACAGAGCAGTTCTTCAGAAAGCTTCTTTCCAGTTTTAAAGAGAAGATATTTCGTTTTACACCATAGCCCTCTATGGGCTTCCAAATATCCCTTTGCCAATTGCTCAAGAACAGCCTTAGCGAAAGGCTTCGTGAAGGGAAAGATGTAACTCTGTGAGATGAATTAACAGAACAGAGAGCAGATTCTCAGAAAGCTTCTTTCCACTTTAGAACGGAAGATATTTCCTTTTTCACCATAGCCCTCTATGGGCTTCCAAATATCCCTTTGCCAATTCCACAAGAACAGCCTTAGCGAAAGGCTTCTTGAAGGGAAAAATGTAACTCTGTGAGATGAAATAACAGAACACAGAGCAGTTTCTCAAAAAGCTTCTTTCCAGTTTTGAACGGAAGATATTCCCTTTTTCACCATAGCCCTCTATGGGCTTCCAAATATCCCTTTGCCAATTCCACAGGAAGGGCCTTAGGGAAAGGTTTCTTGAAGCGAAAGATGTAACTCTGTGAGATGAATTAACAGAACACAGAGCAGTTTCTCAGAAAGCTTCTTTCCAGTTTTCAACGAAAGATATTTCCTTTTCCACAAGAGCCCTCTTTGGGCTTCCAAATATCCCTTTGCCAATTCCACAGGAAGGGACTTAGCGAAAGGTTTCTTGAAGGGGAAGATGTATCTCTGTGAGATGAATTCACAGAACACAGAGCAGTTTCTCAGAAAGCTTCTTTCCAGTTTTGAACGGAAGATATTTCCTTTTTCACCATAGCCCTCTATGGGCTTCCAAATATCCGTTTGCCAATTCCACAAGAACAGCCTTAGCGAAAGGCTTCGTGAAGGGAAAGATATAAATCTGTGAGATGAATTAACAGAACAGAGAGCAGCTTCTCAGAAAGCTTCTTTCCAGTTTTCAACGGAAGATATTTCCTTTTTCACCATAGCCGTCTATGGGCTTCCAAATATCCCTTTGCCAATTCCACAAGAACAGCCTTAGCGAAAGGCTTCGTGAAGTGAAAGATGTAACTCTGTGAGATGAATTAACAGAACACAGAGCAGTTTCTCAGAAAGCTTCTTTCCAGTTTTGAACGGAAGATATTTCCTTTTTCACCATAGCCCTCTATGGGGTTTCAAATATCCCTTTGCCAATTCCACAAGAAAAGCCTTAGCGAAAGGCTTCGTGAAGGGAAAGATGTAACTCTGTGAGATGAATTAACAGAACACAGAGCAGATTCTCAGAAAGTTTCTTTCCAGTTTTGAAGGGAAGATATTTCCTTTTTCACCATAGCCCTCTATGGGCTTCCAAATATCCCTTTGCCAATTCCACAAGAACAGCCTTAGCGAAAGGCTTCTTGAAGGGAAAGATGTAACTCTTTGAGGTGAATTAACAGAACACAGAGCAGTTTCTCAGAAAGCTTCTTTCCAGTTTTGAACGGAAGTTATTTCCTTTTTCACCATAGCCCTCTATGGGGTTCCAAATATCCCTTTGCCAATTCCACAGGAAGGGCCTTAGCGAAAGGTGTCTTGAAGGGAAAGATGTAACTCTGTGAGATGAATTAAGAGAACACAGAGCAGTTTCTCAGAAAGATTCTTTCCAGTTTTCAACGAAAGATATTTCCTTTTCTACAATAGCCCTCTTTGGGCTTCCAAATATCCCTTTGCCAATTCCACAGGAAGGGCCTTAGCGAAAGGTTTGTTGAAGGGAAAGATGTATCTCTGTGAGATGAATTAAAGAACACAGAGACGTTCTTCAGAAAGCTTCTTTCCAGTTTTGAACGGAAGATATTTCCTTTTTCACCATAGCCCTCTATGGGCTTCCAAATATCCGTTTGCCAATTCCACAGGAACAGCCTTAGCGAAAGGCTTCGTGAAGGGAAAGATGTAACTCTGTGAGATGAATTAACAGAACAGAGAGCAGATTCTCAGAAAGCTTCTTTCCAGTTTTGAACGGAAGATATTTCCTTTTTCACCATAGCCCTCTATGGGCTTTCAAATATCCCTTTGCCAATTCCACAAGAACAGCCTTAGCGATAGGCTTCGTGAAGGGAAAGATGTAACTCTGTGAAATGAATTAACAGAACACAGAGCAGATTCTCAGAAATCTTCTTTCCAGTTTTGAACGGAAGATATTTCCTTTTTCACCATAGCCCTCTATGGGCTTTCAAATATCCCTTTGCCAATTCCAAAAGAACAGCCTTAGCGAAAGGCTTCGTGAAGGGAAAGATGTAACTCTGTGAGATGAATTAACAGAACAGAGAGCAGATTCTCAGAAAGTTTCTTTCGAGTTTTGAACGGAAGATATTTCCTTTTTCACCATAGCCCTCTATGGGCTTCCAAATATCCCTTTGCCAATTCCACAGGAACAGCCTTAGCGAAAGGCTTCGTGAAGGGAAAGATGTAACTCTGTGAGATGAATTAACAGAACAGAGAGCAGATTCTCAGAAAGCTTCTTTCCAGTTTTGAACGGAAGATATTTCCTTTTTCACCATAGCCCTCTATGGGCTTCCAAATATCCGTTTGCCAATTCCACAAGAACAGCCTTAGCGAAAGGCTTCGTGAAGGTAAAGATAGAAATCTGTGAGATGAATTAACAGAACAGAGAGCAGATTCTCAGAAAGCTTCTTTGCAGTTTTCAACGGAAGATATTTCCTTTTTCACCATAGCCCTCTATGGGCTTCCAAATATCCCTTTTCCAATTCCACAAGAACAGCCTTAGCGAAAGGCTTCTTGAAGGGAAAGATGTAACTCTGTGAGATGAATTAACAGAACAGAGAGCAGATTCTCATAAAGCTTCTTTCCAGTTTTGAACGGAAGATATTTCCTTTTTCACCGTAGCCCTCTATGGGCTTTCAAATATCCCTTTGCCAATTCCACAAGAACAGCCTTAGCGAAAGGCTTCATGAAGGGAAAGATGTAACTCTGTGAAATGAATTAACAGAACACAGAGCAGTTTCTCAGAAAGCTTCTTTCCAGTTTTCAACGAAAGATATTTCCTTTTCCACAATAGCCCTCTTTGGGATTCCAAATATCCCTTTGCCAATTCCACAGGAAGGGACTTAGCGAAAGGTTTCTTGAAGGGAAAGATGTATCTCTGTGAGATGAATTCACAGAACACAGAGCAGTTTCTCAGAAAGCTTCTTTCCAGTTTTGAACGGAAGATATTTCCTTTTTCACCATAGCCCTCTATGGGCTTCCAAATATCCCTTTGCCAATTCCACAAGAACAGCCTTAGCGATAGGCTTCGTGAAGGGAAAGATGTAACTCTGTGAGATGAATTAACAGAACACAGAGCAGATTCTCCGAAAGCTTGTTTCCAATTTTGAACGGAAGATATTTCCTTTTTCACCATAGCCCTCTATGGGGTTCCAAATATCCCTTTGCCAATTCCACAAGAACAGCCTTAGCGAAAGGCTTCGTGAAGGAAAGATGTAACTCTGTGAGATGAATTCACAGAACAGAGAGCAGATTCTCAGAAAGCTTCTTTTCTGTTTTCAACGGAAGATATTTCCTTTTTCACCATAGCCCTCTATGGGCTTCCAAATATCCCTTTGCCAATTCCACAAGAACAGCCTTAGCGAAAGGCTTCTTGAAGGGAAAGATGTAACTCTGTGAGATGAATTAACAGAACACAGAGCCGTTCTTCAGAAAGCTTCTTTCCAGTTTTGAACGGAAGATATTCCCTTTTTCACCATAGCCCTCTATGGGCTTCCAAATATCCCTTTTCCAATTCCACAAGAACAGCCTTAGCGAAAGCCTTCTTATAAGGAAAGATGTAACTCTGTGAGATGAATTAACAGAACACAGAGCAGATTCTCAGAAAGCTTCTTTCCAGTTTTGAACGGAAGTTATTTCCTTTTTCACCATAGCCCTCTATGGGGTTCCAAATATCCCTTTGCCAATTCCACAGGAAGGGCCTTAGCGAAAGGTGTCTTGAAGGGAAAGATGTAACTCTGTGAGATGAATTAACAGAACACAGAGCAGTTTCTCAGAAAGCTTCTTTCCAGTTTTCAACGGAAGATATTTCCTTTTCCACAATAGCCCTCTTTGGGCTTCCAAATATCCCTTTGCCAATTCCACAGGAAGGGACTTAGCGAAAGGTTTGTTGAAGGGAAAGATGTATCTCTGTGAGATGAATTAACAGAACAAAGAGCACATTCTCGTAAAGCTTCTTTCCAGTTTTGAACGGTAGGTATTTCCTTTTTCACCATAGCCCTCTATGGGCTTCCAAATATCCCTTTGCCAATTCCACAAGAACAGCCTTAGTGAAAGGCTTCGTGAAGGGAAAGATATAAAACTGTGAGATGAATTAACAGAACAGAGAGCAGATTCTCAGAAAGCTTCTTTCCAGTTTTGAACGGAAGATATTTCCTTTTTCACCATAGCCCTCTAAGGGCTTCCAAATATCCCTTTGCCAATTCCACAAGAACAGCCTTAGCGAAAGGCTTCGTGAAGGGAAAGATGTAAGTCTGTGAGATGAATTAACAGAACACAGAGCAGTTTCTCAGAAAGCTGCTTTCCAGTTTTGAACAGAAGATATTTCCTTTTTCACCATAGCCCTCTATGGGCTTCAAAATAACCCTTTGCCAATTCCACAAGAACAGCCTTAGCGAAAGGCTTCTTGAAGGGAAAGATGTAACTCTGTGAGATGAAATAACAGAACAGAGAGCAGTTTCTCAGAAAGCTTCTTTACGGTTTTGAACGTAAGATATTTCCTTTTTCACCATAGCCCTCTATGGGCTTCCAAATATCCCTTTACCAATTCCACAAGAACAGCCTTAGCGAAAGGCTTCTTGAAGGGAAAGATGTAACTCTGTGAGATGAATTAACAGAACACAGAGCAGTTTCTCAGAAAGCTTCTTTCCAGTTTTGAATGAAAGGTATTTCCTTTGTCACGATAGCCCACTATGGGCTTCCAAATATCTCTTTGCCAATTCCACAAGAACAGCCTTAACGAAAGGCTTCTTGAAGGGAAAGATGTAACTCTGTGAGATGAATTAACAGAACACAGAGCAGTTTCTCAGAAAGCTTCTTTCCAGTTTTGAACGGAAGATATTTTCTTTTTCACCATAGCCCTCTAGGGGCTTCCAAATATCCCTTTGCCAATTCCACAAGAACAGCCTTAGCGAAAGGCTTCTTGAAAGGAAAGATGTAACTCTGTGAGATGAATTAACAGAACACAGAGCAGATTCTAAGAAAGCTTCTTTCCAGTTTTGAACGGAAGATATTTCCTTTTTCACCATAGCCCTCTATGGGGTTCCAAATATCCCTTTGCCAATTCCACAGGAAGGGCCTTAGTGAAAGGTTTCTTGAAGGGAAAGATGTAAGTCTGTGAGATGAATTAACAGAACACAGAGCAGTTTCTCAGAAAGCTTCTTTCCAGTTTTCAACGAAAGATATTTCCTTTTCCACAATAGCCCTCTTTGGGCTTCCAAATATACCTTTGCCAATTCCACAGGAATGGCCTTAGCGAAAGGTTTCTTGAAGGGAAAGATGTATCTCTGTGAGATGAATTAACAGAACACAGAGCAGTTTCTCAGAAAGCTTCTTTCCAGTTTTGAACGGAAGATATTTCCTTTTTCACCATAGCCCTCTATGGGCTTCCAAATATCCGTTTGCCAATTCCACAACAACAGCCTTAGCGAAAGGCTTCGTGAAGGGAAAGATATAAATCTGTGAGATAAATTAACAGAACAGAGAGCAGATTCTCAGAAAGCTTCTTTCCAGTTTTCAACGGAAGATATTTCATTTTTCACCATAGCCCTCTATGGGCTTCCAAATATCCGTTTGACAATTCCACAAGAACAGCCTTAGAGAAAGGCTTCGTGAAGGGAAAGATGTAACTCTGTGAGATGAATTAACAGAACACAGAGTAGTTTCTCAGAAAGCTTATTTCCAGTTTTGAACGGAAGATAATTCCTTTTTCACCATAGAGCGCTATGGGCTTCCAAATATCCCTTTGCCAATTCCACAAGAACAGCCTTAGCGAAAGGCTTCTTGAAGGGAAAGATGTAACTCTGTGAGATGAATTCACACAACACAGAGCAGATTCTCTGAAAGCTTCTTTCCAGTATTGAAGGGAAGATATTTCCTTTTTCACCATATCACTCTATGGGCTTCCAAATATCCGTTTGCCAATTCCACAAGAACAGCCTTAGCGAAAGGCTTCGAGAAGGGAAAGATGTAACTCTGTGAGATGAATTAACAGAACAGAGAGCAGATTCTCAGAATGCTTCTTTCCAGTTTTGAACGGAAGATACTTCCTTTTTCACCATAGCCCTCTATGGGCTTCCAAGTATCCCTTTGCCAATTCCACAAGAACAGCCTTAGCGAAAGGCTTCGTGAAGGGAAAGATGTAACTCTGTGAGATGAATTAACAGAACACAGAGCAGTTTCTCAGAAGGCTTCTTTCGAGTTTTGAACGGAAGATATTTACTTTTTCACCTTAGCCCTCTATGGGCTTCAAAATATCCCTTTGCCAATTCCACAAGAACAGCCTTAGCGAAAGGTTTCTTGAAGGCATAGATGTAACTCTGTGAGATGAATTAACAGAACACCGAGAAGTTTCTCAGAAAGCTTCTTTCCAGTTTTGAACGGAAGATATTTCCTTTTTCACCATAGCCCTCTAGGGGCTTCCAAATATCCCTTTGCCAATTCCACAAGAACAGCCTTAGCGAAAGGCTTCTTGAAGGGAAAGATGTAACTCTGTGAGATGAATTAACAGAACACAGAGCCGTTCTACAGAAAGCTTCTTTCTAGTTTTGAAAGGAAGGTATTTCCTTTTTCACCATAGCCCTCTATGGACTTCCAAATATCCCTTTGCCAATTTCACAAGAACAGCCTTAGCGAAAGGCTTCTTGAAAGGAAAGATGTAACTCTGTGAGATGAAATAAAGGAACACAGAGCAGATCGTCAGAAAGCTTCTTTCCAGTTTTGAACGGAAGACATTTCCTTTTTCACCGTAGCCCTCTATGGGGTTCCAAATATCCCTTTGCCAATTCCACAGGAAGGGCCTTAGCGAAAGGTTTCTTGAAGGGAAAGATGTAACTCTGTGAGATGAATTAACAGAACATAGAGCAGTTTCTCAGAAAGCTTCTTTCCAGTTTTCAACGGAAGATATTTCCTTTTCCACAATAGCCCTCTTTGGGCTTCCAAATATCACTTTGCAAATTCCATAAGAACAGCCTTAGCGAAAGGCTTCTTGAATGGAAAGATGTATCTCTGTGAGATGAATTAACAGAACACAGTGTAGTTTCTCAGAAAGCTTCTTTCCAGTTTTGAACGGAAGATATTTCCTTTTTCACCATAGCCCTCTATGGGCTTCCAAATATCCCTTTGCCAATTCCACAAGAACAGCCTTAGCGAAAGGCTTCTTGTAAGGAAAGATGTAACTCTGTGAAATGAATTAACAGAACACAGAGCAGATTCTCAGAAAGCTTCTTTCCAGTTTTGAACGGAAGATATTTCCTTTTTCACCATAGCCCTCTATGGGGTTCCAAATATCCCTTTGCCAATTCCACAGGAAGGCCCTTAGCGAAAGGCTTCTTGAAGGGAAAGATGTATCTCTGTGAGAAGAATTAACAGAATACAGAGCAGTTTCTCAGAAAGCTTCTTTCCAGTTTTCAACGGAAGATATTTCCTTTTCCACAATAGCCCTCTTTGGGCTTCCAAATATCCCTTTGCCAATTCCACAAGAACAGCCTTAGCGAAAGGCTTCTTGAAGGGAAAGATGTATCCGTGTGAGATGAATTAACAGAACACAGAGCAGTTTCTCAGAAAGCTTCTTTCCAGTTTAGAACGGAAGATATTTCCTTTTTCACCATAGCCCTCTATGGGCTTCCAAATACCCGTTTGCCAATTCCACAAGAACAGCCTTAGCGAAAGGCTTCGTGAAGGGAAAGATGTAACTCTGTGAGATGAATTAACAGAACAGAGAGCAGATTCTCAGAAAGCTTCTTTCTAGTTTTGAACGGAAGATATTTCCTTTTTCACCATAGCCCTCTATGGGCTTGCAAATATCGCTTTGCCAATTCCACAAGAACAGCCTTAGCGAAAGGCTTCGTGAAGGGAAAGATGTAACTCTGTGAGATGAATTAACAGAACAGAGAGCAGATTCTCAGAAACCTTCTTTCGAGTTTTGAAGGGAAGATATTTCCTTTTTCACCATAGCCCTCTATGGGCTTCCAAATATCCCTTTGCCAATTCCACAGGAAGGGCCTTAGCGAAAGGTTTCTTGAAGGGAAAGATGTAACTCTGTGAGAAGAATTAACAGAACACAGAGCACTTTCTCAGAAAGCTTCTTTCCAGTTTTTAAGGAAAGATATTTCCTTTTCCACAATAGCCCTCTTTGGGCTTCCAAATATCCCTTTGCCAATTCCACAGGAAGGGCCTTAGCGAAAGGATTCTTGAAGGGAAGGGTGTATCTCCGTGAGATGAATTAACAGAACACAGAGCAGTTTCTCAGAAAGCTTCTTTCCAGTTTTGAACGGAAGATATTTCCTTTTTCACCATAGCCCTCTATGGGCTTCCAAATATCTGTTTGCCAATTCCACAAGAACAGCCTTAGCGAAAGGCTTCGTGAAGGGAAAGATATAAATCTGTGAGATGAATTAACAGAACAGAGAGGAGATTCTCAGAAAGCTTCTTTCCAGTTTTCAACGGTAGCTATTTCCTTTTTCACCATAGCCCTCTATGGGCTTCCAAATATCCCTTTGCCAATTCCACAAGAACAGCCTTAGCGAAAGGCTTCTTGAAGGGAAAGATGTAACTCTGTGAGATGAATTAACAGAACACAGAGCAGTTTCTCAGAAAGTTTCTTTCCAGTTTTGAACGGAAGATATTTCCTTTTTCACCATAGCCCTCTATGGGCTTCCAAATATCCCTTTGCCAATTCCACAAGAACAGCCTTAGCGAAAGGCTTCTTGAAGGGAAAGATGTAACTCTGTGAGATGAATTAACAGAACACAGAGCCGTTCTTCAGAAAGCTTCTTTCCAGTTTTGAACCGAAGATATTTCCTTTTTCACCATAGCCCTCTAAGGGCTTCCAAATATCCCTTTGCCAATTCCACAAGAACAGCCTTAGCGAATATCTTCTTGAAGGGAAAGATGTAACTCTGTGAGATGAATTAACAGAACACGGAGCCTTTCTTCAGAAAGCTTCTTTCCAGTTTTGAACGGAAGATATTTCCTTTTTCACCATATCACTCTATGGGCTTCCAAATATCCATTTGCCAATTCCACAAGAACAGCCTTAGCGAAAGGCTTCGTGAAGGGAAAGATGTAACTCTGTGAGATGAATTAACAGAACAGAGAGCAGATTCTCAGAATGCTTCTTTCCAGTTTTGAACGGAAGATATTTCCTTTTTCACCATAGCCCTCTATGGGCTTCCAAGTATCCCTTTGCCAATTCCACAAGAACAGCCTTAGCGAAAGGCTTCGTGAAGGGAAAGATGTAACTCTGTGAGATGAATTAACAGAACACAGAGCAGTTTCTCAGAAGGATTCTTTCGAGTTTTGAACGGAAGATATTCACTTTTTCACCTTAGCCCTCTATGGGCTTCCAAATATCCCTTTGCCAATTCCACAAGAACAGCCTTAGCGAAAGGCTTCTTGAAGGGATAGATGTAACTCTGTGAGATGAATTAACAGAACACAGAGAAGTTTCTCAGAAAGCTTCTTTCCAGTTTTGAACGGAAGATATTTCCTTTTTGACCATAGCCCTCTATGGGCTTCCAAATATCCCTTTGCCAATTCCACAAGAACAGCCTTAGCGAAAGGCTTCTTGAAGGGAAAGATGTAACTCTGTGAGATGAATTAACAGAACAAAGAGCCGTTCTACAGAAAGCTTCTTTCTAGTTTTGAAAGGAAGATATTTCCTTTTTCACCCTAGCCCTCTATGGACTTCCAAATATCCCTTTGCCAATTCCACAAGAACAGCCTTAGCGAAAGGCTTCTTGAAAGGAAAGATGTAACTCTGTGAGATGAAATAAAGGAACACAGAGCAGATCCTCAGAAAGCTTCTTTCCAGTTTAGAACGGAAGACATTTCCTTTTTCACCATAGCCCTCTATGGGGTTCCAAATATCCCTTTGCCAATTCCACAGGAAGGGCCTTAGCGAAAGGATTCTTGAAGGGAAAGATGTAACTCTGTGAGATGAATTAACAGAACACAGAGCAGTTTCTCAGAAAGCTTCTTTCCAGTTTTCAACGGAAGATATTTCCTTTTCCACAATAGCCCTCTTTGGGCTTCCAAATATCACTTTGCAAATTCCACAAGAACAGCCTTAGCGAAAGGCTTCTTGAAGGGAAAGATGTATCTCTGTGAGATGAATTAACAGAACACAGTGTAGTTTCTCAGAAAGCTTCTTTCCAGTTTTGAACGGAAGATATTTCCTTTTTCACCATAGCCCTCTATGGGCTTCCAAATATCCCTTTGCCAATTCCACAAGAACAGCCTTAGCGAAAGGCTTCTTATAAGGAAAGATGTAACTCTGTGAAATGAATTAACAGAACAGAGAGCAGATTCTCAGAAAGCTTCTTTCCAGTTTTGAACGGAAGATATTTCCTTTTTCACCATAGCCCTCTATGGGCTTCCAAATATCCCATTGCCAATTCCACAGGAAGGCCCTTAGCGAAAGGCTTCTTGAAGGGAAAGATGTATCTCTGTGAGAAGAATTAACAGAATACAGAGCAGTTTCTCAGAAAGCTTCTTTCCAGTTTTCAACGGAAGATATTTCCTTTTCCACAATAGCCCTCTTTGAGCTTCCAAATATCCCTTTGCCAATTCCACAAGAACAGCCTTAGCGAAAGGCTTCTTGAAGGGAAAGATGTATCTCTGTGAGATGAATTAACAGAACACGGAGCAGTTTCTCAGAAAGCTTCTTTCCAGTTTAGAACGGAAGATATTTCCTTTTTCACCATAGCCCTCTATGGGCTTCCAAATATCCGTTTGCCAATTCCACAAGAACAGCCTTAGCGAAAGGCTTCGTGAAGGGAAAGATGTAACTCTGTGAGATGAATTAACAGAACAGAGAGCAGATTCTCAGAAACCTTCTTTCGAGTTTTGAACGGAAGATATTTCCTTTTTCACCATAGCCCTCTATGGGCTTCCAAATATCCCTTTGCCAATTCCACAAGAACAGCCTTAGCGAAAGGCTTCTTGAAGGGAAAGATGTAACTCTGTGAGATGAAATAACAGAACACAGAGCCGTTTCTCAGAAAGCTTCTTTCCAGTTTTGAAGGGAAGATATTTCCTTTTCCACAATAGCCCTCTTTGGGCTTCCAAATATCCCTTTGCCAATTCCACAGGAAGGGCCTTAGCGAAAAGATTCTTGAAGGGAAGGATGTATCTCCGTGAGATGAATTAACAGAACAAAGAGCAGTTTCTCAGAAAGCTTCTTTCCAGTTTTGAACGGAAGATATTTCCTTTTTCACCATAGCCCTCTAAGGGCTTCCAAATATCTGTTTGCCAATTCCACAAGAACAGCCTTAGCGAAAGGCTTCGTGAAGGGAAAGACACAAATCTGTGAGATGAATTAACAGAACAGAGAGCAGATTCTCAGAAAGCTTCTTTCCAGTTTTCAACGGAAGCTATTTCCTTTTTCACCATAGCCCTCTATGGGCTTCCAAATATCCCTTTGCCAATTCCACAAGAACAGCCTTAGCGAAAGGCTTCTTGAAGGGAAAGATGTAACTCTGCGAGATGAATTAACAGAACACAGAGCAGTTTCTCAGAAAGCTTCTTTCCAGTTTTGAACGGAAGATATTTCCTTTTTCACCATAGCCCTCTATGGGCTTCCAAATATCCCTTTGCCAATTCCACAAGAACAGCCTTAGCGAAAGGCTTCTTGAAGGGAAAGATGTAACTCTGTGAGATGAATTAACAGAACACAGAGCAGTTTCTCAGAAAGCTTCTTTCCAGTTTTGAACGGAAGATATTTCCTTTTTCACCATAGCCCTCTATGGGCTTCCAAATATCCCTTTGCCAATTCCACAAGAACAGCCTTAGCGAAAGGCTTCTTGAAGGGAAAGATGTAACTCTGTGAGATGAATTAACAGAACACAGAGCCGTTCTTCAGAAAGCTTCTTTCCAGTTTTCAACGGAAGATATTTCCTTTTCCACAATAGCCCTCTTTGGGCTTCCAAATATCACTTTGCCAATTCCACAAGAACAGCCTTAGCGAAAGGCTTCTTGAAGGGAAAGATGTATCCCTGTGAGATGAATTAACAGAACACAGAGCAGTTTCTCAGAAAGCTTCTTTCCAGTTTAGAACGGAAGATATTTCCTTTTTCACCATAGCCCTCTATGGGCTTCCAAATACCCGTTTGCCAATTCCACAAGAACAGCCTTAGCGAAAGGCTTCGTGAAGGGAAAGATGTAACTCTGTGAGATGAATTAACAGAACAGAGAGCAGATTCTCAGAAAGCTTCTTTCTAGTTTTGAACGGAAGATATTTCCTTTTTCACCATAGCCCTCTATGGGCTTGCAAATATCGCTTTGCCAATTCCACAAGAACAGCCTTAGCGAAAGGCTTCGTGAAGGGAAAGATGTAACTCTGTGAGATGAATTAACAGAACAGAGAGCAGATTCTCAGAAACCTTCTTTCGAGTTTTGAAGGGAAGATATTTCCTTTTTCACCATAGCCCTCTATGGGCTTCCAAATATCCCTTTGCCAATTCCACAGGAAGGGCCTTAGCGAAAGGTTTCTTGAAGGGAAAGATGTAACTCTGTGAGAAGAATTAACAGAACACAGAGCAGTTTCTCAGAAAGCTTCTTTCCAGTTTTTAAGGAAAGATATTTCCTTTTCCACAATAGCCCTCTTTGGGCTTCCAAATATCCCTTTGCCAATTCCACAGGAAGGGCCTTAGCGAAAGGATTCTTGAAGGGAAGGGTGTATCTCCGTGAGATGAATTAACAGAACACAGAGCAGTTTCTCAGAAAGCTTCTTTCCAGTTTTGAACGGAAGATATTTCCTTTTTCACCATAGCCCTCTAAGGGCTTCCAAATATCCCTTTGCCAATTCCACAAGAACAGCCTTAGCGAATATCTTCTTGAAGGGAAAGATGTAACTCTGTGAGATGAATTAACAGAACACAGAGCCTTTCTTCAGAAAGCTTCTTTCCAGTTTTGAACGGAAGATATTTCCTTTTTCACCATATCACTCTATGGGCTTCCAAATATCCATTTGCCAATTCCACAAGAACAGCCTTAGCGAAAGGCTTCGTGAAGGGAAAGATGTAACTCTATGAGATGAATTAACAGAACAGAGAGCAGATTCTCAGAATGCTTCTTTCCAGTTTTGAACGGAAGATATTTCCTTTTTCACCATAGCCCTCTATGGGCTTCCAAGTATCCCTTTGCCAATTCCACAAGAACAGCCTTAGCGAAAGGCTTCGTGAAGGGAAAGATGTAACTCTGTGAGATGAACTAACAGAACACAGAGCAGTTTCTCAGAAGGATTCTTTCGAGTTTTGAACGGAAGATATTCACTTTTTCACCTTAGCCCTCTATGGGCTTCCAAATATCCCTTTGCCAATTCCACAAGAACAGCCTTAGCGAAAGGCTTCTTGAAGGGATAGATGTAACTCTGTGAGATGAATTAACAGAACACAGAGAAGTTTCTCAGAAAGCTTCTTTCCAGTTTTGAACGGAAGATATTTCCTTTTTGACCATAGCCCTCTAGGGGCTTCCAAATATCCCTTTGCCAATTCCACAAGAACAGCCTTAGCGAAAGGCTTCTTGAAGGGAAAGATGTAACTCTGTGAGATGAATTAACAGAACACAGAGCCGTTCTACAGAAAGCTTCTTTCTAGTTTTGAAAGGAAGATATTTCCTTTTTCACCCTAGCCCTCTATGGACTTCCAAATATCCCTTTGCCAATTCCACAAGAACAGCCTTAGCGAAAGGCTTCTTGAAAGGAAAGATGTAACTCTGTGAGATGAAATAAAGGAACACAGAGCAGATCCTCAGAAAGCTTCTTTCCAGTTTAGAACGGAAGACATTTCCTTTTTCACCATAGCCCTCTATGGGGTTCCAAATATCCCTTTGCCAATTCCACAGGAAGGGCCTTAGCGAAAGGATTCTTGAAGGGAAAGATGTAACTCTGTGAGATGAATTAACAGAACACAGAGCAGTTTCTCAGAAAGCTTCTTTCCAGTTTTCAACGGAAGATATTTCCTTTTCCACAATAGCCCTCTTTGGGCTTCCAAATATCACTTTGCAAATTCCACAAGAACAGCCTTAGCGAAAGGCTTCTTGAAGGGAAAGATGTATCTCTGTGAGATGAATTAACAGAACACAGTGTAGTTTCTCAGAAAGCTTCTTTCCAGTTTTGAACGGAAGATATTTCCTTTTTCACCATAGCCCTCTATGGGCTTCCAAATATCCCTTTTCCAATTCCACAAGAACAGCCTTAGCGAAAGGCTTCTTATAAGGAAAGATGTAACTCTGTGAAATGAATTAACAGAACAGAGAGCAGATTCTCAGAAAGCTTCTTTCCAGTTTTGAACGGAAGATATTTCCTTTTTCACCATAGCCCTCTATGGGCTTCCAAATATCCCATTGCCAATTCCACAGGAAGGCCCTTAGCGAAAGGCTTCTTGAAGGGAAAGATGTATCTCTGTGAGAAGAATTAACAGAATACAGAGCAGTTTCTCAGAAAGCTTCTTTCCAGTTTTCAACGGAAGATATTTCCTTTTCCACAATAGCCCTCTTTGAGCTTCCAAATATCCCTTTGCCAATTCCACAAGAACAGCCTTAGCGAAAGGCTTCTTGAAGGGAAAGATGTATCTCTGTGAGATGAATTAACAGAACACGGAGCAGTTTCTCAGAAAGCTTCTTTCCAGTTTAGAACGGAAGATATTTCCTTTTTCACCATAGCCCTCTATGGGCTTCCAAATATCCGTTTGCCAATTCCACAAGAACAGCCTTAGCGAAAGGCTTCGTGAAGGGAAAGATGTAACTCTGTGAGATGAATTAACAGAACAGAGAGCAGATTCTCAGAAAGCTTCTTTCTAGTTTTGAACGGAAGATATTTCCTTTTTCACCATAGCCCTCTATGGGCTTGCAAATATCGCTTTGCCAATTCCACAAGAACAGCCTTAGCGAAAGGCTTCGTGAAGGGAAAGATGTAACTCTGTGAGATGAATTAACAGAACAGAGAGCAGATTCTCAGAAACCTTCTTTCGAGTTTTGAACGGAAGATATTTCCTTTTTCACCATAGCCCTCTATGGGCTTCCAAATATCCCTTTGCCAATTCCACAAGAACAGCCTTAGCGAAAGGCTTCTTGAAGGGAAAGATGTAACTCTGTGAGATGAAATAACAGAACACAGAGCCGTTTCTCAGAAAGCTTCTTTCCAGTTTTGAAGGGAAGATATTTCCTTTTCCACAATAGCCCTCTTTGGGCTTCCAAATATCCCTTTGCCAATTCCACAGGAAGGGCCTTAGCGAAAAGATTCTTTAAGGGAAGGATGTATCTCCGTGAGATGAATTAACAGAACAAAGAGCAGTTTCTCAGAAAGCTTCTTTCCAGTTTTGAACGGAAGATATTTCCTTTTTCACCATAGCCCTCTAAGGGCTTCCAAATATCTGTTTGCCAATTCCACAAGAACAGCCTTAGCGAAAGGCTTCGTGAAGGGAAAGACACAAATCTGTGAGATGAATTAACAGAACAGAGAGCAGATTCTCAGAAAGCTTCTTTCCAGTTTTCAACGGAAGCTATTTCCTTTTTCACCATAGCCCTCTATGGGCTTCCAAATATCCCTTTGCCAATTCCACAAGAACAGCCTTAGCGAAAGGCTTCTTGAAGGGAAAGATGTAACTCTGCGAGATGAATTAACAGAACACAGAGCAGTTTCTCAGAAAGCTTCTTTCCAGTTTTGAACGGAAGATATTTCCTTTTTCACCATAGCCCTCTATGGGCTTCCAAATATCCCTTTGCCAATTCCACAAGAACAGCCTTAGCGAAAGGCTTCTTGAAGGGAAAGATGTAACTCTGTGAGATGAATTAACAGAACACAGAGCAGTTTCTCAGAAAGCTTCTTTCCAGTTTTGAACGGAAGATATTTCCTTTTTCACCATAGCCCTCTATGGGCTTCCAAATATCCCTTTGCCAATTCCACAAGAACAGCCTTAGCGAAAGGCTTCTTGAAGGGAAAGATGTAACTCTGTGAGATGAATTAACAGAACACAGAGCCGTTCTTCAGAAAGCTTCTTTCCAGTTTTCAACGGAAGATATTTCCTTTTCCACAATAGCCCTCTTTGGGCTTCCAAATATCACTTTGCCAATTCCACAAGAACAGCCTTAGCGAAAGGCTTCTTGAAGGGAAAGATGTATCCCTGTGAGATGAATTAACAGAACACAGAGCAGTTTCTCAGAAAGCTTCTTTCCAGTTTAGAACGGAAGATATTTCCTTTTTCACCATAGCCCTCTATGGGCTTCCAAATACCCGTTTGCCAATTCCACAAGAACAGCCTTAGCGAAAGGCTTCGTGAAGGGAAAGATGTAACTCTGTGAGATGAATTAACAGAACAGAGAGCAGATTCTCAGAAAGCTTCTTTCTAGTTTTGAACGGAAGATATTTCCTTTTTCACCATAGCCCTCTATGGGCTTGCAAATATCGCTTTGCCAATTCCACAAGAACAGCCTTAGCGAAAGGCTTCGTGAAGGGAAAGATGTAACTCTGTGAGATGAATTAACAGAACAGAGAGCAGATTCTCAGAAACCTTCTTTCGAGTTTTGAAGGGAAGATATTTCCTTTTTCACCATAGCCCTCTATGGGCTTCCAAATATCCCTTTGCCAATTCCACAGGAAGGGCCTTATTGAAAGGTTTCTTGAAGGGAAAGATGTAACTCTGTGAGAAGAATTAACAGAACACAGAGCAGTTTCTCAGAAAGCTTCTTTCCAGTTTTTAAGGAAAGATATTTCCTTTTCCACAATAGCCCTCTTTGGGCTTCCAAATATCCCTTTGCCAATTCCACAGGAAGGGCCTTAGCGAAAGGATTCTTGAAGGGAAGGGTGTATCTCCGTGAGATGAATTAACAGAACACAGAGCAGTTTCTCAGAAAGCTTCTTTCCAGTTTTGAACGGAAGATATTTCCTTTTTCACCATAGCCCTCTATGGGCTTCCAAATATCTGTTTGCCAATTCCACAAGAACAGCCTTAGCGAAAGGCTTCGTGAAGGGAAAGATATAAATCTGTGAGATGAATTAACAGAACAGAGAGGAGATTCTCAGAAAGCTTCTTTCCAGTTTTCAACGGTAGCTATTTCCTTTTTCACCATAGCCCTCTATGGGCTTCCAAATATCCCTTTGCCAATTCCACAAGAACAGCCTTAGCGAAAGGCTTCTTGAAGGGAAAGATGTAACTCTGTGAGATGAATTAACAGAACACAGAGCAGTTTCTCAGAAAGTTTCTTTCCAGTTTTGAACGGAAGATATTTCCTTTTTCACCATAGCCCTCTATGGGCTTCCAAATATCCCTTTGCCAATTCCACAAGAACAGCCTTAGCGAAAGGCTTCTTGAAGGGAAAGATGTAACTCTGTGAGATGAATTAACAGAACACAGAGCCGTTCTTCAGAAAGCTTCTTTCCAGTTTTGAACGGAAGATATTTCCTTTTTCACCATAGCCCTCTATGGGCTTCCAAATATCCCTTTGCCAATTCCACAAGAACAGCCTTAGCGAAAGGCTTCTTGAAGGGAAAGATGTAACTCTGTGAGATGAATTAACAGAACACAGAGCCGTTCTTCAGAAAGCTTCTTTCCAGTTTTGAACGGAAGATATTTCCTTTTTCACCATAGCCCTCTAAGGGCTTCCAAATATCCCTTTGCCAATTCCACAAGAACAGCCTTAGCGAATATCTTCTTGAAGGGAAAGATGTAACTCTGTGAGATGAATTAACAGAACACAGAGTCGTTCTTCAAAAAGCTTCTTTCCAGTTTTGAACGGAAGATATTTCCTTTTTCACCATATCACTCTATGGGCTTCCAAATATCCGTTTGCCAATTCCACAAGAACAGCCTTAGCGAAAGGCTTCGTGAAGGGAAAGATGTAACTCTGTGAGATGAATTAACAGAACAGAGAGCAGATTCTCAGAATGCTTCTTTCCAGTTTTGAAGGGAAGATATTTCCTTTTTCACCATAGCCCTCTATGGGCTTCCAAATATCCCTTTTCCAATTCCACAAGAACAGCCTTAGCGAAAGCCTTCTTAAAAGGAAAGATGTAACTCTGTGAGATGAATTAACAGAACACAGAGCAGATTCTCAGAAAGCTTCTTTCCAGTTTTGAACGGAAGTTATTTCGTTTTTCACCATAGCCCTCTATGGGGTTCCAAATATCCCTTTGCCAATTCCACAGGAAGGGCCTTAGCGAAAGGTGTCTTGAAGGGAAAGATGTAACTCTGTGAGATGAATTAAGAGAACACAGAGCAGTTTCTCAGAAAGATTCTTTCCAGTTTTCAACGAAAGATATTTCCTTTTCCACAATAGCCCTCTTTGGGCTTCCAAATATCCCTTTGCCAATTCCACAGGAAGGGCCTTAGCGAAAGGTTTGTTGAAGGGAAAGATGTATCTCTGTGAGATGAATTAAAGAACACAGAGACGTTCTTCAGAAAGCTTCTTTCCAGTTTTGAACGGAAGATATTTCCTTTTTCACCATAGCCCTCTATGGGCTTCCAAATATCCGTTTGCCAATTCCACAGGAACAGCCTTAGCGAAAGGCTTCGTGAAGGGAAAGATGTAACTCTGTGAGATGAATTAACAGAACAGAGAGCAGATTCTCAGAAAGCTTCTTTGCAGTTTTCAACGGAAGATATTTCCTTTTTCACCATAGCCCTCTATGGGCTTCCAAATATCCCTTTTCCAATTCCACAAGAACAGCCTTAGCGAAAGGCTTCTTGAAGGGAAAGATGTAACTCTGTGAGATGAATTAACAGAACAGAGAGCAGATTCTCATAAAGCTTCTTTCCAGTTTTGAACGGAAGATATTTCCTTTTTCACCGTAGCCCTCTATGGGCTTTCAAATATCCCTTTGCCAATTCCACAAGAACAGCCTTAGCGAAAGGCTTCATGAAGGGAAAGATGTAACTCTGTGAAATGAATTAACAGAACACAGAGCAGTTTCTCAGAAAGCTTCTTTCCAGTTTTCAACGAAAGATATTTCCTTTTCCACAATAGCCCTCTTTGGGATTCCAAATATCCCTTTGCCAATTCCACAGGAAGGGACTTAGCGAAAGGTTTCTTGAAGGGAAAGATGTATCTCTGTGAGATGAATTCACAGAACACAGAGCAGTTTCTCAGAAAGCTTCTTTCCAGTTTTGAACGGAAGATATTTCCTTTTTCACCATAGCCCTCTATGGGCTTCCAAATATCCCTTTGCCAATTCCAGAAGAACAGCCTTAGCGATAGGCTTCGTGAAGGGAAAGATGTAACTCTGTGAGATGAATTAACAGAACACAGAGCAGATTCTCCGAAAGCTTGTTTCCAATTTTGAACGGAAGATATTTCCTTTTTCACCATAGCCCTCTATGGGGTTCCAAATATCCCTTTGCCAATTCCACAAGAACAGCCTTAGCGAAAGGCTTCGTGAAGGGAAAGATGTAACTCTGTGAGATGAATTAACAGAACACAGAGCAGATTCTCAGAAAGTTTCTTTCCAGTTTTGAAGGGAAGATATTTCCTTTTTCACCATAGCCCTCTATGGGCTTCCAAATATCCGTTTGCCAATTCCACAGGAACAGCCTTAGCGAAAGGCTTCGTGAAGGGAAAGATGTAACTCTGTGAGATGAATTCACAGAACAGAGAGCAGATTCTCAGAAAGCTTCTTTCCTGTTTTCAACGGAAGATATTTCCTTTTTCACCATAGCCCTCTATGGGCTTCCAAATATCCCTTTGCCAATTCCACAAGAACAGCCTTAGCGAAAGGCTTCTTGAAGGGAAAGATGTAACTCTGTGAGATGAATTAACAGAACACAGAGCCGTTCTTCAGAAAGCTTCTTTCCAGTTTTGAACGGAAGATATTCCCTTTTTCACCATAGCCCTCTATGGGCTTCCAAATATCCCTTTTCCAATTCCACAAGAACAGCCTTAGCGAAAGCCTTCTTATAAGGAAAGATGTAACTCTGTGAGATGAATTAACAGAACACAGAGCAGTTTCTCAGAAAGCTGCTTTCCAGTTTTGAACGGAAGATATTTCCTTTTTCACCATAGCCCTCTATGGGCTTCAAAATAACCCTTTGCCAATTCCACAAGAACAGCCTTAGCGAAAGGCTTCTTGAAGGGAAAGATGTAACTCTGTGAGATGAAATAACAGAACAGAGAGCAGTTTCTCAGAAAGCTTCTTTACGGTTTTGAACGTAAGATATTTCCTTTTTCACCATAGCCCTCTATGGGCTTCCAAATATCCCTTTGCCAGTTCCACAAGAACAGCCTTAGCGAAAGGCTTCTTGAAGGGAAAGATGTAACTCTGTGAGATGAATTAACAGAACACAGAGCAGTTTCTCAGAAAGCTTCTTTCCAGTTTTGAATGAAAGGTATTTCCTTTGTCACGATAGCCCACTATGGGCTTCCAAATATCTCTTTGCCAATTCCACAAGAACAGCCTTAACGAAAGGCTTCTTGAAGGGAAAGATGTAACTCTGTGAGATGAATTAACAGAACACAGAGCAGTTTCTCAGAAAGCTTCTTTCCAGTTTTGAACGGAAGATATTTTCTTTTTCACCATAGCCCTCTAGGGGCTTCCAAATATCCCTTTGCCAATTCCACAAGAACAGCCTTAGCGAAAGGCTTCTTGAAAGGAAAGATGTAACTCTGTGAGATGAATTAACAGAACACAGAGCAGATTCTAAGAAAGCTTCTTTCCAGTTTTGAACGGAAGATATTTCCTTTTTCAGCATAGCCCTCTATGGGGTTCCAAATATCCCTTTGCCAATTCCACAGGAAGGGCCTTAGTGAAAGGTTTCTTGAAGGGAAAGATGTAAGTCTGTGAGATGAATTAACAGAACACAGAGCAGTTTCTCAGAAAGCTTCTTTCCAGTTTTCAACGAAAGATATTTCCTTTTCCACAATAGCCCTCTTTGGGCTTCCAAATATCCCTTTGCCAATTCCACAGGAATGGCCTTAGCGAAAGGTTTCTTGAAGGGAAAGATGTATCTCTGTGAGATGAATTAACAGAACACAGAGCAGTTTCTCAGAAAGCTTCTTTCCAGTTTTGAACGGAAGATATTTCCTTTTTCACCATAGCCCTCTATGGGCTTCCAAATATCCGTTTGCCAATTCCACAACAACAGCCTTAGCGAAAGGCTTCGTGAAGGGAAAGATATAAATCTGTGAGATAAATTAACAGAACAGAGAGCAGATTCTCAGAAAGCTTCTTTCCAGTTTTCAACGGAAGATATTTCATTTTTCACCATAGCCCTCTATGGGCTTCCAAATATCCGTTTGACAATTCCACAAGAACAGCCTTAGAGAAAGGCTTCGTGAAGGGAAAGATGTAACTCTGTGAGATGAATTAACAGAACACAGAGTAGTTTCTCAGAAAGCTTATTTCCAGTTTTGAACGGAAGATATTTCCTTTTTCACCATAGACCGCTATGGGCTTCCAAATATCCCTTTGCCAATTCCACAAGAACAGCCTTAGCGAAAGGCTTCTTGAAGGGAAAGATGTAACTCTGTGAGATGAATTCACACAACACAGAGCAGATTCTCTGAAAGCTTCTTTCCAGTATTGAAGGGAAGATATTTCCTTTTTCACCATATCACTCTATGGGCTTCCAAATATCCGTTTGCCAATTCCACAAGAACAGCCTTAGCGAAAGGCTTCGAGAAGGGAAAGATGTAACTCTGTGAGATGAATTAACAGAACAGAGAGCAGATTCTCAGAATGCTTCTTTCCAGTTTTGAACGGAAGATATTTCCTTTTTCACCATAGCCCTCTATGGGCTTCCAAGTATCCCTTTGCCAATTCCACAAGAACAGCCTTAGCGAAAGGCTTCGTGAAGGGAAAGATGTAACTCTGTGAGATGAATTAACAGAACACAGAGCAGTTTCTCAGAAGGCTTCTTTCGAGTTTTGAACGGAAGATATTTACTTTTTCACCTTAGCCCTCTATGGGCTTCAAAATATCCCTTTGCCAATTCCACAAGAACAGCCTTAGCGAAAGGTTTCTTGAAGGCATAGATGTAACTCTGTGAGATGAATTAACAGAACACCGAGAAGTTTCTCAGAAAGGTTCTTTCCAGTTTTGAACGGAAGATATTTCCTTTTTCACCATAGCCCTCTAGGGGCTTCCAAATATCCCTTTGCCAATTCCACAAGAACAGCCTTAGCGAAAGGCTTCTTGAAGGGAAAGATGTAACTCTGTGAGATGAATTAACAGAACACAGAGCCGTTCTACAGAAAGCTTCTTTCTAGTTTTGAAAGGAAGGTATTTCCTTTTTCACCGTAGCCCTCTATGGACTTCCAAATATCACTTTGCCAATTTCACAAGAACAGCCTTAGCGAAAGGCTTCTTGAAAGGAAAGATGTAACTCTGTGAGATGAAATAAAGGAACACAGAGCAGATCGTCAGAAAGCTTCTTTCCAGTTTTGAACGGAAGACATTTCCTTTTTCACCGTAGCCCTCTATGGGGTTCCAAATATCCCTTTGCCAATTCCACAGGAAGGGCCTTAGCGAAAGGTTTCTTGAAGGGAAAGATGTAACTCTGTGAGATGAATTAACAGAACATAGAGCAGTTTCTCAGAAAGCTTCTTTCCAGTTTTCAACGGAAGATATTTCCTTTTCCACAATAGCCCTCTTTGGGCTTCCAAATATCACTTTGCAAATTCCATAAGAACAGCCTTAGCGAAAGGCTTCTTGAATGGAAAGATGTATCTCTGTGAGATGAATTAACAGAACACAGTGTAGTTTCTCAGAAAGATTCTTTCCAGTTTTGAACGGAAGATATTTCCTTTTTCACCATAGCCCTCTATGGGCTTCCAAATATCCCTTTGCCAATTCCACAAGAACAGCCTTAGCGAAAGGCTTCTTGTAAGGAAAGATGTAACTCTGTGAAATGAATTAACAGAACACAGAGCAGATTCTCAGAAAGCTTCTTTCCAGTTTTGAACGGAAGATATTTCCTTTTTCACCATAGCCCTCTATGGGGTTCCAAATATCCCTTTGCCAATTCCACAGGAAGGCCCTTAGCGAAAGGCTTCTTGAAGGGAAAGATGTATCTCTGTGAGAAGAATTAACAGAATACAGAGCAGTTTCTCAGAAAGCTTCTTTCCAGTTTTCAACGGAAGATATTTCCTTTTCCACAATAGCCCTCTTTGGGCTTCCAAATATCCCTTTGCCAATTCCACAAGAACAGCCTTAGCGAAAGGCTTCTTGAAGGGAAAGATGTATCCCTGTGAGATGAATTAACAGAACACAGAGCAGTTTCTCAGAAAGCTTCTTTCCAGTTTAGAACGGAAGATATTTCCTTTTTCACCATAGCCCTCTATGGGCTTCCAAATACCCGTTTGCCAATTCCACAAGAACAGCCTTAGCGAAAGGCTTCGTGAAGGGAAAGATGTAACTCTGTGAGATGAATTAACAGAACAGAGAGCAGATTCTCAGAAAGCTTCTTTCTAGTTTTGAACGGAAGATATTTCCTTTTTCACCATAGCCCTCTATGGGCTTGCAAATATCGCTTTGCCAATTCCACAAGAACAGCCTTAGCGAAAGGCTTCGTGAAGGGAAAGATGTAACTCTGTGAGATGAATTAACAGAACAGAGAGCAGATTCTCAGAAACCTTCTTTCGAGTTTTGAAGGGAAGATATTTCCTTTTTCACCATAGCCCTCTATGGGCTTCCAAATATCCCTTTGCCAATTCCACAGGAAGGGCCTTAGCGAAAGGTTTCTTGAAGGGAAACATGTAACTCTGTGAGAAGAATTAACAGAACACAGAGCAGTTTCTCAGAAAGCTTCTTTCCAGTTTTTAAGGAAAGATATTTCCTTTTCCACAATAGCCCTCTTTGGGCTTCCAAATATCCCTTTGCCAATTCCACAGGAAGGGCCTTAGCGAAAGGATTCTTGAAGGGAAGGGTGTATCTCCGTGAGATGAATTAACAGAACACAGAGCAGTTTCTCAGAAAGCTTCTTTCCAGTTTTGAACGGAAGATATTTCCTTTTTCACCATAGCCCTCTATGGGCTTCCAAATATCTGTTTGCCAATTCCACAAGAACAGCCTTAGCGAAAGGCTTCGTGAAGGGAAAGATATAAATCTGTGAGATGAATTAACAGAACAGAGAGGAGATTCTCAGAAAGCTTCTTTCCAGTTTTCAACGGTAGCTATTTCCTTTTTCACCATAGCCCTCTATGGGCTTCCAAATATCCCTTTGCCAATTCCACAAGAACAGCCTTAGCGAAAGGCTTCTTGAAGGGAAAGATGTAACTCTGTGAGATGAATTAACAGAACACAGAGCAGTTTCTCAGAAAGTTTCTTTCCAGTTTTGAACGGAAGATATTTCCTTTTTCACCATAGCCCTCTATGGGCTTCCAAATATCCCTTTGCCAATTCCCCAAGAACAGCCTTAGCGAAAGGCTTCTTGAAGGGAAAGATGTAACTCTGTGAGATGAATTAACAGAACACAGAGCCGTTCTTCAGAAAGCTTCTTTCCAGTTTTGAACCGAAGATATTTCCTTTTTCACCATAGCCCTCTAAGGGCTTCCAAATATCCCTTTGCCAATTCCACAAGAACAGCCTTAGCGAATATCTTCTTGAAGGGAAAGATGTAACTCTGTGAGATGAATTAACAGAACACAGAGCCTTTCTTCAAAAAGCTTCTTTCCAGTTTTGAACGGAAGATATTTCCTTTTTCACCATATCACTCTATGGGCTTCCAAATATCCGTTTGCCAATTCCACAAGAACAGCCTTAGCGAAAGGCTTCGTGAAGGGAAAGATGTAACTCTGTGAGATGAATTAACAGAACAGAGAGCAGATTCTCAGAATGCTTCTTTCCAGTTTTGAAGGGAAGATATTTCCTTTTTCACCATAGCCCTCTATGGGCTTCCAAATATCCCTTTTCCAATTCCACAAGAACAGCCTTAGCGAAAGCCTTCTTAAAAGGAAAGATGTAACTCTGTGAGATGAATTAACAGAACACAGAGCAGATTCTCAGAAAGCTTCTTTCCAGTTTTGAACGGAAGTTATTTCGTTTTTCACCATAGCCCTCTATGGTGTTCCAAATATCCCTTTGCCAATTCCACAGGAAGGGCCTTAGCGAAAGGTGTCTTGAAGGGAAAGATGTAACTCTGTGAGATGAATTAAGAGAACACAGAGCAGTTTCTCAGAAAGATTCTTTCCAGTTTTCAACGAAAGATATTTCCTTTTCCACAATAGCCCTCTTTGGGCTTCCAAATATCCCTTTGCCAATTCCACAGGAAGGGCCTTAGCGAAAGGTTTGTTGAAGGGAAAGATGTATCTCTGTGAGATGAATTAAAGAACACAGAGACGTTCTTCAGAAAGCTTCTTTCCAGTTTTGAACGGAAGATATTTCCTTTTTCACCATAGCCCTCTATGGGCTTCCAAATATCCGTTTGCCAATTCCACAGGAACAGCCTTAGCGAAAGGCTTCGTGAAGGGAAAGATGTAACTCTGTGAGATGAATTAACAGAACAGAGAGCAGATTCTCAGAAAGCTTCTTTCCAGTTTTGAACGGAAGATATTTCCTTTTTCACCATAGCCCTCTATGGGCTTTCAAATATCCCTTTGCCAATTCCACAAGAACAGCCTTAGCGAAAGGCTTCGTGAAGGGAAAGATGTAACTCTGTGAAATGAATTAACAGAACACAGAGCAGATTCTCAGAAAGCTTCTTTCCAGTTTTGAACGGAAGATATTTCCTTTTTCACCATAGCCCTCTATGGGCTTTCAAATATCCCTTTGCCAATTCCAAAAGAACAGCCTTAGCGAAAGGCTTCGTGAAGGGAAAGATGTAACTCTGTGAGATGAATTAACAGAACAGAGAGCAGATTCTCAGAAAGCTTCTTTCGAGTTTTGAACGGAAGATATTTCCTTTTTCACCATAGCCCTCTATGGGCTTCCAAATATCCCTTTGCCAATTCCACAGGAACAGCCTTAGCGAAAGGCTTCGTGAAGGGAAAGATGTAACTCTGTGAGATGAATTAACAGAACAGAGAGCAGATTCTCAGAAAGCTTCTTTCCAGTATTGAACGGAAGATATTTCCTTTTTCACCATAGCCCTCTATGGGCTTCCAAATATCCGTTTGCCAATTCCACAAGAACAGCCTTAGCGAAAGGCTTCGTGAAGGTAAAGATAGAAATCTGTGAGATGAATTAACAGAACAGAGAGCAGATTCTCAGAAAGCTTCTTTGCAGTTTTCAACGGAAGATATTTCCTTTTTCACCATAGCCCTCTATGGGCTTCCAAATATCCCTTTTCCAATTCCACAAGAACAGCCTTAGCGAAAGGCTTCTTGAAGGGAAAGATGTAACTCTGTGAGATGAATTAACAGAACAGAGAGCAGATTCTCATAAAGCTTCTTTCCAGTTTTGAACGGAAGATATTTCCTTTTTCACCGTAGCCCTCTATGGGCTTTCAAATATCCCTTTGCCAATTCCACAAGAACAGCCTTAGCGAAAGGCTTCATGAAGGGAAAGATGTAACTCTGTGAAATGAATTAACAGAACACAGAGCAGTTTCTCAGAAAGCTTCTTTCCAGTTTTCAACGAAAGATATTTCCTTTTCCACAATAGCCCTCTTTGGGATTCCAAATATCCCTTTGCCAATTCCACAGGAAGGGACTTAGCGAAAGGTTTCTTGAAGGGAAAGATGTATCTCTGTGAGATGAATTCACAGAACACAGAGCAGTTTCTCAGAAAGCTTCTTTCCAGTTTTGAACGGAAGATATTTCCTTTTTCACCATAGCCCTCTATGGGCTTCCAAATATCCCTTTGCCAATTCCAGAAGAACAGCCTTAGCGATAGGCTTCGTGAAGGGAAAGATGTAACTCTGTGAGATGAATTAACAGAACACAGAGCAGATTCTCCGAAAGCTTGTTTCCAATTTTGAACGGAAGATATTTCCTTTTTCACCATAGCCCTCTATGGGGTTCCAAATATCCCTTTGCCAATTCCACAAGAACAGCCTTAGCGAAAGGCTTCGTGAAGGGAAAGATGTAACTCTGTGAGATGAATTAACAGAACACAGAGCAGATTCTCAGAAAGTTTCTTTCCAGTTTTGAAGGGAAGATATTTCCTTTTTCACCATAGCCCTCTATGGGCTTCCAAATATCCGTTTGCCAATTCCACAGGAACAGCCTTAGCGAAAGGCTTCGTGAAGGGAAAGATGTAACTCTGTGAGATGAATTCACAGAACAGAGAGCAGATTCTCAGAAAGCTTCTTTCCTGTTTTCAACGGAAGATATTTCCTTTTTCACCATAGCCCTCTATGGGCTTCCAAATATCCCTTTGCCAATTCCACAAGAACAGCCTTAGCGAAAGGCTTCTTGAAGGGAAAGATGTAACTCTGTGAGATGAATTAACAGAACACAGAGCCGTTCTTCAGAAAGCTTCTTTCCAGTTTTGAACGGAAGATATTCCCTTTTTCACCATAGCCCTCTATGGGCTTCCAAATATCCCTTTTCCAATTCCACAAGAACAGCCTTAGCGAAAGCCTTCTTATAAGGAAAGATGTAACTCTGTGAGATGAATTAACAGAACACAGAGCAGATTCTCAGAAAGCTTCTTTCCAGTTTTGAACGGAAGTTATTTCCTTTTTCACCATAGCCCTCTATGGGGTTCCAAATATCCCTTTGCCAATTCCACAGGAAGGGCCTTAGCGAAAGGTGTCTTGAAGGGAAAGATGTAACTCTGTGAGATGAATTAACAGAACACAGAGCAGTTTCTCAGAAAGCTTCTTTCCAGTTTTCAACGGAAGATATTTCCTTTTCCACAATAGCCCTCTTTGGGCTTCCAAATATCCCTTTGCCAATTCCACAGGAAGGGACTTAGCGAAAGGTTTGTTGAAGGGAAAGATGTATCTCTGTGAGATGAATTAACAGAACACAGAGCACTTTCTCGTAAAGCTTCTTTCCAGTTTTGAACGGTAGGTATTTCCTTTTTCACCATAGCCCTCTATGGGCTTCCAAATATCCCTTTGCCAATTCCACAAGAACAGCCTTAGTGAAAGGCTTCGTGAAGGGAAAGATATAAAACTGTGAGATGAATTAACAGAACAGAGAGCAGATTCTCAGAAAGCTACTTTCCAGTTTTGAACGGAAGATATTTCCTTTTTCACCATAGCCCTCTAAGGGCTTCCAAATATCCCTTTGCCAATTCCACAAGAACAGCCTTAGCGAAAGGCTTCGTGAAGGGAAAGATGTAAGTCTGTGAGATGAATTAACAGAACACAGAGCAGTTTCTCAGAAAGCTGCTTTCCAGTTTTGAACGGAAGATATTTCCTTTTTCACCATAGCCCTCTATGGGCTTCAAAATAACCCTTTGCCAATTCCACAAGAACAGCCTTAGCGAAAGGCTTCTTGAAGGGAAAGATGTAACTCTGTGAGATGAAATAACAGAACAGAGAGCAGTTTCTCAGAAAGCTTCTTTACGGTTTTGAACGTAAGATATTTCCTTTTTCACCATAGCCCTCTATGGGCTTCCAAATATCCCTTTGCCAATTCCACAAGAACAGCCTTAGCGAAAGGCTTCTTGAAGGGAAAGATGTAACTCTGTGAGATGAATTAACAGAACACAGAGCAGTTTCTCAGAAAGCTTCTTTCCAGTTTTGAATGAAAGGTATTTCCTTTGTCACGATAGCCCACTATGGGCTTCCAAATATCTCTTTGCCAATTCCACAAGAACAGCCTTAACGAAAGGCTTCTTGAAGGGAAAGATGTAACTCTGTGAGATGAATTAACAGAACACAGAGCAGTTTCTCAGAAAGCTTCTTTCCAGTTTTGAACGGAAGATATTTTCTTTTTCACCATAGCCCTCTAGGGGCTTCCAAATATCCCTTTGCCAATTCCACAAGAACAGCCTTAGCGAAAGGCTTCTTGAAAGGAAAGATGTAACTCTGTGAGATGAATTAACAGAACACAGAGCAGATTCTAAGAAAGCTTCTTTCCAGTTTTGAACGGAAGATATTTCCTTTTTCAGCATAGCCCTCTATGGGGTTCCAAATATCCCTTTGCCAATTCCACAGGAAGGGCCTTAGTGAAAGGTTTCTTGAAGGGAAAGATGTAAGTCTGTGAGATGAATTAACAGAACACAGAGCAGTTTCTCAGAAAGCTTCTTTCCAGTTTTCAACGAAAGATATTTCCTTTTCCACAATAGCCCTCTTTGGGCTTCCAAATATCCCTTTGCCAATTCCACAGGAATGGCCTTAGCGAAAGGTTTCTTGAAGGGAAAGATGTATCTCTGTGAGATGAATTAACAGAACACAGAGCAGTTTCTCAGAAAGCTTCTTTCCAGTTTTGAACGGAAGATATTTCCTTTTTCACCATAGCCCTCTATGGGCTTCCAAATATCCGTTTGCCAATTCCACAACAACAGCCTTAGCGAAAGGCTTCGTGAAGGGAAAGATATAAATCTGTGAGATAAATTAACAGAACAGAGAGCAGATTCTCAGAAAGCTTCTTTCCAGTTTTCAACGGAAGATATTTCATTTTTCACCATAGCCCTCTATGGGCTTCCAAATATCCGTTTGGCAATTCCACAAGAACAGCCTTAGAGAAAGGCTTCGTGAAGGGAAAGATGTAACTCTGTGAGATGAATTAACAGAACACAGAGTAGTTTCTCAGAAAGCTTATTTCCAGTTTTGAACGGAAGATATTTCCTTTTTCACCATAGACCGCTATGGGCTTCCAAATATCCCTTTGCCAATTCCACAAGAACAGCCTTAGCGAAAGGCTTCTTGAAGGGAAAGATGTAACTCTGTGAGATGAATTCACACAACACAGAGCAGATTCTCTGAAAGCTTCTTTCCAGTATTGAAGGGAAGATATTTCCTTTTTCACCATATCACTCTATGGGCTTCCAAATATCCGTTTGCCAATTCCACAAGAACAGCCTTAGCGAAAGGCTTCGAGAAGGGAAAGATGTAACTCTGTGAGATGAATTAACAGAACAGAGAGCAGATTCTCAGAATGCTTCTTTCCAGTTTTGAACGGAAGATATTTCCTTTTTCACCATAGCCCTCTATGGGCTTCCAAGTATCCCTTTGCCAATTCCACAAGAACACCCTTAGCGAAAGGCTTCGTGAAGGGAAAGATGTAACTCTGTGAGATGAATTAACAGAACACAGAGCAGTTTCTCAGAAGGCTTCTTTCGAGTTTTGAACGGAAGATATTTACTTTTTCACCTTAGCCCTCTATGGGCTTCAAAATATCCCTTTGCCAATTCCACAAGAACAGCCTTAGCGAAAGGTTTCTTGAAGGCATAGATGTAACTCTGTGAGATGAATTAACAGAACACCGAGAAGTTTCTCAGAAAGGTTCTTTCCAGTTTTGAACGGAAGATATTTCCTTTTTCACCATAGCCCTCTAGGGGCTTCCAAATATCCCTTTGCCAATTCCACAAGAACAGCCTTAGCGAAAGGCTTCTTGAAGGGAAAGATGTAACTCTGTGAGATGAATTAACAGAACACAGAGCCGTTCTACAGAAAGCTTCTTTCTAGTTTTGAAAGGAAGGTATTTCCTTTTTCACCATAGCCCTCTATGGACTTCCAAATATCCCTTTGCCAATTTCACAAGAACAGCCTTAGCGAAAGGCTTCTTGAAAGGAAAGATGTAACTCTGTGAGATGAAATAAAGGAACACAGAGCAGATCGTCAGAAAGCTTCTTTCCAGTTTTGAACGGAAGACATTTCCTTTTTCACCGTAGCCCTCTATGGGGTTCCAAATATCCCTTTGCCAAATCCACAGGAAGGGCCTTAGCGAAAGGTTTCTTGAAGGGAAAGATGTAACTCTGTGAGATGAATTAACAGAACATAGAGCAGTTTCTCAGAAAGCTTCTTTCCAGTTTTCAACGGAAGATATTTCCTTTTCCACAATAGCCCTCTTTGGGCTTCCAAATATCACTTTGCAAATTCCATAAGAACAGCCTTAGCGAAAGGCTTCTTGAATGGAAAGATGTATCTCTGTGAGATGAATTAACAGAACACAGTGTAGTTTCTCAGAAAGCTTCTTTCCAGTTTTGAACGGAAGATATTTCCTTTTTCACCATAGCCCTCTATGGGCTTCCAAATATCCCTTTGCCAATTCCACAAGAACAGCCTTAGCGAAAGGCTTCTTGTAAGGAAAGATGTAACTCTGTGAAATGAATTAACAGAACACAGAGCAGATTCTCAGAAAGCTTCTTTCCAATTTTGAACGGAAGATATTTCCTTTTTCACCATAGCCCTCTATGGGCTTCCAAATACCCGTTTGCCAATTCCACAAGAACAGCCTTAGCGAAAGGCTTCGTGAAGGGAAAGATGTAACTCTGTGAGATGAATTAACAGAACAGAGAGCAGATTCTCAGAAAGCTTCTTTCTAGTTTTGAACGGAAGATATTTCCTTTTTCACCATAGCCCTCTATGGGCTTGCAAATATCGCTTTGCCAATTCCACAAGAACAGCCTTAGCGAAAGGCTTCGTGAAGGGAAAGATGTAACTCTGTGAGATGAATTAACAGAACAGAGAGCAGATTCTCAGAAACCTTCTTTCGAGTTTTGAAGGGAAGATATTTCCTTTTTCACCATAGCCCTCTATGGGCTTCCAAATATCCCTTTGCCAATTCCACAGGAAGGGCCTTAGCGAAAGGTTTCTTGAAGGGAAAGATGTAACTCTGTGAGAAGAATTAACAGAACACAGAGCAGTTTCTCAGAAAGCTTCTTTCCAGTTTTTAAGGAAAGATATTTCCTTTTCCACAATAGCCCTCTTTGGGCTTCCAAATATCCCTTTGCCAATTCCACAGGAAGGGCCTTAGCGAAAGTATTCTTGAAGGGAAGGGTGTATCTCCGTGAGATGAATTAACAGAACACAGAGCAGTTTCTCAGAAAGCTTCTTTCCAGTTTTGAACGGAAGATATTTCCTTTTTCACCATAGCCCTCTATGGGCTTCCAAATATCTGTTTGCCAATTCCACAAGAACAGCCTTAGCGAAAGGCTTCGTGAAGGGAAAGATATAAATCTGTGAGATGAATTAACAGAACAGAGAGGAGATTCTCAGAAAGCTTCTTTCCAGTTTTCAACGGTAGCTATTTCCTTTTTCACCATAGCCCTCTATGGGCTTCCAAATATCCCTTTGCCAATTCCACAAGAACAGCCTTAGCGAAAGGCTTCTTGAAGGGAAAGATGTAACTCTGTGAGATGAATTAACAGAACACAGAGCAGTTTCTCAGAAAGTTTCTTTCCAGTTTTGAACGGAAGATATTTCCTTTTTCACCATAGCCCTCTATGGGCTTCCAAATATCCCTTTGCCAATTCCACAAGAACAGCCTTAGCGAAAGGCTTCTTGAAGGGAAAGATGTAACTCTGTGAGATGAATTAACAGAACACAGAGCCGTTCTTCAGAAAGCTTCTTTCCAGTTTTGAACGGAAGATATTTCCTTTTTCACCATAGCCCTCTAAGGGCTTCCAAATATCCCTTTGCCAATTCCACAAGAACAGCCTTAGCGAATATCTTCTTGAAGGGAAAGATGTAACTCTGTGAGATGAATTAACAGAACACAGAGCCTTTCTTCAGAAAGCTTCTTTCCAGTTTTGAACGGAAGATATTTCCTTTTTCACCATATCACTCTATGGGCTTCCAAATATCCGTTTGCCAATTCCACAAGAACAGCCTTAGCGAAAGGCTTCGTGAAGGGAAAGATGTAACTCTGTGAGATGAATTAACAGAACAGAGAGCAGATTCTCAGAATGCTTCTTTCCAGTTTTGAACGGAAGATATTTCCTTTTTCACCATAGCCCTCTATGGGCTTCCAAGTATCCCTTTGCCAATTCCACAAGAACAGCCTTAGCGAAAGGCTTCGTGAAGGGAAAGATGTAACTCTGTGAGATGAATTAACAGAACACAGAGCAGTTTCTCAGAAGGCTTCTTTCGAGTTTTGAACGGAAGATATTCACTTTTTCACCTTAGCCCTCTATGGGCTTCCAAATATCCCTTTGCCAATTCCACAAGAACAGCCTTAGCGAAAGGCTTCTTGAAGGGATAGATGTAACTCTGTGAGATGAATTAACAGAACACAGAGCAGTTTCTCAGAAAGCTTCTTTCCAGTTTTCAACGGAAGATATTTCCTTTTCCACAATAGCCCTCTTTGGGCTTCCAAATATCACTTTGCAAATTCCACAAGAACAGCCTTAGCGAAAGGCTTCTTGAAGGGAAAGATGTATCTCTGTGAGATGAATTAACAGAACACAGTGTAGTTTCTCAGAAAGCTTCTTTCCAGTTTTGAACGGAAGATATTTCCTTTTTCACCATAGCCCTCTATGGGCTTCCAAATATCCCTTTGCCAATTCCACAAGAACAGCCTTAGCGAAAGGCTTCTTATAAGGAAAGATGTAACTCTGTGAAATGAATTAACAGAACAGAGAGCAGATTCTCAGAAAGCTTCTTTCCAGTTTTGAACGGAAGATATTTCCTTTTTCACCATAGCCCTCTATGGGCTTCCAAATATCCCATTGCCAATTCCACAGGAAGGCCCTTAGCGAAAGGCTTCTTGAAGGGAAAGATGTATCTCTGTGAGAAGAATTAACAGAATACAGAGCAGTTTCTCAGAAAGCTTCTTTCCAGTTTTCAACGGAAGATATTTCCTTTTCCACAATAGCCCTCTTTGGGCTTCCAAATATCCCTTTGCCAATTCCACAAGAACAGCCTTAGCGAAAGGCTTCTTGAAGGGAAAGATGTATCTCTGTGAGATGAATTAACAGAACACGGAGCAGTTTCTCAGAAAGCTTCTTTCCAGTTTAGAACGGAAGATATTTCCTTTTTCACCATAGCCCTCTATGGGCTTCCAAATATCCGTTTGCCAATTCCACAAGAACAGCCTTAGCGAAAGGCTTCTTGAAGGGAAAGATGTAACTCTGTGAGATGAATTAACAGAACAGAGAGCAGATTCTCAGAAAGCTTCTTTCTAGTTTTGAACGGAAGATATTTCCTTTTTCACCATAGCCCTCTATGGGCTTGCAAATATCTCTTTGCCAATTCCACAAGAACAGCCTTAGCGAAAGGCTTCGTGAAGGGAAAGATGTAACTCTGTGAGATGAATTAACAGAACAGAGAGCAGATTCTCAGAAACCTTCTTTCGAGTTTTGAACGGAAGATATTTCCTTTTTCACCATAGCCCTCTATGGGCTTCCAAATATCCCTTTGCCAATTCCACAAGAACAGCCTTAGCGAAAGGCTTCTTGAAGGGAAAGATGTAACTCTGTGAGATGAAATAACAGAACACAGAGCAGTTTCTCAGAAAGCTTCTTTCCAGTTTTGAAGGGAAGATATTTCCTTTTCCACAATAGCCCTCTTTGGGCTTCCAAATATCTGTTTGCCAATTCCACAAGAACAGCCTTAGCGAAAGGCTACGTGAAGGGAAAGATATAAATCTGTGAGATGAATTCACAGAACAGAGAGGAGATTCTCAGAAAGCTTCTTTCCAGTTTTCAACGGTAGCTATTTCCTTTTTCACCATAGCCCTCTATGGGCTTCCAAATATCCCTTTGCCAATTCCACAAGAACAGCCTTAGCGAAAGGCTTCTAGAAGGGAAAGATGTAACTCTGTGAGATGAATTAACAGAACACAGAGCAGTTTCTCAGAAAGCTTCTTTCCAGTTTTGAACGGAAGATATTTCCTTTTTCACCGTAGCCCTCTATGGGCTTCCAAATATCCCTTTGCCAATTCCACAAGAACAGCCTTAGCGAAAGGCTTCTTGAAGGGAAAGATGTAACTCTGTGAGATGAATTAACAGAACACAGAGCCGTTCTTCAGAAAGCTTCTTTCCAGTTTTGAACGGAAGATATTTCCTTTTTCACCATAGCCCTCTAAGGGCTTCCAAATATCCCTTTGCCAATTCCACAAGAACAGCCTTAGCGAATATCTTCTTGAAGGGAAAGATGTAACTCTGTGAGATGAATTAACAGAACACAGAGCCTTTCTTCAGAAAGCTTCTTTCCAGTTTTGAACGGAAGATATTTCCTTTTTCACCATATCACTCTATGGGCTTCCAAATATCCGTTTGCCAATTCCACAAGAACAGCCTTAGCGAAAGGCTTCGTGAGGGGAAAGATGTAACTCTGTGAGGTGAATTAACAGAACAGAGAGCAGATTCTCAGAATGCTTCTTTCCAGTTTTGAACGGAAGATATTTCCTTTTTCACCATAGCCCTCTATGGGCTTCCAAGTATCCCTTTGCCAATTCCACAAGAACAGCCTTAGCGAAAGGCTTCGTGAAGGGAAAGATGTAACTCTGTGAGATGAATTAACAGAACACAGAGCAGTTTCTCAGAAGGCTTCTTTCGAGTTTTGAACGGAAGATATTTACTTTTTCACCTTAGCCCTCTATGGGCTTCCAAATATCCCTTTGCCAATTCCACAAGAACAGCCTTAGCGAAAGGCTTCTTGAAGGGATAGATGTAACTCTGTGAGATGAATTAACAGAACACAGAGAAGTTTCTCAGAAAGCTTCTTTCCAGTTTTGAACGGAAGATATTTCCTTTTTGACCATAGCCCTCTAGGGGCTTCCAAATATCCCTTTGCCAATTCCACAAGAACAGCCTTAGCGAAAGGCTTCTTGAAGGGAAAGATGTAACTCTGTGAGATGAATTAACAGAACACAGAGCCGTTCTACAGAAAGCTTCTTTCTAGTTTTGAAAGGAAGATATTTCCTTTTTCAGCCTAGCCCTCTATGGACTTCCAAATATCCCTTTGCCAATTCCACAAGAACAGCCTTAGCGAAAGGCTTCTTGAAAGGAAAGATGTAACTCTGTGAGATGAAATAAAGGAACACAGAGCAGATCCTCAGAAAGCTTCTTTCCAGTTTTGAACGGAAGACATTTCCTTTTTCACCATAGCCCTCTATGGGGTTCCAAATATCCCTTTGCCAATTCCACAGGAAGGGCCTTAGCGAAAGGATTCTTGAAGGGAAAGATGTAACTCTGTGAGATGAATTAACAGAACACAGAGCAGTTTCTCAGAAAGCTTCTTTCCAGTTTTCAACGGAAGATATTTCCTTTTCCACAATAGCCCTCTTTGGGCTTCCAAATATCACTTTGCAAATTCCACAAGAACAGCCTTAGCGAAAGGCTTCTTGGGAAAGATGTATCTCTGTGAGATGAAATAACAGAACACAGTGTAGTTTCTCAGAAAGCTTCTTTCCGGTTTTGAACGGAAGATATTTCCTTTTTCACCATAGCCCTCTATGGGCTTCCAAATATCCCTTTGCCAATTCCACAAGAACAGCCTTAGCGAAAGGCTTCTTATAAGGAAAGATGTAACTCTGTGAAATGAATTAACAGAACACAGAGCAGATTCTCAGAAAGCTTCTTTCCAGTTTTGAACGGAAGATATTTCCTTTTTCACCATAGCCCTCTATGGGGTTCCAAATATCCCATTGCCAATTCCACAGGAAGGCCCTTAGCGAAAGGCTTCTTGAAGGGAAAGATGTATCTCTGTGAGAAGAATTAACAGAATACAGAGCAGTTTCTCAGAAAGCTTCTTTCCAGTTTTCAACGGAAGATATTTCCTTTTCCACAATAGCCCTCTTTGGGCTTCCAAATATCCCTTTGCCAATTCCACAAGAACAGCCTTAGCGAAAGGCTCCTTGAAGGGAAAGATGTATCTCTGTGAGATGAATTAACAGAACACAGAGCAGTTTCTCAGAAAGCTTCTTTCCAGTTTAGAACGGAAGATATTTCCTTTTTCACCATAGCCCTCTATGGGCTTCCAAATATCCGTTTGCCAATTCCACAAGAACAGCCTTAGCGAAAGGCTTCGTGAAGGGAAAGATGTAACTCTGTGAGATGAATTAACAGAACAGAGAGCAGATTCTCAGAAAGCTTCTTTCTAGTTTTGAACGGAAGATATTTCCTTTTTCACCATAGCCCTCTATGGGCTTGCAAATATCGCTTTGCCAATTCCACAAGAACAGCCTTAGCGAAAGGCTTCGTGAAGGGAAAGATGTAACTCTGTGAGATGAATTAACAGAACAGAGAGCAGATTCTCAGAAACCTTCTTTCGAGTTTTGAACGGAAGATATTTCCTTTTTCACCATAGCCCTCTATGGGCTTCCAAATATCCCTTTGCCAATTCCACAAGAACAGCCTTAGCGAAAGGCTTCTTGAAGGGAAAGATGTAACTCTGTGAGATGAAATAACAGAACACAGAGCAGTTTCTCAGAAAGCTTCTTTCCAGTTTTGAAGGGAAGATATTTCCTTTTCCACAATAGCCCTCTTAGGGCTTCCAAATATCCCTTTTCCAATTCCACAGGAAGGGCCTTAGCGAAAAGATTCTTGAAGGGAAGGATGTATCTCCGTGAGATGAATTAACAGAACAAAGAGCAGTTTCTCAGAAAGCTTCTTTCCAGTTTTGAACGGAAGATATTTCCTTTTTCACCATAGCCCTCTAAGGGCTTCCAAATATCCCTTTGCCAATTCCACAAGAACAGCCTTAGCGAAAGGCTTCTTGAAGGGAAAGATGTAACTCTGCGAGATGAATTAACAGAACACAGAGCAGATTCTCTGAAAGCTTCTTTCCAGTTTTGAAGGGAAGATATTTCCTTTTTCACCATAGCCCTCTATGGGCTTCCAAATATCCCTTTGCCAATTCCACAAGAACATCCTTAGCGAAAGGCTTCTTGAAGGGAAAGATGTAACTCTGTGAGATGAATTAACAGAACACAGAGCAGTTTCTTAGAAAGCTTCTTTCCAGTTTTGAACGGAAGATATTTCCTTTTTCACCATAGCCCTCTATGGGGTTTCAAATATCCCTTTGCCAATTCCACAAGAACAGCCTTAGCGACAGGCTTCTTGAAAGTAAAGATGTAACTCTGTGAGATGAATTAACAGAACACAGAGCAGATTCTCTGAAAGCTTCTTTCCAGTTTTGAAGGGAAGATATTTCCTTTTTCACCATAGCCCTCTATGGGCTTCCAAATATCCCTTTGCCAATTCCACAAGAACAGCCTTAGCGAATGGCTTCTTGAAGGGAAAGATGTAACTCTGTGAGATGAATTAACAGAATACAGAGCAGTTTCTCAGAAAGCTTCTTTCCAGTTTTGAACGGAAGATATTTCCTTTTTCACCATAGCCCTCTATGGGCTTCCAAATATCCCTTTGCCAATTCCACAAGAACAGCCTTAGCGAAAGGCTTCTTGAAGGGAAAGATGTAACTCTGTGAGATGAATTAACAGAACACAGAGCCGTTCTTCAGAAAGCTTCTTTCCAGTTTTGAACGGAAGATATTTCCTTTTTCACCATAGCCCTCTATGGGCTTCCAAATATCCCTTTTCCAATTCCACAAGAACAGCCTTAGCGAAAGGCTTCTTGAAGGGACAGATGTAACTCTGTGAGATGAATTAACAGAACACAGAGCTGTTCTACAGAAAGCTTCTTTCTAGTTTTGAAAGGAAGATATTTCCTTTTTCAGGATAGCCCTCTATGGACTTCCAAATATCCCTTTGCCAATTCCACAAGAACAGCCTTAGCGAAAGGCTTCTTGAAAGGAAAGATGTAACTCTGTGAGATGAATTAACAGAACACAGAGCAGATTCTCAGAAAGCTTCTTTCCAGTTTTGAACGGAAGATATTTCCTTTTTCACCATAGCCCTCTATGGGCTTCCAAATATCCCTTTTCCAATTTACAAGAACAGCCTTAGCGAAAGGCTTCTTGACGGGAAAGATGTAACTCTGTGAGATGAAGTAACAGTACACAGAGCAGTTCTTCAGAAAGCTTCTTTCCAGTTTTAAAGAGAAGATATTTCGTTTTACCCCACAGCCCTCTATGGGCTTCCAAATATCCCTTTCCCAATTCCACAAGAACAGCCTTAGCGAAAGGCTTCTTGAAGGGAAAGATGTAACTCTGTGAGAAGAATTAACAGAACACAGAGCATTTTCTCAGAAAGCTTCTTTCCAGTTTTGAACTGAAGATATTTCCTTTTTCACCTTAGCCCTCAATGGGCTTCCAAATATGAATTTGCCAATTCCACAAGAACAGCCTTAGCGAAAGGCTTCTTGAAGGGAAAGATGTAACTCTGTGAGATGAATTAACAGAACACAGAGCAGTTTCTCAGAAAGCTTCTTTCCAGTTTTGAACGGAAGATATTTCCTTTTTCACTATAGCCCTCTATGGGCTTCCAAATATCCCTTTGCCAATTCCACAAGAACAGCCTTAGCGAAAGGCTTCTTGAAGGGAAAGATGTAACTCTGTGAGATGAATTAACAGAACACAGAGCAGTTTCTCAGAAAGCTTCTTTCCAGTTTTGAACGGAAGATATTTCCTTTTTCACCATAGCCCTCTTTGGGGTTCCAAATATCCCTTTGCCAATTCCACAAGAACAGAATTAGCGAAAGGCTTCTTGAAGGGAAAGATGTAACTCTGTGAGATGAATTAACAGAACACAGAGCCGTTCTTCAGAAAGCTTCTTTATAGTTTTGAACGGAAGATATTTACTTTTTCACCATAGCCCTCTATGGGCTTCCAAATATCCCTTTGCCAATTCCACAAGAACAGCCTTAGCGAAAGGCTTCGTGAAGGGAAAGATGTAACTCTGTGAGATGAATTAACAGAACACAGAGCAGTTTCTCAGAAAGCTTCTTTCCAGTTTTGAACGGAAGATATTTCCTTTTCACCATAGCCCTCTATGGGTTCCAAATATCCCTTTGCCAATTCCACAAGAACAGCCTTAGCGAAAGGCTTCTTAAAGGGAAAGATGTAACTCGGTGAGATGAATTAACAGAACACAGAACAGTTTCTCAGAAAGCTTCTTTCCAGTTTTGAACGGAAGGTATTTCCTTTTTCACCATAGCCCTCTAATGGCTTCCAAATATCCCTTTGCCAATTCCACAAGAAGAGACTTAGCGAAAGGCTTCTTGAAGGGAAATATGTAACTCTGTGAGATGAATTAACAGAACACAGAGGAGTTCTTCAAAAAGCTTCTTTCCAGTTTTAAAGAGAAGATATTTCGTTTTACACCATAGCCCTCTGTGGGCTTCCAAATATCCCTTTGCCAATTCCACAAGAACAGCCTTAGCGAAAGGCTTCTTGAAGGGAAAGATGTAACTCTGTGAGATGAATTAACAGAACACAGAGCAGTTTCTCAGAAAGCTTCTTTCCAGTTTTGAACGGAAAATATTTCCTTTTTCACCATAGCCCTCTATTGGCTTCCAAATATCCCTTTGCCAAATCCACAGGAAGGGCCTTAGCGAAAGTCTTCTTGAAGGGAAACATGTAACTCTGTGAGATGAATTAACAGAACACAGAGCAGTTTCTCAGAAAGCTTCTTTCCACTTTTCAACGGAAGATATTTCCTTTTCCACAATAGCCCTCTATGTGCTTCCAAATATCCGTTTGCCAATTCCACAACAACAGCCTTAGGGAAAGGCTTCGTGAAGGGAAAGATGTAACTCTGTGAGATGAATTAACAGAACAGAGAGCAGATTCTCAGAAAGCTTCTTTCCAGTATTGAACGAAAGATATTTACTTTTTCACCATAGCCCTCTATGGGCTTCCAAATATCCCTTTGCCAATTCCACAAGAACAGCCTTAGCGAAAGGCTTCTTGAAGGGAAAGATGTAACTCTGTGAGATGAATTAACAGAACACAGAGCAGTTTCTCAGAAAGCTTCTTTCCAGTTTTGAACGGCAGATATTTCCTTTTTCACCATAGCCCTCTATGGGGTTTCAAATATCCCTTTGCCAATTCCACAAGAACAGCCTTAGCGACAGGCTTCTTGAAAGTAAAGATGTAACTCTGTGAGATGAATTAACAGAACACAGAGCAGATTCTCTGAAAGCTTCTTTCCAGTTTTGAAGGGAAGATATTTCCTTTTTCACCATAGCCCTCTATGGGCTTCCAAATATCCCTTTGCCAATTCCACAAGAACAGCCTTAGCGAAAGGCTTCTTGAAGGGAAAGATGTAACTCTGTGAGATGAATTAACAGAATACAGAGCAGTTTCTCAGAAAGCTTCTTTCCAGTTTTGAACGGAAGATATTTCCTTTTTCACCATAGCCCTCTATGGGCTTCCAAATATCCCTTTGCCAATTCCACAAGAACAGCTTTAGCGAAAGGCTTCTTGAAGGGAAAGATGTAACTCTGTGAGATGAATTAACAGAACACAGAGCCGTTCTTCAGAAAGCTTCTTTCCAGTTTTGAACGGAAGATATTTCCTTTTTCACCATAGCCCTCTAGGGGCTTCCAAATATCCCTTTTCCAATTCCACAAGAACAGCCTTAGCGAAAGGCTTCTTGAAGGGACAGATGTAACTCTGTGAGATGAATTAACAGAACACAGAGCTGTTCCACAGAAAGCTTCTTTCTAGTTTTGAAAGGAAGATATTTCCTTTTTCAGGATAGCCCTCTATGGACTTCCAAATATCCCTTTGCCAATTCCACAAGAACAGCCTTAGCGAAAGGCTTCTTGAAAGGAAAGATGTAACTCTGTGAGATGAATTAACAGAACACAGAGCAGATTCTCAGAAAGCTTCTTTCCAGTTTTGAACGGAAGATATTTCCTTTTTCACCATAGCCCTCTATGGGCTTCCAAATATCCCTTTTCCAATTTACAAGAACAGCCTTAGCGAAAGGCTTCTTGACGGGAAAGATGTAACTCTGTGAGATGAAGTAACAGTACACAGAGCAGTTCTTCAGAAAGCTTCTTTCCAGTTTTAAAGAGAAGATATTTCGTTTTAACCCACAGCCCTCTATGGGCTTCCAAATATCCCTTTCCCAATTCCACAAGAACAGCCTTAGCGAAAGGCTTCTTGAAGGGAAAGATGTAACTCTGTGAGAAGAATTAACAGAACACAGAGCATTTTCTCAGAAAGCTTCTTTCCAGTTTTGAACTGAAGATATTTCCTTTTTCACCTTAGCCCTCAATGGGCTTCCAAATATGAATTTGCCAATTCCACAAGAACAGCCTTAGCGAAAGGCTTCTTGAAGGGAAAGATGTAACTCTGTGAGATGAATTAACAGAACACAGAGCAGTTTCTCAGAAAGCTTCTTTCCAGTTTTGAACGGAAGATATTTCCTTTTTCACTATAGCCCTCTATGGGTTTCCAAATATCCCTTTGCCAATTCCACAAGAACAGCCTTAGCGAAAGGCTTCTTGAAGGGAAAGATGTAACTCTGTGAGATGAATTAACAGAACACAGAGCAGTTTCTCAGAAAGCTTCTTTCCAGTTTTGAACGGAAGATATTTACTTTTTCACCATAGCCCTCTATGGGCTTCCAAATATCCCTTTGCCAATTCCACAAGAACAGCCTTAGCGAAAGGCTTCGTGAAGGGAAAGATGTAACTCTGTGAGATGAATTAACAGAACACAGAGCAGTTTCTCAGAAAGCTTCTTTCCAGTTTTGAACGGAAGATATTTCCTTTTCACCATAGCCCTCTATGGGTTCCAAATATCCCTTTGCCAATTCCACAAGAACAGCCTTAGCGAAAGGCTTCTTAAAGGGAAAGATGTAACTCGGTGAGATGAATTAACAGAACACAGAACAGTTTCTCAGAAAGCTTCTTTCCAGTTTTGAACGGAAGGTATTTCCTTTTTCACCTTAGCCCTCTAATGGCTTCCAAATATCCCTTTGCCAATTCCACAAGAACAGACTTAGCGAAAGGCTTCTTGAAGGGAAATATGTAACTCTCTGAGATGAATTAACAGAACACAGAGGAGTTCTTCAAAAAGCTTCTTTCCAGTTTTAAAGAGAAGATATTTCGTTTTACACCATAGCCCTCTGTGGGCTTCCAAATATCCCTTTGCCAATTCCACAAGAACAGCCTTAGCGAAAGGCTTCTTGAAGGGAAAGATGTAACTCTGTGAGATGAATTAACAGAACACAGAGCAGTTTCTCAGAAAGCTTCTTTCCAGTTTTGAACGGAAAATATTTCCTTTTTCACCATAGCCCTCTATTGGCTTCCAAATATCCCTTTGCCAAATCCACAGGAAGGGCCTTAGCGAAAGTCTTCTTGAAGGGAAACATGTAACTCTGTGAGATGAATTAACAGAACACAGAGCAGTTTCTCAGAAAGCTTCTTTCCACTTTTCAACGGAAGATATTTCCTTTTCCACAATAGCCCTCTATGTGCTTCCAAATATCCGTTTGCCAATTCCACAACAACAGCCTTAGGGAAAGGCTTCGTGAAGGGAAAGATGTAACTCTGTGAGATGAATTAACAGAACAGAGAGCAGATTCTCAGAAAGCTTCTTTCCAGTATTGAACGAAAGATATTTACTTTTTCACCATAGCCCTCTATGGGCTTCCAAATATCCCTTTGCCAATTCCACAAGAACAGCCTTAGCGAAAGGCTTCGTGAAGGGAAAGATGTAACTCTGTGAGATGAATTAACAGAACACAGAGCCGTTCTTCAGAAAGCTTCTTTCCAGTTTTGAACGGAAGATATTTCCTTTTTCACCATAGCCCTCTATGGGCTTCCAAATATCCGTTTGCCAATTCCACAAGAACAGCCTTAGCGAAAGGCTTCGTGAAAAGAAAGATGTAACTCTGTGAGATGAATTAACGGAACACAGAGCAGATTCTCACAAAGCTTCTTTCCAGTTTTGAACGGAAGATATTTCCTTTTTCACCATAGCCCTCTATGGGCTTCCAAATATCCGTTTGCCAATTCCACAAGAACAGCCTTAGCGAAAGGCTTCGTGAAGGGAAAGATGTAACTCTGTGAGATGAATTAACAGAACACAGAGCAGTTTCTCAGAAAGCTTCTTTCCAGTTTTGAACGGAAGATATTTCCTTTTTCACCATAGCCCTCTATGGGCTTCGAAATATCCCTTTGCCAATTCCACAAGAACAGCCTTAGCGAAAGGCCTCTTGAAGGGAATGACGTAACTCTGTGAGATGAAATAACAGAACACAGAGCAGTTTCTCAGAAAGCTTCTTTCCAGTTTTGAACGGAAGATATTTCCTTTTTCACCATAGCCCTCTATGGGCTTCCAAATATCCCTTTGCCAATTCCACAAGAACAGCCTTAGCGAAAGGCTTCTTGAAGGGAAAGATGTAACTCTGTGAGATGAATTAACAGAACACAGAGCCGTTCTTCAGAAAGCTTCTTTCCAGTTTTGAACGGAAGATATTTCCTTTTTCACCATAGCCCTCTATGGGCTTCCAAATATCCCTTTTCCAATTCCACAAGAACAGCCTTAGCGAAAGGCTTCTTATAAGGAAAGATGTAGCTCAGTGAGATGAATTAAGAGAACACAGAGCAGATTCTCAGGAAGCTTCTTTCCAGTTTTGAACGGAAGATATTTCCTTTTTCACCATAGCCCTCTATGGGCTTCCAAATAGCCCTTTGCCAATTCCACAGGAAGGGCCTTAGCGAAAGGCTTCTTGAAGGGAAAGATGTAACTCTGTGAGATGAATTAACAGAACACAGAGCAGTTTCTCAGAAAGCTTCTTTCCAGTTTTCAACGGAAGATATTTGCTTTTCCACAATAGCCCTCTTTGGGCTTCCAAATACCACTTTGCCAGTTCCACAAGATCAGCCTTAGCGAAAGGCTTCTTGAAGGGAAAGATGTATCTCTGTGAGATGAATTAACAGAACACTGAGCAGTTTCTCAGAAAGCTTCTTTCCAGTTTTGAACGGAAGATATTTCCTTTTTCACCATAGCCCTCTGGGGCTTCCAAATATCCCTTTGCCAATTCCACAAGAACAGCCTTAGCGAAAGGCTTCTTGGAGGGAAAGATGTAACTCTGTGAGATGAATTAACAGAACACAGAGCAGTTCTTCAGAAAGCTTCTTTAAAGTTTTAAAGAGAAGATATTTCTTTTTACACCATAGCCCTCTATGGGCTTCCAAATATCCCTTTGCCAATACCTCAAGAACAGCCTTAGCGAAAGGCTTCTTGAAGGGAAAGATGTAACTCTGTGAGATGAATTATCAGAACACAGAGCAGTTTCTCAGAAAGCTTCTTTCCAGTTTCGAACGGAAGATATTTCCTTTTTCACCATAGCCCTCTATTGGCTTCCAAATATCCCTTTGCCAATTCCACAAGAAGAGCCTTAGCGAAAGGCTTCTTTAAGGGAAAGATGTATCTCTGTGAGATGAAATAACAGAACACAGAGCAGTTTCTCAGAAAGCTTCTTTCCAGTTTTGAACGGAAGATATTTCCTTTTTCACCATAGCCCTCTATGGGCTTCCAAATATCCCTTTGCCAATTCCACAAGAACAGCCTTAGCGAAAGGCTTCTTGAAGGGAAAGATGTAACTCTGTGAGATGAAATAACAGAACACAGAGCAGTTTCTCAGAAAGCTTCTTTCCAGGTTTCAACGGAAGATATTTCCTTTTTCACCATAGCCCTCTAGGGGCTTCCAAATATCCCTTTGCCAATTCCACAAGAACAGCCTTAGCGAAAGGCTTCTTGAAGGGAAAGATGTAACTCTGTGAGATGAATTAACAGAACACAGAGCAGTTTCTCAGAAAGCTTCTTTCCAGTTTTGAACGGAAGATAATTCCTTTTTCACCATAGCCCACTATGGGCTTCCAAATATCCCTTTGCCAATTCCACAGGAAGGGCCTTAGCGAACGGCTTCCTGAAGGGAAAGATGTAACTCTGTGAAATGTATTAACAGAACACAGAGCAGTTTCTCAGAAAGCTTCTTTCCAGTTTTCAAAGGAAGATATTTCCTTTTCCACTATAGCACTCTTTGGGCTTCCAAATATCCCTTTGCCAATTCCACAAGAACAGCCTTAGCGAAAGGCTTCTTGAAGGGACAGATGTAACTCTGTGAGATGAATTAACAGAACACAGAGACGTTCTTCAGAAAGCTTCTTTCCAGTTTTGAACGGAAGATATTTCCTTTTTCACCATAGCCCACTATGGGCTTCCAAATATCCCTTTGCCAATTCCACAAGAACAGCCTTATCGAAAGGCTTCTTGAAGGAAAGATGTAATTCTGTGAGATGAATTAACAGAACACGGAGCAGATTCTCCGAAAGCTTGTTTCCAATTTTGAACGGAAGATATTTCCTTTTTCACCATAGTCCTCTATGGGCTTCCAAAGATCCCTTTGCCAATTCCACAAGAACAGCCTTAGTGAAAGGCTTCTTGAAGGGAAAGATGTAATTCTGTGAGATGAATTAACAGAACACAGAGCCGTTCTTCAGAAAGCTTCTTTCCAGTTTTGAACGGAAGATATTTCCTTTTTCACCATAGCCCTCTATGGGCTTCCAAATATCCCTTTGCCAATTCCACAAGAACAGCCTTAGCGAAAGGCTTCTTGAAGGGAAAGATGTAACTCTGTGAGATGAATTAACAGAACACAGAGCAGATTCTCCGAAAGCTTGTTTCCAATTTTGAACGGAAGATATTTCCTTTTTTACCATAGCCCTCTATGGGCTTCCAAATATCCCTTTGCCAATTCCACAAGAACAGCCTTAGCGAAAGGCTTCTTGAAGGGAAAGATGTAACTCTGTGAGATGAATTAACAGAACACAGAGCAGTTTCTCAGAAAGCTTCTTTCCAGTTTTCAACGGAAGATATTTCCTTTTCCACAATAGCCCTCTATGGGCTTCCAAATATCCGTTTGCCAATTCCACAAGAACAGCCTTAGCGAAAGGCTTCTTGAAGGGAAAGATGTATCTCTGTGAGATGAATTAACACAACACAGAGAAGTTTCTCAGAAAGCTTCTTTCCAGTTTTGAATGGAAGATATTTCCTTTTTCACCATAGCCCTTTATGGGCTTCCAAATATCCGTTTGCCAGTTCCACAAGAACAGCCTTAGCGAAAGGCTTCTTGAAGGGAAAGATGTAACTCTGTGAGATGAATTAACAGAACAGAGAGCAGATTCTCAGAAAGCTTCTTTCCAGTTTTGAACGGAAGATATTTCCTTTTTCACCGTAGCCCTCTATGGGCTTCCAAATATCCCTTTGCCAATTCCACAAGAACAGCCTTAGCGAAAGGCTTCTTGAAGGGAAAGATGTAACTCTGTGAGATGAATTAACAGAACACAAAGCAGTTTCTCAGAAAGCTTCTTTCCAGTTTTGAACGGAAGATATTTAGTTTTTCACCATAGCCCTCTATGGGCTTCCAAACATCCCTCTGCCAATTCCACAAGAACAGCTTTAGCGAAAGGCTTCTTGAAGAGAAAGATGTAACTCTGTGAGATGAAATAACAGAACACATAGCAGTTTATCAGAAAGCTTCTTTCCAGTTTTGAACGGAAGATATTTCCTTTTTCACCATAGCCCTCTATGGGCTTCCAAATATCCATTTGCCAATTCCACAAGAACAGCCTTAGCGAAAGGCTTCTTGAAGGGAAACATGTAACTCTGTGAGATGAATTAACAGAACACAGAGCCGTTCTTCAGAAAGCTTCTTTCCAGTTTTGAACGGAAGATATTTCCTTTTTCACCATAGCCCTCTATGGGCTTCCAAATATCCCTTTGCCAATTCCACAAGAACAGCCTTAGCGAAAGGCTTCTTGAAGGGAAAGATGTAACTCTGTGAGATGAATTAACAGAACACAGAGCAGATTCTCCGAAAGCTTGTTTCCAATTTTGAACGGAAGATATTTCGTTTTTCACCATAGCCCTCTAAGGGCTTCCAAATATCCCTTTGCCAATTCCACAAGAACAGCCTTAGCGAAAGGCTTCTTGAAAGGAAAGATGTAACTCTGTGAGATGAATTAACAGAACACAGAGCAGTTTCTCAGAAAGCTTCTTTCCAGTTTTCAACTTAAGATATATCCTTTTTCAGAATAGCCCTCTATGGGCTTCCAAATATCACTTTGCCAATTCCACAAGAACAGCCTTAGCGAAAGGATTCTTGAGGGGAAATATGTATCTCTGTGAGATGAATTAACAGATCACAGAGCAGATTCTCAGAAAGTTTCTTTACAGTTTTGAAGGGAAGATATTTCCTTTTTCACCATAGCCCTCTATGGGCTTCCAAATATTCCTTTTCCAATTCCACAGGAAGGGCCTTAGCGAAAGGCTTCCTGAAGGGAAAAATGTAACTCTGTGAAATGTATTAACAGAACACAGAGCAGTTTCTCAGAAAGCTTCTTTCTAGTTTTGAACGGAAGATATTTCCTTTTTCACCATAGCCCTCTATGGGCTTCCAAATATCCCTTTGCCAATTCCACAAGAACAGCCTTAGCGAAAGGCTTCTTGAAGGGAAAGATGTAACTCTGTGAGATGAATTAACAGAACACAGAGCCGTTCTTCAGAAAGCTTCTATACTGTTTTGAACGGAAGATATTTCCTTTTTCACCATAGCCCTCTATGGGCTTCCAAATATCCCTTTGCCAATTCCACAAGAACAGCCTTAGCGAAAGGCTTCTTGAAGGGAAAGATATAACTCTTTGAGATGAATTAACAGAACACGGAGCAGATTCTCCGAAAGCTTGTTTCCAATTTTGAAGGGAAGATATTTCCTTTTTCACCATAGCCCTCTATGGGCTTCCAAATATCCCTTTGCCAATTCCACAAGAACAGAATTAGCGAAAGGCTTCTTGAAGGGAAAGATGTAACTCTGTGAGATGAATTAACAGAACACAGAGCCGTTCTTCAGAAAGCTTCTTTATAGTTTTGAACGGAAGATATTTACTTTTTCACCATAGCCCTCTATGGGCTTCCAAATATCCCTTTGCCAATTCCACAAGAACAGCCTTAGCGAAAGGCTTCTTGAAGGGAAAGATGTAACTCTGTGAGATGAATTAACAGAACACAGAGCAGTTTCTCAGAAAGCTTCTTTCCAGTTTTGAACGGAAGATATTTCCTTTTCACCATAGCCCTCTATGGGTTCCAAATATCCCTTTGCCAATTCCACAAGAAGAGCCTTAGCGAAAGGCTTCTTGAAGGGAAAGATGTAACTCGGTGAGATGAATTAACAGAACACAGAGCAGTTTCTCAGAAAGCTTCTTTCCAGTTTTGAAAGGAAGGTATTTCCTTTTCCACCTTAGCCCTCTATGGGCTTCCAAATATCCCTTTGCCAATTCCACAAGAACAGACTTAGCGAAAGGCTTCTTGAAGGGAAATATGTAACTCTGTGAGATGAATTAACAGAACACAGAGGAGTTCTTCAGAAAGCTTCTTTCCAGTTTTAAAGAGAAGATATTTCGTTTTACACCATAGCCCTCTGTGGGCTTCCAAATATCCCTTTGCCAATTCCACAAGAACAGCCTTAGCGAAAGGCTTCTTGAAGGGAAAGATGTAACTCTGTGAGATGAATTAACAGAACACAGAGCAGTTTCTCAGAAAGCTTCTTTCCAGTTTTGAACGGAAAATATTTCCTTTTTCACCATAGCCCTCTATTGGCTTCCAAATATCCCTTTGCCAAATCCACAGGAAGGGCCTTAGCGAAAGTCTTCTTGAAGGGAAAGATGTAACTCTGTGAGATGAATTAACAGAACACAGAGCAGTTTCTCCGAAAGCTTCTTGCCACTTTTCAACGAAAGATATTTCCTTTTCCACAATAGCCCTCTTTGGGCTTCCAAATATCACTTTGCCAATTCCACAAGAACAGCCTTAGGGAAAGGCTTCCTGAAGGGAAAGATGTAACTCTGTGAGAGGAATTAACAGAACACAGAGCCGTTCTTCAGAAATCTTCTTTCCAGTTTTGAACGGAAGATATTTCCTTTTTCACCATAGCCCTCTATGGGATTCCAAATATCCCTTTGCCAATTCCACAAGAACAGCCTTAGCGAAAGGCTTCTTGAAAGGAATGATGTAACTCTGTGAGATGAATTAACAGAACACAGAGCAGATTCTCAGAAAGCTTCTTTCCAGTTTTGAACGGAAGATTATTCCTTTTTCACCATAGCCCTCTATGTGCTTCCAAATATCCGTTTGCCAATTCCACAACAACAGCCTTAGGGAGAGGCTTCGTGAAGGGAAAGATGTAACTCTGTGAGATGAATTATCAGAACACAGAGCAGTTTCTCAGAAAGCTTCTTTCCAGTTTTGAACGGAAGATATTTCCTTTTTCACCATAGCCCTCTATGGGCTTCCAAATATCCGTTTGCCAATTCCACAAGAACAGCCTTAGCGAAAGGATTCGTGAAGGGAAGGATGAAACTCTGTGAGATGAATTAACAAAACACAGAGCAGATTCTCAGAAAGTTTCTTTACCGTTTTGAAGGGAAGATATTTCCTTTTTCACCATAGCCCTCTATGGGCTTCCAAATATCCCTTTGCCAATTCCACAGGAAGGGCCTTAGCGAACGGCTTCCTGAAGGGAAAGATGGAACTCTGTGAAATGTATTAACAGAACACAGAGCAGTTTCTCAGAAAGCTTCTTTCCAGTTTTCAAAGGAAGATATTTCCTTTTCCACTATAGCACTCTTTGGGCTTCCAAATATCCCTTTGCAAATTCCACAAGAACAGCCTTAGCGAAAGGCTTCTTGAAGGGAAAAATGTAACTCTGTGAGATGAATTAACAGAACACAGAGACGTTCTTCAGAAAGCTTCTTTCCAGTTTTGAACGGAAGATATTTTCTTTTTCACCATAGCCCTCTATGGGCTTCCAAATATCCCTTTGCCAATTCCGCAAGAACAGCCTCATCGAAAGGCTTCTTGAAGGGAAAGATGTAACTCTGTGAGATGAAATAACGGAACACAGAGCAGTTTCTCAGAAAGCTTCTTTGTAGTTTTGAACGGAAGATATTTCCTTTTTCACCATAGCCCTCTAAGGGCTTCCAAATATCCCTTTGCCAATTCCACAAGAACAGCCTTAGCGAAAGGCTTCTTGAAGGGAAAGATGTAACTCTGTGAGATGAATTAACAGAACACAGAGCAGATTCTCCGAAAGCTTGTTTCCAATTTTGAACGGAAGATATTTCCTTTTTTACCATAGCCCTCTATGGGCTTCCAAATATCCCTTTGCCAAATCCACAGGAAGGGCCTTAGCGAAAGTCTTCTTGAAGGGAAAGATGTAACTCTGTGAGATGAATTAACAGAACACAGAGCAGTTTCTCCGAAAGCTTCTTGCCACTTTTCAACGAAAGATATTTCCTTTTCCACAATAGCCCTCTTTGGGCTTCCAAATATCACTTTGCCAATTCCACAAGAACAGCCTTAGGGAAAGGCTTCCTGAAGGGAAAGATGTAACTCTGTGAGAGGAATTAACAGAACACAGAGCCGTTCTTCAGAAATCTTCTTTCCAGTTTTGAACGGAAGATATTTCCTTTTTCACCATAGCCCTCTATGGGATTCCAAATATCCCTTTGCCAATTCCACAAGAACAGCCTTAGCGAAAGGCTTCTTGAAGGGAAAGATGTAACTCTGTGAAATGAATTAACAGAACACAGAGCCGTTCTTCAGAAAGATTCTTTCCAGTTTTGAACGGAAGATATTTCCTTTTTCACCATAGCCCTCTATGGGCTTCCAAATATCCCTTTGCCAATTCCACAAGAACAGCCTTAGCGAAAGGCTTCTTTTAAGGAAAGATGTAACACTGTGAGATGAATTAAGAGAACACAGAGCAGATTCTCAGGAAGCTTCTTTCCAGTTTTGAACGGAAGGTATTTCCTTTTTCACCTTAGCCCTCTATGGGCTTCCAAATTGCCCTTTGCCAATTCCACAGGAAGGGCCTTAACGAAAGGCTTCTTGAAGGGAAAGATGTAACTCTGTGAGATGAATTAACAGAACACAGAGCAGTTTCTCAGAAAGCTTCTTTCCAGTTTTCAACGGAAGATATTTGCTTTTTCACCATAGCCCTCTGGATCTTCCAAATATCCCTTTGCCAATTCCACAAGAACAGCCTTAGCGAAAGGCTTCTTGAAGGGAAAGATGTAACTCTGTGAGATGAATTAACAGAACACAGAGCAGTTTCTCAGAAAGCTTCTTTCCAGTTTTGAACGGAAGGTATTTCCTTTTTCACCTTAACCCTCTATGGGCTTCCTAATATCCCTTTGCCAATTCCACAGGAAGGGCCTTAGCGAAAGGCTTCTTGAAGGGAAAGATGTAACTCTGTGAGATGAATTAACAGAACACAGAGCAGTTTCTCAGAAAGCTTCTTTCCAGTTTTCAACGGAAGATAATTCCTTTTTCACCATAGCCCTCTAGGGGCTTCCAAATATCCCTTTGCCAATTCCACAAGAACAGCCTTAGCGAAAGGCTTCTTGAAGGGAAAGATGTAACTCTGTGAGATGAATTAACAGAACACAGAGCAGTTTCTCAGAAAGCTTCTTTCCAGTTTTGAACGGAAGATAATTCCTTTTTCACCATAGCCCACTATGGGCTTCCAAATATCCCTTTGCCAATTCCACAGGAAGGGCCTTAGCGAACGGCTTCCTGAAGGGAAAGATGTAACTCTGTGAAATGTATTAACAGAACACAGAGCAGTTTCTCAGAAAGCTTCTTTCCAGTTTTCAAGGGAAGATATTTCCTTTTCCACTATAGCACTCTTTGGGCTTCCAAATATCCCTTTGCCAATTCCACAAGAACAGCCTTAGCGAAAGGCTTCTTGAAGGGAAAAATGTAACTCTGTGAGATGAATTAACAGAACACAGAGACGTTCTTCAGAAAGCTTCTTTCCAGTTTTGAACGGAAGATATTTCCTTTTTCACCATAGCCCACTATGGGCTTCCAAATATCCCTTTGCCAATTCCACAAGAACAGCCTTATCCAAAGGCTTCTTGAAGGGAAAGATGTAACTCTGTGAGATGAATTAACAGAACACAGAGCAGATTCTCCGAAAGCTTGTTTCCAATTTTGAACGGAAGATATTTCCTTTTTCACCATAGTCCTCTATGGGTTCCAAAGATCCCTTTGCCAATTCCACAAGAACAGCCTTAGCGAAAGGCTTCTTGAAGGGAAAGATGTAACTCTGTGAAATGAATTAACAGAACACAGAGCAGTTTCTCAGAAAGCTTCTTTCCAGTTTTCAACTTAAGATATTTCCTTTTCCAGAATAGCCCTCTTTGGGCTTCCAAATATCACTTTGCCAATTCCACAAGAACAGCCTTAGTGAAAGGATTCTTGAGGGGAAATATGTATCTCTGTGAGATGAATTAACAGAACACAGAGCAGATTCTCAGAAAGTTTCTTTACAGTTTTGAAGGGAAGATATTTCCTTTTTCACCGTAGCCCTCTATGGGCTTCCAGATATCCCTTTTCCAATTCCACAGGAAGGGCCTTAGCGAAAGGCTTCCTGAAGGGAAAAATGTAACTCTGTGAAATGTATTAACAGAACACAGAGCAGTTTCTCAGAAAGCTTCTTTCTAGTTTTGAACGGAAGATATTTCCTTTTTCACCATAGCCCTCTAAGGGCTTCCAAATATCCCTTTGCCAATTCCACAAGAACAGCCTTAGCGAAAGGCTTCTTGAAGGGAAAGATGTAACTCTGTGAGATGAATTAACAGAACACAGAGCCGTTCTTCAGAAAGCTTCTATACTGTTTTGAACGGAAGATATTTCCTTTTTCACCGTAGCCCTCTATGGGCTTCCAAATATCCCTTTGAAAATTCCACAAGAAGAGCCTTAGCGAAAGGCTTCTTGAAGGGAAAGATGTAACTCTGTGAGATGAATTAACAGAACACGGAGCAGATTCTCCGAAAGCTTGTTTCCAATTTTGAAGGGAAGATATTTCCTTTTTCACCATAGCCCTCTATGGGCTTCCAAATATCCCTTTGCCAATTCCACAAGAACGGCCTTAGCGAAAGGCTTCTTGAAGGGAAAGATGTAACTCTGTGAGATGAATTAACAGAACACAGGGCAGTTTCTCAGAAAGCTTCTTTCCAGTTTTGAACGGAAGATATTTCCTTTTTCACCGTAGCCCTCTAAGGGCTTTCAAATATCACTTTGCCAATTCCACAAGAACAGCCTTAGCGACAGGCTTCTTAAAAGGAAAGTTGTAACTCTGTGAGGTGAATTAACAGAACACAGAGCAGATTCTCAGAAAGCTTCCTTCCAGTTTCGAACGGAAGATATTTCCTTTTTCACCATAGCCCTCTACGGGCTTCCAAATATCCCTTTGCCAATTCCACAGGAAGGGCCTTAGCGAAAGGCTTCTTGAAGGGAAAGATGTAACTCTGTGAGATGAATTAACAGAACACAGAGCAGTTTCTCAGAAAGCTTCTTTCCAGTTTTCAACGGAAGATATTTCCTTTTCCACAATAGCCCTGTTTGGGCTTCCAAATATCATTTTGCCAATTCCACAAGAACAGCCTCAGCGAAAGGCTTCTTGAAGGGAAAGATGTATCTCCGTCAGATGAATTAATAGAACACAGAGCAGTTTCTCAGAAAGCTTCTTTCCAGTTTTGAACGGAAGATATTTCCTTTTTAACCATTGCCCTCTATGGGCTTCCAAATATCCCTTTGCCAATTCCACAACAACAGCCTTAGCGAAGGCTTCGTGAAGGGAAATATGTAACTCTGTGAGATGAACTAACAGAACAGAGAGCAGATTCTCAGAAAGGTTCTTTCCAGTTTTGAACGGAAGATATTTCCTTTTTCACCATAGCCCTCTATGGGCTTCCAAATATGCCGTTGCAATTCCACAAGAACAGCCTTAGCGAAAAGCTTCGTGAAGGGAAAGATGTAACTCTGTGAGATGAATTAACAGAACACAGAGCAGTTTCTCAGAAAGCTTCTTTCCAGTTTTGAACGGAAGATATTTCCTTTTTCACCATAGCCCTCTATGGGCTTCCAAATATCCCTTTGCCAATTCCACAAGAACAGCCTTAGCGAAAGGCTTCTTCAAGGGAAAGATGTAATTCTGTGAGATGAATTAACAGAACACAGAGCCGTTCTTCAGAAAGCTTCTTTCCAGTTTTGAACGGAAGATATTTCCTTTTTCAGCATAGCCCTCTATGGGCTTCCAAATATCCCTTTGCCAATTCCACAAGAACAGCCTTAGCGAAAGGCTTCTTGAAGGGAAAGATGTAACTCTGTGAGATGGATTAACAGAACACAGAGCAGATTCTCCGAAAGCTTGTTTCCAATTTTGAACGGAAGATATTTCCTTTTTCACCATAGCCCTCTATGGGGTTCCAAATATCCCTTTGCCAATTCCACAAGAACAGCCTTAGAGAAAGGCTTCTTGAAGGGAAAGGTGTAACTCTCTGAGATGAATTAACAGAACACAGAGCAGATTCTCAGAAAGCTTCTTTCCAGTTTTGAACGGAAGATATTTCCTTTTTCACCATAGCCCTCTATGGGCTTCCAAATATCCGTTTGCCAATTCCACAAGAACAGCCTTAGCGAAAGGATTCGTGAAGGGAAGGATGAAACTCTGTGAGATGAATTAACAAAACACAGAGCAGATTCTCAGAAAGTTTCTTTACCGTTTTGAAGGGAAGATATTTCCTTTTTCACCATAGCCCTCTATGGGCTTCCAAACATCCCTCTGCCAATTCCACAAGAACAGCTTTAGCGAAAGGCTTCTTGAAGAGAAAGATGTAACTCTGTGAGATGAAATAACAGAACACATAGCAGTTTCTCAGAAAGCTTCTTTCCAGTTTTGAACGGAAGATATTTCCTTTTTCACCATAGCCCTCTATGGGCTTCCAAATATCCATTTGCCAATTCCACAAGAGCAGCCTTAGCGAAAGGCTTCTTCAAGGGAAACATGTAACTCTGTGAGATGAATTAACAGAACACAGAGCCGTTCTTCAGAAAGCTTCTTTCCAGTTTTGAACGGAAGATATTTCCTTTTTCACCATAGCCCTCTATGGGCTTCCGAATATCCCTTTGCCAATTCCACAAGAACAGCCTTAGCGAAAGGCTTCTTGAAGGGAAAGATGTAACTCTGTGAGATGAATTAACAGAACACAGAGCAGATTCTCCGAAAGCTTGTTTCCAATTTTGAACGGAAGATATTTCGTTTTTCACCATAGCCCTCTAAGGGCTTCCAAATATCCCTTTGCCAATTCCACAAGAACAGCCTTAGCGAAAGGCTTCTTGAAAGGAAAGATGTAACTCTGTGAGATGAATTAACAGAACACAGAGCAGTTTCTCAGAAAGCTTCTTTCCAGTTTTCAACTTAAGATATATCCTTTTCCAGAATAGCCCTCTTTGGGCTTCCAAATATCACTTTGCCAATTCCACAAGAACAGCCTTAGCGAAAGGATTCTTGAGGGGAAATATGTATCTCTGTGAGATGAATTAACAGAACACAGAGCAGATTCTCAGAAAGTTTCTTTACAGTTTTGAAGGGAAGATATTTCCTTTTTCAACATAGCCCTCTATGGGCTTCCAAATATCCCTTTTCCAATTCCACAGGAAGGGCCTTAGCGAAAGGCTTCCTGAAGGGAAAAATGTAACTCTGTGAAATGTATTAACAGAACACAGAGCAGTTTCTCAGAAAGCTTCTTTCTAGTTTTGAACGGAAGATATTTCCTTTTTCACCATAGCCCTCTATGGGCTTCCAAATATCCCTTTGCCAATTCCACAAGAACAGCCTTAGCGAAAGGCTTCTTGAAGGGAAAGATATAACTCTTTGAGATGAATTAACAGAACACGGAGCAGATTCTCCGAAAGCTTGTTTCCAATTTTGAAGGGAAGATATTTCCTTTTTCACCATAGCCCTCTATGGGCTTCCAAATATCCCTTTGCCAATTCCACAAGAACAGAATTAGCGAAAGGCTTCTTGAAGGGAAAGATGTAACTCTGTGAGATGAATTAACAGAACACAGAGCCGTTCTTTAGAAAGCTTCTTTATAGTTTTGAACGGAAGATATTTACTTTTTCACCATAGCCCTCTATGGGCTTCCAAATATCCCTTTGCCAATTCCACAAGAACAGCCTTAGCGAAAGGCTTCTTGAAGGGAAAGATGTAACTCTGTGAGATGAATTAACAGAACACAGAGCAGTTTCTCAGAAAGCTTCTTTCCAGTTTTGAACGGAAGATATTTCCTTTTCACCATAGCCCTCTATGGGTTCCAAATATCCCTTTGCCAATTCCACAAGAAGAGCCTTAGCGAAAGGCTTCTTGAAGGGAAAGATGTAACTCGGTGAGATGAATTAACAGAACAAAGAGCAGTTTCTCAGAAAGCTTCTTTCCAGTTTTGAAAGGAAGGTATTTCCTTTTTCACCTTAGCCCTCTATGGGCTTCCAAATATCCCTTTGCCAATTCCACAAGAACAGACTTAGCGAAAGGCTTCTTGAAGGGAAATATGTAACTCTGTGAGATGAATTAACAGAACACAGAGGAGTTCTTCAGAAAGCTTCTTTCCAGTTTTAAAGAGAAGATATTTCGTTTTACACCATAGCCCTCTGTGGGCTTCCAAATATCCCTTTGCCAATTCCACAAGAACAGCCTTAGCGAAAGGCTTCTTGAAGGGAAAGATGTAACTCTGTGAGATGAATTAACAGAACACAGAGCAGTTTCTCAGAAAGCTTCTTTCCAGTTTTGAATGGAAAATATTTCCTTTTTCACCATAGCCCTCTATTGGCTTCCAAATATCCCTTTGCCAAATCCACAGGAAGGGCCTTAGGGAAAGTCTTCTTGAAGGGAAAGATGTAACTCTGTGAGATGAATTAACAGAACACAGAGCAGTTTCTCCGAAAGCTTCTTGCCACTTTTCAACGGAAGATATTTCCTTTTCCACAATAGCCCTCTTTGGGCTTCCAAATATCACTTTGCCAATTCCACAAGAACAGCCTTAGGGAAAGGCTTCCTGAAGGGAAAGATGTAACTCTGTGAGAGGAATTAACAGAACACAGAGCCGTTCTTCAGAAATCTTCTTTCCAGTTTTGAACGGAAGATATTTCCTTTTTCACCATAGCCCTCTATGGGATTCCAAATATCCCTTTGCCAATTCCACAAGAACAGCCTTAGCGAAAGGCTTCTTGAAAGGAATGATGTAACTCTGTGAGATGAATTAACAGAACACAGAGCAGATTCTCAGAAAGCTTCTTTCCAGTTTTGAACGGAAGATTATTCCTTTTTCACCATAGCCCTCTATGTGCTTCCAAATATCCGTTTGCCAATTCCACAACAACAGCCTTAGGGAAAGGCTTCGTGAAGGGAAAGATGTAACTCTGTGAGATGAATTATCAGAACACAGAGCAGTTTCTCAGAAAGCTTCTTTCCAGTTTTGAACGGAAGATATTTCCTTTTTCACCATAGCCCTCTATTGGCTTCCAAATATCCCTTTGCCAATTCCACAAGAACAGCCTTAGCCAAAGGCTTCTTGAAGGGAAAGATGTAACTCTGTGAAATGAATTAACAGAACACAGAGCAGTTTCTCAGAAAGCTTCTTTCCAGTTTTCAACTTAAGATATTTCCTTTTCCAGAATAGCCCTATTTGGGCTTCCAAATATCACTTTGCCAATTCCACAAGAACAGCCTTAGCGAAAGGATTCTTGAGGGGAAATATGTATCTCTGTGAGATGAATTAACAGAACACAGAGCAGATTCTCAGAAAGTTTCTTTACAGTTTTGAAGGGAAGATATTTCCTTTTTCACCATAGCCCTCTATGGGCTTCCAGATATCCCTTTTCCAATTCCACAGGAAGGGCCTTAGCGAAAGGCTTCCTGAAGGGAAAAATGTAACTCTGTGAAATGTATTAACAGAACACAGAGCAGTTTCTCAGAAAGCTTCTTTCTAGTTTTGAACGGAAGATATTTCCTTTTTCACCATAGCCCTCTATGGGCTTCCAAATATCCTTTTGCCAATTCCACAAGAAGAGCCTTAGCGAAAGGCTTCTTGAAGGGAAAGATGTAACTCTGTGAGATGAATTAACAGAACACAGAGCCGTTCTTCAGAAAGCTTCTATACTGTTTTGAACGGAAGATATTTCCTTTTTCACCATAGCCCTCTATGGGCTTCCAAATATCCCTTTGCCAATTCCACAAGAACAGCCTTAGCGAAAGGCTTCTTGAAGGGAAAGATGTAACTCTGTGAGATGAATTAACAGAACACGGAGCAGATTCTCCGAAAGCTTGTTTCCAATTTTGAAGGGAAGATATTTCCTTTTTCACCATAGCCCTCTATGGGCTTCCAAATATCCCTTTGCCAATTCCACAAGAACAGCCTTAGCGAAAGGCTTCTTGAAGGGAAAGATGTAACTCTGTGAGATGAATTAACAGAACACAGGGCAGTTTCTCAGAAAGCTTCTTTCAAGTTTTGAACGGAAGATATTTCTTTTTTCACCGTAGCCCTCTAAGGGCTTCCAAATATCACTTTGCCAATTCCACAAGAACAGCCTTAGCGACAGGCTTCTTAAAAGGAAAGATCTAACCCTTTGAGGTGAATTAACAGAACACAGAGCAGATTCTCAGAAAGCTTCCTTCCAGTTTCGAACGGAAGATATTTCCTTTTTCACCATAGCCCTCTACGGGCTTCCAAATATCCCTTTGCCAATTCCACAGGAAGGGCCTTAGCGAAAGGCTTCTTGAAAGGAAAGATGTAACTCTGTGAGATGAATTAACAGAACACAGAGCAGTTTCTCAGAAAGCTTCTTTCCAGTTTTCAACGGAAGATATTTCCTTTTCCACAATAGCCCTGTTTGGGCTTCCAAATATCATTTTGCCAATTCCACAAGAACAGCCTCAGCGAAAGGCTTCTTGAAGGGAAAGATGTATCTCCGTCAGATGAATTAACAGAACACAGAGCAGTTTCTCAGAAAGCTTCTTTCCAGTTTTGAACGGAAGATATTTCCTTTTTCACCGTAGCCCTCTATGGGCTTCCAAATATCCCTTTGCCAATTCCACAACAACAGCCTTAGCGAAAGGCTTCGTGAAGGGAAAGATGTAACTCTGTGAGATGAACTAACAGAACAGAGAGCAGATTCTCAGAAAGGTTCTTTCCAGTTTTGAACGGAAGATATTTCCTTTTTCACCATAGCCCTCTATGGGCTTCCAAATATCCGTTTGCCAATTCCACAAGAACAGCCTTAGCGAAAGGATTCGTGAAGGGAAGGATGAAACTCTGTGAGATGAATTAACAAAACACAGAGCAGTTTCTCAGAAAGCTTCTTTCCAGTTTTGAACGGAAGATATTTCCTTTTTCACCGTAGCCCTCTATGGGCTTCCAAATATCCCTTTGCCAATTCCACAAGAACAGCCTTAGCGAAAGGCTTCTTGAAGGGAAAGATGTAACTCTGTGAGATGAATTAGCAGAACACAGAGCAGTTTCTCAGAAAGCTTCTTTCCAGTTTAGAACGGAAGATATTTCCTTTTTCACCATAGCCCTCTATGGGCTTCCAAATATCCCTTTGCCAATTCCACAGGAAGGGCCTTAGCGAAAGGCTTCTTGAAGGGAAAGATGTAACTCTGTGAAATGAATTAACAGAACACAGAGCAGTTTCTCAGAAAGCTTCTTTCCAGTTTTCAACTTAAGATATTTCCTTTTCCAGAATAGCCCTCTTTGGGCTTCCAAATATCACTTTGCCAATTCCACAAGAACAGCCTTAGTGAAAGGATTCTTGAGGGGAAATATGTATCTCTGTGAGATGAATTAACAGAACACAGAGCAGATTCTCAGAAAGTTTCTTTACAGTTTTGAAGGGAAGATATTTCCTTTTTCACCGTAGCCCTCTATGGGCTTCCAGATATCCCTTTTCCAATTCCACAGGAAGGGCCTTAGCGAAAGGCTTCCTGAAGGGAAAAATGTAACTCTGTGAAATGTATTAACAGAACACAGAGCAGTTTCTCAGAAAGCTTCTTTCTAGTTTTGAACGGAAGATATTTCCTTTTTCACCATAGCCCTCTAAGGGCTTCCAAATATCCCTTTGCCAATTCCACAAGAACAGCCTTAGCGAAAGGCTTCTTGAAGGGAAAGATGTAACTCTGTGAGATGAATTAACAGAACACAGAGCCGTTCTTCAGAAAGCTTCTATACTGTTTTGAACGGAAGATATTTCCTTTTTCACCGTAGCCCTCTATGGGCTTCCAAATATCCCTTTGAAAATTCCACAAGAAGAGCCTTAGCGAAAGGCTTCTTGAAGGGAAAGATGTAACTCTGTGAGATGAATTAACAGAACACGGAGCAGATTCTCCGAAAGCTTGTTTCCAATTTTGAAGGGAAGATATTTCCTTTTTCACCATAGCCCTCTATGGGCTTCCAAATATCCCTTTGCCAATTCCACAAGAACGGCCTTAGCGAAAGGCTTCTTGAAGGGAAAGATGTAACTCTGTGAGATGAATTAACAGAACACAGGGCAGTTTCTCAGAAAGCTTCTTTCCAGTTTTGAACGGAAGATATTTCCTTTTTCACCGTAGCCCTCTAAGGGCTTTCAAATATCACTTTGCCAATTCCACAAGAACAGCCTTAGCGACAGGCTTCTTAAAAGGAAAGTTGTAACTCTGTGAGGTGAATTAACAGAACACAGAGCAGATTCTCAGAAAGCTTCCTTCCAGTTTCGAACGGAAGATATTTCCTTTTTCACCATAGCCCTCTACGGGCTTCCAAATATCCCTTTGCCAATTCCACAGGAAGGGCCTTAGCGAAAGGCTTCTTGAAGGGAAAGATGTAACTCTGTGAGATGAATTAACAGAACACAGAGCAGTTTCTCAGAAAGCTTCTTTCCAGTTTTCAACGGAAGATATTTCCTTTTCCACAATAGCCCTGTTTGGGCTTCCAAATATCATTTTGCCAATTCCACAAGAACAGCCTCAGCGAAAGGCTTCTTGAAGGGAAAGATGTATCTCCGTCAGATGAATTAATAGAACACAGAGCAGTTTCTCAGAAAGCTTCTTTCCAGTTTTGAACGGAAGATATTTCCTTTTTAACCATTGCCCTCTATGGGCTTCCAAATATCCCTTTGCCAATTCCACAACAACAGCCTTAGCGAAGGCTTCGTGAAGGGAAATATGTAACTCTGTGAGATGAACTAACAGAACAGAGAGCAGATTCTCAGAAAGGTTCTTTCCAGTTTTGAACGGAAGATATTTCCTTTTTCACCATAGCCCTCTATGGGCTTCCAAATATGCCGTTGCAATTCCACAAGAACAGCCTTAGCGAAAAGCTTCGTGAAGGGAAAGATGTAACTCTGTGAGATGAATTAACAGAACACAGAGCAGTTTCTCAGAAAGCTTCTTTCCAGTTTTGAACGGAAGATATTTCCTTTTTCACCATAGCCCTCTATGGGCTTCCAAATATCCCTTTGCCAATTCCACAAGAACAGCCTTAGCGAAAGGCTTCTTCAAGGGAAAGATGTAATTCTGTGAGATGAATTAACAGAACACAGAGCCGTTCTTCAGAAAGCTTCTTTCCAGTTTTGAACGGAAGATATTTCCTTTTTCAGCATAGCCCTCTATGGGCTTCCAAATATCCCTTTGCCAATTCCACAAGAACAGCCTTAGCGAAAGGCTTCTTGAAGGGAAAGATGTAACTCTGTGAGATGGATTAACAGAACACAGAGCAGATTCTCCGAAAGCTTGTTTCCAATTTTGAACGGAAGATATTTCCTTTTTCACCATAGCCCTCTATGGGGTTCCAAATATCCCTTTGCCAATTCCACAAGAACAGCCTTAGAGAAAGGCTTCTTGAAGGGAAAGGTGTAACTCTCTGAGATGAATTAACAGAACACAGAGCAGATTCTCAGAAAGCTTCTTTCCAGTTTTGAACGGAAGATATTTCCTTTTTCACCATAGCCCTCTATGGGCTTCCAAATATCCGTTTGCCAATTCCACAAGAACAGCCTTAGCGAAAGGATTCGTGAAGGGAAGGATGAAACTCTGTGAGATGAATTAACAAAACACAGAGCAGATTCTCAGAAAGTTTCTTTACCGTTTTGAAGGGAAGATATTTCCTTTTTCACCATAGCCCTCTATGGGCTTCCAAACATCCCTCTGCCAATTCCACAAGAACAGCTTTAGCGAAAGGCTTCTTGAAGAGAAAGATGTAACTCTGTGAGATGAAATAACAGAACACATAGCAGTTTCTCAGAAAGCTTCTTTCCAGTTTTGAACGGAAGATATTTCCTTTTTCACCATAGCCCTCTATGGGCTTCCAAATATCCATTTGCCAATTCCACAAGAGCAGCCTTAGCGAAAGGCTTCTTCAAGGGAAACATGTAACTCTGTGAGATGAATTAACAGAACACAGAGCCGTTCTTCAGAAAGCTTCTTTCCAGTTTTGAACGGAAGATATTTCCTTTTTCACCATAGCCCTCTATGGGCTTCCGAATATCCCTTTGCCAATTCCACAAGAACAGCCTTAGCGAAAGGCTTCTTGAAGGGAAAGATGTAACTCTGTGAGATGAATTAACAGAACACAGAGCAGATTCTCCGAAAGCTTGTTTCCAATTTTGAACGGAAGATATTTCGTTTTTCACCATAGCCCTCTAAGGGCTTCCAAATATCCCTTTGCCAATTCCACAAGAACAGCCTTAGCGAAAGGCTTCTTGAAAGGAAAGATGTAACTCTGTGAGATGAATTAACAGAACACAGAGCAGTTTCTCAGAAAGCTTCTTTCCAGTTTTCAACTTAAGATATATCCTTTTCCAGAATAGCCCTCTTTGGGCTTCCAAATATCACTTTGCCAATTCCACAAGAACAGCCTTAGCGAAAGGATTCTTGAGGGGAAATATGTATCTCTGTGAGATGAATTAACAGAACACAGAGCAGATTCTCAGAAAGTTTCTTTACAGTTTTGAAGGGAAGATATTTCCTTTTTCAACATAGCCCTCTATGGGCTTCCAAATATCCCTTTTCCAATTCCACAGGAAGGGCCTTAGCGAAAGGCTTCCTGAAGGGAAAAATGTAACTCTGTGAAATGTATTAACAGAACACAGAGCAGTTTCTCAGAAAGCTTCTTTCTAGTTTTGAACGGAAGATATTTCCTTTTTCACCATAGCCCTCTATGGGCTTCCAAATATCCCTTTGCCAATTCCACAAGAACAGCCTTAGCGAAAGGCTTCTTGAAGGGAAAGATATAACTCTTTGAGATGAATTAACAGAACACGGAGCAGATTCTCCGAAAGCTTGTTTCCAATTTTGAAGGGAAGATATTTCCTTTTTCACCATAGCCCTCTATGGGCTTCCAAATATCCCTTTGCCAATTCCACAAGAACAGAATTAGCGAAAGGCTTCTTGAAGGGAAAGATGTAACTCTGTGAGATGAATTAACAGAACACAGAGCCGTTCTTTAGAAAGCTTCTTTATAGTTTTGAACGGAAGATATTTACTTTTTCACCATAGCCCTCTATGGGCTTCCAAATATCCCTTTGCCAATTCCACAAGAACAGCCTTAGCGAAAGGCTTCTTGAAGGGAAAGATGTAACTCTGTGAGATGAATTAACAGAACACAGAGCAGTTTCTCAGAAAGCTTCTTTCCAGTTTTGAACGGAAGATATTTCCTTTTCACCATAGCCCTCTATGGGTTCCAAATATCCCTTTGCCAATTCCACAAGAAGAGCCTTAGCGAAAGGCTTCTTGAAGGGAAAGATGTAACTCGGTGAGATGAATTAACAGAACAAAGAGCAGTTTCTCAGAAAGCTTCTTTCCAGTTTTGAAAGGAAGGTATTTCCTTTTTCACCTTAGCCCTCTATGGGCTTCCAAATATCCCTTTGCCAATTCCACAAGAACAGACTTAGCGAAAGGCTTCTTGAAGGGAAATATGTAACTCTGTGAGATGAATTAACAGAACACAGAGGAGTTCTTCAGAAAGCTTCTTTCCAGTTTTAAAGAGAAGATATTTCGTTTTACACCATAGCCCTCTGTGGGCTTCCAAATATCCCTTTGCCAATTCCACAAGAACAGCCTTAGCGAAAGGCTTCTTGAAGGGAAAGATGTAACTCTGTGAGATGAATTAACAGAACACAGAGCAGTTTCTCAGAAAGCTTCTTTCCAGTTTTGAACGGAAAATATTTCCTTTTTCACCATAGCCCTCTATTGGCTTCCAAATATCCCTTTGCCAAATCCACAGGAAGGGCCTTAGGGAAAGTCTTCTTGAAGGGAAAGATGTAACTCTGTGAGATGAATTAACAGAACACAGAGCAGTTTCTCCGAAAGCTTCTTGCCACTTTTCAACGGAAGATATTTCCTTTTCCACAATAGCCCTCTTTGGGCTTCCAAATATCACTTTGCCAATTCCACAAGAACAGCCTTAGGGAAAGGCTTCCTGAAGGGAAAGATGTAACTCTGTGAGAGGAATTAACAGAACACAGAGCCGTTCTTCAGAAATCTTCTTTCCAGTTTTGAACGGAAGATATTTCCTTTTTCACCATAGCCCTCTATGGGATTCCAAATATCCCTTTGCCAATTCCACAAGAACAGCCTTAGCGAAAGGCTTCTTGAAAGGAATGATGTAACTCTGTGAGATGAATTAACAGAACACAGAGCAGATTCTCAGAAAGCTTCTTTCCAGTTTTGAACGGAAGATTATTCCTTTTTCACCATAGCCCTCTATGTGCTTCCAAATATCCGTTTGCCAATTCCACAACAACAGCCTTAGGGAAAGGCTTCGTGAAGGGAAAGATGTAACTCTGTGAGATGAATTATCAGAACACAGAGCAGTTTCTCAGAAAGCTTCTTTCCAGTTTTGAACGGAAGATATTTCCTTTTTCACCATTGCCCTCTATTGGCTTCCAAATATCCCTTTGCCAATTCCACAAGAAGAGCCTTAGCGAAAGGCTTCTTGAAGGGAAAGATGTAACTCTGTGAGATGAAATAACAGAACACAGAGCAGTTTTCTCAGAAAGCTTCTTTCCAGTTTTGAACGGAAGATATTTCCTTTTTCACCATAGCCCTCTATGGGGTTCCAAATATCCCTTTGCCAATTCCACAAGAACAGCCTTAGCCAAAGGCTTCTTGAAGGGAAAGATGTAACTCTGTGAAATGAATTAACAGAACACAGAGCAGTTTCTCAGAAAGCTTCTTTCCAGTTTTCAACTTAAGATATTTCCTTTTCCAGAATAGCCCTATTTGGGCTTCCAAATATCACTTTGCCAATTCCACAAGAACAGCCTTAGCGAAAGGATTCTTGAGGGGAAATATGTATCTCTGTGAGATGAATTAACAGAACACAGAGCAGATTCTCAGAAAGTTTCTTTACAGTTTTGAAGGGAAGATATTTCCTTTTTCACCATAGCCCTCTATGGGCTTCCAGATATCCCTTTTCCAATTCCACAGGAAGGGCCTTAGCGAAAGGCTTCCTGAAGGGAAAAATGTAACTCTGTGAAATGTATTAACAGAACACAGAGCAGTTTCTCAGAAAGCTTCTTTCTAGTTTTGAACGGAAGATATTTCCTTTTTCACCATAGCCCTCTATGGGCTTCCAAATATCCTTTTGCCAATTCCACAAGAAGAGCCTTAGCGAAAGGCTTCTTGAAGGGAAAGATGTAACTCTGTGAGATGAATTAACAGAACACAGAGCCGTTCTTCAGAAAGCTTCTATACTGTTTTGAACGGAAGATATTTCCTTTTTCACCATAGCCCTCTATGGGCTTCCAAATATCCCTTTGCCAATTCCACAAGAACAGCCTTAGCGAAAGGCTTCTTGAAGGGAAAGATGTAACTCTGTGAGATGAATTAACAGAACACGGAGCAGATTCTCCGAAAGCTTGTTTCCAATTTTGAAGGGAAGATATTTCCTTTTTCACCATAGCCCTCTATGGGCTTCCAAATATCCCTTTGCCAATTCCACAAGAACAGCCTTAGCGAAAGGCTTCTTGAAGGGAAAGATGTAACTCTGTGAGATGAATTAACAGAACACAGGGCAGTTTCTCAGAAAGCTTCTTTCAAGTTTTGAACGGAAGATATTTCTTTTTTCACCGTAGCCCTCTAAGGGCTTCCAAATATCACTTTGCCAATTCCACAAGAACAGCCTTAGCGACAGGCTTCTTAAAAGGAAAGATCTAACCCTTTGAGGTGAATTAACAGAACACAGAGCAGATTCTCAGAAAGCTTCCTTCCAGTTTCGAACGGAAGATATTTCCTTTTTCACCATAGCCCTCTACGGGCTTCCAAATATCCCTTTGCCAATTCCACAGGAAGGGCCTTAGCGAAAGGCTTCTTGAAAGGAAAGATGTAACTCTGTGAGATGAATTAACAGAACACAGAGCAGTTTCTCAGAAAGCTTCTTTCCAGTTTTCAACGGAAGATATTTCCTTTTCCACAATAGCCCTGTTTGGGCTTCCAAATATCATTTTGCCAATTCCACAAGAACAGCCTCAGCGAAAGGCTTCTTGAAGGGAAAGATGTATCTCCGTCAGATGAATTAACAGAACACAGAGCAGTTTCTCAGAAAGCTTCTTTCCAGTTTTGAACGGAAGATATTTCCTTTTTCACCGTAGCCCTCTATGGGCTTCCAAATATCCCTTTGCCAATTCCACAACAACAGCCTTAGCGAAAGGCTTCGTGAAGGGAAAGATGTAACTCTGTGAGATGAACTAACAGAACAGAGAGCAGATTCTCAGAAAGGTTCTTTCCAGTTTTGAACGGAAGATATTTCCTTTTTCACCATAGCCCTCTATGGGCTTCCAAATATCCGTTTGCCAATTCCACAAGAACAGCCTTAGCGAAAGGATTCGTGAAGGGAAGGATGAAACTCTGTGAGATGAATTAACAAAACACAGAGCAGTTTCTCAGAAAGCTTCTTTCCAGTTTTGAACGGAAGATATTTCCTTTTTCACCGTAGCCCTCTATGGGCTTCCAAATATCCCTTTGCCAATTCCACAAGAACAGCCTTAGCGAAAGGCTTCTTGAAGGGAAAGATGTAACTCTGTGAGATGAATTAGCAGAACACAGAGCAGTTTCTCAGAAAGCTTCTTTCCAGTTTAGAACGGAAGATATTTCCTTTTTCACCATAGCCCTCTATGGGCTTCCAAATATCCCTTTGCCAATTCCACAGGAAGGGCCTTAGCGAAAGGCTTCTTGAAGGGAAAGATGTAACTCTGTGAGATGAATTAACAGAACACAGAGCAGTTTCTCAGAAAGCTTCTTTCCAGTTTTGAACGGAAGATATTTCCTTTTCCACAATAGCCCTCTTTGGGCTTCCAAATATCCCTTTGCCAATTCCACAAGAACAGACTTAGCGAAAGGCTTCTTGAAGGGAAAGATGTATCTCTGTGAGATGAATTAACAGAACACAGAGCAGTTTCTCAGAAAGCTTCTTTCCAGTTTAGAACGGAAGATATTTCCTTTTTCACCATAGCCCTCTATGGGTTTCCAAATATCCGTTTGCCAATTCCACAAGAACAGCCTTAGCGAAAGGCTTCTTGAAAGGAAAGATGTAACTCTGTGAGATGAATTAACAGAACACAGAGCAGATTCTCTGAAAGCTTCTTTCGAATTTTGAAGGGAAGATATTTCCTTTTTCACCATAGCCCTCTATGGGCTTCAAAATATCCCTTTGCCAATACCACAAGAACAGCCTTAGCGAAAGGCTTCTTGAAGAGAAAGATGTAACTCTGTGAGATGAATTAACAGAACACAGAGCAGTTTCTCAGAAAGCTTCTTTCCAGTTTTGAACGGAAGATATTCCCTTTTTCACCATAGCCCTCTATGGGCTTCCAAATATCCCTTTGCCAATTCCACAAGAACAGCCTTAGCGAAAGGCTTCTTGAAGGGAAAGATGTAACTCTGTGAGATGAATTAACAGAACACAGAGCAGTTTCTCAGAAAGCTTCTTTCCAGTTTTGAACGGAAGATATTTCCTTTTTCACCATAGCCCTCTAGGGGTTCCAAATATCCCTTTGCCAATTCCACAAGAATAGCCTTAGCGAAATGCTTCTTGAGGGGAAAGATGTAACTCTGTGAGATGAACTAACAGAACACAGAGCAGATTCTCAGAAAGTTTCTTTCCAGTTTAGAAGGGAAGATATTTCCTTTTACACCATAGCCCTCTATGTGCTTCCAAATATCTCTTTGCCAATTCCACAAGAACAGGCTTAGCGAAAGGCTTCTTGAAGGGAAAAATGTAACTCTCTGAGATGAATTAACAGAACACAGAGCAGTTTCTCAGAAAGCTTCTTTTTCAGTTTTGAACGGAAGATATTTCCTTTTTCACCATAGCCCTCTATGGGGTTCCAAATATCCCTTTGCCAATTCCACAAGAACAGCCTTAGCGAAAGGCTTCTTGAAGGGAAAGATGTAACTCTGTGAGATGAATTCACAGAACACAGAGCCGTTCTTCAGAAAGCTTCTTTCCAGTTTTGAACGGAAGATATTTCCTTTTTCACCATAGCCCTCTATGGGCTTCCAAATGTCCCTTTGCCAATTCCACAAGAACAGCCTTAGCGAAAGGCTTCTTATAAGGAAAGATGTAACTCTGTGAGATGAATTAACAGAACACAGAGCAGATTCTCAGAAAGCTTCTTTCCAGTTTTGAACGGAAGATATTTCCTTTTTCACCATAGCCCTCTATGGGGTTCCAAATATCCCTTTGCCAATTCCACAGGAAGGTCCTTAGCGAAAGGCTTCTGGAAGGGAAATATGTAACTCTGTGAGATGAATTAACAGAACACAGAGCAGTTTCTCAGAAAGCCTCTTTCCAGTTTTCAACGGAAGATATTTCCTTTTCCACAATAGCCCTCTTTGGGCTTCCAAATATACCTTTGCCAATTCCACAAGAACAGCCTTAGCGAAAGGCTTCTTGAAGGGAAAGGTGTATCTCCGTGACATGAATTAACAGAACACAGAGCAGTTTCTCAGAAAGCTTTTTCCAGTTTTGAACGGAAGATATTTCCTTTTTCACCATAGCCCTCTATGGGCTTCCAAATATCCGTTTGCCAATTCCACAAGAACAGCCTTAGCGAAAGGCTTCGTGAAGGGAAAGATGTAACTCTGTGAGATGAATTAACAGAACAGAGAGCAGATTCTCAGAAAGCTTCTTTCCAGTTTTGAACGGAAGATATTTCCTTTTTCACCATAGCCCTCTATGGGCTTCCAAATATCCCTTTGCCAATTCCACAAGAACAGCCTTAGCGAAAGGCTTCGTGAAGGGAAAGATGTAACTCTGTGAGATGAATTAACAGAACACAGAGCAGTTTCTCAGAAAGCTTCTTTCGAGTTTTGAACGGAAGATATTTCCTTTTTCACCATCGCCCTCTATGGGCTTCCAAATATCCCGTTGCCAATTCCACAAGAACAGCCTTAGCGAAAGGCTTCTTGAAGGGAAAGATGTAACTCTGTGAGATGAAATAACAGAACACAGAGAAGTTTCTCAGAAAGCTTCTTTCCAGTTTTGAACGGAAGATATTTCCTTTTTCACCATAGCCCTCTATGGGCTTCCAAATATCCCTTTGCCAATTCCACAAGAACAGCCTTAGCGAAAGGCTTCTTGAAAGGAGAGATGTAACTCTGTGAGATGAATTAACAGAACACAGAGCAGGTTCTCTGAAAGTTTCTTTCCGGTTTGAAGGGAAGATATTTCCTTTTTCACCATAGCCCTCTATGGGCTTCCAAATATCCCTTTGCCAATTCCACAAGAACAGCCTTAGCGAAAGGCTTCTTGAAGGGAAAGATATAACTCTGTGAGATGAATTAACAGAACACAGAGCAGTTTCTCAGAAAGCTTCTTTCCAGTTTTGAACGGAAGATATTTCCTTTTTCACCATAGCCCTCTATGGGCTTCCAAATATCCCTTTGCCAATTCCACAAGAACAGCCTTAGCGAAAGTCTTCTTGAAGGGAAAGATGTAACTCTGTGAGATGAATTAACAGAACACAGAGCCTTTCTTCAGAAAGCTTCTTTCCAGTTTTGAACGGAAGATATTTCCTTTTTCACCGTAGCCCTCTATGGGCTTCCAAATATCCCTTTGCCAATTCCACAAGAACAGCCTTACCGAAAGGCTTCTTATAAAGAAAGATGTAACTCTGTGAGATGAATTAACAGAACACAGAGCAGATTCTCTGAAAGCTTCTTTCCAGTTTTGAAGGGAAGATATTTCCTTTTTCACCATAGCCCACTATGGGCTTCCAAATATCCCTTTGCCAATTCCACAAGAACAGCCTTAGCGAAAGGCTTCTTGAAGGGAAAGATGTAACTCTGTGAGATGAATTAACAGAACACAGAGCAGATTCTCAGAAAGCTTCTTTCCAGTTTTGAACGGAAGATATTTCCTTTTTCACCATAGCCCTCTATGGGCTTCCAAATATCCCTTTGCCAATTCCACAAGAAGAGCCTTAGCGAAAGGCTTCTTGAAGGGAAAGATGTAACTCTGTGAGATGAAATAACAGAACACAGAGCAGTTTTCTCAGAAAGCTTCTTTCCAGTTTTGAACGGAAGATATTTCCTTTTTCACCATAGCCCTCTATGGGGTTCCAAATATCCCTTTGCCAATTCCACAAGAACAGCCTTAGCCAAAGGCTTCTTGAAGGGAAAGATGTAACTCTGTGAAATGAATTAACAGAACACAGAGCAGTTTCTCAGAAAGCTTCTTTCCAGTTTTCAACTTAAGATATTTCCTTTTCCAGAATAGCCCTATTTGGGCTTCCAAATATCACTTTGCCAATTCCACAAGAACAGCCTTAGCGAAAGGATTCTTGAGGGGAAATATGTATCTCTGTGAGATGAATTAACAGAACACAGAGCAGATTCTCAGAAAGTTTCTTTACAGTTTTGAAGGGAAGATATTTCCTTTTTCACCATAGCCCTCTATGGGCTTCCAGATATCCCTTTTCCAATTCCACAGGAAGGGCCTTAGCGAAAGGCTTCCTGAAGGGAAAAATGTAACTCTGTGAAATGTATTAACAGAACACAGAGCAGTTTCTCAGAAAGCTTCTTTCTAGTTTTGAACGGAAGATATTTCCTTTTTCACCATAGCCCTCTATGGGCTTCCAAATATCCTTTTGCCAATTCCACAAGAAGAGCCTTAGCGAAAGGCTTCTTGAAGGGAAAGATGTAACTCTGTGAGATGAATTAACAGAACACAGAGCCGTTCTTCAGAAAGCTTCTATACTGTTTTGAACGGAAGATATTTCCTTTTTCACCATAGCCCTCTATGGGCTTCCAAATATCCCTTTGCCAATTCCACAAGAACAGCCTTAGCGAAAGGCTTCTTGAAGGGAAAGATGTAACTCTGTGAGATGAATTAACAGAACACGGAGCAGATTCTCCGAAAGCTTGTTTCCAATTTTGAAGGGAAGATATTTCCTTTTTCACCATAGCCCTCTATGGGCTTCCAAATATCCCTTTGCCAATTCCACAAGAACAGCCTTAGCGAAAGGCTTCTTGAAGGGAAAGATGTAACTCTGTGAGATGAATTAACAGAACACAGGGCAGTTTCTCAGAAAGCTTCTTTCAAGTTTTGAACGGAAGATATTTCCTTTTTCACCGTAGCCCTCTAAGGGCTTCCAAATATCACTTTGCCAATTCCACAAGAACAGCCTTAGCGACAGGCTTCTTAAAAGGAAAGATCTAACCCTTTGAGGTGAATTAACAGAACACAGAGCAGATTCTCAGAAAGCTTCCTTCCAGTTTCGAACGGAAGATATTTCCTTTTTCACCATAGCCCTCTACGGGCTTCCAAATATCCCTTTGCCAATTCCACAGGAAGGGCCTTAGCGAAAGGCTTCTTGAAAGGAAAGATGTAACTCTGTGAGATGAATTAACAGAACACAGAGCAGTTTCTCAGAAAGCTTCTTTCCAGTTTTCAACGGAAGATATTTCCTTTTCCACAATAGCCCTGTTTGGGCTTCCAAATATCATTTTGCCAATTCCACAAGAACAGCCTCAGCGAAAGGCTTCTTGAAGGGAAAGATGTATCTCCGTCAGATGAATTAACAGAACACAGAGCAGTTTCTCAGAAAGCTTCTTTCCAGTTTTGAACGGAAGATATTTCCTTTTTCACCGTAGCCCTCTATGGGCTTCCAAATATCCCTTTGCCAATTCCACAACAACAGCCTTAGCGAAAGGCTTCGTGAAGGGAAAGATGTAACTCTGTGAGATGAACTAACAGAACAGAGAGCAGATTCTCAGAAAGGTTCTTTCCAGTTTTGAACGGAAGATATTTCCTTTTTCACCATAGCCCTCTATGGGCTTCCAAATATCCGTTTGCCAATTCCACAAGAACAGCCTTAGCGAAAGGATTCGTGAAGGGAAGGATGAAACTCTGTGAGATGAATTAACAAAACACAGAGCAGATTCTCAGAAAGTTTCTTTACCGTTTGGAAGGGAAGATATTTCCTTTTTCACCATAGCCCTCTATGGGCTTCCAAATATCCCTTTGCCAATTCCACAGGAAGGGCCTTAGCGAACGGCTTCCTGAAGGGAAAGATGGAACTCTGTGAAATGTATTAACAGAACACAGAGCAGTTTCTCAGAAAGCTTCTTTCCAGTTTTCAAAGGAAGATATTTCCTTTTCCACTATAGCACTCTTTGGGCTTCCAAATATCCCTTTGCAAATTCCACAAGAACAGCCTTAGCGAAAGGCTTCTTGAAGGGAAAAATGTAACTCTGTGAGATGAATTAACAGAACACAGAGACGTTCTTCAGAAAGCTTCTTTCCAGTTTTGAACGGAAGATATTTTCTTTTTCACCATAGCCCTCTATGGGCTTCCAAATATCCCTTTGCCAATTCCGCAAGAACAGCCTTATCGAAAGGCTTCTTGAAGGGAAAGATGTAACTCTGTGAGATGAAATAACGGAACACAGAGCAGTTTCTCAGAAAGCTTCTTTGTAGTTTTGAACGGAAGATATTTCCTTTTTCACCATAGCCCTCTAAGGGCTTCCAAATATCCCTTTGCCAATTCCACAAGAACAGCCTTAGCGAAAGGCTTCTTGAAGGGAAAGATGTAACTCTGTGAGATGAATTAACAGAACACAGAGCAGATTCTCCGGAAGCTTGTTTCCAATTTTGAACGGAAGATATTTCCTTTTTTACCATAGCCCTCTATGGGCTTCCAAATATCCCTTTGCCAATTCCACAAGAACAGCCTTAGCGAAAGGCTTCTTGAAGGAAAGATGTAACTCTGTGAGATGAATTAACAGAACACAGAGCAGTTTCTCAGAAAGCTTCTTTCCAGTTTTCAACGGAAGATATTTCCTTTTCCACAATAGCCCTCTATGGGCTTCCAAATATCCGTTTGCCAATTCCACAAGAACAGCCTTAGCGAAAGGCTTCTTGAAGGGAAAGATGTATCTCTGTGAGAAGAATTAGCACAACACAGAGAAGTTTCTCAGAAAGCTTCTTTCCAGTTTTGAATGGAAGATATTTCCTTTTTCACCATAGCCCTCTATGGGCTTCCAAATATCCGTTTGCCAGTTCCACAAGAACAGCCTTAGCGAAAGGCTTCTTGAAGGGAAAGATGTAACTCTGTGAGATGAATTAACAGAACAGAGAGCAGATTCTCAGAAAGCTTCTTTCCAGTATTGAACGGAAGATATTTCCTTTTTCACCGTAGCCCTCTATGGGCTTCCAAATATCCCTTTGCCAATTCCACAAGAACATCCTTAGCGAAAGGCTTCTTGATGGGAAAGATGTAACTCTGTGAGATGAATTAACAGAACACAAAGCAGTTTCTCAGAAAGCTTCTTTCCAGTTTTGAAAGGAAGATATTTAGTTTTTCACCATAGCCCTCTATGGGCTTCCAAACATCCCTCTGCCAATTCCAGAAGAACAGCTTTAGCGAAAGGCTTCTTGAAGAGAAAGATGTAACTCTGTGAGATGAAATAACAGAACACATAGCAGTTTCTCAGAAAGCTTCTTTCCAGTTTTGAACGGAAGATATTTCCTTTTTCACCATAGCCCTCTATGGGCTTCCAAATATCCATTTGCCAATTCCACAAGAACAGCCTTAGCGAAAGGCTTCTTGAAGGGAAACATGTAACTCTGTGAGATGAATTAACAGAACACAGAGCCGTTCTTCAGAAAGCTTCTTTCCAGTTTTGAACGGAAGATATTTCCTTTTTCACCATAGCCCTCTATGGGCTTCCGAATATCCCTTTGCCAATTCCACAAGAACAGCCTTAGCGAAAGGCTTCTTGAAGGGAAAGATGTAACTCTGTGAGATGAATTAACAGAACACAGAGCAGATTCTCCGAAAGCTTGTTTCCAATTTTGAACGGAAGATATTTCGTTTTTCACCATAGCCCTCTAAGGGCTTCCAAATATCCCTTTGCCAATTCCACAAGAACAGCCTTAGCGAAAGGCTTCTTGAAAGGAAAGATGTAACTCTGTGAGATGAATTAACAGAACACAGAGCAGTTTCTCAGAAAGCTTCTTTCCAGTTTTCAACTTAAGATATATCCTTTTCCAGAATAGCCCTCTTTGGGCTTCCAAATATCACTTTGCCAATTCCACAAGAACAGCCTTAGCGAAAGGATTCTTGAGGGGAAATATGTATCTCTGTGAGATGAATTAACAGAACACAGAGCAGATTCTCAGAAAGTTTCTTTACAGTTTTGAAGGGAAGATATTTCCTTTTTCAACATAGCCCTCTATGGGCTTCCAAATATCCCTTTTCCAATTCCACAGGAAGGGCCTTAGCGAAAGGCTTCCTGAAGGGAAAAATGTAACTCTGTGAAATGTATTAACAGAACACAGAGCAGTTTCTCAGAAAGCTTCTTTCTAGTTTTGAACGGAAGATATTTCCTTTTTCACCATAGCCCTCTATGGGCTTCCAAATATCCCTTTGCCAATTCCACAAGAACAGCCTTAGCGAAAGGCTTCTTGAAGGGAAAGATGTAACTCTGTGAGATGAATTAACAGAACACAGAGCCGTTCTTCAGAAAGCTTCTATACTGTTTTGAACGGAAGATATTTCCTTTTTCACCATAGCCCTCTATGGGCTTCCAAATATCCCTTTGCCAATTCCACAAGAACAGCCTTAGCGAAAGGCTTCTTGAAGGGAAAGATATAACTCTTTGAGATGAATTAACAGAACACGGAGCAGATTCTCCGAAAGCTTGTTTCCAATTTTGAAGGGAAGATATTTCCTTTTTCACCATAGCCCTCTATGGGCTTCCAAATATCCCTTTGCCAATTCCACAAGAACAGAATTAGCGAAAGGCTTCTTGAAGGGAAAGATGTAACTCTGTGAGATGAATTAATAGAACACAGAGCCGTTCTTCAGAAAGCTTCTTTATAGTTTTGAACGGAAGATATTTACTTTTTCACCATAGCCCTCTATGGGCTTCCAAATATCCCTTTGCCAATTCCACAAGAACAGCCTTAGCGAAAGGCTTCTTGAAGGGAAAGATGTAACTCTGTGAGATGAATTAACAGAACACAGAGCAGTTTCTCAGAAAGCTTCTTTCCAGTTTTGAACGGAAGATATTTCCTTTTCACCATAGCCCTCTATGGGTTCCAAATATCCCTTTGCCAATTCCACAAGAAGAGCCTTAGCGAAAGGCTTCTTGAAGGGAAAGATGTAACTCGGTGAGATGAATTAACAGAACAAAGAGCAGTTTCTCAGAAAGCTTCTTTCCAGTTTTGAAAGGAAGGTATTTCCTTTTTCACCTTAGCCCTCTATGGGCTTCCAAATATCCCTTTGCCAATTCCACAAGAACAGACTTAGCGAAAGGCTTCTTGAAGGGAAATATGTAACTCTGTGAGATGAATTAACAGAACACAGAGGAGTTCTTCAGAAAGCTTCTTTCCAGTTTTAAAGAGAAGATATTTCGTTTTACACCATAGCCCTCTGTGGGCTTCCAAATATCCCTTTGCCAATTCCACAAGAACAGCCTTAGCGAAAGGCTTCTTGAAGGGAAAGATGTAACTCTGTGAGATGAATTAACAGAACACAGAGCAGTTTCTCAGAAAGCTTCTTTCCAGTTTTGAACGGAAAATATTTCCTTTTTCACCATAGCCCTCTATTGGCTTCCAAATATCCCTTTGCCAAATCCACAGGAAGGGCCTTAGGGAAAGTCTTCTTGAAGGGAAAGATGTAACTCTGTGAGATGAATTAACAGAACACAGAGCAGTTTCTCCGAAAGCTTCTTGCCACTTTTCAACGGAAGATATTTCCTTTTCCACAATAGCCCTCTTTGGGCTTCCAAATATCACTTTGCCAATTCCACAAGAACAGCCTTAGGGAAAGGCTTCCTGAAGGGAAAGATGTAACTCTGTGAGAGGAATTAACAGAACACAGAGCCGTTCTTCAGAAATCTTCTTTCCAGTTTTGAACGGAAGATATTTCCTTTTTCACCATAGCCCTCTATGGGATTCCAAATATCCCTTTGCCAATTCCACAAGAACAGCCTTAGCGAAAGGCTTCTTGAAAGGAATGATGTAACTCTGTGAGATGAATTAACAGAACACAGAGCAGATTCTCAGAAAGCTTCTTTCCAGTTTTGAACGGAAGATTATTCCTTTTTCACCATAGCCCTCTATGTGCTTCCAAATATCCGTTTGCCAATTCCACAACAACAGCCTTAGGGAAAGGCTTCGTGAAGGGAAAGATGTAACTCTGTGAGATGAATTATCAGAACACAGAGCAGTTTCTCAGAAAGCTTCTTTCCAGTTTTGAACGGAAGATATTTCCTTTTTCACCATTGCCCTCTATTGGCTTCCAAATATCCCTTTGCCAATTCCACAAGAAGAGCCTTAGCGAAAGGCTTCTTGAAGGGAAAGATGTAACTCTGTGAGATGAAATAACAGAACACAGAGCAGTTTTCTCAGAAAGCTTCTTTCCAGTTTTGAACGGAAGATATTTCCTTTTTCACCATAGCCCTCTATGGGGTTCCAAATATCCCTTTGCCAATTCCACAAGAACAGCCTTAGCCAAAGGCTTCTTGAAGGGAAAGATGTAACTCTGTGAAATGAATTAACAGAACACAGAGCAGTTTCTCAGAAAGCTTCTTTCCAGTTTTCAACTTAAGATATTTCCTTTTCCAGAATAGCCCTATTTGGGCTTCCAAATATCACTTTGCCAATTCCACAAGAACAGCCTTAGCGAAAGGATTCTTGAGGGGAAATATGTATCTCTGTGAGATGAATTAACAGAACACAGAGCAGATTCTCAGAAAGTTTCTTTACAGTTTTGAAGGGAAGATATTTCCTTTTTCACCATAGCCCTCTATGGGCTTCCAGATATCCCTTTTCCAATTCCACAGGAAGGGCCTTAGCGAAAGGCTTCCTGAAGGGAAAAATGTAACTCTGTGAAATGTATTAACAGAACACAGAGCAGTTTCTCAGAAAGCTTCTTTCTAGTTTTGAACGGAAGATATTTCCTTTTTCACCATAGCCCTCTATGGGCTTCCAAATATCCTTTTGCCAATTCCACAAGAAGAGCCTTAGCGAAAGGCTTCTTGAAGGGAAAGATGTAACTCTGTGAGATGAATTAACAGAACACAGAGCCGTTCTTCAGAAAGCTTCTATACTGTTTTGAACGGAAGATATTTCCTTTTTCACCATAGCCCTCTATGGGCTTCCAAATATCCCTTTGCCAATTCCACAAGAACAGCCTTAGCGAAAGGCTTCTTGAAGGGAAAGATGTAACTCTGTGAGATGAATTAACAGAACACGGAGCAGATTCTCCGAAAGCTTGTTTCCAATTTTGAAGGGAAGATATTTCCTTTTTCACCATAGCCCTCTATGGGCTTCCAAATATCCCTTTGCCAATTCCACAAGAACAGCCTTAGCGAAAGGCTTCTTGAAGGGAAAGATGTAACTCTGTGAGATGAATTAACAGAACACAGGGCAGTTTCTCAGAAAGCTTCTTTCAAGTTTTGAACGGAAGGTATTTCCTTTTTCACCGTAGCCCTCTAAGGGCTTCCAAATATCACTTTGCCAATTCCACAAGAACAGCCTTAGCGACAGGCTTCTTAAAAGGAAAGATCTAACCCTTTGAGGTGAATTAACAGAACACAGAGCAGATTCTCAGAAAGCTTCCTTCCAGTTTCGAACGGAAGATATTTCCTTTTTCACCATAGCCCTCTACGGGCTTCCAAATATCCCTTTGCCAATTCCACAGGAAGGGCCTTAGCGAAAGGCTTCTTGAAAGGAAAGATGTAACTCTGTGAGATGAATTAACAGAACACAGAGCAGTTTCTCAGAAAGCTTCTTTCCAGTTTTCAACGGAAGATATTTCCTTTTCCACAATAGCCCTGTTTGGGCTTCCAAATATCATTTTGCCAATTCCACAAGAACAGCCTCAGCGAAAGGCTTCTTGAAGGGAAAGATGTATCTCCGTCAGATGAATTAACAGAACACAGAGCAGTTTCTCAGAAAGCTTCTTTCCAGTTTTGAACGGAAGATATTTCCTTTTTCACCGTAGCCCTCTATGGGCTTCCAAATATCCCTTTGCCAATTCCACAACAACAGCCTTAGCGAAAGGCTTCGTGAAGGGAAAGATGTAACTCTGTGAGATGAACTAACAGAACAGAGAGCAGATTCTCAGAAAGGTTCTTTCCAGTTTTGAACGGAAGATATTTCCTTTTTCACCATAGCCCTCTATGGGCTTCCAAATATCCGTTTGCCAATTCCACAAGAACAGCCTTAGCGAAAGGATTCGTGAAGGGAAGGATGAAACTCTGTGAGATGAATTAACAAAACACAGAGCAGATTCTCAGAAAGTTTCTTTACCGTTTTGAAGGGAAGATATTTCCTTTTTCACCATAGCCCTCTATGGGCTTCCAAATATCCCTTTGCCAATTCCACAGGAAGGGCCTTAGCGAACGGCTTCCTGAAGGGAAAGATGGAACTCTGTGAAATGTATTAACAGAACACAGAGCAGTTTCTCAGAAAGCTTCTTTCCAGTTTTCAAAGGAAGATATTTCCTTTTCCACTATAGCACTCTTTGGGCTTCCAAATATCCCTTTGCAAATTCCACAAGAACAGCCTTAGCGAAAGGCTTCTTGAAGGGAAAAATGTAACTCTGTGAGATGAATTAACAGAACACAGAGACGTTCTTCAGAAAGCTTCTTTCCAGTTTTGAACGGAAGATATTTTCTTTTTCACCATAGCCCTCTATGGGCTTCCAAATATCCCTTTGCCAATTCCGCAAGAACAGCCTTATCGAAAGGCTTCTTGAAGGGAAAGATGTAACTCTGTGAGATGAAATAACGGAACACAGAGCAGTTTCTCAGAAAGCTTCTTTGTAGTTTTGAACGGAAGATATTTCCTTTTTCACCATAGCCCTCTAAGGGCTTCCAAATATCCCTTTGCCAATTCCACAAGAACAGCCTTAGCGAAAGGCTTCTTGAAGGGAAAGATGTAACTCTGTGAGATGAATTAACAGAACACAGAGCAGATTCTCCGGAAGCTTGTTTCCAATTTTGAACGGAAGATATTTCCTTTTTTACCATAGCCCTCTATGGGCTTCCAAATATCCCTTTGCCAATTCCACAAGAACAGCCTTAGCGAAAGGCTTCTTGAAGGGAAAGATGTAACTCTGTGAGATGAATTAACAGAACACAGAGCAGTTTCTCAGAAAGCTTCTTTCCAGTTTTCAACGGAAGATATTTCCTTTTCCACAATAGCCCTCTATGGGCTTCCAAATATCCGTTTGCCAATTCCACAAGAACAGCCTTAGCGAAAGGCTTCTTGAAGGGAAAGATGTATCTCTGTGAGAAGAATTAGCACAACACAGAGAAGTTTCTCAGAAAGCTTCTTTCCAGTTTTGAATGGAAGATATTTCCTTTTTCACCATAGCCCTCTATGGGCTTCCAAATATCCGTTTGCCAGTTCCACAAGAACAGCCTTAGCGAAAGGCTTCTTGAAGGGAAAGATGTAACTCTGTGAGATGAATTAACAGAACAGAGAGCAGATTCTCAGAAAGCTTCTTTCCAGTTTTGAACGGAAGATATTTCCTTTTTCACCGTAGCCCTCTATGGGCTTCCAAATATCCCTTTGCCAATTCCACAAGAACAGCCTTAGCGAAAGGCTTCTTGATGGGAAAGATGTAACTCTGTGAGATGAATTAACAGAACACAAAGCAGTTTCTCAGAAAGCTTCTTTCCAGTTTTGAAAGGAAGATATTTAGTTTTTCACCATAGCCCTCTATGGGCTTCCAAACATCCCTCTGCCAATTCCAGAAGAACAGCTTTAGCGAAAGGCTTCTTGAAGAGAAAGATGTAACTCTGTGAGATGAAATAACAGAACACATAGCAGTTTCTCAGAAAGCTTCTTTCCAGTTTTGAACGGAAGATATTTCCTTTTTCACCATAGCCCTCTATGGGCTTCCAAATATCCATTTGCCAATTCCACAAGAACAGCCTTAGCGAAAGGCTTCTTGAAGGGAAACATGTAACTCTGTGAGATGAATTAACAGAACACAGAGCCGTTCTTCAGAAAGCTTCTTTGCAGTTTTGAACGGAAGATATTTCCTTTTTCACCGTAGCCCTCTATGTGCTTCCAAATATCCGTTTGCCAATTCCACAACAACAGCCTTAGGGAGAGGCTTCGTGAAGGGAAAGATGTAACTCTGTGAGATGAATTACCAGAACACAGAGCAGTTTCTCAGAAAGCTTCTTTCCAGTTTTGAACGGAAGATATTTCCTTTTTCACCATAGCCCTCTATTGGCTTCCAAATATCCCTTTGCCAATTCCACAAGAAGAGCCTTAGCGAAAGGCTTCTTGAAGGGAAAGATGTAACTCTGTGAGATGAAATAACAGAACACAGAGCAGTTTCTCAGAAAGCTTCTTTCCAGTTTTGAACGGAAGATATTTCCTTTTTCACCATAGCCCTCTATGGGGTTCCAAATATCCCTTTGCCAAATCCACAAGAACAGCCTTAGCGAAAGGCTTCTTGAAGGGAAAGATGTAACTCTGTGAAATGAATTAACAGAACACAGAGCCGTTCTTCAGAAAGATTCTTTCCAGTTTTGAACGGAAGATATTTCCTTTTTCACCATAGCCCTCTATGGGCTTCCAAATATCCCTTTGCCAATTCCACAAGAACAGCCTTAGCGAAAGGCTTCTTTTAAGGAAAGATGTAACACTGTGAGATGAATTAAGAGAACACAGAGCAGATTCTCAGGAAGCTTCTTTCCAGTTTTGAACGGAAGGTATTTCCTTTTTCACCTTAGCCCTCTATGGGCTTCCAAATTGCCCTTTGCCAATTCCACAGGAAGGGCCATAACGAAAGGCTTCTTGAAGGGAAAGATGTAACTCTGTGAGATGAATTAACAGAACACAGAGCAGTTTCTCAGAAAGCTTCTTTCCAGTTTTCAACGGAAGATATTTGCTTTTTCACCATAGCCCTCTGGATCTTCCAAATATCCCTTTGCCAATTCCACAAGAACAGCCTTAGCGAAAGGCTTCTTGAAGGGAAAGATGTAACTCTGTGAGATGAATTAACAGAACACAGAGCAGTTTCTCAGAAAGCTTCTTTCCAGTTTTGAACGGAAGGTATTTCCTTTTTCACCTTAACCCTCTATGGGCTTCCAAATATCCCTTTGCCAATTCCACAGGAAGGGCCTTAGCGAAAGGCTTCTTGAAGGGAAAGATGTAACTCTGTGAGATGAATTAACAGAACACAGAGCAGTTTCTCAGAAAGCTTCTTTCCAGTTTTCAACGGAAGATAATTCCTTTTTCACCATAGCCCTCTAGGGGCTTCCAAATATCCCTTTGCCAATTCCACAAGAACAGCCTTAGCGAAAGGCTTCTTGAAGGGAAAGATGTAACTCTGTGAGATGAATTAACAGAACACAGAGCAGTTTCTCAGAAAGCTTCTTTCCAGTTTTGAACGGAAGATAATTCCTTTTTCACCATAGCCCACTATGGGCTTCCAAATATCCCTTTGCCAATTCCACAGGAAGGGCCTTAGCGAACGGCTTCCTGAAGGGAAAGATGTAACTCTGTGAAATGTATTAACAGAACACAGAGCAGTTTCTCAGAAAGCTTCTTTCCAGTTTTCAAAGGAAGATATTTCCTTTTCCACTATAGCACTCTTTGGGCTTCCAAATATCCCTTTGCCAATTCCACAAGAACAGCCTTAGCGAAAGGCTTCTTGAAGGGAAAAATGTAACTCTGTGAGATGAATTAACAGAACACAGAGACGTTCTTCAGAAAGCTTCTTTCCAGTTTTGAACGGAAGATATTTCCTTTTTCACCATAGCCCACTATGGGCTTCCAAATATCCCTTTGCCAATTCCACAAGAACAGCCTTATCGAAAGGCTTCTTGAAGGGAAAGATGTAACTCTGTGAGATGAATTAACAGAACACAGAGCAGATTCTCCGAAAGCTTGTTTCCAATTTTGAACGGAAGATATTTCCTTTTTCACCATAGTCCTCTATGGGTTCCAAAGATCCCTTTGCCAATTCCACAAGAACAGCCTTAGCGAAAGGCTTCTTGAAGGGAAAGATGTAACTCTGTGAAATGAATTAACAGAACACAGAGCAGTTTCTCAGAAAGCTTCTTTCCAGTTTTCAACTTAAGATATTTCCTTTTCCAGAATAGCCCTCTTTGGGCTTCCAAATATCACTTTGCCAATTCCACAAGAACAGCCTTAGTGAAAGGATTCTTGAGGGGAAATATGTATCTCTGTGAGATGAATTAACAGAACACAGAGCAGATTCTCAGAAAGTTTCTTTACAGTTTTGAAGGGAAGATATTTCCTTTTTCACCATAGCCCTCTATGGGCTTCCAGATATCCCTTTTCCAATTCCACAGGAAGGGCCTTAGCGAAAGGCTTCCTGAAGGGAAAAATGTAACTCTGTGAAATGTATTAACAGAACACAGAGCAGTTTCTCAGAAAGCTTCTTTCTAGTTTTGAACGGAAGATATTTCCTTTTTCACCATAGCCCTCTAAGGGCTTCCAAATATCCCTTTGCCAATTCCACAAGAACAGCCTTAGCGAAAGGCTTCTTGAAGGGAAAGATGTAACTCTGTGAGATGAATTAACAGAACACAGAGCCGTTCTTCAGAAAGCTTCTATACTGTTTTGAACGGAAGATATTTCCTTTTTCACCATAGCCCTCTATGGGCTTCCAAATATCCCTTTGAAAATTCCACAAGAAGAGCCTTAGCGAAAGGCTTCTTGAAGGGAAAGATGTAACTCTGTGAGATGAATTAACAGAACACGGAGCAGATTCTCCGAAAGCTTGTTTCCAATTTTGAAGGGAAGATATTTCCTTTTTCACCATAGCCCTCTATGGGCTTCCAAATATCCCTTTGCCAATTCCACAAGAACGGCCTTAGCGAAAGGCTTCTTGAAGGGAAAGATGTAACTCTGTGAGATGAATTAACAGAACACAGGGCAGTTTCTCAGAAAGCTTCTTTCCAGTTTTGAACGGAAGATATTTCCTTTTTCACCGTAGCCCTCTAAGGGCTTTCAAATATCACTTTGCCAATTCCACAAGAACAGCCTTAGCGACAGGCTTCTTAAAAGGAAAGTTGTAACTCTGTGAGGTGAATTAACAGAACACAGAGCAGATTCTCAGAAAGCTTCCTTCCAGTTTCGAACGGAAGATATTTCCTTTTTCACCATAGCCCTCTACGGGCTTCCAAATATCCCTTTGCCAATTCCACAGGAAGGGCCTTAGCGAAAGGCTTCTTGAAGGGAAAGATGTAACTCTGTGAGATGAATTAACAGAACACAGAGCAGTTTCTCAGAAAGCTTCTTTCCAGTTTTCAACGGAAGATATTTCCTTTTCCACAATAGCCCTGTTTGGGCTTCCAAATATCATTTTGCCAATTCCACAAGAACAGCCTCAGCGAAAGGCTTCTTGAAGGGAAAAATGTATCTCCGTCAGATGAATTAATAGAACACAGAGCAGTTTCTCAGAAAGCTTCTTTCCAGTTTTGAACGGAAGATATTTCCTTTTTAACCATTGCCCTCTATGGGCTTCCAAATATCCCTTTGCCAATTCCACAACAACAGCCTTAGCGAAGGCTTCGTGAAGGGAAAGATGTAACTCTGTGAGATGAACTAACAGAACAGAGAGCAGATTCTCAGAAAGGTTCTTTCCAGTTTTGAACGGAAGATATTTCCTTTTTCACCATAGCCCTCTATGGGCTTCCAAATATGCCGTTGCAATTCCACAAGAACAGCCTTAGCGAAAAGCTTCGTGAAGGGAAAGATGTAATTCTGTGAGATGAATTAACAGAACACAGAGCAGTTTCTCAGAAAGCTTCTTTCCAGTTTTGAACGGAAGATATTTCCTTTTTCACCATAGCCCTCTATGGGCTTCCAAATATCCCTTTGCCAATTCCACAAGAACAGCCTTAGCGAAAGGCTTCTTCAAGGGAAAGATGTAATTCTGTGAGATGAATTAACAGAACACAGAGCCGTTCTTCAGAAAGCTTCTTTCCAGTTTTGAACGGAAGATATTTCCTTTTTCAGCATAGCCCTCTATGGGCTTCCAAATATCCCTTTGCCAATTCCACAAGAACAGCCTTAGCGAAAGGCTTCTTGAAGGGAAAGATGTAACTCTGTGAGATGGATTAACAGAACACAGAGCAGATTCTCCGAAAGCTTGTTTCCAATTTTGAACGGAAGATATTTCCTTTTTCACCATAGCCCTCTATGGGGTTCCAAATATCCCTTTGCCAATTCCACAAGAACAGCCTTAGAGAAAGGCTTCTTGAAGGGAAAGGTGTAACTCTCTGAGATGAATTAACAGAACACAGAGCAGATTCTCAGAAAGCTTCTTTCCAGTTTTGAACGGAAGATATTTCCTTTTTTACCATAGCCCTCTATGGGCTTCCAAATATCCGTTTGCCAATTCCACAAGAACAGCCTTAGCGAAAGGATTCGTGAAGGGAAGGATGAAACTCTGTGAGATGAATTAACAAAACACAGAGCAGATTCTCAGAAAGTTTCTTTACCGTTTTGAAGGGAAGATATTTCCTTTTTCACCATAGCCCTCTATGGGCTTCCAAATATCCCTTTGCCAATTCCACAGGAAGGGCCTTAGCGAACGGCTTCCTGAAGGGAAAGATGGAACTCTGTGAAATGTATTAACAGAACACAGAGCAGTTTCTCAGAAAGCTTCTTTCCAGTTTTCAAAGGAAGATATTTCCTTTTCCACTATAGCAATCTTTGGGCTTCCAAATATCCCTTTGCAAATTCCACAAGAACAGCCTTAGCGAAAGGCTTCTTGAAGGGAAAAATGTAACTCTGTGAGATGAATTAACAGAACACAGAGACGTTCTTCAGAAAGCTTCTTTCCAGTTTTGAACGGAAGATATTTTCTTTTTCACCATAGCCCTCTATGGGCTTCCAAATATCCCTTTGCCAATTCCGCAAGAACAGCCTTATCGAAAGGCTTCTTGAAGGGAAAGATGTAACTCTGTGAGATGAAATAACGGAACACAGAGCAGTTTCTCAGAAAGCTTCTTTGTAGTTTTGAACAGAAGATATTTCCTTTTTCACCATAGCCCTCTAAGGGCTTCCAAATATCCCTTTGCCAATTCCACAAGAACAGCCTTAGCGAAAGGCTTCTTGAAGGGAAAGATGTAACTCTGTGAGATGAATTAACAGAACACAGAGCAGATTCTCCGAAAGCTTGTTTCCAATTTTAAACGGAAGATATTTCCTTTTTTACCATAGCCCTCTATGGGCTTCCAAATATCCCTTTGCCAATTCCACAAGAACAGCCTTAGCGAAAGGCTCCTTGAAGGGAAAGATGTAACTCTGTGAGATGAATTAACAGAACACAGAGCAGTTTCTCAGAAAGCTTCTTTCCAGTTTTCAACGGAAGATATTTCCTTTTCCACAATAGCCCTCTATGGGCTTCCAAATATCCGTGTGCCAATTCCACAAGAACAGCCTTAGCGAAAGGCTTCTTGAAGGGAAAGATGTATCTCTGTGAGATGAATTAACACAACACACAGAAGTTTCTCAGAAAGCTTCTTTCCAGTTTTGAATGGAAGATATTTCCTTTTTCACCATAGCCCTCTATGGGCTTCCAAATATCCGTTTGCCAGTTCCACAAGAACAGCCTTAGCGAAAGGCTTCTTGAAGGGAAAGATGTAACTCTGTGAGATGAATTAACAGAACAGAGAGCAGATTCTCAGAAAGCTTCTTTCCAGTTTTGAACGGAAGATATTTCCTTTTTCACCGTAGCCCTCTATGGGCTTCCAAATATCCCTTTGCCAATTCCACAAGAACAGCCTTAGCGAAAGGCTTCTTGAAGGGAAAGATGTAACTCTGTGAGATGAATTAACAGAACACAAAGCAGTTTCTCAGAAAGCTTCTTTCCAGTTTTGAACGGAAGATATTTAGTTTTTCACCATAGCCCTCTATGGGCTTCCAAACATCCCTCTGCCAATTCCACAAGAACAGCTTTAGCGAAAGGCTTCTTGAAGAGAAAGATGTAACTCTGTGAGATGAAATAACAGAACACATAGCAGTTTCTCAGAAAGCTTCTTTCCAGTTTTGAACGGAAGATATTTCCTTTTTCACCATAGCCCTCTATGGGCTTCCAAATATCCATTTGCCAATTCCACAAGAACAGCCTTAGCGAAAGGCTTCTTGAAGGGAAACATGTAACTCTGTGAGATGAATTAACAGAACACAGAGCCGTTCTTCAGAAAGATTCTTTCCAGTTTTGAACGGAAGATATTTCCTTTTTCACCATAGCCCTCTATGGGCTTCCGAATATCCCTTTGCCAATTCCACAAGAACAGCCTTAGCGAAAGGCTTCTTGAAGGGAAAGATGTAACTCTGTGAGATGAATTAACAGAACACAGAGCAGATTCTCCGAAAACTTGTTTCCAATTTTGAACGGAAGATATTTCGTTTTTCACCATAGCCCTCTAAGGGCTTCCAAATATCCCTTTGCCAATTCCACAAGAACAGCCTTAGCGAAAGGCTTCTTGAAAGGAAAGATGTAACTCTGTGAGATGAATTAACAGAACACAGAGCAGTTTCTCAGAAAGCTTCTTTCCAGTTTTCAACTTAAGATATATCCTTTTCCAGAATAGCCCTCTTTGGGCTTCCAAATATCACTTTGCCAATTCCACAAGAACAGCCTTAGCGAAAGGATTCTTGAGGGGAAATATGTATCTCTGTGAGATGAATTAACAGAACACAGAGCAGATTCTCAGAAAGTTTCTTTACAGTTTTGAAGGGAAGATATTTCCTTTTTCAACATAGCCCTCTATGGGCTTCCAAATATCCCTTTTCCAATTAAACAGGAAGGGCCTTAGCGAAAGGCTTCCTGAAGGGAAAAATGTAACTCTGTGAAATGTATTAACAGAACACAGAGCAGTTTCTCAGAAAGCTTCTTTCTAGTTTTGAACGGAAGATATTTCCTTTTTCACCATAGCCCTCTATGGGCTTCCAAATATCCCTTTGCCAATTCCACAAGAACAGCCTTAGCGAAAGGCTTCTTGAAGGGAAAGATGTAACTCTGTGAGATGAATTAACAGAACACAGAGCCGTTCTTCAGAAAGCTTCTATACTGTTTTGAACGGAAGATATTTCCTTTTTCACCATAGCCCTCTATGGGCTTCCAAATATCCCTTTGCCAATTCCACAAGAACAGCCTTAGCGAAAGGCTTCTTGAAGGGAAAGATATAACTCTTTGAGATGAATTAACAGAACACGGAGCAGATTCTCCGAAAGCTTGTTTCCAATTTTGAAGGGAAGATATTTCCTATTTCACCATAGCCCTCTATGGGCTTCCAAATATCCCTTTGCCAATTCCACAAGAACAGAATTAGCGAAAGGCTTCTTGAAGGGAAAGATGTAACTCTGTGAGATGAATTAACAGAACACAGAGCCGTTCTTCAGAAAGCTTCTTTATAGTTTTGAACGGAAGATATTTACTTTTTCACCATAGCCCTCTATGGGCTTCCAAATATCCCTTTGCCAATTCCACAAGAACAGCCTTAGCGAAAGGCTTCTTGAAGGGAAAGATGTAACTCTGTGAGATGAATTAACAGAACACAGAGCAGTTTCTCAGAAAGCTTCTTTCCAGTTTTGAACGGAAGATATTTCCTTTTCACCATAGCCCTCTATGGGTTCCAAATATCCCTTTGCCAATTCCACAAGAAGAGCCTTAGCGAAAGGCTTCTTGAAGGGAAAGATGTAACTCGGTGAGATGAATTAACAGAACAAAGAGCAGTTTCTCAGAAAGCTTCTTTCCAGTTTTGAAAGGAAGGTATTTCCTTTTTCACCTTAGCCCTCTATGGGCTTCCAAATATCCCTTTGCCAATTCCACAAGAACAGACTTAGCGAAAGGCTTCTTGAAGGGAAATATGTAACTCTGTGAGATGAATTAACAGAACACAGAGGAGTTCTTCAGAAAGCTTCTTTCCAGTTTTAAAGAGAAGATATTTCGTTTTACACCATAGCCCTCTGTGGGCTTCCAAATATCCCTTTGCCAATTCCACAAGAACAGCCTTAGCGAAAGGCTTCTTGAAGGGAAAGATGTAACTCTGTGAGATGAATTAACAGAACACAGAGCAGTTTCTCAGAAAGCTTCTTTCCAGTTTTGAACGGAAAATATTTCCTTTTTCAACATAGCCCTCTATTGGCTTCCAAATATCCCTTTGCCAAATCCACAGGAAGGGCCTTAGGGAAAGTCTTCTTGAAGGGAAAGATGTAACTCTGTGAGATGAATTAACAGAACACAGAGCAGTTTCTCCGAAAGCTTCTTGCCACTTTTCAACGGAAGATATTTCCTTTTCCACAATAGCCCTCTTTGGGCTTCCAAATATCACTTTGCCAATTCCACAAGAACAGCCTTAGGGAAAGGCTTCCTGAAGGGAAAGATGTAACTCTGTGAGAGGAATTAACAGAACACAGAGCCGTTCTTCAGAAATCTTCTTTCCAGTTTTGAACGGAAGATATTTCCTTTTTCACCATAGCCCTCTATGGGATTCCAAATATCCCTTTGCCAATTCCACAAGAACAGCCTTAGCGAAAGGCTTCTTGAAAGGAATGATGTAACTCTGTGAGATGAATTAACAGAACACAGAGCAGATTCTCAGAAAGCTTCTTTCCAGTTTTGAACGGAAGATTATTCCTTTTTCACCATAGACCTCTATGTGCTTCCAAATATCCGTTTGCCAATTCCACAACAACAGCCTTAGGGAAAGGCTTCGTGAAGGGAAAGATGTAACTCTGTGAGATGAATTATCAGAACACAGAGCAGTTTCTCAGAAAGCTTCTTTCCAGTTTTGAACGGAAGATATTTCCTTTTTCACCATAGCCCTCTATTGGCTTCCAAATATCCCTTTGCCAATTCCACAAGAAGAGCCTTAGCGAAAGGCTTCTTGAAGGGAAAGATTTAACTCTGTGAGATGAAATAACAGAACACAGAGCAGATTCTCAGAAAGCTTCTTTCCAGTTTTGAAGGGAAGTTATTTCCTTTTCCAGAATAGCCCTATTTGGGCTTCCAAATATCACTTTGCCAATTCCACAAGAACAGCCTTAGCGAAAGGATTCTTGAGGGGAAATATGTATCTCTGTGAGATGAATTAACAGAACACAGAGCAGATTCTCAGAAAGTTTCTTTACAGTTTTGAAGGGAAGATATTTCCTTTTTCACCATAGCCCTCTATGGGCTTCCAGATATCCCTTTTCCAATTCCACAGGAAGGGCCTTAGCGAAAGGCTTCCTGAAGGGAAAAATGTAACTCTGTGAAATGTATTAACAGAACACAGAGCAGTTTCTCAGAAAGCTTCTTTCTAGTTTTGAACGGAAGATATTTCCTTTTTCACCATAGCCCTCTATGGGCTTCCAAATATCCTTTTGCCAATTCCACAAGAAGAGCCTTAGCGAAAGGCTTCTTGAAGGGAAAGATGTAACTCTGTGAGATGAATTAACAGAACACAGAGCCGTTCTTCAGAAAGCTTCTATACTGTTTTGAACGGAAGATATTTCCTTTTTCACCATAGCCCTCTATGGGCTTCCAAATATCCCTTTGCCAATTCCACAAGAACAGCCTTAGCGAAAGGCTTCTTGAAGGGAAAGATGTAACTCTGTGAGATGAATTAACAGAACACGGAGCAGATTCTCCGAAAGCTTGTTTCCAATTTTGAAGGGAAGATATTTCCTTTTTCACCATAGCCCTCTATGGGCTTCCAAATATCCCTTTTCCAATTCCACAAGAACAGCCTTAGCGAAAGGCTTCTTGAAGGGAAAGATGTAACTCTGTGAGATGAATTAACAGAACACAGGGCAGTTTCTCAGAAAGCTTCTTTCCAGTTTTGAACGGAAGATATTTCCTTTTTCACCGTAGCCCTCTAAGGGCTTCCAAATATCACTTTGCCAATTCCACAAGAACAGCCTTAGCGACAGGCTTCTTAAAAGGAAAGATCTAACCCTGTGAGGTGAATTAACAGAACACAGAGCAGATTCTCAGAAAGCTTCCTTCCAGTTTCGAACGGAAGATATTTCCTTTTTCACCATAGCCCTCTACGGGCTTCCAAATATCCCTTTGCCAATTCCACAGGAAGGGCCTTAGCGAAAGGCTTCTTGAAGGGAAAGATGTAACTCTGTGAGATGAATTAACAGAACACAGAGCAGTTTCTCAGAAAGCTTCTTTCCAGTTTTCAACGGAAGATATTTCCTTTTCCACAATAGCCCTGTTTGGGCTTCCAAATATCATTTTGCCAATTCCACAAGAACAGCCTCAGCGAAAGGCTTCTTGAAGGGAAAGATGTATCTCCGTCAGATGAATTAACAGAACACAGAGCAGTTTCTCAGAAAGCTTCTTTCCAGTTTTGAACGGAAGATATTTCCTTTTTCACCGTAGCCCTCTATGGGCTTCAAATATCCCTTTGCCAATTCCACAACAACAGCCTTAGCGAAAGGCTTCGTGAAGGGAAAGATGTAACTCTGTGAGATGAACTAACAGAACAGAGAGCAGATTCTCAGAAAGGTTCTTTCCAGTTTTGAACGGAAGATATTTCCTTTTTCACCATAGCCCTCTATGGGCTTCCAAATATGCCGTTGCAATTCCACAAGAACAGCCTTAGCGAAAAGCTTCGTGAAGGGAAAGATGTAACTCTGTGAGATGCATTAACAGAACACAGAGCAGTTTCTCAGAAAGCTTCTTTCCAGTTTTGAACGGAAGATATTTCCTTTTTCACCATAGCCCTCTATGGGCTTCCAAATATCCTTTTGCCAATTCCACAAGAACAGCCTTAGCGAAAGGCTTCTTCAAGGGAAAGATGTAATTCTGTGAGATGAATTAACAGAACACAGAGCCGTTCTTCAGAAAGCTTCTTTCCAGTTTTGAACGGAAGATATTTCCTTTTTCAGCATAGCCCTCTATGGGCTTCCAAATATCCCTTTGCCAATTCCACAAGAACAGCCTTAGCGAAAGGCTTCTTGAAGGGAAAGATGTAACTCTGTGAGATGGATTAACAGAACACAGAGCAGATTCTCCGAAAGCTTGTTTCCAATTTTGAACGGAAGATATTTCCTTTTTCACCATAGCCCTCTATGGGGTTCCAAATATCCCTTTGCCAATTCCACAAGAACAGCCTTAGAGAAAGGCTTCTTGAAGGGAAAGGTGTAACTCTCTGAGATGAATTAACAGAACACAGAGCAGATTCTCAGAAAGCTTCTTTCCAGTTTTGAACGGAAGATATTTACTTTTTCACCATAGCCCTATATGGGCTTCCAAATATCCCTTTCCCAATTCCACAGGAAGGGCTTAGCGAAAGGCTTCTTGAAGGGAAAGATGTAACTCTCTGAGATGAATTAACAGAACACAGAGCAGTTTCTCAGAAAGCTTCTTTCCAGTTTTCAACTTAAGATATATCCTTTTCCAGAATAGCCCTCTTTGGGCTTCCAAATATCACTTTGCCAATTCCACAAGAACAGCCTTAGCGAAAGGATTCTTGAGGGGAAATATGTATCTCTGTGAGATGAATTAACAGAACACAGAGCAGATTCTCAGAAAGTTTCTTTACAGTTTTGAAGGGAAGATATTTCCTTTTTCAACATAGCCCTCTATGGGCTTCCAAATATCCCTTTTCCAATTAAACAGGAAGGGCCTTAGCGAAAGGCTTCCTGAAGGGAAAAATGTAACTCTGTGAAATGTATTAACAGAACACAGAGCAGTTTCTCAGAAAGCTTCTTTCTAGTTTTGAACGGAAGATATTTCCTTTTTCACCATAGCCCTCTATGGGCTTCCAAATATCCCTTTGCCAATTCCACAAGAACAGCCTTAGCGAAAGGCTTCTTGAAGGGAAAGATGTAACTCTGTGAGATGAATTAACAGAACACAGAGCCGTTCTTCAGAAAGCTTCTATACTGTTTTGAACGGAAGATATTTCCTTTTTCACCATAGCCCTCTATGGGCTTCCAAATATCCCTTTGCCAATTCCACAAGAACAGCCTTAGCGAAAGGCTTCTTGAAGGGAAAGATATAACTCTTTGAGATGAATTAACAGAACACGGAGCAGATTCTCCGAAAGCTTGTTTCCAATTTTGAAGGGAAGATATTTCCTATTTCACCATAGCCCTCTATGGGCTTCCAAATATCCCTTTGCCAATTCCACAAGAACAGAATTAGCGAAAGGCTTCTTGAAGGGAAAGATGTAACTCTGTGAGATGAATTAACAGAACACAGAGCCGTTCTTCAGAAAGCTTCTTTATAGTTTTGAACGGAAGATATTTACTTTTTCACCATAGCCCTCTATGGGCTTCCAAATATCCCTTTGCCAATTCCACAAGAACAGCCTTAGCGAAAGGCTTCTTGAAGGGAAAGATGTAACTCTGTGAGATGAATTAACAGAACACAGAGCAGTTTCTCAGAAAGCTTCTTTCCAGTTTTGAACGGAAGATATTTCCTTTTCACCATAGCCCTCTATGGGTTCCAAATATCCCTTTGCCAATTCCACAAGAAGAGCCTTAGCGAAAGGCTTCTTGAAGGGAAAGATGTAACTCGGTGAGATGAATTAACAGAACAAAGAGCAGTTTCTCAGAAAGCTTCTTTCCAGTTTTGAAAGGAAGGTATTTCCTTTTTCACCTTAGCCCTCTATGGGCTTCCAAATATCCCTTTGCCAATTCCACAAGAACAGACTTAGCGAAAGGCTTCTTGAAGGGAAATATGTAACTCTGTGAGATGAATTAACAGAACACAGAGGAGTTCTTCAGAAAGCTTCTTTCCAGTTTTAAAGAGAAGATATTTCGTTTTACACCATAGCCCTCTGTGGGCTTCCAAATATCCCTTTGCCAATTCCACAAGAACAGCCTTAGCGAAAGGCTTCTTGAAGGGAAAGATGTAACTCTGTGAGATGAATTAACAGAACACAGAGCAGTTTCTCAGAAAGCTTCTTTCCAGTTTTGAACGGAAAATATTTCCTTTTTCAACATAGCCCTCTATTGGCTTCCAAATATCCCTTTGCCAAATCCACAGGAAGGGCCTTAGGGAAAGTCTTCTTGAAGGGAAAGATGTAACTCTGTGAGATGAATTAACAGAACACAGAGCAGTTTCTCCGAAAGCTTCTTGCCACTTTTCAACGGAAGATATTTCCTTTTCCACAATAGCCCTCTTTGGGCTTCCAAATATCACTTTGCCAATTCCACAAGAACAGCCTTAGGGAAAGGCTTCCTGAAGGGAAAGATGTAACTCTGTGAGAGGAATTAACAGAACACAGAGCCGTTCTTCAGAAATCTTCTTTCCAGTTTTGAACGGAAGATATTTCCTTTTTCACCATAGCCCTCTATGGGATTCCAAATATCCCTTTGCCAATTCCACAAGAACAGCCTTAGCGAAAGGCTTCTTGAAAGGAATGATGTAACTCTGTGAGATGAATTAACAGAACACAGAGCAGATTCTCAGAAAGCTTCTTTCCAGTTTTGAACGGAAGATTATTCCTTTTTCACCATAGACCTCTATGTGCTTCCAAATATCCGTTTGCCAATTCCACAACAACAGCCTTAGGGAAAGGCTTCGTGAAGGGAAAGATGTAACTCTGTGAGATGAATTATCAGAACACAGAGCAGTTTCTCAGAAAGCTTCTTTCCAGTTTTGAACGGAAGATATTTCCTTTTTCACCATAGCCCTCTATTGGCTTCCAAATATCCCTTTGCCAATTCCACAAGAAGAGCCTTAGCGAAAGGCTTCTTGAAGGGAAAGATTTAACTCTGTGAGATGAAATAACAGAACACAGAGCAGATTCTCAGAAAGCTTCTTTCCAGTTTTGAAGGGAAGTTATTTCCTTTTCCAGAATAGCCCTATTTGGGCTTCCAAATATCACTTTGCCAATTCCACAAGAACAGCCTTAGCGAAAGGATTCTTGAGGGGAAATATGTATCTCTGTGAGATGAATTAACAGAACACAGAGCAGATTCTCAGAAAGTTTCTTTACAGTTTTGAAGGGAAGATATTTCCTTTTTCACCATAGCCCTCTATGGGCTTCCAGATATCCCTTTTCCAATTCCACAGGAAGGGCCTTAGCGAAAGGCTTCCTGAAGGGAAAAATGTAACTCTGTGAAATGTATTAACAGAACACAGAGCAGTTTCTCAGAAAGCTTCTTTCTAGTTTTGAACGGAAGATATTTCCTTTTTCACCATAGCCCTCTATGGGCTTCCAAATATCCTTTTGCCAATTCCACAAGAAGAGCCTTAGCGAAAGGCTTCTTGAAGGGAAAGATGTAACTCTGTGAGATGAATTAACAGAACACAGAGCCGTTCTTCAGAAAGCTTCTATACTGTTTTGAACGGAAGATATTTCCTTTTTCACCATAGCCCTCTATGGGCTTCCAAATATCCCTTTGCCAATTCCACAAGAACAGCCTTAGCGAAAGGCTTCTTGAAGGGAAAGATGTAACTCTGTGAGATGAATTAACAGAACACGGAGCAGATTCTCCGAAAGCTTGTTTCCAATTTTGAAGGGAAGATATTTCCTTTTTCACCATAGCCCTCTATGGGCTTCCAAATATCCCTTTTCCAATTCCACAAGAACAGCCTTAGCGAAAGGCTTCTTGAAGGGAAAGATGTAACTCTGTGAGATGAATTAACAGAACACAGGGCAGTTTCTCAGAAAGCTTCTTTCCAGTTTTGAACGGAAGATATTTCCTTTTTCACCGTAGCCCTCTAAGGGCTTCCAAATATCACTTTGCCAATTCCACAAGAACAGCCTTAGCGACAGGCTTCTTAAAAGGAAAGATCTAACCCTGTGAGGTGAATTAACAGAACACAGAGCAGATTCTCAGAAAGCTTCCTTCCAGTTTCGAACGGAAGATATTTCCTTTTTCACCATAGCCCTCTACGGGCTTCCAAATATCCCTTTGCCAATTCCACAGGAAGGGCCTTAGCGAAAGGCTTCTTGAAGGGAAAGATGTAACTCTGTGAGATGAATTAACAGAACACAGAGCAGTTTCTCAGAAAGCTTCTTTCCAGTTTTCAACGGAAGATATTTCCTTTTCCACAATAGCCCTGTTTGGGCTTCCAAATATCATTTTGCCAATTCCACAAGAACAGCCTCAGCGAAAGGCTTCTTGAAGGGAAAGATGTATCTCCGTCAGATGAATTAACAGAACACAGAGCAGTTTCTCAGAAAGCTTCTTTCCAGTTTTGAACGGAAGATATTTCCTTTTTCACCGTAGCCCTCTATGGGCTTCAAATATCCCTTTGCCAATTCCACAAGAACAGCCTTAGCGAAAGGCTTCTTGAAGGGAAAGATGTAACTCTGTGAGATGGATTAACAGAACACAGAGCAGATTCTCCGAAAGCTTGTTTCCAATTTTGAACGGAAGATATTTCCTTTTTCACCATAGCCCTCTATGGGGTTCCAAATATCCCTTTGCCAATTCCACAAGAACAGCCTTAGAGAAAGGCTTCTTGAAGGGAAAGGTGTAACTCTCTGAGATGAATTAACAGAACACAGAGAAGATTCTCAGAAAGCTTCTTTCCAGTTTTGAACGGAAGATATTTACTTTTTCACCATAGCCCTATATGGGCTTCCAAATATCCCTTTCCCAATTCCACAGGAAGGGCTTAGCGAAAGGCTTCTTGAAGGGAAAGATGTAACTCTCTGAGATGAATTAACAGAACACAGAGCAGTTTCTCAGAAAGCTTCTTTCCAGTTTTCAACTTAAGATATTTCCTTTTCCAGAATAGCCCTGTTTGGGCTTCCAAATATCACTTTGCCAATTCCACAAGAACAGCCTTAGCGAAAGGCTTCTTGAGGGGAAATATGTATCTCTGTGAGATGAATTAACAGAACACAGAGCAGTTTCTCAGAAAGCTTCTTTCCAGTTTTGAACGGAAGATATTTCCTTTTTCACCATAGCCCTCTATGGGCTTCCAAATATCCGTTTGCCAATTCCACAAGAACAGCCTTAGCGAAAGGATTCGTGAAGGGAAGGATGAAACTCTGTGAGATGAATTAACAAAACACAGAGCAGATTCTCAGAAAGTTTCTTTACCGTTTTGAAGGGAAGATATTTCCTTTTTCACCATAGCCCTCTATGGGCTTCCAAATATCCCTTTGCCAGTTCCACAGGAAGGGCCTTAGCGAACGGCTTCCTGAAGGGAAAGATGGAACTCTGTGAAATGTATTAACAGAACACAGAGCAGTTTCTCAGAAAGCTTCTTTCTAGTTTTGAACGGAAGATATTTCCTTTTTCACCATAGCCCTCTATGGGCTTCCAAATATCCTTTTGTCAATTCCACAAGAACAGCCTTAGCGAAAGGCTTCTTGAAGGGAAAGATGTAACTCTGTGAGATGAATTAACAGAACACAGAGCCGTTCTTCAGAAAGCTTCTATACTGTTTTGAACGGAAGATATTTCCTTTTTCACCGTAGCCCTCTAAGGGCTTCCAAATATCACTTTGCCAATTCCACAAGAACAGCCTTAGCGACAGGCTTCTTAAAAGGAAAGATCTAACTCTGTGAGGTGAATTAACAGAACACAGAGCAGATTCTCAGAAAGCTTCCTTCCAGTTTCGAACGGAAGATATTTCCTTTTTCACCATAGCCCTCTACGGGCTTCCAAATATCCCTTTGCCAATTCCACAGGAAGGGCCTTAGCGAAAGGCTTCTTGAAGGGAAAGATGTAACTCTGTGAGATGAATTAACAGAACACAGAGCAGTTTCTCAGAAAGCTTCTTTCCAGTTTTCAACGGAAGATATTTCCTTTTCCACAATAGCCCTGTTTTGGCTTCCAAATATCATTTTGCCAATTCCACAAGAACAGCCTCAGCGAAAGGCTTCTTGAAGGGAAAGATGTATCTCCGTCAGATGAATTAACAGAACACAGAGCAGTTTCTCAGAAAGCTTCTTTCCAGTTTTGAACGGAAGATATTTCCTTTTTCACCGTAGCCCTCTATGGGCTTCCAAATATCCCTTTGCCAATTCCACAACAACAGCCTTAGCGAAAGGCTTCGTGAAGGGAAAGATGTAACTCTGTGAGATGAACTAACAGAACAGAGAGCAGATTCTCAGAAAGGTTCTTTCCAGTTTTGAACGGAAGATATTTCCTTTTTCACCATAGCCCTCTATGGGCTTCCAAATATGCCGTTGCAATTCCACAAGAACAGCCTTAGCGAAAGGCTTCGTGAAGGGAAAGATGTAACTCTGTGAGATGAATTAACAGAACACAGAGCAGTTTCTCAGAAAGCTTCTTTCCAGTTTTGAACGGAAGATATTTCCTTTTTCACCATAGCCCTCTATGGGCTTCCAAATATCCTTTTGCCAATTCCACAAGAACAGCCTTAGCGAAAGGCTTCTTCAAGGGAAAGATGTAATTCTGTGAGATGAATTAACAGAACACAGAGCCGTTCTTCAGAAAGCTTCTTTCCAGTTTTGAACGGAAGATATTTCCTTTTTCAGCATAGCCCTCTATGGGCTTCCAAATATCCCTTTGCCAATTCCACAAGAACAGCCTTAGCGAAAGGCTTCTTGAAGGGAAAGATGTAACTCTGTGAGATGGATTAACAGAACACAGAGTAGATTCTCCGAAAGCTTGTTTCCAATTTTGAACGGAAGATATTTCCTTTTTCACCATAGCCCTCTATGGGGTTCCAAATATCCCTTTGCCAATTCCACAAGAACAGCCTTAGAGAAAGGCTTCTTGAAGGGAAAGGTGTAACTCTCTGAGATGAATTAACAGAACACAGAGAAGATTCTCAGAAAGCTTCTTTCCAGTTTTGAACGGAAGATATTTTCTTTTTCACCATAGCCCTCTATGGGCTTCCAAATATCCCTTTGCCAATTCCACAAGAACAGCCTTAGCGAAAGGCTTCTTGAAGGGAAAGATGTAACTCTGTGAGATGAAAGAACAGAACACAGAGACGTTCTTCAGAAAGCTTCTTTCTAGTTTTGAACGGAAGATATTTCCTTTTTCACCATAGCCCTCTATGGGCTTCCAAATATCCCTCTGCCAATTCCACAAGAACAGACTTAGCGAAAGGCTTCTTGAAGGGAAAGATGTAACTCTGTGAGATGAATTAACAGAACACAGAGCCGTTCTTCAGAAAGCTTCTATCCTGTTTTGAACGGAAGATATTTCCTTTTTCACCATAGCCCTCTATGGGCTTCCAAATATCCCTTTGCCAATTCCACAAGAACAGCCTTAGCGAAAGGCTTCTTGAAGGAAAGATGTAACTCTGTGAGATGAATTAACAGAACACAGAGCAGATTCTCCGAAAGCTTGTTTCCAATTTTGAACGGAAGATATTTCCTTTTTCACCATAGCCCTCTAAGGGCTTCCAAATATCCCTTTGCCAATTCCACAAGAACAGCCTTAGCGAAAGGCTTCTTGAAGGGAAAGATGTAACTCTGTGAGATGAATTAACAGACCACAGAGCAGTTTCTCAGAAAGCTTCTTTCCAGTTTTCAACTTAAGATATTTCCTTTTCCAGAATAGCCCTCTTTGGGCTTCCAAATATCACTTTGCCAATTCCACAAGAACAGCCTTAGCGAAAGGATTCTTGACGGGAAATATGTATCTCTGTGAGATGAATTAACAGAACACAGAGCAGATTCTCAGAAAGTTTCTTTACAGTTTTGAAGGGAAGATATTTCCTTTTTCACCGTAGCCCTCTATGGGCTTCCAAATATCCCTTTTCCAATTCCACAGGAAGGGCCTTAGCGAAAGGCTTCCTGAAGGGAAAAATGTAACTCTGTGAAATGTATTAACAGAACACAGAGCAGTTTCTCAGAAAGCTTCTTTCTAGTTTTGAACGGAAGATATTTCCTTTTTCACCATAGCCCTCTATGGGCTTCCAAATATCCCTTTGCCAATTCCACAAGAACAGCCTTAGCGAAAGGCTTTTTTAATTGAAAGATGTAACTCTGTGAGATGAATTAACAGAACACAGAGCAGATTCTCAGAAAGTTTCTTTACAGTTTTGAAGGGAAGATATTTTCTTTTTCACCATAGCCCTCTATGGGCTTCCAAATATCCCTTTGCCAATTCCACAAGAACAGCCTTAGCAAAAGGCTTCTTGAAGGGAAAGATGTAACCCTGTGAGATGAATTAACAGAACACAGAGCCGTTCTTCAGAAAGCTTCTATCCAGTTTTGAACGGAAGATATTTCATTTTTCACCATAGCCCTCTATGGGCTTCCAAATATCCCTTTGCCAATTCCAAAGGAACAGCCTTAGCGAAAGGCTTCCTGAAGGGAAAGATGTAACTCTGTGAGATGAATTAACAGAACACAAAGCAGTTTCTCAGAAAGCTTCTTTCCAGTTTTGAACGGAAGATATTTCGTTTTTCACCATAGCCCTCTATGGGCTTCCAAATATCCCTTTGCCAATTCCACAAGAACAGCCTTAGCGAAAGGCTTCTTGAAGGGAAAGATGTAACTCTGTGGGAGGAAATAACAGAACACAGAGCAGTTTCTCAGAAAGCTTCTTTCCAGTTTTGAACGGAAGATATTTCCTTTTTCACCATAGCCCTCTATGGGCTTCCAGATATCCCTTTGCAAATTCCCCAAGAACAGCCTTAGCGAAAGGCTTCTTGAAGGGAAACATGTAACTCTGTGAGATGAATTAACAGAACACAGAGCCGTTCTTCAGAAAGCTTCTTTCCAGTTTTGAACGGAAGATATTTCCTTTTTCACCATAGCCCTCTATGGGCTTTCAAATATCCCTTTGCCAATTCCACAAGAACAACCTTAGCGAAAGGCTTCTTGAAGGGAAAGATGTAACTCTGTGAGATGAATTAACAGAACACAGAGCAGATTCTCCGAAAGCTTGTTTCCAAATTTGAACGGAAGATATTTCCTTTTTCAACATAGCCCTCTAAGGGCTTCCAAATATCCCTTTGCCAATTCCACAAGAACAGCCTTAGCGAAAGGCTTCTTGAAGGGAAAGATGTAACTCTGTGAGATGAATTAACAGAACACAGAGCAGATTCTCAGAAAGTTTCTTTACAGTTTTGAAGGGAAGATATTTCCTTTTTCACCATAGCGCTCTATGGGCTTCCAAATATCCCTTTGCCAATTCCACAACAACAGCCTTAGCGAAAGGCTTCTTGAAGGGAAATATGCAACTCTGTGAGATGAATTAACAGAACACAGAGCCGTTCTTCAGAAAGCTTCCTTCCAGTTTTGAATGGAAGATATTTCCTTTTTCACCATAGCCCTCTATGGGCTTCCAAATATCCCTTTGGCAATTCCACAAGAACAGCCTTAGCGAAAGGCTTCCTGAAGGGAAAGATGTAACTCTGTGAGATGAATTAACAGAACACAGACCAGATTCTCAGAAAGCTTGTTTCCAATTTTGAACGGAAGATATTTCCTTTTTCACCACAGCCCTCTTTGGGCTTCCAAATATCCCTTTGCCAATTCCACAAGAACAGCCTTAGCGAAAGGCTTCTTGAAGGGAAAGATGTAACTCTGTGAGATGAATTAACAGAACACAGAGCAGTTTCTCAGAAAGCTTCTTTCCAGTTTTGAACGGAAGATATTTCCTTTTTCACCATAGCCCTCTATGGGCTTCCAAATGTCCCTTTGCTAATTCCACAAGAACAGCCTTAGGGAAAGGCTTCTTGAAGGGAAAGATGTAACTCTGTGAGATGAATTAACAGAACACAGAGCAGTTTCTCAGAAAGCCTCTTTCCAGTTTGGAACGGAAAATATTTCCTTTTTCACCATAGCCCTCTATGGGCTTCAAAATATCCCTTTGCCAATTGCACAAGAACAGCCTTAGCGAAAGGCTTCTTGAAGCGAAAGATGTAACTCTGTGAGATGAATTAACAGAAAACAGAGCCGTTCTTCAGAAAGCTTCTTTCCAGTTTTGAACGGAAGATATTTCCTTTTTCACCATAGCCCCCTATGGGCTTCCAAATATCCCTTTGCCAATTCCACAAGAACAGCATTAGTGAAAGGCTTCTTGAAGGGAAAGATGTAACTCTGTGAGATGAATTAAAGAACACAGAGACGTTCTTCAGAAAGCTTCTTTCCAGTTTTGAACGGAAGATATTTCCTTTTTCACCATAGCCCTCTATGGGCTTCCAAATATCCCTTTGCCAATTCCACAAGAACAGCCTTATCGAAAGGCTTCTTGAAGGGAAAGATGTAACTCTGTGAGATGAAATAACAGAACACAGAGCAGTTTCTCAGAAAGCTTCTTTCTAGTTTTGAACGGAAGATATTTCCTTTTTCACCATAGCCCTCTATGGGCTTCCAAATATCCCTTTGCCAATTCCACAAGAACAGCCTTAGCGAAAGGCTTCTTGAAGGGAAAGATGTAACTCTGTGAGATGAATTAACAGAACACAGAGCCGTTCTTCAGAAAGCTTCTATCCTGTTTTGAACGGAAGATATTTCCTTTTTCACCATAGCCCTCTATGGGCTTCCAAATATCCCTTTGCCAATTCCACAAGAACAGCCTTAGCGAAAGGATTCTTGAAGGAAAGATGTAACTCTGTGAGATGAATTAACAGAACACAGAGCAGATTCTCCGAAAGCTTGTTTCCAATTTTGAACGGAAGATATTTCCTTTTTCACCATAGCCCTCTAAGGTCTTCCAAATATCCCTTTGCCAATTCCACAAGAACAGACTTAGCGAAAGGCTTCTTGAAGGGAAAGATGTAACTCTGTTAGATGAATTAACAGAACACAGAGCAGTTTCTCAGAAAGCTTCTTTCCAGTTTTCAACTTAAGATATTTCCTTTTCCAGAATAGCCCTCTTTGGGCTTCCAAATATCACTTTGCCAATTCCACAAGAACAGCCTTAGCGAAAGGATTCTTGAGGGGAAATATGTATCTCTGTGAGATGAATTAACAGAACACAGAGCAGATTCTCAGAAAGTTTCTTTACAGTTTTGAAGGGAAGATATTTCCTTTTTCACCATAGCCCTCTATGGGCTTCCAAATATCCCTTTTCCAATTCCACAGGAAGGGCCTTAGCGAAAGGCTTCCTGAAGGGAAAAATGTAACTCTGTAAAATGTATTAACAGAACACAGAGCAGTTTCTCAGAAAGCTTCTTTCTAGTTTTGAACGGAAGATATTTCCTTTGTCACCATAGCCCTCTATGGGCTTCCAAATATCCCTTTGCCAATTCCACAAGAACAGCCTTAGCGAAAGGCTTCTTGAAGGGAAAGATGTAACTCTGTGAGATGAATTAACAGAACACAGAGCAGATTCTCAGAATGCTTCTTTCCAGTTTTGAACGGAAGATATTTCCTTTTTCACCAGAGCCCTCTATGGGCTTCCAAATATCCCTTAACAAATTCCACAGGAAGGGCCTTAGCGAAAGGCTTCTTGAAGGGAAAGATGTAACTCTGTGAGATGAATTAACAGAACACAGAGCAGATTCTCCGAAAGCTTGTTTCCAATTTTGAACGGAAGATATTTCCTTTTTCACCATAGCCCTGTATGGGCTTCCAAATATCCCTTTGCCAATTCCACAAGCACAGCCTTAGCGAAAGGCTTCTTGAAGGGAAAGATGTAACTCTGTGAGATCAATTAACAGAACACAGGGCAGTTTCTCAGAAAGCTTCTTTCCAGTTTTGAACGGAAGATATTTCCTTTTTCACCGTAGCCCTCTATGGGCTTCCAAATATCCCTTTGCCAATTCCACAAGAACAGCCTTAGCGAAAGGCTTCTTGAAGGGAAAGATGTAACTCTATGAGATGAATTAACAGAACACAGAGCAGATTCTCAGAAAGCTTCTTTCCAGTTTTGAACGGAAGATATTTCCTTTTTCACCAAGCGCTCTATGGGCTTCCAAATATCCCTTTGCCAATTCCACAGGAAGGGCCTTAGCGAAAGGCTTCTTGAAGGGAAAGATGTAACTCTGTGAGATGAATTAACAGAACACAGAGCAGTTTCTCTGAAAGCTTCTTTCCAGTTTTCAACTTAAGATATTTCCTTTTCCAGAATAGCCCTCTTTGGGCTTCCAAATATCACTTTGCCAATTCCACAAGAACAGTCTTAGCGAAAGGTTTCCTGAGGGGAAATATGTATCTCTGTGAGATGAATTAACAGAACACAGAGCAGTTTCTCAGAAAGCTTTTTTCCAGTTTTGAACGGAAGATATTTCCTTTTTCACCATAGCCCTCTATGGGCTTCCAAATATCCCTTTGCCAATTCCACAAGAACAGCCTTAGCGAAAGGCTTCGTGAAGGGAAAGATGTAACTCTGTGAGATGAATTAACAGAACACAGAGCAGATTCTCAGAAAGTTTCTTTACATTTTTGAAGGGAAGATATTTCCTTTTTCACCATAGCCCTCTACGGGCTTCCAAATATCCCTTTGCCAATTCCACAACAACAGCCTTAGCGAAAGGCTTCTTGAAGGGAAAGATGTAACTCTGTGAGATGAATTAACAGAACACAGAGCCGTTCTTCAGAAAGCTTCTTTACAGTTTTGAATGGAAGTTATTTCCTTTTTCACCATAGCCCTCTATGGGCTTCCAAATATCCCTTTGCCAATTCCACAAGAACAGCCTTAGCGAAAGGCTTCCTGAAGGGAAAGATGTAACTCTGTGAGATGAATTAACAGAACACAGACCAGATTCTCAGAAAGCTTGTTTCCAATTTTGAACGGAATATATTTCCTTTTTCACCACAGCCCTCTTTGGGCTTCCAAATATCCCTTTGCCAATTCCACAAGAACAGCCTTAGCGAAAGGCTTCTTGAAGGGAAAGATGTAACTCTGTGAGATGAATTAACAGAACACAGAGCAGTTTCTCAGAAAGCTTCTTTCCAGTTTTGAACGGAAGATATTTCCTTTTTCACCATAGCCCTCTATGGGCTTCCAAATATCCCTTTGCTAATTCCACAAGAACAGCCTTAGGGAAAGGCTTCTTGAAGGGAAAGTTGTAACACTGTGAGATGAATTAACAGAACACAGAGCAGTTTCTCAGAAAGCCTCTTTCCAGTTTGGAACGGAAGATATTTCCTTTTTCACCATAGCCCTCTATGGGCTTCCAAATATCCCTTTGCCAATTCCACAAGAATAGCCTTAGCGAAAGGCTTCTTGAAGGAAAGATGTAACTCTGTGAGATGAATTAACAGAACACAGAGCAGTTTCTCAGAAAGCTTCTTTCCAGTTTTCAACGGAAGATATTTCCTTTTTCACCATAGCCCTCTATGGGCTTCCAAATATCCCTTTGCCAATTCCATAAGAACAGCCTTAGCGAAAGGCTTCTTGAAGGGAAAGATGTAACTCTGTGAGATGAAATAACAGAACACAGAGCAGTTTCTCAGAAAACTTCTTTCCAGTTTTGAACGGAAGATATTTCCTTTTTCACCATAGCCCTCTAAGGGCTTCCAAATATCCCTTTGCCAATTCCACAAGAACAGCCTTAGCGAAAGGCTTCTTATAAGGAAAGATGTAACCCTGTGAGATGAATTAACAGAACACAGAGCAGATTCTCAGAAAGCTTCTTTCCAGTTTTGAACGGAAGATATTTCCTTTTTCACCATAGCCCTCTATGGGCTTCCAAATATCCCTTTACCAATTCCACAGGAAGGGCCTTAGCGAAAGGCTTCTTGAAGGGAAAGATGTAACTCTGTGAGATGAATTAACAGAACACAGAGCAGTTTCTCAGAAAGCTTCTTTCCAGTTTTCAAGGGAAGATATTTTCTTTTCCACAATAGCCCTCTTTGGGCTTCCAAATATCACTTTGCCAATTCCACAAGAACAGCCTTAGCGAAAGGCTTCTTGAAGGGAAAGATGTATCTCTGTGAGATGAATTAACAGAACACAGAGTAGTTTCTCAGAAAGCTTCTTTCCGTTTTGAACGGAAGATATTTCCTTTTTCACCATAGCCCTCTATGGGCTTCCAAATATCCCTTTGCCAATTCCACAAGGACAGCCTTAGCGAAAGGCTTCTTGAAGGGAAAGATGTAACTCTGTGAGATGAATTAACAGAACAGAGAGCAGATTCTCTGAAAGGTTCTTTCCAGTTTTGAACGGAAGATATTTCCTTTTTCACCATAGCCCTCTATGGGCTTCCAAATATCCCTTTGCCAATTCCACAAGAACAGCCTTAGCGAAAGGCTTCGTGCAGGGAAAGATGTAACTCTGTGAGATGAATTAACAGAACAGAGAGCAGATTCTCAGGAAGCTTCTTTCCAGTTTTGAACGGAAGATATTTCCTTTTTCACCGTAGCCCTCTATGGGCTTCCAAATATCCCTTTGCCGATTCTACAAGAACAGCCTTAGCGAAAGGCTTCCTGAAGGGAAAGATGTAACTCTGTGAGATGAATTAACAGAACACAAAGCAGTTTCTCAGAAATCTTCTTTCCAGTTTTGAACGGACGATATTTCCTTTTTCACCATAGCCCTCTATGGGCTTCCAAATATCCCTTTGCCAATTCCACAAGAACAGCCTTAGCGAAAGGCTTCTTTAAGGGAAAGATGTAACTCTGTGAGATGAAATAACAGAACACAGAGCAGTTTCTCCGAAAGCTTCTTTCCAGTTTTGAACGGAAGATATTTCCTTTTTCACCATAGCCCTCTATGGGCTTCCAAATATCCCTTTGCCAATTCCACAGGAAGGGCCTTAGCGAAAGGCTTCTTGAAGGGAAAGATGTAACTCTGTGAGATGAACTAACAGAACAGAGAGCAGATTCTCAGAAAGGTTCTTTCCAGTTTTGAACGGAAGATATTTCCTTTTTCACCATAGCCCTCTATGGGCTTCCAAATATGCCGTTGCAATTCCACAAGAACAGCCTTAGCGAAAGGCTTCGTGAAGGGAAAGATGTAACTCTGTGAGATGAATTAACAGAACACAGAGCAGTTTCTCAGAAAGCTTCTTTCCAGTTTTGAACGGAAGATATTTCCTTTTTCACCATAGCCCTCTAAGGGCTTCCAAATATCCCTTTGCCACTTCCACAAGAACAGCCTTAGCGAAAGGCTTCTTGAAGGGAAAGATGTAACTCTGTGAGATGAATTAACAGAACACAGAGCCGTTCTTCAGAAAGCTTCTATCCTGTTTTGAACGGAAGATATTTCCTTTTTCACCATAGCACGCTATGGGCTTCCAAATATCCCTTTGCCAATTCCACAAGAACAGCCTTAGCGAAAGGCTTCTTGAAGGGAAAAATGTAACTCTGTGAGATGAATTAACAGAACACAGAGACGTTCTTCAGAAAGCTTCTTTCCAGTTTTGAACGGAAGATATTTCCTTTTTCACCATAGCCCTCTATGGGCTTCCAAATATCCCCTTGCCAATTCCACAAGAACAGCCTTATCGAAAGGCTTCTTGAAGGGAAAGATGTAACTCTGTGAGATGAAATAACAGAACACAGCGCAGTTTCTCAGAAAGCTTCTTTCTAGTATTGAACGGAAGATATTTCCTTTTTCACCATAGCCCTCTATGGGCTTCCAAATATCCCTTTGCCAAATCCACAAGAACAGCCTTAGCGAAAGGCTTCTTGAAGGGAAAGATGTAACTCTGTGAGATGAATTAACAGAACACAGAGCCGTTCTTCAGAAAGCTTCTATTCTGTTTTGAACGGAAGATATTTCCTTTTTCACCATAGCCCTCTATGGGCTTCCAAATATCCCTTTGCCAATTCCACAAGAACAGCCTTAGCGAAAGGCTTCTTGAAGGGAAAGATGTAACTCTGTGAGATGGATTAACAGAACACAGAGCAGATTCTCCGAAAGCTTGTTTCCAATTTTGAACGGAAGATATTTCCTTTTTCACCATAGCCCTCTATGGGGTTCCAAATATCCCTTTGCCAATTCCACAAGAACAGCCTTAGCGAAAGGCTTCTTGAAGGGAAAGATGTAACTCTCTGAGATCAATTAACAGAACACAGAGCAGATTCTCAGAAAGCTTCTTTCCAGTTTTGAACGGAAGATATTTCCTTTTTCACCCTAGCCCTCTATGGGCTTCCAAATATCCCTTTGCCAATTCCACAGGAAGGGATTAGCGAAAGGCTTCTTGAAGGGAAAGATGTAACTCTGCGAGATGAATTAACAGAACACAGAGCAGTTTCTCAGAAAGCTTCTTTCCAGTTTTCAACTTAAGATATTTCCTTTTCCAGAATAGCCCTCTTTGGGCTTCCAAATATCACTTTGCCAATTACACAAGAACAGCCTTAGCGAAAGGCTTCTTGAGGGGAAATATGTATCTCTGTGAGATGAATTAACAGAACACAGAGCAGTTTCTCAGAAAGCTTCTTTCCAGTTTTGAACGGAAGATATTTCCTTTTTCACCATAGCCCTCTATGGGCTTCCAAATATCCGTTTGCCAATTCCACAAGAACAGCCTTAGCGAAAGGCTTCGTGAAGGGAAAGATGTAACTCTGTGAGATGAATTAACAGAACACAGAGCAGATTCTCAGAAAGTTTCTTTACCGTTTTGAAGGAAAGATATCTCCTTTTTCACCATAGCCCTCTATGGGCTTCCAAATATCCCTTTGCCAATTCCACAGGAAGGGCCTTAGCGAACGGCTTCCTGAAGGGAAAGATGTAACTCTGTGAAATGTATTAACAGAACACAGAGCAGTTTCTCAGAAAGCTTCTTTCCAGTTTTCAAAGGAAGATATTTCCTTTTCCACTATAGCACTCTTTGGGCTTCCAAATATCCCTTTGCCAATTCCACAAGAACAGCCTTAGCGAAAGGCTTCTTGAAGGGAAAGATGAAACTCTGTGAGATGAAATAACAGAACACAGAGACGTTCTTCAGAAAGCTTCTTTCTAGTTTTGAACGGAAGATATTTCCTTTTTCACCATAGCCCTCTATGGGCTTCCAAATATCCCTTTGCCAATTCCACAAGAACAGCCTTAGCGAAAGGCTTCTTGAAGGGAAAGATGTAACTCTGTGAGATGAATTAACAGAACACAGAGCCGTTCTTCAGAAAGCTTCTATCCTGTTTTGAACGGAAGATATTTCCTTTTTCACCATAGCCCTCTATGGGCTTCCAAATATCCGTTTGCCAATTCCACAAGAACAGCCTTAGCGAAAGGCTTCTTGAAGGAAAGATGTAACTCTGTGAGATGAATTAACAGAACACAGAGCAGATTCTCCGAAAGCTTGTTTCCAATTTTGAACGGAAGATATTTCCTTTTTCACCATAGCCCTCTAAGGGCTTCCAAATATCCCTTTGCCAATTCCACAAGAACAGCCTTAGCGAAAGGCTTCTTGAAGGGAAAGATGTAACTCTGTGAGATGAATTAACAGACCACAGAGCAGTTTCTCAGAAAGCTTCTTTCCAGTTTTCAACTTAAGATATTTCCTTTTCCAGAATAGCCCTCTTTGGGCTTCCAAATATCACTTTGCCAATTCCACAAGAACAGCCTTAGCGAAAGGATTCTTGACGGGAAATATATATCTCTGTGAGATGAATTAACGGAACACAGAGCAGATTCTCAGAAAGTTTCTTTACAGTTTTGAAGGGAAGATATTTCCTTTTTCACCATAGCCCTCTATGGGCTTCCAAATATCCCTTTTCCAATTCCACAGGAAGGGCCTTAGCGAAAGGCTTCCTGAAGGGAAAAATGTAACTCTGTGAAATGTATTAACAGAACACAGAGCAGTTTCTCAGAAAGCTTCTTTCTAGTTTTGAACGGAAGATATTTCCTTTTTCACCATAGCCCTCTATGGGCTTCCAAATATCCCTTTGCCAATTCCACAAGAACAGCCTTAGCGAAAGGCTTTTTTAATTGAAAGGTGTAACTCTGTGAGATGAATTAACAGAACACAGAGCAGATTCTCAGAAAGTTTCTTTACAGTTTTGAAGGGAAGATATTTCCTTTTTCACCATAGCCCTCTATGGGCTTCCAAATATCCCTTTGCCAATTCCACAAGAACAGCCTTAGCGAAAGGCTTCTTGAAGGGAAAGATGTAACCCTGTGAGATGAATTAACAGAACACAGAGCCGTTCTTCAGAAAGCTTCTATCCAGTTTTGAACGGAAGATATTTCATTTTTCACCATAGCCCTCTATGGGCTTCCAAATATCCCTTTGCCAATTCCACAGGAACAGCCTTAGCGAAAGGCTTCCTGAAGGGAAAGATGTAACTCTGTGAGATGAATTAACAGAACACAAAGCAGTTTCTCAGAAAGCTTCTTTCCAGTTTTGAACCGAAGATATTTCGTTTTTCACCATAGCCCTCTATGGGCTTCCAAATATCCCTTTGCCAATTCCACAAGAACAGCCTTAGCGAAAGGCTTCTTGAAGGGAAAGATGTAACTCTGTGAGAGGAAATAACAGAACACAGAGCAGTTTCTCAGAAAGCTTCTTTCCAGTTTTGAACGGAAGATATTTCCTTTTTCACCATAGCCCTCTATGGGCTTCCAGATATCCCTTTGCAAATTCCCCAAGAACAGCCTTAGCGAAAGGCTTCTTGAAGGGAAACATGTAACTCTGTGAGATGAATTAACAGAACACAGAGCCGTTCTTCAGAAAGCTTCTTTCCAGTTTTGAACGGAAGATATTTCCTTTTTCACCATAGCCCTCTATGGGCTTTCAAATATCCCTTTGCCAATTCCACAAGAACAAACTTAGCGAAAGGCTTCTTGAAGGGAAAGATGTAACTCTGTGAGATGAATTAACAGAACACAGAGCAGATTCTCCGAAAGCTTGTTTCCAATTTTGAACGGAAGATATTTCCTTTTTCACCATAGCCCTCTAAGGGCTTCCAAATATCCCTTTGCCAATTCCACAAGAACAGCCTTAGCGAAAGGCTTCTTGAAGGGAAAGATGTAACTCTGTGAGATGAATTAACAGAACACAGAGCAGATTCTCAGAAAGTTTCTTTACAGTTTTGAAGGGAAGATATTTCCTTTTTCACCATAGCGCTCTACGGGCTTCCAAATATCCCTTTGCCAATTCCACAACAACAGCCTTAGCGAAAGGCTTCTTGAAGGGAAATATGTAACTCTGTGAGATGAATTAACAGAACACAGAGCCGTTCTTCAGAAAGCTTCTTTCCAGTTTTGAATGGAAGATATTTCCTTTTTCACCATAGCCCTCTATGGGCTTCCAAATATCCCTTTGGCAATTCCACAAGAACAGCCTTAGCGAAAGGCTTCCTGAAGGGAAAGATGTAACTCTGTGAGATGAATTAACAGAACACAGACCAGATTCTCAGAAAGCTTGTTTCCAATTTTGAACGGAAGATATTTCCTTTTTCACCACAGCCCTCTTTGGGCTTCCAAATATCCCTTTGCCAATTCCACAAGAACAGCCTTAGCGAAAGGCTTCTTGAAGGGAAAGATGTAACTCTGTGAGATGAATTAACAGAACACAGAGCAGTTTCTCAGAAAGCTTCTTTCCAGTTTTGAACGGAAGATATTTCCTTTTTCACCATAGCCCTCTATGGGCTTCCAAATGTCCCTTTGCTAATTCCACAAGAACAGCCTTAGGGAAAGGCTTCTTGAAGGGAAAGATGTAACACTGTGAGATGAATTAACAGAACACAGAGCAGTTTCTCAGAAAGCCTCTTTCCAGTTTGGAACGGAAAATATTTCCTTTTTCACCATAGCCCTCTATGGGCTTCAAAATATCCCTTTGCCAATTGCACAAGAACAGCCTAAGCGAAAGGCTTCTTGAAGCGAAAGATGTAACTCTGTGAGATGAATTAACAGAAAACAGAGCCGTTCTTCAGAAAGCTTCTTTCCAGTTTTGAACGGAAGATATTTCCTTTTTCACCATAGCCCCCTATGGGCTTCCAAATATCCCTTTGCCAATTCCACAAGAACAGCATTAGTGAAAGGCTTCTTGAAGGGAAAGATGTAACTCTGTGAGATGAATTAAAGAACACAGAGACGTTCTTCAGAAAGCTTCTTTCCAGTTTTGAACGGAAGATATTTCCTTTTTCACCATAGCCCTCTATGGGCTTCCAAATATCCCTTTGCCAATTCCACAAGAACAGCCTTATCGAAAGGCTTCTTGAAGGGAAAGATGTAACTCTGTGAGATGAAATAACAGAACACAGAGCAGTTTCTCAGAAAGCTTCTTTCTAGTTTTGAACGGAAGATATTTCCTTTTTCACCATAGCCCTCTATGGGCTTCCAAATATCCCTTTGCCAATTCCACAAGAACAGCCTTAGCGAAAGGCTTCTTGAAGGGAAAGATGTAACTCTGTGAGATGAATTAACAGAACACAGAGCCGTTCTTCAGAAAGCTTCTATCCTGTTTTGAACGGAAGATATTTCCTTTTTCACCATAGCCCTCTATGGGCTTCCAAATATCCCTTTGCCAATTCCACAAGAACAGCCTTAGCGAAAGGATTCTTGAAGGAAAGATGTAACTCTGTGAGATGAATTAACAGAACACAGAGCAGATTCTCCGAAAGCTTGTTTCCAATTTTGAACGGAAGATATTTCCTTTTTCACCATAGCCCTCTAAGGTCTTCCAAATATCCCTTTGCCAATTCCACAAGAACAGACTTAGCGAAAGGCTTCTTGAAGGGAAAGATGTAACTCTGTTAGATGAATTAACAGAACACAGAGCAGTTTCTCAGAAAGCTTCTTTCCAGTTTTCAACTTAAGATATTTCCTTTTCCAGAATAGCCCTCTTTGGGCTTCCAAATATCACTTTGCCAATTCCACAAGAACAGCCTTAGCGAAAGGATTCTTGAGGGGAAATATGTATCTCTGTGAGATGAATTAACAGAACACAGAGCAGATTCTCAGAAAGTTTCTTTACAGTTTTGAAGGGAAGATATTTCCTTTTTCACCATAGCCCTCTATGGGCTTCCAAATATCCCTTTTCCAATTCCACAGGAAGGGCCTTAGCGAAAGGCTTCCTGAAGGGAAAAATGTAACTCTGTGAAATGTATTAACAGAACACAGAGCAGTTTCTCAGAAAGCTTCTTTCTAGTTTTGAACGGAAGATATTTCCTTTGTCACCATAGCCCTCTATGGGCATCCAAATATCCCTTTGCCAATTCCACAAGAACAGCCTTAGCGAAAGGCTTCTTGAAGGGAAAGATGTAACTCTGTGAGATGAATTAACAGAACACAGAGCAGATTCTCAGAATGCTTCTTTCCAGTTTTGAACGGAAGATATTTCCTTTTTCACCATAGCGCTCTATGGGCTTCCAAATATCCCTTTGCCAATTCCACAGGAAGGGCCTTAGCGAAAGGCTTCTTGAAGGGAAAGATGTAACTCTGTGAGATGAATTAACAGAACACAGAGCAGTTTCTCTGAAAGCTTCTTTCCAGTTTTCAACTTAAGATATTTCCTTTTCCAGAATAGCCCTCTTTGGGCTTCCAAATATCACTTTGCCAATTCCACAAGAACAGTCTTAGCGAAAGGCTTCCTGAGGGGAAATATGTATCTCTGTGAGATGAATTAACAGAACACAGAGCAGTTTCTCAGAAAGCTTTTTTCCAGTTTTGAACGGAAGATATTTCCTTTTTCACCATAGCCCTCTATGGGCTTCCAAATATCCCTTTGCCAATTCCACAAGAACAGCCTTAGCGAAAGGCTTCGTGAAGGGAAAGATGTAACTCTGTGAGATGAATTAACAGAACACAGAGCAGATTCTCAGAAAGTTTCTTTACATTTTTGAAGGGAAGATATTTCCTTTTTCACCATAGCCCTCTACGGGCTTCCAAATATCCCTTTGCCAATTCCACAACAACAGCCTTAGCGAAAGGCTTCTTGAAGGGAAAGATGTAACTCTGTGAGATGAATTAACAGAACACAGAGCCGTTCTTCAGAAAGCTTCTTTCCAGTTTTGAATGGAAGTTATTTCCTTTTTCACCATAGCCCTCTATGGGCTTCCAAATATCCCTTTGCCAATTCCACAAGAACAGCCTTAGCGAAAGGCTTCCTGAAGGGAAAGATGTAACTCTGTGAGATGAATTAACAGAACACAGACCAGATTCTCAGAAAGCTTGTTTCCAATTTTGAACGGAATATATTTCCTTTTTCACCACAGCCCTCTTTGGGCTTCCAAATATCCCTTTGCCAATTCCTCAAGAACAACCTTAGCGAAAGGCTTCTTGAAGGGAAAGATGTAACTCTGTGAGATGAATTAACAGAACACAGAGCAGTTTCTCAGAAAGCTTCTTTCCAGTTTTGAACGGAAGATATTTCCTTTTTCACCATAGCCCTCTATGGGCTTCCAAATATCCCTTTTCTAATTCCACAAGAACAGCCTTAGGGAAAGGCTTCTTGAAGGGAAAGTTGTAACACTGTGAGATGAATTAACAGAACACAGAGCAGTTTCTCAGAAAGCCTCTTTCCAGTTTGGAACGGAAGATATTTCCTTTTTCACCATAGCCCTCTATGGGCTTCCAAATATCCCTTTGCCAATTCCACAAGAATAGCCTTAGCGAAAGGCTTCTTGAAGGGAAAGATGTAACTCTGTGAGGTGAATTAACAGAACACAGAGCAGTTTCTCAGAAAGCTTCTTTCCAGTTTTCAACGGAAGATATTTCCTTTTTCACCATAGCCCTCTATGGGCTTCCAAATATCCCTTTGCCAATTCCACAAGAACAGCCTTAGCGAAAGGCTTTTTTAATTGAAAGGTGTAACTCTGTGAGATGAATTAACAGAACACAGAGCAGATTCTCAGAAAGTTTCTTTACAGTTTTGAACTTAAGATATTTCCTTTTCCAGAATAGCCCTCTTTGGGCTTCCAAATATCACTTTGCCAATTCCACAAGAACAGCCTTAGCGAAAGGATTCTTGACGGGAAATATATATCTCTGTGAGATGAATTAACGGAACACAGAGCAGATTCTCAGAAAGTTTCTTTACAGTTTTGAAGGGAAGATATTTCCTTTTTCACCATAGCCCTCTATGGGCTTCCAAATATCCCTTTTCCAATTCCACAGGAAGGGCCTTAGCGAAAGGCTTCCTGAAGGGAAAAATGTAACTCTGTGAAATGTATTAACAGAACACAGAGCAGTTTCTCAGAAAGCTTCTTTCTAGTTTTGAACGGAAGATATTTCCTTTTTCACCATAGCCCTCTATGGGCTTCCAAATATCCCTTTGCCAATTCCACAAGAACAGCCTTAGCGAAAGGCTTTTTTAATTGAAAGGTGTAACTCTGTGAGATGAATTAACAGAACACAGAGCAGATTCTCAGAAAGTTTCTTTACAGTTTTGAAGGGAAGATATTTCCTTTTTCACCATAGCCCTCTATGGGCTTCCAAATATCCCTTTGCCAATTCCACAAGAACAGCCTTAGCGAAAGGCTTCTTGAAGGGAAAGATGTAACCCTGTGAGATGAATTAACAGAACACAGAGCCGTTCTTCAGAAAGCTTCTATCCAGTTTTGAACGGAAGATATTTCATTTTTCACCATAGCCCTCTATGGGCTTCCAAATATCCCTTTGCCAATTCCACAGGAACAGCCTTAGCGAAAGGCTTCCTGAAGGGAAAGATGTAACTCTGTGAGATGAATTAACAGAACACAAAGCAGTTTCTCAGAAAGCTTCTTTCCAGTTTTGAACCGAAGATATTTCGTTTTTCACCATAGCCCTCTATGGGCTTCCAAATATCCCTTTGCCAATTCCACAAGAACAGCCTTAGCGAAAGGCTTCTTGAAGGGAAAGATGTAACTCTGTGAGAGGAAATAACAGAACACAGAGCAGTTTCTCAGAAAGCTTCTTTCCAGTTTTGAACGGAAGATATTTCCTTTTTCACCATAGCCCTCTATGGGCTTCCAGATATCCCTTTGCAAATTCCCCAAGAACAGCCTTAGCGAAAGGCTTCTTGAAGGGAAACATGTAACTCTGTGAGATGAATTAACAGAACACAGAGCCGTTCTTCAGAAAGCTTCTTTCCAGTTTTGAACGGAAGATATTTCCTTTTTCACCATAGCCCTCTATGGGCTTTCAAATATCCCTTTGCCAATTCCACAAGAACAAACTTAGCGAAAGGCTTCTTGAAGGGAAAGATGTAACTCTGTGAGATGAATTAACAGAACACAGAGCAGATTCTCCGAAAGCTTGTTTCCAATTTTGAACGGAAGATATTTCCTTTTTCACCATAGCCCTCTAAGGGCTTCCAAATATCCCTTTGCCAATTCCACAAGAACAGCCTTAGCGAAAGGCTTCTTGAAGGGAAAGATGTAACTCTGTGAGATGAATTAACAGAACACAGAGCAGATTCTCAGAAAGTTTCTTTACAGTTTTGAAGGGAAGATATTTCCTTTTTCACCATAGCGCTCTACGGGCTTCCAAATATCCCTTTGCCAATTCCACAACAACAGCCTTAGCGAAAGGCTTCTTGAAGGGAAATATGTAACTCTGTGAGATGAATTAACAGAACACAGAGCCGTTCTTCAGAAAGCTTCTTTCCAGTTTTGAATGGAAGATATTTCCTTTTTCACCATAGCCCTCTATGGGCTTCCAAATATCCCTTTGGCAATTCCACAAGAACAGCCTTAGCGAAAGGCTTCCTGAAGGGAAAGATGTAACTCTGTGAGATGAATTAACAGAACACAGACCAGATTCTCAGAAAGCTTGTTTCCAATTTTGAACGGAAGATATTTCCTTTTTCACCACAGCCCTCTTTGGGCTTCCAAATATCCCTTTGCCAATTCCACAAGAACAGCCTTAGCGAAAGGCTTCTTGAAGGGAAAGATGTAACTCTGTGAGATGAATTAACAGAACACAGAGCAGTTTCTCAGAAAGCTTCTTTCCAGTTTTGAACGGAAGATATTTCCTTTTTCACCATAGCCCTCTATGGGCTTCCAAATGTCCCTTTGCTAATTCCACAAGAACAGCCTTAGGGAAAGGCTTCTTGAAGGGAAAGATGTAACACTGTGAGATGAATTAACAGAACACAGAGCAGTTTCTCAGAAAGCCTCTTTCCAGTTTGGAACGGAAAATATTTCCTTTTTCACCATAGCCCTCTATGGGCTTCAAAATATCCCTTTGCCAATTGCACAAGAACAGCCTAAGCGAAAGGCTTCTTGAAGCGAAAGATGTAACTCTGTGAGATGAATTAACAGAAAACAGAGCCGTTCTTCAGAAAGCTTCTTTCCAGTTTTGAACGGAAGATATTTCCTTTTTCACCATAGCCCCCTATGGGCTTCCAAATATCCCTTTGCCAATTCCACAAGAACAGCATTAGTGAAAGGCTTCTTGAAGGGAAAGATGTAACTCTGTGAGATGAATTAAAGAACACAGAGACGTTCTTCAGAAAGCTTCTTTCCAGTTTTGAACGGAAGATATTTCCTTTTTCACCATAGCCCTCTATGGGCTTCCAAATATCCCTTTGCCAATTCCACAAGAACAGCCTTATCGAAAGGCTTCTTGAAGGGAAAGATGTAACTCTGTGAGATGAAATAACAGAACACAGAGCAGTTTCTCAGAAAGCTTCTTTCTAGTTTTGAACGGAAGATATTTCCTTTTTCACCATAGCCCTCTATGGGCTTCCAAATATCCCTTTGCCAATTCCACAAGAACAGCCTTAGCGAAAGGCTTCTTGAAGGGAAAGATGTAACTCTGTGAGATGAATTAACAGAACACAGAGCCGTTCTTCAGAAAGCTTCTATCCTGTTTTGAACGGAAGATATTTCCTTTTTCACCATAGCCCTCTATGGGCTTCCAAATATCCCTTTGCCAATTCCACAAGAACAGCCTTAGCGAAAGGATTCTTGAAGGAAAGATGTAACTCTGTGAGATGAATTAACAGAACACAGAGCAGATTCTCCGAAAGCTTGTTTCCAATTTTGAACGGAAGATATTTCCTTTTTCACCATAGCCCTCTAAGGTCTTCCAAATATCCCTTTGCCAATTCCACAAGAACAGACTTAGCGAAAGGCTTCTTGAAGGGAAAGATGTAACTCTGTTAGATGAATTAACAGAACACAGAGCAGTTTCTCAGAAAGCTTCTTTCCAGTTTTCAACTTAAGATATTTCCTTTTCCAGAATAGCCCTCTTTGGGCTTCCAAATATCACTTTGCCAATTCCACAAGAACAGCCTTAGCGAAAGGATTCTTGAGGGGAAATATGTATCTCTGTGAGATGAATTAACAGAACACAGAGCAGATTCTCAGAAAGTTTCTTTACAGTTTTGAAGGGAAGATATTTCCTTTTTCACCATAGCCCTCTATGGGCTTCCAAATATCCCTTTTCCAATTCCACAGGAAGGGCCTTAGCGAAAGGCTTCCTGAAGGGAAAAATGTAACTCTGTGAAATGTATTAACAGAACACAGAGCAGTTTCTCAGAAAGCTTCTTTCTAGTTTTGAACGGAAGATATTTCCTTTGTCACCATAGCCCTCTATGGGCATCCAAATATCCCTTTGCCAATTCCACAAGAACAGCCTTAGCGAAAGGCTTCTTGAAGGGAAAGATGTAACTCTGTGAGATGAATTAACAGAACACAGAGCAGATTCTCAGAATGCTTCTTTCCAGTTTTGAACGGAAGATATTTCCTTTTTCACCATAGCGCTCTATGGGCTTCCAAATATCCCTTTGCCAATTCCACAGGAAGGGCCTTAGCGAAAGGCTTCTTGAAGGGAAAGATGTAACTCTGTGAGATGAATTAACAGAACACAGAGCAGTTTCTCTGAAAGCTTCTTTCCAGTTTTCAACTTAAGATATTTCCTTTTCCAGAATAGCCCTCTTTGGGCTTCCAAATATCACTTTGCCAATTCCACAAGAACAGTCTTAGCGAAAGGCTTCCTGAGGGGAAATATGTATCTCTGTGAGATGAATTAACAGAACACAGAGCAGTTTCTCAGAAAGCTTTTTTCCAGTTTTGAACGGAAGATATTTCCTTTTTCACCATAGCCCTCTATGGGCTTCCAAATATCCCTTTGCCAATTCCACAAGAACAGCCTTAGCGAAAGGCTTCGTGAAGGGAAAGATGTAACTCTGTGAGATGAATTAACAGAACACAGAGCAGATTCTCAGAAAGTTTCTTTACATTTTTGAAGGGAAGATATTTCCTTTTTCACCATAGCCCTCTACGGGCTTCCAAATATCCCTTTGCCAATTCCACAACAACAGCCTTAGCGAAAGGCTTCTTGAAGGGAAAGATGAAACTCTGTGAGATGAATTAACAGAACACAGAGCCGTTCTTCAGAAAGCTTCTTTCCAGTTTTGAATGGAAGTTATTTCCTTTTTCACCATAGCCCTCTATGGGCTTCCAAATATCCCTTTGCCAATTCCACAAGAACAGCCTTAGCGAAAGGCTTCCTGAAGGGAAAGATGTAACTCTGTGAGATGAATTAACAGAACACAGACCAGATTCTCAGAAAGCTTGTTTCCAATTTTGAACGGAATATATTTCCTTTTTCACCACAGCCCTCTTTGGGCTTCCAAATATCCCTTTGCCAATTCCTCAAGAACAACCTTAGCGAAAGGCTTCTTGAAGGGAAAGATGTAACTCTGTGAGATGAATTAACAGAACACAGAGCAGTTTCTCAGAAAGCTTCTTTCCAGTTTTGAACGGAAGATATTTCCTTTTTCACCATAGCCCTCTATGGGCTTCCAAATATCCCTTTTCTAATTCCACAAGAACAGCCTTAGGGAAAGGCTTCTTGAAGGGAAAGTTGTAACACTGTGAGATGAATTAACAGAACACAGAGCAGTTTCTCAGAAAGCCTCTTTCCAGTTTGGAACGGAAGATATTTCCTTTTTCACCATAGCCCTCTATGGGCTTCCAAATATCCCTTTGCCAATTCCACAAGAATAGCCTTAGCGAAAGGCTTCTTGAAGGGAAAGATGTAACTCTGTGAGGTGAATTAACAGAACACAGAGCAGTTTCTCAGAAAGCTTCTTTCCAGTTTTCAACGGAAGATATTTCCTTTTTCACCATAGCCCTCTATGGGCTTCCAAATATCCCTTTGCCAATTCCATAAGAACAGCCTTAGCGAAAGGCTTCTTGAAGGGAAAGATGTAACTCTGTGAGATGAAATAACAGAACACAGAGCAGTTTCTCAGAAAACTTCTTTCCAGTTTTGAACGGAAGATATTTCCTTTTTCACCATAGCCCTCTAAGGGCTTCCAAATATCCCTTTGCCAATTCCACAAGAACAGCCTTAGCGAAAGGCTTCTTATAAAGAAAGATGTAACTCTGTGAGATGAATTAACAGAACACAGAGCAGATTCTCAGAAAGCTTCTTTCCAGTTTTGAACGGAAGATATTTCCTTTTTCACCATAGCCCTCTATGGGCTTCCAAATATCCCTTTGCCAATTCCACAGGAAGGGCCTTAGCGAAAGGCTTCTTGAAGGGAAAGATGTAACTCTGTGAGATGAATTCACAGAACACAGAGCCGTTCTTCAGAAGGCTTCTTTCCAGTTTTGAACGGAAGATATTTCCTTTTTCACCATAGATCTCTATGGGCTTCCAAATATCCCTTTGCCAATTCCACAAGAACAGCCTTAGCGAACGGCTTCTTGAAGGGAAAGATGTAACTCTGTGAGATGAATTAACAGAACACAGAGCAGTTTCTCACAAAGCTTCTTTCCAGTTTTGAACGGAAGATATTTCCTTTTTCACCATAGCCCTCTAAGGGCTTCAAAATATCTCTTTGCCAATTCCACAAGAAGAGCCTTAGCGAAAGGCTTCTTGAAGGGAAAGATGTAACTCTGTGAGATGAATTAACAGAACACAGAGCAGTTTCTCAGAAAGCTTCTTTCCAGTTTTGAACGGAAGATATTTCCTTTTTCACCATAGCCCTCTATGGGGTTCCAAATATCCCTTTGCCAATTCCACAGGAAGGGCCTTAGCAAAAGGCTTCTTGAAGGGAAAGATGTAACTCTGTGAGATGAATTAACAGAACACAGAGCAGTTTCTCAGAAAGCTTCTTTCCAGTTTTCAACGGAAGATATTTCCTTTTCCACAATAGCCCTCTTTGGGCTTCCAAATATCACTTTGCCAATTACACAAGAACAGCCTTAGAGAAAGGCTTCTTGAAGGGAAAGATGTATCTCTGTGAGGTGAATTAACAGAACACAGAGCAGTTTCTCAGAAAGTTTCTTTCCAGTTTTGAACGGAAGATATTTCCTTTTTCACCATAGACCTCTATGGGCTTCCAAATATCCCTTTGCCAATTCCACAAGAACAGCCTTAGCGAAAGGCTTCGTGAAGGGAAAGATGTAACTCTGTGAGATGAATTAACAGAACAGAGAGCAGATTCTCAGAAAGGTTCTTTCCAGTTTTGAACGGAAGATATTTCCTTTTTCACCATAGCCCTCTAAGGGCTTCCAAATATCCCTTTGCCAATTCCACAAGAACAGCCTTAGCGGAAGGCTTCGTGAAGGGAAAGATGTAACCCTGTGAGATGAATTAACAGAACAGAGAGCAGATTCTCAGAAAGCTTCTTTCCAGTTTTGAACGGAAGATATTTCCTTTTTCACCGTAGCCCTCTATGGGCTTCCAAATATCCCTTTGCCAATTCCACAAGAACAGCCTTAGCAAAAGGCTTCCTGAAGGGAAAGATGTAACTCTGTGAGATGAATTAACAGAACACAGAACCGTTCTTCAGAAAGCTTCTTTCCAGTTTTGAACGGAAGATATTTCCTTTTTCACGATAGCCCTCTATGGTCTTCCAAATATCCCTTTGCCAATTCCACAAGAACAGCCTTAGCGAAAGGCTTCTTGAAGGGAAAGATGTAACTCTGTGAGATGAATTAACAGAACACAGACCAGATTCTCCGAAAGCTGGTTTCCAATTTTGAACGGAAGATATTTCCTTTTTCTCCATAGCCCTCTTTGGGCTTCCAAATATCCCTTTACCAATTCCACAAGAACAGCCTTAGCGAAAGGCTTCTTGAAGGGAAAGATGTAACTCTGTGAGATGAATTAACAGAACACAGAGCAGTTTCTCAGAAATCTTCTTTCCAGTTTTGAACAGAAGATATTTCCTTTTTCACCATAGCCCTCTATGGGCTTCCAAATATCCCTTAGCCAATTCCACAAGAACAGCCTTAGCGAAAGGCTTCTTGAAGGGAAAGATGTAACTCTGTGAGATGAAATAACAGAACACAGAGCAGTTTCTCAGAAAGCTTCTTTCCAGTTTTGAACGGAAGATATTTCCTTTTTCACCATAGCCCTCTATGGGCCTCCAAATATCCCTTTGCCAATTCCACAAGAACAGCCTTAGCGAAAGGCTTCTTGAAGGGAAAGATGTAACTCTGTGAGATGAAATAACAGAACAAAGAGCAGTTTCTCCGAAAGCTTCTTTCCAGTTTTGAACGGAAGATATTTCCTTTTTCACCATAGCCCTCTACGGGCTTCCAAATATCCCTTTGAAAATTCCCCAAGAACAGCCTTAGCGAAAGGCTTCTTGAAGGGAAAGATGTAACTCTGTGAGATGAATTAACAGAGCACACAGCCGTTCTTCAGAAAGCTTCTTTCCAGTTTTGAACGGAAGATATTTCCTTTTTCACCATAGCCCTCTATGGGCTTCCAAATATCCCTTTGCCAATTCCACAAGAACAGCCTTAGCGAAAGGCTTCTTGAAGGGAAAGATGTAACTCTGTGAGATGAATTACCAGAACACAGAGCAGATTCTCCGAAAGCTTGTTTCCAATTTTGAACAGAAGATATTTCCTTTTTCACCATAGCCCTCTATGGGCTTCCAAATATCCCTTTGCCAATTCCACAAGAACAGCCTTAGCGAAAGGCTTCTTGAAGGGAAAGATGTAACTCTGTGAGATGAATTAACAGAACACAGAGCACTTTCTCAGAAAGCTTCTTTCCAATTTTGAAAGGAAGATATTTCCTTTTTCACCATAGCCCTCTATGGGGTTCCAAATATCCCTTTGCCAATTCCACAAGAACAGCCTTAGCGAAAGGCTTCTTGAAGGGAAAGATGTAACTCTGTGAGATGAATTAACAGAATACAGAGCAGTTTCTCAGAAAGCTTCTTTCCAGTTTTGAACGGAAGATATTTCCTTTTTCACCATAGCCCTCTATGGGGTTCCAAATATCCCTTTGCCAATTCCACAGGAAGGGCCTTAGCAAAAGGCTTCTTGAAGGGAAAGATGTAACTCTGTGAGATGAATTAACAGAACACAGAGCAGTTTCTCAGAAAGCTTCTTTCCAGTTTTCAACGGAAGATATTTCCTTTTCCACAATAGCCCTCTTTGGGCTTCCAAATATCACTTTGCCAATTACACAAGAACAGCCTTAGAGAAAGGCTTCTTGAAGGGAAAGATGTATCTCTGTGAGATGAATTAACAGAACACAGAGCAGTTTCTCAGAAAGTTTCTTTCCAGTTTTGAACGGAAGATATTTCCTTTTTCACCATAGACCTCTATGGGCTTCCAAATATCCCTTTGCCAATTCCACAAGAACAGCCTTAGCGAAAGGCTTCGTGAAGGGAAAGATGTAACTCTGTGAGATGAATTAACAGAACAGAGAGCAGATTCTCAGAAAGGTTCTTTCCAGTTTTGAACGGAAGATATTTCCTTTTTCACCATAGCCCTCTAAGGGCTTCCAAATATCCCTTTGCCAATTCCACAAGAACAGCCTTAGCGGAAGGCTTCGTGAAGGGAAAGATGTAACCCTGTGAGATGAATTAACAGAACAGAGAGCAGATTCTCAGAAAGCTTCTTTCCAGTTTTGAACGGAAGATATTTCCTTTTTCACCGTAGCCCTCTATGGGCTTCCAAATATCCCTTTGCCAATTCCACAAGAACAGCCTTAGCAAAAGGCTTCCTGAAGGGAAAGATGTAACTCTGTGAGATGAATTAACAGAACACAAAGCAGTTTCTCAGAAAGCGTCTTTCCAGTTTTGAACGGAAGATATTTCCGTTTTCACCATAGCCCTCTATGGGCTTCCAAATATCCCGTTGCCAATTCCACAAGAACAGCCTTAGCGAAAGGCTTCTTGAAGGGAAAGATGTAACTCTGTGAGATGAAATAACAGAACACAGAGCCGTTTCTCAGAAAGCTTCTTTCCAGTTTTGAACGGAAGATATTTCCTTTTTCACCATGGCCCTCTATGGGCTTCCAAATATCCCTTTGCCAAATTCCCAAGAACAGCCTTAGCGAAAGGCTTCTTGAAGGGAAAGATGTAACTCTGTGAGATGAATTAACAGAACACAGAGCAGTTTCTCAGAAAGCTTCTTTCCAATTTTGAACGGAAGATATTTCCTTTTTCACCATAGCCCTCTATGGGCTTCAAAATATCCCTTTGCCAATTCCACAAGAACAGCCTTAGCGAAAGGCTTCTTGAAGGGAAAGATGTAACTCTGTGAGATGAATTAACAGAACACAGAGCAGATTCTCCGAAAGCTTGTTTCCAATTTTGAACGGAAGATATTTCCTTTTTCACCATAGCCCTCTATGGGCTTCCAAATATCCCTTTGCCAATTACACAAGAACAGCCCTAGCGAATGGCTTCTTGAAGGGAAAGATGTAACTCTGTGAGATGAATTAACAGAACACAGAGCAGTTTCTCAGAAAGCTTCTTTCCAATTTTGAACGGAAGATATTTCCTTTTTCACCATAGCCCTCTATGGGCTTCAAAATATCCCTTTGCCAATTCCACAAGAACAGCCTTAGCGAAAGGCTTCTTGAAGGGAAAGATGTAACTCTGTGAGATGAAATAACAGAACACAGAGCAGTTTCTCAGAAAGCTTCTTTCCAGTTTTGAACGGAAGATATTTCCTTTTTCACCATAGCCCTCTATGGGCCTCCAAATATCCCTTTGCCAATTCCACAAGAACAGCCTTAGCGAAAGGCTTCTTGAAGGGAAAGATGTAACTCTGTGAGATGAAATAACAGAACAAAGAGCAGTTTCTCCGAAAGCTTCTTTCCAGTTTTGAACGGAAGATATTTCCTTTTTCACCATTGCCCTCTACGGGCTTCCAAATATCCCTTTGAAAATTCCCCAAGAACAGCCTTAGCGAAAGGCTTCTTGAAGGGAAAGATGTAACTCTGTGAGATGAATTAACAGAGCACACAGCCGTTCTTCAGAAAGCTTCTTTCCAGTTTTGAACGGAAGATATTTCCTTTTTCACCATAGCCCTCTATGGGCTTCCAAATATCCCTTTGCCAATTCCACAAGAACAGCCTTAGCGAAAGGCTTCTTGAAGGGAAAGATGTAACTCTGTGAGATGAATTACCAGAACACAGAGCAGATTCTCCGAAAGCTTGTTTCCAATTTTGAACAGAAGATATTTCCTTTTTCACCATAGCCCTCTATGGGCTTCCAAATATCCCTTTGCCAATTCCACAAGAACAGCCTTAGCGAAAGGCTTCTTGAAGGGAAAGATGTAACTCTGTGAGATGAATTAACAGAACACAGAGCAGTTTCTCAGAAAGCTTCTTTCCAGTTTTGAACGGAAGATATTTCCTTTTTCACCATAGCCCTCTAAGGGCTTCCAAATATCCCTTTGCCAATTCCACAAGAACAGCCTTAGCGAAAGGCTTCTTGAAGGGAAAGATGTAATTCTGTGAGATGAATTAACAGAACACAGAGCAGTTTCTCAGAAAGCTTCTTTCCAGTTTTGAACGGAAGATATTTCCTTTTTCACCATAGCCCTCTATGGGGTTCCAAATATCCCTTTGCCAATTCCACAGGAAGGGCCTTAGCAAAAGGCTTCTTGAAGGGAAAGATGTAACTCTGTGAGATGAATTAACAGAACACAGAGCAGTTTCTCAGAAAGCTTCTTTCCAGTTTTCAACGGAAGATATTTCCTTTTCCACAATAGCCCTCTTTGGGCTTCCAAATATCACTTTGCCAATTACACAAGAACAGCCTTAGAGAAAGGCTTCTTGAAGGGAAAGATGTATCTCTGTGAGATGAATTAACAGAACACAGAGCAGTTTCTCCGAAAGCTTCTTTCCAGTTTTGAACGGAAGATATTTCCTTTTTCACCATTGCCCTCTACGGGCTTCCAAATATCCCTTTGAAAATTCCCCAAGAACAGCCTTAGCGAAAGGCTTCGTGAAGGGAAAGATGTAACTCTGTGAGATGAATTAACAGAACAGAGAGCAGATTCTCAGAAAGGTTCTTTCCAGTTTTGAACGGAAGATATTTCCTTTTTCACCATAGCCCTCTAAGGGCTTCCAAATATCCCTTTGCCAATTCCACAAGAACAGCCTTAGCGGAAGGCTTCGTGAAGGGAAAGATGTAACCCTGTGAGATGAATTAACAGAACAGAGAGCAGATTCTCAGAAAGCTTCTTTCCAGTTTTGAACGGAAGATATTTCCTTTTTCACCGTAGCCCTCTATGGGCTTCCAAATATCCCTTTGCCAATTCCGCAAGAACAGCCTTAGCAAAAGGCTTCCTGAAGGGAAAGATGTAACTCTGTGAGATGAATTAACAGAACACAAAGCAGTTTCTCAGAAAGCGCCTTTCCAGTTTTGAACGGAAGATATTTCCGTTTTCACCATAGCCCTCTATGGGCTTCCAAATATCCCGTTGCCAATTCCACAAGAACAGCCTTAGCGAAAGGCTTCTTGAAGGGAAAGATGTAACTCTGTGAGATGAAATAACAGAACACAGAGCAGTTTCTCAGAGAGCTTCTTTACGGTTTTGAACGGAAGATATTTCCTTTTTCACCATAGCCCTCTATGGACTTCCAAATATCCCTTTGCCAATTCCACAAGAACAGCCTTATCGAAAGGCTTCTTGTAGGGAAAGATGTAACTGTGTGAGATGAATTAACAGAACACAGAGCCGTTCTTCAGAAAGCTTCTTTCCAGTTTTGAACGGAAGATATTTCCTTTTTCACGATATCCCTCTATGGGCTTCAAAATATCCCTTTGCCAATTCCACAAGAACAGCCCTAGCGAAAGGCTTCTTGAAGGGAAAGATGTAACTCTCTGAGATGAATTAACAGAACACAGAGCAGATTCTCCGGAAGCTTGTTTCCAATTTTGAACGGAAGATATTTCCTTTTTCACCATAGCCCTCTATGGGCTTCCAAATATCCCTTTGCCAATTCCACAAGAACAGCCTTAGCGAAAGGCTTCTTGAAGGGAAAGATGTAACTCTGTGAGATGAATTAACAGAACACAGAGCAGTTTCTCAGAAATCTTCTTTCCAGGTTTGAACGGAAGATATTTCCTTTTTCACCATAGCCCTCTATGGGGTTCCAAATATCCCTTTGCCAATTCCACAAGAACAGCCTTAGCGAAAGGCTTCTTGAAGGGAAAGATGTAACTCTGTGAGATGAATTAACAGAACACAGACCAGATTCTCCGAAAGCTGGTTTCCAATTTTGAACGGAAGATATTTCCTTTTTCTCCATAGCCCTCTTTGGGCTTCCAAATATCCCTTTGCCAATTCCACAAGAACAGCCTTAGCGAAAGGCTTCTTGAAGGGAAAGATGTAACTCTGTGAGATGAATTAACAAAAAACAGAGCAGTTTCTCAGAAATCTTCTTTCCAGGTTTGAACGGGAGATATTTCCTTTTTCACCATAGCCCTCTATGGGCTTCCAAATATCCCTTTGCCAATTCCATAAGAACAGCCTTAGCGAAAGGCTTCTTGAAGGGAAAGATGTAACTCTGTGAGATGAAATAACAGAACACAGAGCAGTTTCTCAGAAAGCTTGTTTCCAGTTTTGAACGGAAGATATTTAATTTTTCACCATAGCCCTCTATGGGCTTGCAAATATCCCTTTGCCAATTCCACAAGAACAGCCTTAGCGAAAGGCTTCGTGAAGGGAAAGATGTAACTCTGTGAGATGAATTAACAGAACAGACAGCAGATTCTCAGAAAGGTTCTTTCCAGTTTGGAACGGAAGATATTTCGTTTTTCAACATAGCCCTCTACGGGCTTCCAAATATCCCTTTGCCAATTCCACAAGAACAGCCTTAGCGAAAGGATTCGTGAAGGGAAAGATGTAACTCTGTGAGATGAATTAACAGAACACAGAGCAGTTTCTCAGAAAGCTTCTTTCCAGTTTTGAACGGAAGATATTTCCTTTTTCACCATAGCCCTCTATGGGCTTCCAAATACCCCTTTGCCAATTCCACAAGAACAGCCTTATCGAAAGGCTTCTTGAAGGGAAAGATGTAACTCTGTGAGATGAAATAACAGAACACAGAGCAGTTTCTCAGAATGATTCTTTGCAGGTTTGAACGGAAGATATTTCCTTTTTCACCATAGCCCTCTATGGGCTTCCAAATATCCCTTTGCCAATTCCCCAAGAACAGCCTTAACGAGAGCCTTCTTGAAGGGAAAGATGTAACTCTGTGAGATGAATTAACAGAACACAGAGCCGTTCTTCAGAAAGGTTCTTTCCAGTTTGGAACGGAAGATATTTCGTTTTTCACCATAGCCCTCAATGGGCTTCCAAATATCCCTTTGCCAATTCCACAAGAACAGCCTTAGCGAAAGGCTTCTTGAAGGGAAAGATGTAACTCTGTGAGATGAATTAACAGAACACAGAGCCGTTCTTCAGAAAGGTTCTTTCCAGTATTGAATGGAAGATATTTAATTTTTCACCATAGCCCTCTATGGGCTTCCAAATATCGCTTTGCCAATTCCACAAGAACAGCCTTAGCGAAAGGCTTCTTGAAGGGAAAGATGTAACTCTGTTAGATGAATTAACAGAACACAGAGCAGATTCTCCGAAAGCTTGTTTCCAATTTTGAACGGAATTTATTTCCTTTTTCACCATGGCCCTCTATGGGCTTCCAAATATCCCTTTGCCAATTCCACAGGAAGGGCCTTAGCGTAAGGCTTCTTGAAGGGAAAGATGTAACTCTGTGAGATGAATTAAGAGAACACAGAGCAGTTTCTCAGAAAGCTTCCTTCCAGTTCTCAACGGAAGATATTTCCTTTTCCTCATTAGCCTTCTTTGGGCTTCCAAATATCACTTTGCCAATCACACAAGAACAGCCTTCGCGAAAGGCTTCTTGAAGGGAAAGATGTAACTCTGTGAGATGAATTAACAGAACACAGAGCAGTTTCTCAGGAAGCTTCTTTCTAGTTTTGAACGGAAGATATTTAATTTTTCACCATAGCCCTCTATGGGCTTGCAAATATCCCTTTGCCAATTCCACAAGAACAGCCTTAGCGAAAGAATTCGTGAAGGCAAAGATGTAACACTGTGAGATGAATTAACAGAACAGACAGCAGATTCTCAGAAAGGTTCTTTCCAGTTTAGAACGGAAGATATTTCGTTTTTCACCATAGCCCTCTACGGGCTTCCAAATATCCCTTTGCCAATTCCACAAGAACAGCCTTAGCGAAAGGCTTCGTGAAGGGAAAGATGTAACTCTGTGAGATGAATTAACAGAACACAGAGCAGTTTCTCAGAAAGCTTCTCTCCAGTTTTGAACGGAAGATATTTCCTTTTTCACCGTAGCCCTCTATGGGGTTCCAAATATCCCTTTGCCAATTCCACAAGAACAGCCTTAGCGAAAGGCTTCTTGAAGGGATAGATGTAACTCTCTGAGATGAATTAACAGAACACAGAGCAGATTCTACGAAAGCTTGTTTCCAATTTTGAACAGAAGATATTTCCTTTTTTCACCATGGCCCTCTATGGGCTTCCAAATATCCCTTTGCCAATTCCACAAGAACAGCCTTAGCGAAAGGCTTCTTGAAGGGAAAGATGTAACTCTGTGAGATGAATTAACAGAACACAGACCCGTTCTTCAGAAAACTTCTTTCCAGTTTTGAACGGAAGATATTTCCTTTTTCACCATAGCCCTCTATGGGCTTCCAAATATCCCTTTGCCAATTCCCCAAGAACAGCCTTAGCGAAAGGCTTCTTGAAGGGAAAGATGTAACTCTGTGAGATGAATTTACAGAACACAGAGCAGATTCTCCAAAAGCTTGTTTCCAATTTTGAACGGAAGATATTTCCTTTTTCACCATAGCCCTCTATGGGCTTCCAAATATCCCTTTGCAATTCCACAAGAACAGTCTTAGCGAAAGGCTTCTTGAAGGGAAAGATGTAACTCTTTGGGATGAATTAACAGAACACAGAGCAGTTTCTCAGAAATCTTCTTTCCAGTTTTAAACGGAAGATATTTCCTTTTTCACCATAGCCCTCTATGGGCTTCCAAATATCCCTTTGCCAATTCCACAAGAACAGCCTTAGCGAAAGGCTTCTTGAAGGGAAAGATGTAACTCTCTGAGATGAATTAACAGAACACAGAGCAGATTCTCAGAAAGCTTCTTTCCAGTTTTGAACGGAAGATATTTCCTTTTTCACCATAGCCCTCTATGGGCTTCCAAATATCCCTTTGCCAATTCCACAAGAACAGCCTTAGCGAAAGCCTTCTTGAAGGGAAAGATGTAACTCTGTGAGATGAATTAACAGAACACAGAGCAGTTTCTCAGAAATCTTCTTTCCAGTTTTGATCGGAAGATATTTGCTTTTTCACCATACCCTCTATGGGCTTCCAAATATCCCTTTGCCAATTCCATAAGAACAGCCTTAGCGAAAGGCTTCTTGAAGGAAAAGATGTAACTCTGTGAGATGAAATAACAGAACACAGAGCAGTTTCTCAGAAATCTTCTTTCCAGGTTTGAACGGAAGATATTTCCTTTTTCACCATAGCCCTCTATGGGGTTCCAAATATCCCTTTGCCAATTCCACAAGAACAGCCTTATCGAAAGGCTTCTTGAAGGGAAAGATGTAACTCTCTGAGATGAATTAACAGAACACAGAGCAGATTCGCAGAAAGCTTCTTTCCAGTTTTGAACGGAAGATATTTTCTTTTTCAACATAGCCCTCTATGGGCTTCCAAATATCCCTTTGCCAATTCTACAAGAACAGCCTTAGCGAAAGGCTTCTTTTAGGGAAAGATGTAACTCTGTGAGATGAATTAACAGAACACAGAGCAGTTTCTCAGAAAGCTTCTTTCCAGTTTTGAACGGGAGATATTTCCTTTTTCACCATAGCCCTCTATGGGCTTCCAAATATCCCTTTGCCAATTCCATAAGAACAGCCTTAGCGAAAGGCTTCTTGAAGGGAAAGATGTAACTCTGTGAGATGAAATAACAGAACACAGAGCAGTTTCTCAGAAAGCTTGTTTCCAATTTTGAACGGAAGATATTTCCTTTTTCACCATAGCCCTCTATGGGCTTCCAAATATCCCTTTGCCAATTCCACAAGAACAGCCTTAGCGAAAGGCTTCTTGAAGGGAAAGATGTAACTCTGTGAGATGAAATAACAGAACACAGAGCAGTTTCTCAGAAAGCTTGTTTCCAGTTTTGAACGGAAGATATTTAATTTTTCACCATAGCCCTCTATGGGCTTGCAAATATCCCTTTGCCAATTCCACAAGAACAGCCTTAGCGAAAGGCTTCGTGAAGGGAAAGATGTAACTCTGTGAGATGAATTAACAGAACACAGAGCAGATTCTCAGAAAGCTTCTTTCCAGTTTTGAACGGAAGATATTTCCTTTTTCACCGTAGCCCTCTATGGGCTTCCAAATATCCCTTTGCCAATTCCACAAGAACAGCCTTAGCGAAAGGCTTCCTGAAGGGAAAGATGTAACTCTGTGAGATGAATTAACAGAACACAAAGCAGTTTCTCAGAAAGCATCTTTCCAGTTTTGAACGTAAGATATTTCCGTTTTCACCATAGCCCTCTATGGGCTTCCAAATATCCCTTTGCCAATTCCACAAGAACAGCCTTAGCGAAAGGCTTCTTGAAGGGAAAGAGGTAACTCTGTGAGATGAATTAACAGAACACAGAGCAGATTCTCCGAAAGCTTTTTTCCAATTTTGAACGGAAGATATTTCCTTTTTCACCATAGCCCTCTATGGGCTTCCAAATATCCCTTTGCCAATTCCACAAGAACAGCCCTAGCGAAAGGCTTCTTGAAGGGAAAGATGTAACTCTGTGAGATGAATTAACAGAACACAGAGCAGTTTCTCAGAAATCTTCTTTCCATTTTTGAACGGAAGTTATTTCCTTTTTCACCATAGCCCTCTATTGGGTTCCAAATATCCCTTTGCCAATTCCACTAGAACAGCCTTAGCGAAAGGCTTCTTGAAGGGAAAGATGTAACTCTCTGAGATGAATTAACAGAACACAGAGCAGATTCTCAGAAAGCTTCTTTCCAGTTTTGAACGGAAGATATTTCCTTTTTCACCATAGCCCTCTATGGGCTTCCAAATATCCCTTTGCGAATTCCACAAGAACAGCCTTAGCGAAAGGCTTCTTGAAGGGAAAGATGTAACTCTGTGAGATGAATTAACAGAACACAGAGCAGTTTCTCAGAAAGCTTCTTTCCAGTTTTGAACGGAAGATATTTCCTTTTTCATCATAGCCCTCTATGGGCTTCAAAATATCCCTTTGCCAATTCCACAAGAACAGCCTTAGCGAAAGGCTTCTTGAAGGGAAAGATGTAACTCTGTGAGATGAAATAACAGAACACAGAGCAGTTTCTCAGAGAGCATCTTTACGGTTTTGAACGGAAGATATTTCCTTTTTCACCATAGCCCTCTATGGGCTTCCAAATATCCCTTTGCCAATTCCACAAGAACAGCCTTATCGAAAGGCTTCTTGAAGGGAAAGATGTAACTGTGTGAGATGAATTAACAGAACACAGAGCCGTTCTTCAGAAAGCTTCTTTCCAGTTTTGAACGGAAGATATTTCCTTTTTCACGATATCCCTCTATGGGCTTCAAAATATCCCTTTGTCAATTCCACAAGAACAGCCTTAGCGAAAGGCTTCTTGAAGGGAAAGATGTAACTCTCTGAGATGAATTAACAGAACACAGAGCAGATTCGCAGAAAGCTTCTTTCCAGTTTTGAACGGAAGATATTTTCTTTTTCACCATAGCCCTCTATGGGCTTCCAAATATCCCTTTGCCAATTCTACAAGAACAGCCTTAGCGAAAGGCTTCTTTTAGGGAAAGATGTAACTCTGTGAGATGAATTAACAGAACACAGAGCAGTTTCTCAGAAAGCTTCTTTCCAGTTTTGAACGGGAGATATTTCCTTTTTCACCATAGCCCTCTATGGGCTTCCAAATATCCCTTTGCCATTTCCATAAGAACAGCCTTAGCGAAAGGCTTCTTGAAGGGAAAGATGTAACTCTGTGAGATGAAATAACAGAACACAGAGCAGTTTCTCAGAAAGCTTCTTTCCAGTTTTGAACGGAAGATATTTCCTTTTTCACCATAGCCCTCTATGGGCTTCCAAATATCCCTTTGCCAATTCCACAGGAAGGGCCTTAGCGAAAGGCTTCTTGAAGGGAAAGATGTAACTCTGTGAGATGAATTAAGAGAACACAGAGCAGTTTCTCAGAAAGCTTCCTTCCAGTTCTCAACGGAAGATATTTCCTTTTCCTCAATAGCCCTCTTTGGGCTTCCAAATATCACTTTGCCAATTACACAAGAACAGCCTTCGCGAAAGGCTTCTTGAAGGGGAAGATGAATCTCTGTGAGATGAATTAACAGAACACAGAGCAGTTTCTCAGAAAGCTTCTTTCCAGTTTTGAACGGAAGGTATTTAATTTTTCACCATAGCCCTCTAAGGGTTGCAAAAAACCCTTTGCCAATTCCACAAGAACAGCCTTAGCGAAAGGCTTCGTGAAGGGAAAGATGTAACTCTGTGAGATGAATTAACAGAACACAGAGCAGATTCTCCAAAAGCTTGTTTCCAATTTTGAACGGAAGATATTTCCTTTTTCACCATAGCCGTCTATGGGCTTCCAAATATCCCTTTGCAATTCCACAAGTACAGTCTTAGCGAAAGGCTTCTTGAAGGGAAAGATGTAACTCTGTGAGATGAATTAACAGAACACAGAGCAGTTTCTCAGAAATCTTCTTTCCAGTTTTGAACTGAAGATATTTCCTTTTTCACCATAGCCCTCTATGGGCTTCAAAATATCCCTTTGCCAATTCCACAAGAACAGCCTTAGCGAAAGGCTTCTTGAAGGGAAAGATGTAACTCTCTGAGATGAATTAACAGAACACAGAGCAGATTCTCAGAAAGGTTCTTTCCAGTTTTGAACGGAAGATATTTCCTTTTTCACCATAGCCCTCTATGGGCTTCCAAATATCCCTTTTCCAATTCCACAAGAACAGCCTTAGCGAAAGCCTTCTTGAAGGGAAAGATGTAACTCTGTGAGATGAATTAACAGAACACACAGCAGTTTCTCAGAAATCTTCTTTCCAGTTTTGAACGGAAGATATTTGCTTTTTCACCATACCCTCTATGGGCTTCCAAATATCACTTTGCCAATTCCATAAGAACAGCCTTAGCGAAAGGCTTCTTGAAGGGAAAGATGTAACTCTGTGAGATGAAATAACAGAACACAGGGCAGTTTCTCAGAAAGCTTCTTTCCAGTTTTGAACGGAAGATATTTCCTTTTTCAGCATAGCCCTCTATGGGCTTCCAAATATCCCTTTGCCAATTCCACAAGAACAGCCTTAGCGAAAGGCTTCTTATAAGGAAAGATGTAACTCTGTGAGATGAATTAACAGAACACAGAGCAGATTCTCAGAAAGCTTCTTTCCAGTTTTCAACGGAAGATATTTCCTTTTTCACCATAGCCCTCTATGGGCTTCCAAATATCCCTTTGCCAATTCCACAGGAAGGGCCTTAGCAAAAGGCTTCTTGAAGGGAAAGATGTAACTCTGTGAGATGAATTAACAGAACACAGAGCAGTTTCTCAGAAAGCTTCTTTCCAGTTTTCAACGGAAGATATTTCCTTTTCCACAATAGCCCTCTTTGGGCTTCCAAATATCACTTTGCCAATTACACAAGAACAGCCTTAGAGAAAGGCTTCTTGAAGGGAAAGATGTAACTGTGTGAGATGAATTAACAGAACACAGAGCCGTTCTTCAGAAAGCTTCTTTCCAGTTTTGAACGGAAGATATTTCCTTTTTCACGATAGCCCTCTAAGGGCTTCAAAATATCCCTTTGCCAATTCCACAAGAACAGCCTTAGCGAAAGGCTTCTTGAAGGGAAAGATGTAACTCTCTGAGATGAATTAACAGAACACAGAGCAGATTCTCCGGAAGCTTGTTTCCAATTTTGAACGGAAGATATTTCCTTTTTCACCATAGCCCTCTATGGGCTTCCAAATATCCTTTTGCCAATTCCAAAAGAACAGCCTTAGCAGAAGGCTTCTTGAAGGGAAAGATGTAACTCTGTGAGATGAATTAACAGAACACAGAGCAGTTTCTCAGAAATCTTCTTTCCAGTTTTGTACGGAAGATATTTCCTTTTTCACCATAGCCCTCCATGGGCTTCCAAATATCCCTTTGCCAATTCCACAAGAACAGCCTTAGCGAAAGGCTTCTTATAAGGAAAGATGTAACTCTGTGAGATGAATTAACAGAACACAGAGCAGATTCTCAGAAAGCTTCTTTCCAGTTTTGAACGGAAGATATTTCCTTTTTCACCATAGCCCTCTATGGGCTTCCAAATATCCCTTTGCCAATTCCACAGGAAGGGCCTTAGCGAAAGGCTTCTTGAAGGGAAAGATGTAACTCTGTGAGATGAATTAAGAGAACACAGAGCAGTTTCTCAGAAAGCTTCCTTCCAGTTCTCAACGGAAGATATTTCCTTTTCCTCAATAAGCCTCTTTGGGCTTCCAAATATCACTTTGCCAATTCCACAAGAACAGCCTTCGCGAAAGGCTTCTTGAAGGGAAAGATGTATCTCTGTGAGATGAATTAACAGAACACAGAGCAGTTTCTCAGAAAGCTTCTTTCCAGTTTTGAACGGAAGATAATTAATTTTTCACCATAGCCCTCTATGGGCTTGCAAATATCACTTTGCGAATTCCACAAGAACAGCCTTAGCGAAAGGCTTCGTGAAGGGAAAGATGTAACTCTTTGAGATGAATTAACAGAACAGACAGCAGATTCTCAGAAAGGTTCTTTCCAGTTTGGAACGGAAGATATTTCCTTTTTCACCATAGACCTCTACGGGCTTCCAAATATCCCTTTGCCAATTCCACAAGAACAGCCTTAGCGAAAGGCTTCGTGAAGCGAAAGATGTAACTCTGTGAGATGAATTAACGGAACACAGAGCAGTTTCTCAGAAAGCTTCTCTCCAGATCTGAACGGAAGATATTTCCTTTTTCACCGTAGCCCTCTATGGGGTTCCAAATATCCCTTTGCCAATTCCACAAGAACAGCCTTAGCGAAAGGCTTCTTGAAGGGAAGGATGTAACTCTCTGAGATGAATAAACAGAACACAGAGCAGATTCTCAGAAAGCTTTTTCCAGTTTTGAACGGAAGATATTCCCTTTTTCACCATAGCCCTCTGTGGGCTTCCAAATATCCCTTTGCCAATTCCAAAAGGACAGCCTTAGCGAAAGGCTTCTTGAAGGGAAAGATGTAACTCTGTGAGATGAATTAACAGAACACAGAGCAGTTTCTCAGAAAGCTTCTTTCCAGTTTTGAACGGAAGATATTTCCTTTTCCACAATAGCCCTCTATGGGCGTCCAAATATCCCTTTGCCAATTCCCCAAGAACAGCCTTAGCGAGAGCCTTCTTGAAGGGAAAGATGTAACTCTGTGAGATGAATTAACAGAACACAGAGCCGTTCTTCAGAAAGGTTCTTTCCAGTATTGAATGGAAGATATTTCCTTTTTCACCATAGCCCTCTATGGGCTTCCAAATATCGCTTTGCCAATTCCACAAGAACAGCCTTAGCGAAAGGCTTCTTGAAGGGAAAGATGTAACTCTGTGAGATGAATTAACAGAACACAGAGCAGATTCTCAGAAAGCTTCTTTCCAGTTTTGAACGGAAGATATTTCCTTTTTCACCATAGCCCTCTATGGGCTTCCAAATATCCCTTTGCCAATTCCACAAGAACAGCCTTAGCGAAAGGCTTCTTATAAGGAAAGATGTAAATCTGTGAGATGAATTAACAGAACACAGAGCAGATTCTCAGAAAGCTTCTTTCCAGTTTTGAACGGAAGATATTTCCTTTTTCACCATAGCCCTCTATGGGATTCCAAATATCCCTTTGCCAATTCCACAGGAAGGGCCTTAGCAAAAGGCTTCTTGAAGGGAAAGATGTAACTCTGTGAGATGAATTAACAGAACACAGAGCAGTTTCTCAGAAAGCTTCTTTCCAGTTTTCAACGGAAGATATTTCCTTTTCCACAATAGCCCTCTTTGGGCTTCCAAATATCACTTTGCCAATTACTCAAGAACAGCCTTAGAGAAAGGCTTCTTGAAGGGAAAGATGTATCTCTGTGAGATGAATTAACAGAACACAGAGCAGTTTCTCAGAAAGTTTCTTTCCAGTTTTGAACGGAAGATATTTCCTTTTTCACCATAGCCCTCTATGGGCTTCCAAATATCCCTTTGCCAATTCCACAAGAACAGCCTTAGCGAAAGGCTTCGTGAAGGGAAAGATGTAACTCTGTGAGATGAATTAACAGAACAGAGAGCAGATTCTCAGAAAGGTTCTTTCCAGTTTTGAACGGAAGATATTTCCTTTTTCACCATAGCCCTCTAAGGGCTTCCAAATATCCCTTTGCCAATTCCACAAGAACAGCCTTATCGGAAGGCTTCGTGAAGGGAAAGATGTAACCCTGTGAGATGAATTAACAGAACAGAGAGCAGATTCTCAGAAAGCTTCTTTCCAGTTTTGAACGGAAGATATTTCCTTTTTCACCGTAGCCCTCTATGGGCTTCCAAATATCCCTTTGCCAATTCCACAAGAACTGCCTTAGCGAAAGGCTTCCTGAAGGGAAAGATGTAACTATGTGAGATGAATTAACAGAACACAAAGCAGTTTCTCAGAAAGCATCTTTCCAGTTTTGAACGGAAGATATTTCCGTTTTCACCATAGCCCTCTATGGGCTTCCAAATATCGCGTTGCCAATTCCACAAGAACAGCCTTAGCGAAAGGCTTCTTGAAGGGAAAGATGTAACTCTGTGAGATGAATTAACAGAACACAGAGCCGTTCATCAGAAAGCTTCTTTCCAGTTTTGAACGGAAGATATTTCCTTTTTCACCATAGCCCTCTAAGGGCTTCCAAATATCCCTTTGCCAATTCCACAAGAACAGCCTTAGCGAAAGGCTTCTTGAAGGGAAAGATGTAACTCTGTGGGATGAATTAACAGAACACAGAGCAGATTCTCCGAAAGCTTGTTTCCAATTTTGAACGGAAGATATTTCCTTTTTCAACATAGCCCTCTATGGGCTTCCACATATCCCTTTGCCAATTCCACAAGAACAGCCCTAGCCAAAGGCTTATTGAAGGGAAAGATGTAACTGTGTGAGATGAATTACCAGAACACAGAGCAGTTTCTCAGAAATCTTCTTTCCATTTTTGAACGGAAGATATTTCCTATTTCACTATAGCCCTCTATGGGGTTCCAAATATCCCTTTGCCAATTCCACTAGAACAGCCTTAGCGAAAGGCTTCTTGAAGGGAATATGTAACTCTCTGAGATGAATTAACAGAACACAGAGCAGATTCTCAGAAAGCTTCTTTCCAGTTTTGAACGGAAGATATTTCCTTTTTCACCATAGCCCTCTTTGGGCTTCCAAATATCCCTTTGCCAATTCCACAAGAACAGCCTTAGCGAAAGGCTTCTTGAAGGGAAAGATGTAACTCTGTGAGATGAATTAACAGAACACAGAGCAGTTTCTCAGAAAGCTTCTTTTCAGTTTTGAACGGAAGATATTTCCTTTTTCACCATAGCCCTCTATGGGCTTCAAAATATCCCTTTGCCAATTCCACAAGAACAGCCTTAGCGAAAGGCTTCTTGAAGGGAAAGATGTAACTCTGTGAGATGAATTAACAGAACACAGAGCAGATTCTCCGAAAGCTTGTTTCCAATTTTGAACGGAAGATATTTCCTTTTTCACCATAGCCCACTATGGGCTTCCAAATATCCCTTTGCCAATTCCACAAGAACAGCCCTAGCGAAAGGCTTCTTGAAGGGAAAGATGTAACACTGTGAGATGAATTAACAGAACACAGAGCAGTTTCTCAGAAATCTTCTTTCCATTTTTGAACGGAAGTTATTTCCTTTTTCACAATAGCCCTCTAAGGGGTTCCAAATATCCCTTTGACAATTCCACTAGAACAGCCTTAGCGAAAGGCTTCTTGAAGGGAAAGATGTAACTCTCTGAGATGAATTAACAGAACACAGAGCAGATTCTCAGAAAGCTTCTTTCCAGTTTTGAACGGAAGATATTTCCTTTTTCACCATAGCCCTCTATGGGCTTCCAAATATCCCTTTGCCAATTCCACAAGAACAGCCTTAGCGAAAGGCTTCTTGAAGGGAAAGATGTAACTCTGTGAGATGAAATAACAGAACACAGAGCAGTTTCTCAGAGAGCTTCTTTACGGTTTTGAACGGAAGGTATTTCCTTTTTCACCATAGCCCTCTATGGGCTTCCAAATATCCCTTTGCCAATTCCACAAGAACAGCCTTATCGAAAGGCTTCTTGAAGGGAAAGGTGTAACTGTGTGAGATGAATTAACAGAACACAGAGCCGTTCTTCAGAAAGCTTCTTTCCAGTTTTGAACGGAAGATATTTCCTTTTTCACGATAGCCCTCTATGGGCTTCAAAATATCCCTTTGCCAATTCCACAAGAACAGCCTTAGCGAAAGGCTTCTTGAAGGGAAAGATGTAATTCTCTGAGATGAATTAAAAGAACACAGAGCAGATTCTCCGGAAGCTTGTTTCCAATTTTGAACGGAAGATATTTCCTTTTTCACCATAGCCCTCTATGGGCTTCCAAATATCACTTTGCCAATTCCACAAGAACAGCCTTAGCGAAAGGCTTCTTGAAGGGAAAGATGTAACTCTGTGAGATGAATTAACAGAACACAGAGCAGTTTCTCAGAAAGCTTCTTTCCTGTTTTGAAAGGAAGATATTTAATTTTTCACCATAGCCCTCTATGGGCTTGCAAATATCCCTTTGCCAATTCCACAAGAACAGCCTTAGCGAAAGGCTTCGTGAAGGGAAAGATGTAACTCTGTGAGATGAATTAACAGAACAGACAGCAGATTCTCAGAAAGGTTCTTTCCAGTTTGGAACGGAAGATATTTCCTTTTTCACCATAGCCCTCTACGGGCTTCCAAATATCCCTTTGCCAATTCCACAAGAACAGCCTTAGCGAAAGGCTTCGTGAAGGGAAAGATGTATCTCTGTGAGATGAATTAACAGAACACAGGGCAGATTCTCAGAAAGCTTCTTTCCAGTTTTGAACGGAAGATATTTCCTTTTTCACCATAGCCCTCTATGGGCTTCCAAATATGCCTTTGCCAATTTCGCAAGAACAGCCTTAGCGAAACGCTTCTTCAAGGGAAAGATGTAACTCTGTGAGATGAATTAACAGAACACAGATCAGATTCTCAGAAAGCTTCTTTCCAGTTTTGAACGGAAGATATTTCCTTTTTCACCATAGCCCTCTATGGGCTTCGAAATATCCTTTTGCAATTCCACAAGAACAGTCTTAGGGAAAGTCTTCTTGAAGGGAAAGATGAAACTGTGTGAGATGAATTAACAGAACACAGAGCAGTTTCTCAGAAATCTTCTTTCCAGTTTTGAACGGAAGATATTTCCTTTTTCACCATAGACCTCTACGGGGTTCCAAATATCCCTTTGCCAATTCCACAAGAACAGCCTTAGCGAAAGGCTTCTTGAAGGGAAAGATGTAACTCTCTGAGATGAATTAACAGAACACAGAGCAGATTCTCAGAAAGCTTCTTTCCAGTTTTGAACGGAAGATATTTCCTTTTTCACCATTGCCCTCTATGGGCTTCCAAATATCCCTTTGCCAATTCCACAAGAACAGCCTTAGCGAAAGCCTTCTTGAAGGGAAAGATGTAACTCTGTGAGATGAATTCACAGAACACAGAGCAGTTTCTCAGAAATCTTCTTTCCAGTTTTGAACGGAAGATATTTCCTTTTTCACCATAGCCCTCTATGGGGTTCCAAATATCCCTTTGCCAATTCCACTAGAACAGCCTTAGCGAAAGGCTTCTTGAAGGGAAAGATGTAACTCTCTGAGATGAATTAACAGAACAAAGAGCAGATTCTCAGAAAGCCTCTTTCCAGTTTTGAACTGAAGATATTTCCTTTTTCACCATAGCCCTCTATGGGATTCCAAATATCCCTTTGCCAATTCCACAGGAAGGCCCTTAGCGAAAGGCTTCTTGAAGGGAAAGATGTAACTCTGTGAGATGAATTAAGAGAACACAGAGCAGTTTCTCAGAAAGCTTCCCTCCAGTTCTCAACGAAAGATATTTCCTTTTCCTCCATAGCCCTCTTTGGGCTTACAAATATCACTTTGCCAGTTACACAAGAACAGCCTTCGCGAAAGGCTCCTTGAAGGGAAAGATGTATCTCTGTGAGATGAATTAACAGAACACAGAGCAGTTTCTCAGAAAGCTTCTTTCCAGTTTTGAACGGAAGATATTTAATTTTTCACCATAGACCTCTATGGGCTTGCAAATATCCCTTTGCCAATTCCACAAGAACAGCCTTAGCGAAAGGCTTCTTGAAGCGAAAGATGTAACTCTGTGAGATGAATTAACAGAACAGACAGCAGATTCTCAGAAAGGTTCTTTCCAGTTTGGAACGGAAGATATTTCCTTTTTCACCATAGACGTCTACGGGCTTCCAAATATCCCTTTGCCAATTCCACAAGAACAGCCTTAGCGAAAGGCTTCGTGAAGGGAAAGATGTAACTCTGTGAGATGAATTAACAGAACACAGAGCAGCTTCTCAGAAAGCTTCTTTCCAGTTTTGAACGGAAGATATTTCCTTTTTCACCATAGCCCTCTATGGGCTTCCAAATATCCCTTTGCCAATTCCACAAGAACAGCCTTAGCGAAAGGCTTCTTGAAGGGAAAGATGTAACTCTGTGAGATGAATTAACAGAACACAGAGCCGTTCTTCAGAAAGCTTCTTTCCAGTTTTGAACGGAAGATATTTCCTTTTTCACCATAGCCATCTATGGGGTTCCAAATATCGCTTTGCCAATTCCACAAGAACAGCCTTAGCGAAAGGCTTCTTGAAGGGAAAGATGTAACTCTGTGAGATGAATTAACAGAACACAGAGCAGATTCTCAGAAAGCTTCTTTCCAGTTTTGAACGGAAGATATTTCCTTTTTCACCATAGCCCTCTATGGGCTTCCAAATATCCCTTTGGCAATTCCCCAAGAACAGCCTTAGCGAGAGGCTTCTTGAAGGGAAAGATGTAACTCTGTGAGATGAATTAACAGAACACAGAGCCGTTCTTCAGAAAGCTTCTTTCCAGTTTGGAACGGAAGATATTTCCTTTTTCACCATAGCCCTCTTTGGGCTTCCAAATATCCTTTTGCCAATTCCACAAGAACAGCCTTAGCGAAAGGCTTCTCGAAGGGAAAGATGTAACTCTGTGAGATGAATTAGCAGAACACAGAGCCGTTCTTCAGAAAGCTTCTTTCCAGTTTTGAACGGAAGATATTTCCTTTTTCACCATAGCCCTCTATGAGCTTCCAAATATCACTTTGCCAATTCCACAAGAACCGCCTTAGCGAAAGGCTTCTTGAAAGGAAAGATGTAACTCTGTGAGATGAATTAACAAAACACAGAGCAGATTCTCAGAAAGCTTCTTTCCAGTTTTGAACGGAAGATATTTCCTTTTTCACCATAGCCCTCTATGGGCTTCCAAATATCCCTTTGCCAATTCCACAGGAAGAGCCTTAACGAAAGGCTTTTTGAAGGGAAAGATGTAACTTTGTGAGATGAATTAAGGGAACACAGAGTAGTTTCTCAGAAAGCTTCTTTCCAGTTTTCAACGGAAGATACTTCCTTTTCCACAATAGCCCTCTTTGGGCTTCCAAATATCACTTTGCCAATTCCACAAGAACAGCCTTAGCGAAAGGCTTCTTGAAGGGAAAGATGTAACTCTGTGAGATGAATTAACAGAACACAGAGCAGTTTCTCAGAAAGCTTCTTTTCAATTTTGTACGGAAGATATTTCCTTTTTCTCCGTAGCCCTCTATGGGCTTCCAAATATCCGTTTGCCAATTCCACAAGAACAGCCTTAGCGAAAGGATTCGTGAACGGAAAGATGTAACTCTGTGAGATCAATTAACAGAACAGAGAGCAGATTCTCAGAAAGCTTCTTTCCACTTTTGAACAGAAGATACTTCCTTTTTCACCATAGCACTCTAAGGGCTTCCAAATATCCCTTTGCCAATTCCACAAGAATAGCCTTAGCGAAAGGCTTCTTGAAGGGAAAGATGTAACACTGTGAGATGAATTAACACAACACAGAGCAGATTCTCAGAAAGCTTCTTTCCAGTTTTGAACGGAAGATATTTCCTTTTTCACCATAGCCCTCTATGGGCTTCCAAATATCCCTTTGCCAATTCCACAAGAACAGCCTTAGCGAAAAGCTTCTTATAAGGAAAGATGTAACTCTGTGAGATGAATTAACAGAACACAGAGGAGATTCTCAGAAAGTTTCTTTCCAGTTTTGAACGGAAGATATTTCCTTTTTCACCATAGACCTCTATGGGCTTCCAAATATCCCTTTGCCAATTCCACAGGAAGGGCCTTAGCGAAAGGCTTCCTGAAAGGAAAGATGTAACTCTTTGAGATGAATTAACAGAACACAGAGAAGTTTCTCAGAAAGCTTCTTTCCAGTTTTCAACGGAAGATATTTACTTTTCCACAATAGCCCTCTTTGGGCTTCCAAATATCACTTTGCCAATTCCACAAGAACAGCTTTAGCGAAAGGCTTCTTGAAGGGAAAGATGTATCTCTGTGAGATGAATTAACCGAACACAGAGCAGTTTCTCAGAAAGCTTCTTTCCAGTTTTGAACGGAAGATATTTCCTTTTTCACCATAGACCTCTATGGGCTTCGAAATATCCGTTTGCCAATTCCACAAGAACAGCCTTAGCGAAAGGCTTCGTGTAAGGAAAGATGTAAATCTGTGAGATGAATTAACAGAACACAGAGCAGATTCTCAGAAAGCTTCTTTCCAGTTTTGAACGGAAGATATTTCCTTTTTCACTATAGCCTTCTATGGGCTTCCAAATATCCCTTTGCCAATTCCACAAGAACAGCCTTAGCGAAAGTCTTCTTAAAGAGAAAGATGTAACTCCGTGAGATGAATTAACGGAACACAGAGCAGTTTCTCAGAAAGCTTCTTTCCAGTTCTGAATGGAAGATATTTCCTTTTTCACCATAGCCCTCTATGGGCTTCCAAATATCCCTTTGCCAATTCCACAAGAACAGCCTTAGCGAAAGGATTCTTGAAGGGAAATATGTAACTCTGTGAGACGAATTAACAGAACACAGAGCAGATTCTCAGAAAGCTTCTTTCCAGTTTTGAACGGAAGATATTTCCTTTTCACCATTGCCCTCTATGGGCTTCCAAATATCCCTTTGCCAATTCCAAAAGAACAGCCTTAGCGAAAGGCTTCTTGAAGGGAAAGATGTAACTCTGTGAGATGAATTAACAGAACACAGAGCCGTTCTTCAGAAAGCTTCTTTCCAGTTTTGAACGGAAGATATTTCCTTTTTCACCGTAGCCCTCTTAGGGCTTCCAAATGTCCCTTTGCCGATTCCGCAAGAACAGCCTTAGCGAAAGGCTTCTTGAAGGGAAAGATGTAACTCTGTGAGATGAATTAACAAAACACAGAGCAGTTTCTCAGAAAGCTTCTTTCCAGTTTTGAACGGAAGATATTTCGTTTTTCACCATAGCCCTCTATGGGCTTCCAAATATCCCTTTTCCAATTCCGCAAGAACAGCCTTAGCGAAAGGCTGCTTGAAGGGAAAGATGTAACTCTGTGAGATGAATTAGCAGAACACTGAGCAGTTTCTCAGAAAGCTTCTTTCCAATTTTGAACGGAAGATATTTCCTTTTTCACCATAGCCCTCTATCGGCTTCCAAATGTCCCTTTGCCAATTCCACATGAACAGCCTTAGCGAAAGGCTTCTTGAAGGGAAAGATGTAACTCTGTGAGATGAATTAACAGAACACAGAGCAGTTTCTCAGAAAGCTTCTTTCCAGTTTTGAACGGAAGATATTTCCTTTTTCACTATAGCCCTCTATGGGCTTCCAAATATCCCTTAGCCAATTGCACAGGAACAGCCTTAGCGTAAGGCTTCTTGAAGGGAAAGATGTAACTCTGTGAGATGAATTAACAGAACACAGAGCAGTTTCTCAGAAAGCTTCTTTCCAGTTTTGAACGGAAGATATTTCCTTTTTCACTATAGCCCTCTATGGGCTTCCAAATATCCCTTAGCCAATTGCACAAGAACAGCCTTAGCGTAAGGCTTCTTGAAGGGAAAGATGTAACTCTGTGAGATGAATTAACAGAACACACAGCAGTTTCTCAGAAAGATTCTTTCCGGTTTTGAACGGAAGATATTTCCTTTTCACCTCTGCCCTCTATGGGCTTCCAAATATCCCTTTGCCAATTCCACAAGAAGAGCCTTAGCGAAAGGCTTCTTGAAGGTAAAGATGTAACGCTGTGAGATGAATTAACAGAACACAGAGCAGTTTCTCAGAAAGCTTCTTCCCAGTTTTGATAGGAAGATATTTCCTTTTTCACCATAGCCCTCTCGTGGGTTCCAAATATACCTTTGCCAATTCCACAAGAACAGCCATAGCGAAAGGCTTCTTGAAGGGAAAGATGTAACGCTGTGAGATGAATCAACGGAACACAGAGCAGCTCTTCAGAAAGCTTCTTTCCAGTTTTGAAGGGGAGATATTTCCTTTTTCACCATAGCCCTCTATGGGCTTCCAAATATCCCTTTGTCAATTCCACAAGAACAGCCTTAGCGAAAGGCTTCTTGAATTGAAAGATGTAACTCTGTGAGATTAATAAACAGAACACACGGCAGTTTCTCAGAAAGCTTCTTTCCAGTTTTGAACGGAAGATATTTCCTTTTTCATCATAGCCCTCTCTTGGGTTCCAAATATCCCTTTGCCAATTCCACAAGAACAGCCATAGCGAAAGGATTCTTGAAGGGAAAGATGTAACGCTGTGAGATGAATTAACAGAACACAGAGCAGCTCTTCCGAAAGCTTCTTTCCAGTTTTGAACGGAAGATATTTCCTTTTTCACCATAGCCCTCTAAGGGCTTCCAAATATCCCTTTGCCAATTCCACAAGAACAGCCTTAGCGAAAGGCTTCTTGAAGGGAAAGATGTAACTCTGTGAGATGAATTAACAGACCACAGAGCAGTTTCTCAGAAAGCTTCTTTACAGTTTTGAACGGAAGATATTTCCTTTTTCACTATAGCCCTCTATGGGCTTCCAAATATCCCTTAGCCAATTGCACAAGAACAGCCTTAGCGTAAGGCTTCTTGAACGGAAAGATGTAACTCTGTGAGATGAATTAACAGAACACAGAGCAGTTTCTCAGAAAGATTCTTTCCGGTTTTGAACGGAAGATATTTCCTTTTCACCACTGCCCTCTATGGGCTTCCAAATATCCCTTTGCCAATTCCACAAGAAGAGCCTTAGCGAAAGGCTTCTTGAACGTAAAGATGTAACGCTGTGAGATGAATTAACAGAACAACGAGCAGTTTCTCAGAAAGCTTCTTCCCAGTTTTGATAGGAAGATATTTCCTTTTTCACCATAGCCCTCTCGTGGGTTCCAAATATACCTTTGCCAATTCCACAAGAACAGCCATAGCGAAAGGCTTCTTGAAGGGAAAGATGTAACGCTGTGAGATGAATTAACGGTACACAGAGCAGCTCTTCAGAAAGCTTCTTTCCAGTTTTGAAGGGAAGATATTTCCTTTTTCACCATAGCCCTCTATGGGCTTCCAAATATCCCTTTGTCAATTCCACAAGAACAGCCTTAGCGAAAGGCTTCTTGAATTGAAAGATGTAACTCTGTGAGATTAATAAACAGAACACACGGCAGTTTCTCAGAAAGCTTCTTTCCAGTTTTGAACGGAAGATATTTCCTTTTTCATCATAGCCCTCTCTTGGGTTCCAAATATCCTTTGGCCAATTCCACAAGAACAGCCATAGCGAAAGGATTCTTGAAGGGAAAGATGTAACGCTGTGAGATGAATTAACAGAACACAGAGCAGCTCTTCAGAAAGCTTCTTTCCAGTTTTGAACGGAAGATATTTCCTTTTTCACCATAGCCCTCTAAGGGCTTCCAAATATCCCTTTGCCAATTCCACAAGAACCGCCTTAGCGAAAGGCTTCTTGAAGGGAAAGATGTAACTCTGTGAGATGAATTAACAGACCACAGAGCAGTTTCTCAGAAAGCTTCTTTACAGTTTTGAACGGAAGATATTTCCTTTTTCACTATAGCCCTCTATGGGCTTCCAAATATCCCTTTGCCAATTTCGCAAGAACAGCCTTAGCGAAAGGCTTCTTGAAGGGAAAGATGTAACTCTGTGAGGTGAATTAACAGAACACAGAGCAGATTCTCAGAAAGCTTCTTTCCAGTTTTGAACGGAAGATATTTCCTTTTTCACCATAGCCTTCTATGGCCTTAAAAATATCCCTTTGCCAATTCCACAAGAACAGACTTAGCGAAAGGCTTCTTGAAGGGAAAGATGTAAATCTGTGAGATGAATTAACAGAACACAGAGCAGACTCCCAGAAAGCTTCTTTCCAGTTTTGAACGGAAGATATTTCCTTTTTCACCATAGCCCTCTATGTCCTTAAAAATATCCCTTTGCCAATTCCACAAGAACAGACTTAACGAAAGGCTTCTTGAAGGGAAAGATGTAACTCTGTGTGATGAATTAACAGAACACAGAGCAGTTTCTCAGAAAGCTTCTTTCCAGTTTTGAACGGAAGATATTTCCATTTTCACCATACCCCTCTAAGGGCTTCCAAATATTCCTTTGCCAATTCCACAAGAACAGCCTTAGCGAAAGGCTTATTGAAGGGAAAGATGTAACTCTGTGAGATGAATTAACAGAACACAGAGCCGTTTTTCTGAAAGCTTCTTAACAGTTTTGAACGGAAGATATTTCCTTTTTCACCGTAGCCCTCTAGGGGCTTCCAAATATCCCTTTGCCAATTCCACAAGAACAGCCTTAGCGAAAAGCTTCTTGAAGGGAAAGATGTAACTCTGTGAGATGAATTAACAGAACACAGAGCAGATTCTCAGAAAGCTTCTTTCCAGTTTTCAACGGAAGATATTTCCTTTTTCACCATAGCCCTCTATGGGCTTCCAAATATCCCTTTGCCAGTTTCACAAGAACAGCCTTAGCGAAAGGCTTCTTGAAGGGAAAGATGTAACTCTGTGAGATGAATTAGCAGAACACAGAGCAATTTCTCAGAAGGCTTCTTTCCAGTTTTGAACGGAAGATATTTCCTTTTCACCATAGCCCTCTAAGGGCTTCCAAATATCCCTTTGCCTATTCCACATGAACAGCCTTAGCGAAAGGCTTCTTGAAGGGAAAGATGTAACTCAGTGAGATGAATAAACAGAACACAGAGCAGTTTCTCAGAAAGCTTCTTTCCAATTTTGAACGGAAGATATTTCCTTTTTCACCAAAGCCCTCTATGGGCTTCCAAATATCCCTTTGCCAATACCACAAGAACAGCCTTAGCGAAAGGTTTCTTGAAGGGAAAGATGTAATTCTGTGGGATGAATTAACAGAACACAGAGCAGTTTCTCAGAAAGCTTCTTTCGGGTTTTGAACGGAAGATATTTCCTTTTTCACCATAGCCCTCTATGGGCTTCCAAATATCCCTTTGCCAATTCCACAGGAACAGCCTTAGCGAAAGGCTTCTTGAAGGGAAAGATGTAACTCCGTTAGATGAATTAACAGAACACAGAGAAGTTTCTCAGAAAGCTTCTTTCCAGTTTTGAACGGAAGATATTTCCTTTTTCACTATGGCCCTCAATGGGCTTCCAAATATGCCTTTGCCAATTCCACAAGAACAGCCTTAGCCAAAGGCTTCTTGAAGGGAAAGATGTTACTCTGTGAGATGAATTAACGGAACACAGAGCAGCTCTTCAGAAAGCTTCTTTCCGGTTTTGAACGGAAGATATTTCCTTTTTCACCATAGCCCTCTATGGGCTTCTAAATATCCCTTTGCCAATTCCACAAGAACAGCCTTAGCGAAAGGCTTTCTGAAGGGAAAGATGTAACTCTGTGAGATGAATTAACAGAACACAGAGCCATTCTTCAGAAAGCTTCTTTCCAGTTTTGAACGGAAGATATTTCCTTTTTCACCGTAGCCCTCTATGGGGTTCCAAATATCCCTTTGCCAATTCCACAAGAACAGCCTTAGCGAAAGGATTCTTGAAGGGAAACATGTAACTCTGTGAGACGAATTAACAGAACACAGAGCAGATTCTCAGAAAGCTTCTTTCCAGTTTTGAACGGAAGATATTTCCTTTTCACCATAGCCCTCTATGGGCTTCCAAATATCCCTTTGCCAATTCCACAAGAACAGCCTTAGCGAAAGGCTTCTTGAAGGGAAAGATGTAACTCTGTGAGATGAATTAACAGAACAGAGAGCCGTTCTTCAGAAAGCTTCTTTCCAGTTTTGAACGGAAGATATTTCCTATTTCACCATTGCCCTCTATCGGCTTCCAAATGTCCCTTTGCCAATTCCACATGAACAGCCTTAGCGAAAGGCTTCTTGAAGGGAAAGATGTAACTCTGTGAGATGAATTAACAGAACACAGAGCAGTTTCTCAGAAAGCTTCTTTCCAGTTTTTAACGGAATATATTTCCTTTTTCACTATATCCCTCTAAGGGCTTCCAAATATCCCTTAGCCAATTGCACAAGAACAGCCTCAGCGTAAGGCTTCTTGAAGGGAAAGATGTAACTCTGTGAGATGAATTAACAGAACACAGAGCAGTTTCTCAGAATGATTCTTTCCGGTTTTGAACGGAAGATATTTCCTTTTCACCACTGCCCTCTATGGGCTTAAAAATATCCCTTTGCCAATTCCACAAGAAGAGCCTTAGCGAAAGGCTTCTTGAAGGTAAAGATGTAACGCTGTGAGATGAATTAACAGAACACAGAGCAGTTTCTCAGAAAGCTTCTTCCCAGTTTTGATAGGAAGATATTTCCTTTTTCACCATAGCCCTCTCTTGGGTTCCAAATATACCTTTGCCAATTCCACAAGAACAGCCATAGCGAAAGGCTTCTTGAAGGGAAAGATGTAACGCTGTGAGATGAATTAACAGAACACAGAGCAGCTCTTCAGAAAGCTTCTTTCCAGTTTTGAAGTTAAGATATTTCCTTTTTCACCATAGCCCTCTATGGGCTTCCAAATATCCCTTTGTCAATTCCACAAGAACAGCCTTAGCGAAAGGCTTCTTGAATTGAAAGATGTAACTCTGTGAGATTAATAAACAGAACAAACGGCAGTTTCTCAGAAAGCTTCTTTCCAGTTTTGAACGGAAGATATTTCCTTTTTCACCATAGCCCTCTATGGGCTTCCAAATATCTCTTTGCCAATTCCACAAGAACAGCCTTAGCGAAAGGCTTTTTGAAGGGAAAGATGTAACTCTGTGAGATGAATAAACAGAACACAGAGCAGTTTCTCAGAAAGCTTCTTTCCAGTTTTGAACGGAAGATATTTCCTGTTTCAATATAACCTTCTACGGGCTTCCAAATATCGCTTTGCCAATTCCACAAGAACAGCCTTAGCGAAAGTCTTCTTGAAGAGAAAGATGTAACTCCGTGAGATGAATTAACAGAACACAGAGCAGTTTCTCACAAAGCTTCTTTCCAGTTCTGAACGGAAGGTATTTCCTTTTTCACCATAGCCCTCTATGGGCTTCCAAATATGCCTTTGCCAATTCCACAAGAACAGCCTTAGCCAAAGGCTTCTTTAAGGGAAAGATGTAACTCTGTGAGATGAATTTACAGAACACAGAGCAGCTCTTCAGAAAGCTTCTTTTCGGTTTTGAAGGGAAGATATTTCCTTTTTCACCATAGCCCTCTATGGGCTTCTAAATATCCCTTTGCCAATTCCACAAGAACAGCCTTAGCGACAGGCTTTCTGAAGGGAAAGATGTAACTCTGTGAGATGAATTAACAGAACACAGAGCCATTCTTCAGAAAGCTTCTTTCCAGTTTTGAACGGAAGGTATTTCCTTTTTCACCATAGCCCTCTATGGGGTTCCAAATATCCCTTTGCCAATTCCACAAGAACAGCCTTAGTGAAAGGATTCTTGAAGGGAAATATGTAACTCTGTGAGACGAATTAACAGAACACAGAGCAGATTCTCAGAAAGCTTCTTTCCAGTTTTGAACGGAAGATATTTCCTTTTCACCATAGCCCTCTATGGGCTTCCAAATATCCCTTTGCCAATTCCACAAGAACAGCCTTAGCGAAAGGCTTCTTGAAGGGAAAGATGTAACTCTGTGAGATGAATTAGCAGAACACTGAGCAGTTTCTCAGAAAGCTTCTTTCCAGTTTTGAACGGAAGATATTTCCTTTTTCACCATAGCCCTCTATGGGCTTCCAAATATCCCTTTGCCAATTCCACAAGAACAGCCTTAGCGAAAGGCTTCTTGAAGGGAAAGATGTAACTCTGTGAGATGAATTAACAGAACACAGAGCCGTTCTTCAGAAAGGTTCTTTCCAGTATTGAATGGAAGATATTTAATTTTTCACCATAGCCCTCTATGGGCTTCCAAATATCGCTTTGCCAATTCCACAAGAACAGCCTTAGCGAAAGGCTTCTTGAAGGGAAAGATGTATCTCTGTGAGATGAATTAACAGAACACAGAGCTGATTCTCAGAAAGCTTCTTTCCAGTTTTGAACGGAAGATATTTCCTTTTTCATCATAGCCCTCTATGGGCTTCAAAATATCCCTTTGCCAATTCCACAAGAACAGCCTTAGCGAAAGGCTTCTTGAAGGGAAAGATGTAACTCTGTGAGATGAATTAACAGAACACAGAGCAGATTCTCAGAAAGCTTCTTTCCAGTTTTGAACGGAAGATATTTCGTTTTTCACCATAGCCCTCTATGGGCTTCCAAATATCCCTTTGCCAATTCCACAAGAACAGCCTTAGCGAAAGGCTTCTTGAAGGGAAAGATGTAACTCTGTGAGACGAATTAACAGAACACAGAGCAATTTCTCAGAAAGCTTCTTTCCAGTTTTGAACGGAAGATATTTCCTTTTTCACCATAGCCCTCTATGGGCTTCCAAATATCCCTTTGCCAATTTCGCAAGAACAGCCTTAGCGAAACGCTTCTTCAAGGGAAAGATGTAACTCTGTGAGATGAATTAACAGAACACAGATCAGATTCTCAGAAAGCTTCTTTCCAGTTTTGAACGGAAGATATTTCCTTTTTCACCATAGCCCTCTATGGGCTTCGAAATATCCTTTTGCAATTCCACAAGAACAGTCTTAGGGAAAGGCTTCTTGAAGGGAAAGATGAAACTCTGTGAGATGAATTAACAGAACACAGAGCAGTTTCTCAGAAATCTTCTTTCCAGTTTTGAACGGAAGATATTTCCTTTTTCACCATAGACCTCTACGGGGTTCCAAATATCCCTTTGCCAATTCCACAAGAACAGCCTTAGCGAAAGGCTTCTTGAAGGGAAAGATGTAACTCTCTGAGATGAATTAACAGAACACAGAGCAGATTCTCAGAAAGCTTCTTTCCAGTTTTGAACGGAAGATATTTCCTTTTTCACCATTGCCCTCTATGGGCTTCCAAATATCCCTTTGCCAATTCCACAAGAACAGCCTTAGCGAAAGCCTTCTTGAAGGGAAAGATGTAACTCTGTGAGATGAATTCACAGAACACAGAGCAGTTTCTCAGAAATCTTCTTTCCAGTTTTGAACGGAAGATATTTCCTTTTTCACCATAGCCCTCTATGGGGTTCCAAATATCCCTTTGCCAATTCCACTAGAACAGCCTTAGCGAAAGGCTTCTTGAAGGGAAAGATGTAACTCTCTGAGATGAATTAACAGAATACAGAGCAGATTCTCAGAAAGCTTCCTTCCAGTTTTGAACTGAAGATATTTCCTTTTTCACCATAGCCCTCTATGGGATTCCAAATATCCCTTTGCCAATTCCACAGGAAGGCCCTTAGCGAAAGGCTTCTTGAAGGGAAAGATGTAACTCTGTGAGATGAATTAAGAGAACACAGAGCAGTTTCTCAGAAACCTTCCCTCCAGTTCTCAACGAAAGATATTTCCTTTTCCTCCATAGCCCTCTTTGGGCTTACAAATATCACTTTGCCAGTTACACAAGAACAGCCTTCGCGAAAGGCTCCTTGAAGGGAAAGATGTATCTCTGTGAGATGAATTAACAGAACACAGAGCAGTTTCTCAGAAAGCTTCTTTCCAGTTTTGAACGGAAGATATTTAATTTTTCACCATAGCCCTCTATGGGCTTGCAAATATCCCTTTGCCAATTCCACAAGAACAGCCTTAGCGAAAGGCTTCTTGAAGCGAAAGATGTAACTCTGTGAGATGAATTAACAGAACAGACAGCAGATTCTCAGAAAGGTTCTTTCCAGTTTGGAACGGAAGATATTTCCTTTTTCACCATAGACCTCTACGGGCTTCCAAATATCCCTTTGCCAATTCCACAAGAACAGCCTTAGCGAAAGGCTTCGTGAAGGGAAAGATGTAACTCTGTGAGATGAATTAACAGAACACAGAGCAGCTTCTCAGAAAGCTTCTTTCCAGTTTTGAACTGAAGATATTTCCTTTTTCACCATAGCCCTCTATGGGCTTCCAAATATCCCTTTGCCAATTCCACAAGAACAGCCTTAGCGAAAGGCTTCTTGAAGGGAAAGATGTAACTCTGTGAGATGAATTAACAGAACACAGAGCCGTTCTTCAGAAAGCTTCTTTCCAGTTTTGAACGGAAGATATTTCCTTTTTCACTATAGCCATCTATGGGGTTCCAAATATCGCTTTACCAATTCCACAAGAACAGCCTTAGCGAAAGGCTTCTTGAAGGGAAAGATGTAACTCTGTGAGATGAATTAACAGAACACAGAGCAGATTCTCAGAAAGCTTCTTTCCAGTTTTGAACGGAAGATATTTCCTTTTTCACCATAGCCCTCTATGGGCTTCCAAATATCCCTTTGGCAATTCCCCAAGAACAGCCTTAGCGAGAGGCTTCTTGAAGGGAAAGATGTAACTCTGTGAGATGAATTAACAGAACACAGAGCCGTTCTTCAGAAAGCTTCTTTCCAGTTTGGAACGGAAGATATTTCCTTTTTCACCATAGCCCTCTTTGGGCTTCCAAATATCCTTTTGCCAATTCCACAAGAACAGCCTTAGCGAAAGGCTTCTCGAAGGGAAAGATGTAACTCTGTGAGATGAATTAGCAGAACACAGAGCCGTTCTTCAGAAAGCTTCTTTCCAGTTTTGAACGGAAGATATTTCCTTTTTCACCATAGCCCTCTATGAGCTTCCAAATATCACTTTGCCAATTCCACAAGAACCGCCTTAGCGAAAGGCTTCTTGAAAGGAAAGATGTAACTCTGTGAGATGAATTAACAGAACACAGAGCCGTTCTTCAGAAAGCTTCCTTCCAGTTTGGAACGGAAGATATTTCCTTTTTCACCATAGCCCTCTTTGGGCTTCCAAATATCCTTTTGCCAATTCCACAAGAACAGCCTTAGCGAAAGGCTTCTTGAAGGGAAAGATGTAACTCTGTGAGATGAATTAAGAGAACACAGAGTAGTTTCTCAGAAAGCTTCTTTCCAGTTTTCAACGGAAGATACTTCCTTTTCCACAATAGCCCTCTTTGGTCTTCCAAATATCACTTTGCCAATTCCACAAGAACAGCCTTAGCGAAAGGCTTCTTGAAGGGAAAGATGTAACTCTGTGAGATGAATTAACAGAACACAGAGCAGTTTCTCAGAAAGCTTCTTTTCAGTTTTGTACGGAAGATATTTCCTTTTTCTCCGTAGCCCTCTATGGGCTTCCAAATATCCGTTTGCCAATTCCACAAGAACAGCCTTAGCGAAAGGATTCGTGAACGGAAAGATGTAACTCTGTGAGATCAATTAACAGAACAGAGAGCAGATTCTCAGAAAGCTTCTTTCCACTTTTGAACAGAAGATACTTCCTTTTTCACCATAGCACTCTAAGGGCTTCCAAATATCCCTTTGCCAATTCCACAAGAATAGCCTTAGCGAAAGGCTTCTTGAAGGGAAAGATGTAACTCTGTGAGATGAATTTACAGAACACAGACCCGTTCTTCAGAAATCTTCTTTCCAGTTTTGAACGGAAGATATTTCCTTTTTCACCATAGCCCTCTATGGGCTTCCAAATATCCCTTTGCCTATTCCACAAGAACAGCCTTAGCGAAAGGCTTCTTGAAGGGAAAGATGTAACACTGTGAGATGAATTAACACAACACAGAGCAGATTCTCAGAAAGCTTCTTTCCAGTTTTGAACGGAAGATATTTCCTTTTTCACCATAGCCCTCTATGGGCTTCCAAATATCCCTTTGCCAATTCCACAAGAACAGCCTTAGCGAAAAGCTTCTTATAAGGAAAGATGTAACTCTGTGAGATGAATTAACAGAACACAGAGGAGATTCTCAGAAAGTTTCTTTCCAGTTTTGAACGGAAGATATTTCCTTTTTCACCATAGACCTCTATGGGCTTCCAAATATCCCTTTGCCAATTCCACAGGAAGGGCCTTAGCGAAAGGCTTCCTGAAAGGAAAGATGTAACTCTTTGAGATGAATTAACAGAACACAGAGAAGTTTCTCAGAAAGCTTCTTTCCAGTTTTGAACGGAAGATATTTACTTTTCCACTATAGCCCTCTTTGGGCTTCCAAATATCACTTTGCCAATTCAACAAGAACAGCCTTAGCGAAAGGCTTCTTGAAGGGAAAGATGTATCTCTGTGAGATGAATTAACAGAACACAGAGCAGTTTCTCAGAAAGCTTCTTTCCAGTTTTGAACGGAAGATATTTCCTTTTTCACCATAGACCTCTATGGGCTTCGAAATATCCGTTTGCCAATTCCACAAGAACAGCCTTAGCGAAAGGCTTCGTGTAAGGAAAGATGTAAATCTGTGAGATGAAATAACAGAAGAGAGAGCAGATTCTTAGAAAGCTTCTTTCCAGTTTTGAACGGAAGATATTTCCTTTTTCACCGTAGCCCTCTATGGGCTTCCAAATATCCCTTTGCCAATTCCACAAGAACAGCCTTAGCGAAAGGCTTCCTGAAGGGAAAGATGTATCTCTGTGAGATGAATTAACAGAACACAGAGCAGTTTCTCAGAAAGCTTCTTTCCCCTTTTGAACGGAAGATATTTCCTTTTTCACCATAGACCTCTATGGTCTTCCAAATATCCCTTTGCCAATTCCACAAGAACAGCCTTAGCGAAAGGCTTCTTGAAGGGAATGATGTAACTCTGTGAGTTGAATTAACGGAACACAGAGCCGTTCTTCAGAAAGCTTCTTTCCAGTTTTGAACGGAAGATATTTCCCTTTTCACTGTAGCCCTCTATGGGCTTCCAAAGATCCCTTTGCGCATTCCGCAAGAACAGCCTTAGCGAAAGGCTTCCTGAAGGGAAAGATGTAACTCTGTGAGATGAATTAACAAAACACAGAGCAGTTTCTCAGAAAGCTTCTTTCCAGTTTTGAACGGAAGATATTTCGTTTTTCACCATAGCCCTCTATGGGCTTCCAAATATCCCTTTTCCAATTCCACAAGAACAGCCTTTGCGAAAGGCTTCTTGAAGGGAAAGATGTAACTCTGTGAGATGAATTTGCAGAACACTGAGCAGTTTCTCAGAAAGCTTCTTTCCAGTTTTGAACGGAAGATATTTCCTATTTCACCATTGCCCTCAATCGGCTTCCAAATGTCCCTTTGCCAATTCCACATGAACAGCCTTAGCGAAAGGCTTCTTGAAGGGAAAGATGTAACTCTGTGAGATGAATTAACAGAACACAGAGCAGTTTCTCAGAAAGCTTCTTTCCAGTTTTGAACGGAATATATTTCTTTTTTCACTATAGCCCTCTATGGGCTTCCAAATATCCCTTAGCCAATTGCACAAGAACAGCCTTAGCGTAAGGCTTCTTGAAGGGAAAGATGTAACTCTGTGAGATGAATTAACAGAACACAGAGTAGTTTCTCAGAAAGATTCTTTCCGGTTTTGAACGGAAGATATTTCCTTTTCACCACTGCCCTCTATGGGCTTCCAAATATCCCTTTGCCAATTCCACAAGAAGAGCCTTAGCGAAAGGCTTCTTGAAGGTAAAGATGTAACGCTGTGAGATGAATTAACAGAACACAGAGCAGTTTCTCAGAAAGCTTCTTCCCAGTTTTGATAGGAAGATATTTCCTTTTTCACTATAGCCCTCTCTTGGGTTCCAAATATACCTTTGCGAATTCCACAAGAACAGCCATAACGAAAGGCTTCTTGAAGAGAAAGATGTAACGCTGTGAGATGGATTAACAGAACACAGAACAGCTCTTCAGAAAGCTTCTTTCCAGTTTTGAAGGGAAGATATTTCCTTTTTCACCATAGCCCTCTATGGGCTTCCAAATATCCCTTTGTCAATTCCACAAGAACAGCCTTAGAGAAAGGCTTCTTGAATTGAAAGATGTAACTGTGTGAGATTAATAAACAGAACACACGGCAGTTTCTCAGAAAGCTTCTTTCCAGTTTTGAACGGAAGATATTTCCTTTTTCACCTTAGCCCTCTATGGGCTTCCAAATATCTCTTTGCCAATTCCACAAGAACAGCCTTAGCGAAATGCCTTTTGAAGGGAAAGATGTAACTCTGTGAGATGAATTAACAGAACACAGAGCAGATTCTCAGAAAGCTTCTTTCCAGTTTTGAACGGAAGATATTTCCTTTTTCACTATAGCCTTCTATGGGCTTCCAAATATCCCTTTGCCAATTCCACAAGAACAGCCTTAGCGAAAGTCTTCTTAAAGAGAAAGATGTAACTCCGTGAGATGAATTAACGGAACACAGAGCAGTTTCTCAGAAAGCTTCTTTCCAGTTCTGAATGGAAGATATTTCCTTTTTCACCATAGCCCTCTATGGGCTTCCAAATATCCCTTTGCCAATTCCACAAGAACAGCCTTAGCGAAAGGATTCTTGAAGGGAAATATGTAACTCTGTGAGACGAATTAACAGAACACAGAGCAGATTCTCAGAAAGCTTCTTTCCAGTTTTGAACGGAAGATATTTCCTTTTCACCATTGCCCTGTATGGGCTTCCAAATATCCCTTTGCCAATTCCAAAAGAACAGCCTTAGCGAAAGGCTTCTTGAAGGGAAAGATGTAACTCTGTGAGATGAATTAACAGAACACAGAGCCGTTCTTCAGAAAGCTTCTTTCCAGTTTTGAACGGAAGATATTTCCTTTTTCACCGTAGCCCTCTATGGGCTTCCAAATGTCCCTTTGCCGATTCCGCAAGAACAGCCTTAGCGAAAGGCTTCTTGAAGGGAAAGATGTAACTCTGTGAGATGAATTAACAAAACACAGAGCAGTTTCTCAGAAAGCTTCTTTCCAGTTTTGAACGGAAGATATTTCGTTTTTCACCATAGCCCTCTATGGGCTTCCAAATATCCCTTTTCCAATTCCGCAAGAACAGCCTTAGCGAAAGGCTTCTTGAAGGGAAAGATGTAACTCTGTGAGATGAATTAGCAGGACACTGAGCAGTTTCTCAGAAAGCTTCTTTCCAATTTTGAACGGAAGATATTTCCTTTTTCACCATAGCCCTCTATCGGCTTCCAAGTGTCCCTTTGCCAATTCCACAAGAACAGCCTTAGCGAAAGGCTTCTTGAAGGGAAAGATGGAACTCTGTGAGATGAATTAACAGAACACAGAGAAGTTTCTCAGAAAGCTTCTTTCCAGTTTTGAACGGAAGATATTTCCTTTTTCACTATGGCCCTCAATGGGCTTCCAAATATGCCTTTGCCAATTCCACAAGAACAGCCTTAGCCAAAGGCTTCTTGAAGGGAAAGATGTTACTCTGTGAGATGAATTAACGGAACACAGAGCAGCTCTTCAGAAAGCTTCTTTCCGGTTTTGAACGGAAGATATTTCCTTTTTCACCATAGCCCTCTATGGGCTTCTAAATATCCCTTTGCCAATTCCACAAGAACAGCCTTAGCGAAAGGCTTTCTGAAGGGAAAGATGTAACTCTGTGAGATGAATTAACAGAACACAGAGCCATTCTTCAGAAAGCTTCTTTCCAGTTTTGAACGGAAGATATTTCCTTTTTCACCGTAGCCCTCTATGGGGTTCCAAATATCCCTTTGCCAATTCCACAAGAACAGCCTTAGTGAAAGGATTCTTGAAGGGAAATATGTAACTCTGTGAGACGAATTAACAGAACACAGAGCAGATTCTCAGAAAGCTTCTTTCCAGTTTTGAACGGAAGATATTTCCTTTTCACCCTAGCCCTCTATGGGCTTCCAAATATCCCTTTGCCAATTCCACAAGAACAGCCTTAGCGAAAGGCTTCTTGAAGGGAAAGATGTAACTCTGTGAGATGAATTAGCAGAACACTGAGCAGTTTCTCAGAAAGCTTCTTTCCAGTTTTGAACGGAAGATATTTCCTTTTTCACCATAGCCCTCTATGGGCTTCCAAATATCCCTTTGCCAATTCCACAAGAACAGCCTTAGCGAAAGGCTTCTTGAAGGGAAAGATGTAACTCTGTGAGATGAATTAACAGAACACAGAGCCGTTCTTCAGAAAGGTTCTTTCCAGTATTGAATGGAAGATATTTAATTTTTCACCATAGCCCTCTATGGGCTTCCAAATATCGCTTTGCCAATTCCACAAGAACAGCCTTAGCGAAAGGCTTCTTGAAGGGAAAGATGTATCTCTGTGAGATGAATTAACAGAACACAGAGCAGATTCTCAGAAAGCTTCTTTCCAGTTTTGAACGGAAGATATTTCCTTTTTCACCATAGCCCTCTATGGGCTTCCAAATATCCCTTTGCCAATTCCCCAAGAACAGCCTTAGCGAGAGGCTTCTTGAAGGGAAAGATGTAACTCTGTGAGATGAATTAACAGAACACAGAGCTGATTCTCAGAAAGCTTCTTTCCAGTTTTGAACGGAAGATATTTCCTTTTTCATCATAGCCCTCTATGGGCTTCAAAATATCCCTTTGCCAATTCCACAAGAACAGCCTTAGCGAAAGGCTTCTTGAAGGGAAAGATGTAACTCTGTGAGATGAATTAACAGAACACAGAGCAGATTCTCAGAAAGCTTCTTTCCAGTTTTGAACGGAAGATATTTCGTTTTTCACCATAGCCCTCTATGGGCTTCCAAATATCCCTTTGCCAATTCCACAAGAACAGCCTTAGCGAAAGGCTTCTTGAAGGGAAAGATGTAACTCTGTGAGACGAATTAACAGAACACAGAGCAATTTCTCAGAAAGCTTCTTTCCAGTTTTGAACGGAAGATATTTCCTTTTTCACCATAGCCCTCTATGGGCTTCCAAATATCCCTTTGCCAATTTCGCAAGAACAGCCTTAGCGAAACGCTTCTTCAAGGGAAAGATGTAACTCTGTGAGATGAATTAACAGAACACAGATCAGATTCTCAGAAAGCTTCTTTCCAGTTTTGAACGGAAGATATTTCCTTTTTCACCATAGCCCTCTATGGGCTTCGAAATATCCTTTTGCAATTCCACAAGAACAGTCTTAGGGAAAGGCTTCTTGAAGGGAAAGATGAAACTCTGTGAGATGAATTAACAGAACACAGAGCAGTTTCTCAGAAATCTTCTTTCCAGTTTTGAACGGAAGATATTTCCTTTTTCACCATAGACCTCTACGGGGTTCCAAATATCCCTTTGCCAATTCCACAAGAACAGCCTTAGCGAAAGGCTTCTTGAAGGGAAAGATGTAACTCTCTGAGATGAATTAACAGAACACAGAGCAGATTCTCAGAAAGCTTCTTTCCAGTTTTGAACGGAAGATATTTCCTTTTTCACCATTGCCCTCTATGGGCTTCCAAATATCCCTTTGCCAATTCCACAAGAACAGCCTTAGCGAAAGCCTTCTTGAAGGGAAAGATGTAACTCTGTGAGATGAATTCACAGAACACAGAGCAGTTTCTCAGAAATCTTCTTTCCAGTTTTGAACGGAAGATATTTCCTTTTTCACCATAGCCCTCTATGGGGTTCCAAATATCCCTTTGCCAATTCCACTAGAACAGCCTTAGCGAAAGGCTTCTTGAAGGGAAAGATGTAACTCTCTGAGATGAATTAACAGAATACAGAGCAGATTCTCAGAAAGCTTCCTTCCAGTTTTGAACTGAAGATATTTCCTTTTTCACCATAGCCCTCTATGGGATTCCAAATATCCCTTTGCCAATTCCACAGGAAGGCCCTTAGCGAAAGGCTTCTTGAAGGGAAAGATGTAACTCTGTGAGATGAATTAAGAGAACACAGAGCAGTTTCTCAGAAACCTTCCCTCCAGTTCTCAACGAAAGATATTTCCTTTTCCTCCATAGCCCTCTTTGGGCTTACAAATATCACTTTGCCAGTTACACAAGAACAGCCTTCGCGAAAGGCTCCTTGAAGGGAAAGATGTATCTCTGTGAGATGAATTAACAGAACACAGAGCAGTTTCTCAGAAAGCTTCTTTCCAGTTTTGAACGGAAGATATTTAATTTTTCACCATAGCCCTCTATGGGCTTGCAAATATCCCTTTGCCAATTCCACAAGAACAGCCTTAGCGAAAGGCTTCTTGAAGCGAAAGATGTAACTCTGTGAGATGAATTAACAGAACAGACAGCAGATTCTCAGAAAGGTTCTTTCCAGTTTGGAACGGAAGATATTTCCTTTTTCACCATAGACCTCTACGGGCTTCCAAATATCCCTTTGCCAATTCCACAAGAACAGCCTTAGCGAAAGGCTTCGTGAAGGGAAAGATGTAACTCTGTGAGATGAATTAACAGAACACAGAGCAGCTTCTCAGAAAGCTTCTTTCCAGTTTTGAACTGAAGATATTTCCTTTTTCACCATAGCCCTCTATGGGCTTCCAAATATCCCTTTGCCAATTCCACAAGAACAGCCTTAGCGAAAGGCTTCTTGAAGGGAAAGATGTAACTCTGTGAGATGAATTAACAGAACACAGAGCCGTTCTTCAGAAAGCTTCTTTCCAGTTTTGAACGGAAGATATTTCCTTTTTCACTATAGCCATCTATGGGGTTCCAAATATCGCTTTACCAATTCCACAAGAACAGCCTTAGCGAAAGGCTTCTTGAAGGGAAAGATGTAACTCTGTGAGATGAATTAACAGAACACAGAGCAGATTCTCAGAAAGCTTCTTTCCAGTTTTGAACGGAAGATATTTCCTTTTTCACCATAGCCCTCTATGGGCTTCCAAATATCCCTTTGGCAATTCCCCAAGAACAGCCTTAGCGAGAGGCTTCTTGAAGGGAAAGATGTAACTCTGTGAGATGAATTAACAGAACACAGAGCCGTTCTTCAGAAAGCTTCTTTCCAGTTTGGAACGGAAGATATTTCCTTTTTCACCATAGCCCTCTTTGGGCTTCCAAATATCCTTTTGCCAATTCCACAAGAACAGCCTTAGCGAAAGGCTTCTCGAAGGGAAAGATGTAACTCTGTGAGATGAATTAGCAGAACACAGAGCCGTTCTTCAGAAAGCTTCTTTCCAGTTTTGAACGGAAGATATTTCCTTTTTCACCATAGCCCTCTATGAGCTTCCAAATATCACTTTGCCAATTCCACAAGAACCGCCTTAGCGAAAGGCTTCTTGAAAGGAAAGATGTAACTCTGTGAGATGAATTAACAGAACACAGAGCCGTTCTTCAGAAAGCTTCCTTCCAGTTTGGAACGGAAGATATTTCCTTTTTCACCATAGCCCTCTTTGGGCTTCCAAATATCCTTTTGCCAATTCCACAAGAACAGCCTTAGCGAAAGGCTTCTTGAAGGGAAAGATGTAACTCTGTGAGATGAATTAAGAGAACACAGAGTAGTTTCTCAGAAAGCTTCTTTCCAGTTTTCAACGGAAGATACTTCCTTTTCCACAATAGCCCTCTTTGGTCTTCCAAATATCACTTTGCCAATTCCACAAGAACAGCCTTAGCGAAAGGCTTCTTGAAGGGAAAGATGTAACTCTGTGAGATGAATTAACAGAACACAGAGCAGTTTCTCAGAAAGCTTCTTTTCAGTTTTGTACGGAAGATATTTCCTTTTTCTCCGTAGCCCTCTATGGGCTTCCAAATATCCGTTTGCCAATTCCACAAGAACAGCCTTAGCGAAAGGATTCGTGAACGGAAAGATGTAACTCTGTGAGATCAATTAACAGAACAGAGAGCAGATTCTCAGAAAGCTTCTTTCCACTTTTGAACAGAAGATACTTCCTTTTTCACCATAGCACTCTAAGGGCTTCCAAATATCCCTTTGCCAATTCCACAAGAATAGCCTTAGCGAAAGGCTTCTTGAAGGGAAAGATGTAACTCTGTGAGATGAATTTACAGAACACAGACCCGTTCTTCAGAAATCTTCTTTCCAGTTTTGAACGGAAGATATTTCCTTTTTCACCATAGCCCTCTATGGGCTTCCAAATATCCCTTTGCCTATTCCACAAGAACAGCCTTAGCGAAAGGCTTCTTGAAGGGAAAGATGTAACACTGTGAGATGAATTAACACAACACAGAGCAGATTCTCAGAAAGCTTCTTTCCAGTTTTGAACGGAAGATATTTCCTTTTTCACCATAGCCCTCTATGGGCTTCCAAATATCCCTTTGCCAATTCCACAAGAACAGCCTTAGCGAAAAGCTTCTTATAAGGAAAGATGTAACTCTGTGAGATGAATTAACAGAACACAGAGGAGATTCTCAGAAAGTTTCTTTCCAGTTTTGAACGGAAGATATTTCCTTTTTCACCATAGACCTCTATGGGCTTCCAAATATCCCTTTGCCAATTCCACAGGAAGGGCCTTAGCGAAAGGCTTCCTGAAAGGAAAGATGTAACTCTTTGAGATGAATTAACAGAACACAGAGAAGTTTCTCAGAAAGCTTCTTTCCAGTTTTGAACGGAAGATATTTACTTTTCCACTATAGCCCTCTTTGGGCTTCCAAATATCACTTTGCCAATTCAACAAGAACAGCCTTAGCGAAAGGCTTCTTGAAGGGAAAGATGTATCTCTGTGAGATGAATTAACAGAACACAGAGCAGTTTCTCAGAAAGCTTCTTTCCAGTTTTGAACGGAAGATATTTCCTTTTTCACCATAGACCTCTATGGGCTTCGAAATATCCGTTTGCCAATTCCACAAGAACAGCCTTAGCGAAAGGCTTCGTGTAAGGAAAGATGTAAATCTGTGAGATGAAATAACAGAAGAGAGAGCAGATTCTTAGAAAGCTTCTTTCCAGTTTTGAACGGAAGATATTTCCTTTTTCACCGTAGCCCTCTATGGGCTTCCAAATATCCCTTTGCCAATTCCACAAGAACAGCCTTAGCGAAAGGCTTCCTGAAGGGAAAGATGTATCTCTGTGAGATGAATTAACAGAACACAGAGCAGTTTCTCAGAAAGCTTCTTTCCCCTTTTGAACGGAAGATATTTCCTTTTTCACCATAGACCTCTATGGTCTTCCAAATATCCCTTTGCCAATTCCACAAGAACAGCCTTAGCGAAAGGCTTCTTGAAGGGAATGATGTAACTCTGTGAGTTGAATTAACGGAACACAGAGCCGTTCTTCAGAAAGCTTCTTTCCAGTTTTGAACGGAAGATATTTCCCTTTTCACTGTAGCCCTCTATGGGCTTCCAAAGATCCCTTTGCGCATTCCGCAAGAACAGCCTTAGCGAAAGGCTTCCTGAAGGGAAAGATGTAACTCTGTGAGATGAATTAACAAAACACAGAGCAGTTTCTCAGAAAGCTTCTTTCCAGTTTTGAACGGAAGATATTTCGTTTTTCACCATAGCCCTCTATGGGCTTCCAAATATCCCTTTTCCAATTCCACAAGAACAGCCTTTGCGAAAGGCTTCTTGAAGGGAAAGATGTAACTCTGTGAGATGAATTTGCAGAACACTGAGCAGTTTCTCAGAAAGCTTCTTTCCAGTTTTGAACGGAAGATATTTCCTATTTCACCATTGCCCTCAATCGGCTTCCAAATGTCCCTTTGCCAATTCCACATGAACAGCCTTAGCGAAAGGCTTCTTGAAGGGAAAGATGTAACTCTGTGAGATGAATTAACAGAACACAGAGCAGTTTCTCAGAAAGCTTCTTTCCAGTTTTGAACGGAATATATTTCTTTTTTCACTATAGCCCTCTATGGGCTTCCAAATATCCCTTAGCCAATTGCACAAGAACAGCCTTAGCGTAAGGCTTCTTGAAGGGAAAGATGTAACTCTGTGAGATGAATTAACAGAACACAGAGCAGTTTCTCAGAAAGATTCTTTCCGGTTTTGAACGGAAGATATTTCCTTTTCACCACTGCCCTCTATGGGCTTCCAAATATCCCTTTGCCAATTCCACAAGAAGAGCCTTAGCGAAAGGCTTCTTGAAGGTAAAGATGTAACGCTGTGAGATGAATTAACAGAACACAGAGCAGTTTCTCAGAAAGCTTCTTCCCAGTTTTGATAGGAAGATATTTCCTTTTTCACTATAGCCCTCTCTTGGGTTCCAAATATACCTTTGCGAATTCCACAAGAACAGCCATAACGAAAGGCTTCTTGAAGAGAAAGATGTAACGCTGTGAGATGGATTAACAGAACACAGAACAGCTCTTCAGAAAGCTTCTTTCCAGTTTTGAAGGGAAGATATTTCCTTTTTCACCATAGCCCTCTATGGGCTTCCAAATATCCCTTTGTCAATTCCACAAGAACAGCCTTAGAGAAAGGCTTCTTGAATTGAAAGATGTAACTGTGTGAGATTAATAAACAGAACACACGGCAGTTTCTCAGAAAGCTTCTTTCCAGTTTTGAACGGAAGATATTTCCTTTTTCACCTTAGCCCTCTATGGGCTTCCAAATATCTCTTTGCCAATTCCACAAGAACAGCCTTAGCGAAATGCCTTTTGAAGGGAAAGATGTAACTCTGTGAGATGAATTAACAGAACACAGAGCAGATTCTCAGAAAGCTTCTTTCCAGTTTTGAACGGAAGATATTTCCTTTTTCACTATAGCCTTCTATGGGCTTCCAAATATCCCTTTGCCAATTCCACAAGAACAGCCTTAGCGAAAGTCTTCTTAAAGAGAAAGATGTAACTCCGTGAGATGAATTAACGGAACACAGAGCAGTTTCTCAGAAAGCTTCTTTCCAGTTCTGAATGGAAGATATTTCCTTTTTCACCATAGCCCTCTATGGGCTTCCAAATATCCCTTTGCCAATTCCACAAGAACAGCCTTAGCGAAAGGATTCTTGAAGGGAAATATGTAACTCTGTGAGACGAATTAACAGAACACAGAGCAGATTCTCAGAAAGCTTCTTTCCAGTTTTGAACGGAAGATATTTCCTTTTCACCATTGCCCTGTATGGGCTTCCAAATATCCCTTTGCCAATTCCAAAAGAACAGCCTTAGCGAAAGGCTTCTTGAAGGGAAAGATGTAACTCTGTGAGATGAATTAACAGAACACAGAGCCGTTCTTCAGAAAGCTTCTTTCCAGTTTTGAACGGAAGATATTTCCTTTTTCACCGTAGCCCTCTATGGGCTTCCAAATGTCCCTTTGCCGATTCCGCAAGAACAGCCTTAGCGAAAGGCTTCTTGAAGGGAAAGATGTAACTCTGTGAGATGAATTAACAAAACACAGAGCAGTTTCTCAGAAAGCTTCTTTCCAGTTTTGAACGGAAGATATTTCGTTTTTCACCATAGCCCTCTATGGGCTTCCAAATATCCCTTTTCCAATTCCGCAAGAACAGCCTTAGCGAAAGGCTTCTTGAAGGGAAAGATGTAACTCTGTGAGATGAATTAGCAGGACACTGAGCAGTTTCTCAGAAAGCTTCTTTCCAATTTTGAACGGAAGATATTTCCTTTTTCACCATAGCCCTCTATCGGCTTCCAAGTGTCCCTTTGCCAATTCCACAAGAACAGCCTTAGCGAAAGGCTTCTTGAAGGGAAAGATGGAACTCTGTGAGATGAATTAACAGAACACAGAGAAGTTTCTCAGAAAGCTTCTTTCCAGTTTTGAACGGAAGATATTTCCTTTTTCACTATGGCCCTCAATGGGCTTCCAAATATGCCTTTGCCAATTCCACAAGAACAGCCTTAGCCAAAGGCTTCTTGAAGGGAAAGATGTTACTCTGTGAGATGAATTAACGGAACACAGAGCAGCTCTTCAGAAAGCTTCTTTCCGGTTTTGAACGGAAGATATTTCCTTTTTCACCATAGCCCTCTATGGGCTTCTAAATATCCCTTTGCCAATTCCACAAGAACAGCCTTAGCGAAAGGCTTTCTGAAGGGAAAGATGTAACTCTGTGAGATGAATTAACAGAACACAGAGCCATTCTTCAGAAAGCTTCTTTCCAGTTTTGAACGGAAGATATTTCCTTTTTCACCGTAGCCCTCTATGGGGTTCCAAATATCCCTTTGCCAATTCCACAAGAACAGCCTTAGCGAAAGGATTCTTGAAGGGAAACATGTAACTCTGTGAGACGAATTAACAGAACACAGAGCAGATTCTCAGAAAGCTTCTTTCCAGTTTTGAACGGAAGATATTTCCTTTTCACCATAGCCCTCTATGGGCTTCCAAATATCCCTTTGCCAATTCCACAAGAACAGCCTTAGCGAAAGGCTTCTTGAAGGGAAAGATGTAACTCTGTGAGATGAATTAACAGAACAGAGAGCCGTTCTTCAGAAAGCTTCTTTCCAGTTTTGAACGGAAGATATTTCCTATTTCACCATTGCCCTCTATCGGCTTCCAAATGTCCCTTTGCCAATTCCACATGAACAGCCTTAGCGAAAGGCTTCTTGAAGGGAAAGATGTAACTCTGTGAGATGAATTAACAGAACACAGAGCAGTTTCTCAGAAAGCTTCTTTCCAGTTTTTAACGGAATATATTTCCTTTTTCACTATATCCCTCTAAGGGCTTCCAAATATCCCTTAGCCAATTGCACAAGAACAGCCTCAGCGTAAGGCTTCTTGAAGGGAAAGATGTAACTCTGTGAGATGAATTAACAGAACACAGAGCAGTTTCTCAGAATGATTCTTTCCGGTTTTGAACGGAAGATATTTCCTTTTCACCACTGCCCTCTATGGGCTTAAAAATATCCCTTTGCCAATTCCACAAGAAGAGCCTTAGCGAAAGGCTTCTTGAAGGTAAAGATGTAACGCTGTGAGATGAATTAACAGAACACAGAGCAGTTTCTCAGAAAGCTTCTTCCCAGTTTTGATAGGAAGATATTTCCTTTTTCACCATAGCCCTCTCTTGGGTTCCAAATATACCTTTGCCAATTCCACAAGAACAGCCATAGCGAAAGGCTTCTTGAAGGGAAAGATGTAACGCTGTGAGATGAATTAACAGAACACAGAGCAGCTCTTCAGAAAGCTTCTTTCCAGTTTTGAAGTTAAGATATTTCCTTTTTCACCATAGCCCTCTATGGGCTTCCAAATATCCCTTTGTCAATTCCACAAGAACAGCCTTAGCGAAAGGCTTCTTGAATTGAAAGATGTAACTCTGTGAGATTAATAAACAGAACAAACGGCAGTTTCTCAGAAAGCTTCTTTCCAGTTTTGAACGGAAGATATTTCCTTTTTCACCATAGCCCTCTATGGGCTTCCAAATATCTCTTTGCCAATTCCACAAGAACAGCCTTAGCGAAAGGCTTTTTGAAGGGAAAGATGTAACTCTGTGAGATGAATAAACAGAACACAGAACAGTTTCTCAGAAAGCTTCTTTCCAGTTTTGAACGGAAGATATTTCCTGTTTCAATATAACCTTCTACGGGCTTCCAAATATCGCTTTGCCAATTCCACAAGAACAGCCTTAGCGAAAGTCTTCTTGAAGAGAAAGATGTAACTCCGTGAGATGAATTAACAGAACACAGAGCAGTTTCTCACAAAGCTTCTTTCCAGTTCTGAACGGAAGGTATTTCCTTTTTCACCATAGCCCTCTATGGGCTTCCAAATATGCCTTTGCCAATTCCACAAGAACAGCCTTAGCCAAAGGCTTCTTTAAGGGAAAGATGTAACTCTGTGAGATGAATTTACAGAACACAGAGCAGCTCTTCAGAAAGCTTCTTTTCGGTTTTGAAGGGAAGATATTTCCTTTTTCACCATAGCCCTCTATGGGCTTCTAAATATCCCTTTGCCAATTCCACAAGAACAGCCTTAGCGACAGGCTTTCTGAAGGGAAAGATGTAACTCTGTGAGATGAATTAACAGAACACAGAGCCATTCTTCAGAAAGCTTCTTTCCAGTTTTGAACGGAAGGTATTTCCTTTTTCACCATAGCCCTCTATGGGGTTCCAAATATCCCTTTGCCAATTCCACAAGAACAGCCTTAGTGAAAGGATTCTTGAAGGGAAATATGTAACTCTGTGAGACGAATTAACAGAACACAGAGCAGATTCTCAGAAAGCTTCTTTCCAGTTTTGAACGGAAGATATTTCCTTTTCACCATAGCCCTCTATGGGCTTCCAAATATCCCTTTGCCAATTCCACAAGAACAGCCTTAGCGAAAGGCTTCTTGAAGGGAAAGATGTAACTCTGTGAGATGAATTAGCAGAACACTGAGCAGTTTCTCAGAAAGCTTCTTTCCAGTTTTGAACGGAAGATATTTCCTTTTTCACCATAGCCCTCTATGGGCTTCCAAATATCCCTTTGCCAATTCCACAAGAACAGCCTTAGCGAAAGGCTTCTTGAAGGGAAAGATGTAACTCTGTGAGATGAATTAACAGAACACAGAGCCGTTCTTCAGAAAGGTTCTTTCCAGTATTGAATGGAAGATATTTAATTTTTCACCATAGCCCTCTATGGGCTTCCAAATATCGCTTTGCCAATTCCACAAGAACAGCCTTAGCGAAAGGCTTCTTGAAGGGAAAGATGTATCTCTGTGAGATGAATTAACAGAACACAGAGCAGATTCTCAGAAAGCTTCTTTCCAGTTTTGAACGGAAGATATTTCCTTTTTCACCATAGCCCTCTATGGGCTTCCAAATATCCCTTTGCCAATTCCCCAAGAACAGCCTTAGCGAGAGGCTTCTTGAAGGGAAAGATGTAACTCTGTGAGATGAATTAACAGAACACAGAGCTGATTCTCAGAAAGCTTCTTTCCAGTTTTGAACGGAAGATATTTCCTTTTTCATCATAGCCCTCTATGGGCTTCAAAATATCCCTTTGCCAATTCCACAAGAACAGCCTTAGCGAAAGGCTTCTTGAAGGGAAAGATGTAACTCTGTGAGATGAATTAACAGAACACAGAGCAGATTCTCAGAAAGCTTCTTTCCAGTTTTGAACGGAAGATATTTCGTTTTTCACCATAGCCCTCTATGGGCTTCCAAATATCCCTTTGCCAATTCCACAAGAACAGCCTTAGCGAAAGGCTTCTTGAAGGGAAAGATGTAACTCTGTGAGACGAATTAACAGAACACAGAGCAATTTCTCAGAAAGCTTCTTTCCAGTTTTGAACGGAAGATATTTCCTTTTTCACCATAGCCCTCTATGGGCTTCCAAATATCCCTTTGCCAATTTCGCAAGAACAGCCTTAGCGAAACGCTTCTTCAAGGGAAAGATGTAACTCTGTGAGATGAATTAACAGAACACAGATCAGATTCTCAGAAAGCTTCTTTCCAGTTTTGAACGGAAGATATTTCCTTTTTCACCATAGCCCTCTATGGGCTTCGAAATATCCTTTTGCAATTCCACAAGAACAGTCTTAGGGAAAGGCTTCTTGAAGGGAAAGATGAAACTCTGTGAGATGAATTAACAGAACACAGAGCAGTTTCTCAGAAATCTTCTTTCCAGTTTTGAACGGAAGATATTTCCTTTTTCACCATAGACCTCTACGGGGTTCCAAATATCCCTTTGCCAATTCCACAAGAACAGCCTTAGCGAAAGGCTTCTTGAAGGGAAAGATGTAACTCTCTGAGATGAATTAACAGAACACAGAGCAGATTCTCAGAAAGCTTCTTTCCAGTTTTGAACGGAAGATATTTCCTTTTTCACCATTGCCCTCTATGGGCTTCCAAATATCCCTTTGCCAATTCCACAAGAACAGCCTTAGCGAAAGCCTTCTTGAAGGGAAAGATGTAACTCTGTGAGATGAATTCACAGAACACAGAGCAGTTTCTCAGAAATCTTCTTTCCAGTTTTGAACGGAAGATATTTCCTTTTTCACCATAGCCCTCTATGGGGTTCCAAATATCCCTTTGCCAATTCCACTAGAACAGCCTTAGCGAAAGGCTTCTTGAAGGGAAAGATGTAACTCTCTGAGATGAATTAACAGAATACAGAGCAGATTCTCAGAAAGCTTCCTTCCAGTTTTGAACTGAAGATATTTCCTTTTTCACCATAGCCCTCTATGGGATTCCAAATATCCCTTTGCCAATTCCACAGGAAGGCCCTTAGCGAAAGGCTTCTTGAAGGGAAAGATGTAACTCTGTGAGATGAATTAAGAGAACACAGAGCAGTTTCTCAGAAACCTTCCCTCCAGTTCTCAACGAAAGATATTTCCTTTTCCTCCATAGCCCTCTTTGGGCTTACAAATATCACTTTGCCAGTTACACAAGAACAGCCTTCGCGAAAGGCTCCTTGAAGGGAAAGATGTATCTCTGTGAGATGAATTAACAGAACACAGAGCAGTTTCTCAGAAAGCTTCTTTCCAGTTTTGAACGGAAGATATTTAATTTTTCACCATAGCCCTCTATGGGCTTGCAAATATCCCTTTGCCAATTCCACAAGAACAGCCTTAGCGAAAGGCTTCTTGAAGCGAAAGATGTAACTCTGTGAGATGAATTAACAGAACAGACAGCAGATTCTCAGAAAGGTTCTTTCCAGTTTGGAACGGAAGATATTTCCTTTTTCACCATAGACCTCTACGGGCTTCCAAATATCCCTTTGCCAATTCCACAAGAACAGCCTTAGCGAAAGGCTTCGTGAAGGGAAAGATGTAACTCTGTGAGATGAATTAACAGAACACAGAGCAGCTTCTCAGAAAGCTTCTTTCCAGTTTTGAACTGAAGATATTTCCTTTTTCACCATAGCCCTCTATGGGCTTCCAAATATCCCTTTGCCAATTCCACAAGAACAGCCTTAGCGAAAGGCTTCTTGAAGGGAAAGATGTAACTCTGTGAGATGAATTAACAGAACACAGAGCCGTTCTTCAGAAAGCTTCTTTCCAGTTTTGAACGGAAGATATTTCCTTTTTCACTATAGCCATCTATGGGGTTCCAAATATCGCTTTACCAATTCCACAAGAACAGCCTTAGCGAAAGGCTTCTTGAAGGGAAAGATGTAACTCTGTGAGATGAATTAACAGAACACAGAGCAGATTCTCAGAAAGCTTCTTTCCAGTTTTGAACGGAAGATATTTCCTTTTTCACCATAGCCCTCTATGGGCTTCCAAATATCCCTTTGGCAATTCCCCAAGAACAGCCTTAGCGAGAGGCTTCTTGAAGGGAAAGATGTAACTCTGTGAGATGAATTAACAGAACACAGAGCCGTTCTTCAGAAAGCTTCTTTCCAGTTTGGAACGGAAGATATTTCCTTTTTCACCATAGCCCTCTTTGGGCTTCCAAATATCCTTTTGCCAATTCCACAAGAACAGCCTTAGCGAAAGGCTTCTCGAAGGGAAAGATGTAACTCTGTGAGATGAATTAGCAGAACACAGAGCCGTTCTTCAGAAAGCTTCTTTCCAGTTTTGAACGGAAGATATTTCCTTTTTCACCATAGCCCTCTATGAGCTTCCAAATATCACTTTGCCAATTCCACAAGAACCGCCTTAGCGAAAGGCTTCTTGAAAGGAAAGATGTAACTCTGTGAGATGAATTAACAGAACACAGAGCCGTTCTTCAGAAAGCTTCCTTCCAGTTTGGAACGGAAGATATTTCCTTTTTCACCATAGCCCTCTTTGGGCTTCCAAATATCCTTTTGCCAATTCCACAAGAACAGCCTTAGCGAAAGGCTTCTTGAAGGGAAAGATGTAACTCTGTGAGATGAATTAAGAGAACACAGAGTAGTTTCTCAGAAAGCTTCTTTCCTGTTTTCAACGGAAGATACTTCCTTTTCCACAATAGCCCTCTTTGGTCTTCCAAATATCACTTTGCCAATTCCACAAGAACAGCCTTAGCGAAAGGCTTCTTGAAGGGAAAGATGTAACTCTGTGAGATGAATTAACAGAACACAGAGCAGTTTCTCAGAAAGCTTCTTTTCAGTTTTGTACGGAAGATATTTCCTTTTTCTCCGTAGCCCTCTATGGGCTTCCAAATATCCGTTTGCCAATTCCACAAGAACAGCCTTAGCGAAAGGATTCGTGAACGGAAAGATGTAACTCTGTGAGATCAATTAACAGAACAGAGAGCAGATTCTCAGAAAGCTTCTTTCCACTTTTGAACAGAAGATACTTCCTTTTTCACCATAGCACTCTAAGGGCTTCCAAATATCCCTTTGCCAATTCCACAAGAATAGCCTTAGCGAAAGGCTTCTTGAAGGGAAAGATGTAACTCTGTGAGATGAATTTACAGAACACAGACCCGTTCTTCAGAAATCTTCTTTCCAGTTTTGAACGGAAGATATTTCCTTTTTCACCATAGCCCTCTATGGGCTTCCAAATATCCCTTTGCCTATTCCACAAGAACAGCCTTAGCGAAAGGCTTCTTGAAGGGAAAGATGTAACACTGTGAGATGAATTAACACAACACAGAGCAGATTCTCAGAAAGCTTCTTTCCAGTTTTGAACGGAAGATATTTCCTTTTTCACCATAGCCCTCTATGGGCTTCCAAATATCCCTTTGCCAATTCCACAAGAACAGCCTTAGCGAAAAGCTTCTTATAAGGAAAGATGTAACTCTGTGAGATGAATTAACAGAACACAGAGGAGATTCTCAGAAAGTTTCTTTCCAGTTTTGAACGGAAGATATTTCCTTTTTCACCATAGACCTCTATGGGCTTCCAAATATCCCTTTGCCAATTCCACAGGAAGGGCCTTAGCGAAAGGCTTCCTGAAAGGAAAGATGTAACTCTTTGAGATGAATTAACAGAACACAGAGAAGTTTCTCAGAAAGCTTCTTTCCAGTTTTGAACGGAAGATATTTCCTTTTTCACCATAGACCTCTATGGGCTTCGAAATATCCCTTTTCCAATTCCACAAGAACAGCCTTTGCGAAAGGCTTCTTGAAGGGAAAGATGTAACTCTGTGAGATGAATTTGCAGAACACTGAGCAGTTTCTCAGAAAGCTTCTTTCCAGTTTTGAACGGAAGATATTTCCTATTTCACCATTGCCCTCAATCGGCTTCCAAATGTCCCTTTGCCAATTCCACATGAACAGCCTTAGCGAAAGGCTTCTTGAAGGGAAAGATGTAACTCTGTGAGATGAATTAACAGAACACAGAGCAGTTTCTCAGAAAGCTTCTTTCCAGTTTTGAACGGAATATATTTCCTTTTTCACTATAGCCCTCTATGGGCTTCCAAATATCCCTTAGCCAATTGCACAAGAACAGCCTTAGCGTAAGGCTTCTTGAAGGGAAAGATGTAACTCTGTGAGATGAATTAACAGAACACAGAGCAGTTTCTCAGAAAGATTCTTTCCGGTTTTGAACGGAAGATATTTCCTTTTCACCACTGCCCTCTATGGGCTTCCAAATATCCCTTTGCCAATTCCACAAGAAGAGCCTTAGCGAAAGGCTTCTTGAAGGTAAAGATGTAACGCTGTGAGATGAATTAACAGAACACAGAGCAGTTTCTCAGAAAGCTTCTTCCCAGTTTTGATAGGAAGATATTTCCTTTTTCACTATAGCCCTCTCTTGGGTTCCAAATATACCTTTGCGAATTCCACAAGAACAGCCATAACGAAAGGCTTCTTGAAGAGAAAGATGTAACGCTGTGAGATGGATTAACAGAACACAGAACAGCTCTTCAGAAAGCTTCTTTCCAGTTTTGAAGGGAAGATATTTCCTTTTTCACCATAGCCCTCTATGGGCTTCCAAATATCCCTTTGTCAATTCCACAAGAACAGCCTTAGAGAAAGGCTTCTTGAATTGAAAGATGTAACTGTGTGAGATTAATAAACAGAACACACGGCAGTTTCTCAGAAAGCTTCTTTCCAGTTTTGAACGGAAGATATTTCCTTTTTCACCTTAGCCCTCTATGGGCTTCCAAATATCTCTTTGCCAATTCCACAAGAACAGCCTTAGCGAAATGCCTTTTGAAGGGAAAGATGTAACTCTGTGAGATGAATTAACAGAACACAGAGCAGATTCTCAGAAAGCTTCTTTCCAGTTTTGAACGGAAGATATTTCCTTTTTCACTATAGCCTTCTATGGGCTTCCAAATATCCCTTTGCCAATTCCACAAGAACAGCCTTAGCGAAAGTCTTCTTAAAGAGAAAGATGTAACTCCGTGAGATGAATTAACGGAACACAGAGCAGTTTCTCAGAAAGCTTCTTTCCAGTTCTGAATGGAAGATATTTCCTTTTTCACCATAGCCCTCTATGGGCTTCCAAATATCCCTTTGCCAATACCACAAGAACAGCCTTAGCGAAAGGATTCTTGAAGGGAAATATGTAACTCTGTGAGACGAATTAACAGAACACAGAGCAGATTCTCAGAAAGCTTCTTTCCAGTTTTGAACGGAAGATATTTCCTTTTCACCATTGCCCTGTATGGGCTTCCAAATATCCCTTTGCCAATTCCAAAAGAACAGCCTTAGCGAAAGGCTTCTTGAAGGGAAAGATGTAACTCTGTGAGATGAATTAACAGAACACAGAGCCGTTCTTCAGAAAGCTTCTTTCCAGTTTTGAACGGAAGATATTTCCTTTTTCACCGTAGCCCTCTATGGGCTTCCAAATGTCCCTTTGCCGATTCCGCAAGAACAGCCTTAGCGAAAGGCTTCTTGAAGGGAAAGATGTAACTCTGTGAGATGAATTAACAAAACACAGAGCAGTTTCTCAGAAAGCTTCTTTCCAGTTTTGAACGGAAGATATTTCGTTTTTCACCATAGCCCTCTATGGGCTTCCAAATATCCCTTTTCCAATTCCGCAAGAACAGCCTTAGCGAAAGGCTTCTTGAAGGGAAAGATGTAACTCTGTGAGATGAATTAGCAGAACACTGAGCAGTTTCTCAGAAAGCTTCTTTCCAATTTTGAACGGAAGATATTTCCTTTTTCACCATAGCCCTCTATCGGCTTCCAAGTGTCCCTTTGCCAATTCCACATGAACAGCCTTAGCGAAAGGCTTCTTGAAGGGAAAGATGTAACTCTGTGAGATGAATTAACAGAACACAGAGCAGTTTCTCAGAAAGCTTCTTTCCAGTTTTGAACGGAAGATATTTCCTTTTTCACTATAGCCCTCTATGGGCTTCCAAATATCCCTTAGCCAATTGCACAGGAACAGCCTTAGCGTAAGGCTTCTTGAAGGGAAAGATGTAACTCTGTGAGATGAATTAACAGAACACAGAGCAGTTTCTCAGAAAGCTTCTTTCCAGTTTTGAACGGAAGATATTTCCTTTTTCACTATAGCCCTCTATGGGCTTCCAAATATCCCTTAGCCAATTGCACAAGAACAGCCTTAGCGTAAGGCTTCTTGAAGGGAAAGATGTAACTCTGTGAGATGAATTAACAGAACACACAGCAGTTTCTCAGAAAGATTCTTTCCGGTTTTGAACGGAAGATATTTCCTTTTCACCACTGCCCTCTATGGGCTTCCAAATATCCCTTTGCCAATTCCACAAGAAGAGCCTTAGCGAAAGGCTTCTTGAAGGTAAAGATGTAACGCTGTGAGATGAATTAACAGAACACAGAGCAGTTTCTCAGAAAGCTTCTTCCCAGTTTTGATAGGAAGATATTTCCTTTTTCACCATAGCCCTCTCGTGGGTTCCAAATATACCTTTGCCAATTCCACAAGAACAGCCATAGCGAAAGGCTTCTTGAAGGGAAAGATGTAACGCTGTGAGATGAATCAACGGAACACAGAGCAGCTCTTCAGAAAGCTTCTTTCCAGTTTTGAAGGGAAGATATTTCCTTTTTCACCATAGCCCTCTATGGGCTTCCAAATATCCCTTTGTCAATTCCACAAGAACAGCCTTAGCGAAAGGCTTCTTGAATTGAAAGATGTAACTCTGTGAGATTAATAAACAGAACACACGGCAGTTTCTCAGAAAGCTTCTTTCCAGTTTTGAACGGAAGATATTTCCTTTTTCATCATAGCCCTCTCTTGGGTTCCAAATATCCCTTTGCCAATTCCACAAGAACAGCCATAGCGAAAGGATTCTTGAAGGGAAAGATGTAACGCTGTGAGATGAATTAACAGAACACAGAGCAGCTCTTCCGAAAGCTTCTTTCCAGTTTTGAACGGAAGATATTTCCTTTTTCACCATAGCCCTCTAAGGGCTTCCAAATATCCCTTTGCCAATTCCACAAGAACAGCCTTAGCGAAAGGCTTCTTGAAGGGAAAGATGTAACTCTGTGAGATGAATTAACAGACCACAGAGCAGTTTCTCAGAAAGCTTCTTTACAGTTTTGAACGGAAGATATTTCCTTTTTCACTATAGCCCTCTATGGGCTTCCAAATATCCCTTAGCCAATTGCACAAGAACAGCCTTAGCGTAAGGCTTCTTGAACGGAAAGATGTAACTCTCTGAGATGAATTAACAGAACACAGAGCAGTTTCTCAGAAAGATTCTTTCCGGTTTTGAACGGAAGATATTTCCTTTTCACCACTGCCCTCTATGGGCTTCCAAATATCCCTTTGCCAATTCCACAAGAAGAGCCTTAGCGAAAGGCTTCTTGAACGTAAAGATGTAACGCTGTGAGATGAATTAACAGAACAACGAGCAGTTTCTCAGAAAGCTTCTTCCCAGTTTTGATAGGAAGATATTTCCTCTTTCACCATAGCCCTCTCGTGGGTTCCAAATATACCTTTGCCAATTCCACAAGAACAGCCATAGCGAAAGGCTTCTTGAAGGGAAAGATGTAACGCTGTGAGATGAATTAACGGTACACAGAGCAGCTCTTCAGAAATCTTCTTTCCAGTTTTGAAGGGAAGATATTTCTTTTTTCACCATAGCCCTCTATGGGCTTCCAAATATCCCTTTGTCAATTCCACAGGAACAGCCTTAGCGAAAGGCTTCTTGAATTGAAAGATGTAACTCTGTGAGATTAATAAACAGAACACACGGCAGTTTCTCAGAAAGCTTCTTTCCAGTTTTGAACGGAAGATATTTCCTTTTTCATCATAGCCCTCTCTTGGGTTCCAAATATCCTTTGGCCAATTCCACAAGAACAGCCATAGCGAAAGGATTCTTGAAGGGAAAGATGTAACGCTGTGAGATGAATTAACAGAACACAGAGCAGCTCTTCAGAAAGCTTCTTTCCAGTTTTGAACGGAAGATATTTCCTTTTTCACCATAGCCCTCTAAGGGCTTCCAAATATCCCTTTGCCAATTCCACAAGAACAGCCTTAGCGAAAGGCTTCTTGAAGGGAAAGATGTAACTCTGTGAGATGAATTAACAGACCACAGAGCAGTTTCTCAGAAAGCTTCTTTACAGTTTTGAACGGAAGATATTTCCTTTTTCACTATAGCCCTCTATGGGCTTCCAAATATCCCTTTGCCAATTTCGCAAGAACAGCCTTAGCGAAAGGCTTCTTGAAGGGAAAGATGTAACTCTGTGAGATGAATTAACAGAACACAGAGCAGATTCTCAGAAAGCTTCTTTCCAGTTTTGAACGGAAGATATTTCCTTTTTCACCATAGCCTTCTATGGCCTTAAAAATATCCCTTTGCCAATTCCACAAGAACAGACTTAGCGAAAGGCTTCTTGAAGGGAAAGATGTAAATCTGTGAGATGAATTAACAGAACACAGAGCAGACTCTCAGAAAGCTTCTTTCCAGTTTTGAACGGAAGATATTTCCTTTTTCACCATAGCCCTCTATGGCCTTAAAAATATCCCTTTGCCAATTCCACGAGAACAGACTTAACGAAAGGCTTCTTGAAGGGAAAGATGTAACTCTGTGTGATGAATTAACAGAACACAGAGCAGTTTCTCAGAAAGCTTCTTTCCAGTTTTGAACGGAAGATATTTCCATTTTCACCATACCCCTCTAAGGGCTTCCAAATATTCCTTTGCCAATTCCACAAGAACAGCCTTAGCGAAAGGCTTATTGAAGGGAAAGATGTAACTCTGTGAGATGAATTAACAGAACACAGAGCCGTTTTTCTGAAAGCTTCTTAACAGTTTTGAACGGAAGATATTTCCTTTTTCACCGTAGCCCTCTAAGGGCTTCCAAATATCCCTTTGCCAATTCCACAAGAACAGCCTTAGCGAAAAGCTTCTTGAAGGGAAAGATGTAACTCTGTGAGATGAATTAACAGAACACAGAGCAGATTCTCAGAAAGCTTCTTTCCAGTTTTGAACGGAAGATATTTCCTTTTTCACCATAGCCCTCTATGGGCTTCCAAATATCCCTTTGCCAGTTTCACAAGAACAGCCTTAGCGAAAGGCTTCTTGAAGGGAAAGATGTAACTCTGTGAGATGAATTAGAAGAACACAGAGCAATTTCTCAGAAGGCTTCTTTCCAGTTCTGAACGGAAGATATTTCCTTTTCACCATAGCCCTCTAAGGGCTTCCAAATATCCCTTTGCCAATTCCACATGAACAGCCTTAGCGAAAGGCTTCTTGAAGGGAAAGATGTAACTCTGTGAGATGAATAAACAGAACACAGAGCAGTTTCTCAGAAAGCTTCTTTCCAATTTTGAACGGAAGATATTTCCTTTTTCACCAAAGATCTCTATGGGCTTCCAAATATCCCTTTGCCAATACCACAAGAACAGCCTTAGCGAAAGGTTTCTTGAAGGGAAAGATGTAATTCTGTGGGATGAATTAACAGAACACAGAGCAGTTTCTCAGAAAGCTTCTTTCCGGTTTTGAACGGAAGATATTTCCTTTTTCACCGTAGCCCTCTATGGGCTTCCAAATATCCCTTTGCCAATTCCACAAGAACAGCCTTAGCGAAAAGCTTCTTGAAGGGAAAGATGTAACTCTGTGAGATGAATTAACAGAACACAGAGCAGATTCTCAGAAAGCTTCTTTCCAGTTTTGAACGGAAGATATTTCCTTTTTCACCATAGCCCTCTATGGGCTTCCAAATATCCCTTTGCCAGTTTCACAAGAACAGCCTTAGCGAAAGGCTTCTTGAAGGGAAAGATGTAACTCTGTGAGATGAATTAGCAGAACACAGAGCAATTTCTCAGAAGGCTTCTTTCCAGTTCTGAACGGAAGATATTTCCTTTTCACCATAGCCCTCTAAGGGCTTCCAAATATCCCTTTGCCAATTCCACATGAACAGCCTTAGCGAAAGGCTTCTTGAAGGGAAAGATGTAACTCTGTGAGATGAATAAACAGAACACAGAGCAGTTTCTCAGAAAGCTTCTTTCCAATTTTGAACGGAAGATATTTCCTTTTTCACCAAAGCCCTCTATGGGCTTCCAAATATCCCTTTGCCAATACCACAAGAACAGCCTTAGCGAAAGGTTTCTTGAAGGGAAAGATGTAACTCCGTTAGATGAATTAACAGAACACAGAGAAGTTTCTCAGAAAGCTTCTTTCCAGTTTTGAACGGAAGATATTTCCTTTTTCACTATGGCCCTCAATGGGCTTCCAAATATGCCTTTGCCAATTCCACAAGAACAGCCTTAGCCAAAGGCTTCTTGAAGGGAATGATGTTACTCTGTGAGATGAATTAACGGAACACAGAGCAGCTCTTCAGAAAGCTTCTTTCCGGTTTTGAACGGAAGATATTTCCTTTTTCACCATAGCCCTCTATGGGCTTCTAAATATCCCTTTGCCAATTCCACAAGAACAGCCTTAGCGAAAGGCTTTCTGAAGGGAAAGATGTAACTCTGTGAGATGAATTAACAGAACACAGAGCCATTCTTCAGAAAGCTTCTTTCCAGTTTTGAACGGAAGATATTTCCTTTTTCACCGTAGCCCTCTATGGGGTTCCAAATATCCCTTTGCCAATTCCACAAGAACAGCCTTAGCGAAAGGATTCTTGAAGAGAAACATGTAACTCTGTGAGACGAATTAACAGAACACAGAGCAGATTCTCAGAAAGCTTCTTTCCAGTTTTGAACGGAAGATATTTCCTTTTCACCATAGCCCTCTATGGGCTTCCAAATATCCCTTTGCCAATTCCACAAGAACAGCCTTAGCGAAAGGCTTCTTGAAGGGAAAGATGTAACTCTGTGAGATGAATTAACAGAACAGAGAGCCGTTCTTCAGAAAGCTTCTTTCCAGTTTTGAACGGAAGATATTTCCTTTTTCACCGTAGCCCTCTATGGGCTTCCAAATATCCCTTTGCCGATTCCGCAAGAACAGCCTTAGCGAAAGGCTCCCTGAATGGAAAGATGTAACTCTGTGAGATGAATTAACAAAACACAGAGCAGTTTCTCAGAAAGCTTCTTTCCAGTTTAGAACGGAAGATATTTCGTTTTTCACCATAGCCCTCTATGGGCTTCCAAATATCCCTTTTCCAATTCCACAAGAACAGCCTTTGCGAAAGGCTTCTTGAAGGGAAAGATGTAACTCTGTGAGATGAATTTGCAGAACACTGAGCAGTTTCTCAGAAAGCTTCTTTCCAGTTTTGAACGGAAGATATTTCCTATTTCACCATTGCCCTCTATCGGCTTCCAAATGTCCCTTTGCCAATTCCACATGAACAGCCTTAGCGAAAGGCTTCTTGAAGGGAAAGATGTAACTCTGTGAGATGAATTAACAGAACACAGAGCAGTTTCTCAGAAAGCTTCTTTCCAGTTTTTAACGGAATATATTTCCTTTTTCACTATATCCCTCTAAGGGCTTCCAAATATCCCTTAGCCAATTGCACAAGAACAGCCTCAGCGTAAGGCTTCTTGAAGGGAAAGATGTAACTCTGTGAGATGAATTAACAGAACACAGAGCAGTTTCTCAGAATGATTCTTTCCGGTTTTGAACGGAAGATATTTCCTTTTCACCACTGCCCTCTATGGGCTTAAAAATATCCCTTTGCCAATTCCACAAGAAGAGCCTTAGCGAAAGGCTTCTTGAAGGTAAAGATGTAACGCTGTGAGATGAATTAACAGAACACAGAGCAGTTTCTCAGAAAGCTTCTTCCCAGTTTTGATAGGAAGATATTTCCTTTTTCACCATAGCCCTCTCTTGGGTTCCAAATATACCTTTGCCAATTCCACAAGAACAGCCATAGCGAAAGGCTTCTTGAAGGGAAAGATGTAACGCTGTGAGATGAATTAACAGAACACAGAGCAGCTCTTCAGAAAGCTTCTTTCCAGTTTTGAAGTTAAGATATTTCCTTTTTCACCATAGCCCTCTATGGGCTTCCAAATATCCCTTTGTCAATTCCACAAGAACAGCCTTAGCGAAAGGCTTCTTGAATTGAAAGATGTAACTCTGTGAGATTAATAAACAGAACAAACGGCAGTTTCTCAGAAAGCTTCTTTCCAGTTTTGAACGGAAGATATTTCCTTTTTCACCATAGCCCTCTATGGGCTTCCAAATATCTCTTTGCCAATTCCACAAGAACAGCCTTAGCGAAAGGCTTTTTGAAGGGAAAGATGTAACTCTGTGAGATGAATAAACAGAACACAGAGCAGTTTCTCAGAAAGCTTCTTTCCAGTTTTGAACGGAAGATATTTCCTGTTTCACTATAACCTTCTACGGGCTTCCAAATATCGCTTTGCCAATTCCACAAGAACAGCCTTAGCGAAAGTCTTCTTGAAGAGAAAGATGTAACTCCGTGAGATGAATTAACAGAACACAGAGCAGTTTCTCAGAAAGCTTCTTTCCAGTTCTGAACGGAAGATATTTCCTTTTTCACCATAGCCCTCTATGGGCTTCCAAATATCCCTTTGCCAATTCCACAAGAACAGCCTTAGCGAAAGGCTTCTTGAAGGGAAAGATGTAACTCTATGAGGTTAATCAACAGAACACAGAGGAGTTTCTCAGAAAGCTTCTTCCAAATTTTGAACGGAAGATATTTCCTTTTTCACAATAGCCCTCTAAGGACCTCCAAATATCCCTTTGCCAATTCCACAAGAACAGCCTTAGCGTAAGTCTTCTTGAAGAGAAAGATGTAACTCCGTGAGATGAATTAACAGAACACAGAGCAGTTTCTCACAAAGCTTCTTTCCAGTTCTGAACGGAAGGTATTTCCTTTTTCACCATAGCCCTCTATGGGCTTCCAAATATGCCTTTGCCAATTCCACAAGAACAGCCTTAGCCAAAGGCTTCTTTAAGGGAAAGATGTAACTCTGTGAGATGAATTTACAGAACACAGAGCAGCTCTTCAGAAAGCTTCTTTTCGGTTTTGAAGGGAAGATATTTCCTTTTTCACCATAGCCCTCTATGGGCTTCTAAATATCCCTTTGCCAATTCCACAAGAACAGCCTTAGCGACAGGCTTTCTGAAGGGAAAGATGTAACTCTGTGAGATGAATTAACAGAACACAGAGCCATTCTTCAGAAAGCTTCTTTCCAGTTTTGAACGGAAGGTATTTCCTTTTTCACCATAGCCCTCTATGGGGTTCCAAATATCCCTTTGCCAATTCCACAAGAACAGCCTTAGTGAAAGGATTCTTGAAGGGAAATATGTAACTCTGTTAGACGAATTAACAGAACACAGAGCAGATTCTCAGAAAGCTTCTTTCCAGTTTTGAACGGAAGATATTTCCTTTTCACCATAGCCCTCTATGGGCTTCCAAATATCCCTTTGCCAATTCCACAAGAACAGCCTTAGCGAAAGGCTTCTTGAAGGGAAAGATGTAACTCTGTGAGATGAATTAGCAGAACACTGAGCAGTTTCTCAGAAAGCTTCTTTCCAGTTTTGAACGGAAGATATTTCCTTTTTCACCATAGCCTTCTATGGGCTTCCAAATATCCCTTTGCCAATTCCACAAGAACAGCCTTAGCGAAAGGCTTCTTGAAGGGAAAGATGTAACTCTGTGAGATGAATTAACAGAACACAGAGCCGTTCTTCAGAAAGGTTCTTTCCAGTATTGAATGGAAGATATTTAATTTTTCACCATAGCCCTCTATGGGCTTCCAAATATCGCTTTGCCAATTCCACAAGAACAGCCTTAGCGAAAGGCTTCTTGAAGGGAAAGATGTATCTCTGTGAGATGAATTAACAGAACACAGAGCAGATTCTCAGAAAGCTTCTTTCCAGTTTTGAACGGAAGATATTTCCTTTTTCACCATAGCCCTCTATAGGCTTCCAAATATCCCTTTGCCAATTCCCCAAGAACAGCCTTAGCGAGAGGCTTCTTGAAGGGAAAGATGTAACTCTGTGAGATGAATTAACAGAACACAGAGCTGATTCTCAGAAAGCTTCTTTCCAGTTTTGAACGGAAGATATTTCCTTTTTCATCATAGCCCTCTATGGGCTTCAAAATATCCCTTTGCCAATTCCACAAGAACAGCCTTAGCGAAAGGCTTCTTGAAGGGAAAGATGTAACTCTGTGAGATGAATTAACAGAACACAGAGCAGATTCTCAGAAAGCTTCTTTCCAGTTTTGAACGGAAGATATTTCGTTTTTCACCATAGCCCTCTATGGGCTTCCAAATATCCCTTTGCCAATTCCACAAGAACAGCCTTAGCGAAAGGCTTCTTGAAGGGAAAGATGTAACTCTGTGAGACGAATTAACAGAACACAGAGCAATTTCTCAGAAAGCTTCTTTCCAGTTTTGAACGGAAGATATTTCCTTTTTCACCATAGCCCTCTATGGGCTTCCAAATATCCCTTTGCCAATTTCGCAAGAACAGCCTTAGCGAAACGCTTCTTCAAGGGAAAGATGTAACTCTGTGAGATGAATTAACAGAACACAGATCAGATTCTCAGAAAGCTTCTTTCCAGTTTTGAACGGAAGATATTTCCTTTTTCACCATAGCCCTCTATGGGCTTCGAAATATCCTGTTGCAATTCCACAAGAACAGTCTTAGGGAAAGGCTTCTTGAAGGGAAAGGTGAAACTCTGTGAGATGAATTAACAGAACACAGAGCAGTTTCTCAGAAATCTTCTTTCCAGTTTTGAACGGAAGATATTTCCTTTTTCACCATAGACCTCTACGGGGTTCCAAATATCCCTTTGCCAATTCCACAAGAACAGCCTTAGCGAAAGGCTTCTTGAAGGGAAAGATGTAACTCTCTGAGATGAATTAACAGAACACAGAGCAGATTCTCAGAAAGCTTCTTTCCAGTTTTGAACGGAAGATATTTCCTTTTTCACCATTGCCCTCTATGGGCTTCCAAATATCCCTTTGCCAATTCCACAAGAACAGCCTTAGCGAAAGCCTTCTTGAAGGGAAAGATGTAACTCTGTGAGATGAATTCACAGAACACAGAGCAGTTTCTCAGAAAGATTCTTTCCAGTTTTGAACGGAAGATATTTCCTTTTTCACCATAGCCCTCTATGGGGTTCCAAATATCCCTTTGCCAATTCCACTAGAACAGCCTTAGCGAAAGGCTTCTTGAAGGGAAAGATGTAACTCTCTGAGATGAATTAACAGAACACAGAGCAGATTCTCAGAAAGCTTCCTTCCAGTTTTGAACTGAAGATATTTCCTTTTTCACCATAGCCCTCTATGGGATTCCAAATATCCCTTTGCCAATTCCACAGGAAGGCCCTTAGCGAAAGGCTTCTTGAAGGGAAAGATGTAACTCTGTGAGATGAATTAAGAGAACACAGAGCAGTTTCTCAGAAACCTTCCCTCCAGTTCTCAACGAAAGATATTTCCTTTTCCTCCATAGCCCTCTTTGGGCTTACAAATATCACTTTGCCAGTTACACAAGAACAGCCTTCGCGAAAGGCTCCTTGAAGGGAAAGATGTATCTCTGTGAGATGAATTAACAGAACACAGAGCAGTTTCTCAGAAAGCTTCTTTCCAGTTTTGAACGGAAGATATTTAATTTTTCACCATAGCCCTCTATGGGCTTGCAAATATCCCTTTGCCAATTCCACAAGAACAGCCTTAGCGAAAGGCTTCTTGAAGCGAAAGATGTAACTCTGTGAGATGAATTAACAGAACAGACAGCAGATTCTCAGAAAGGTTCTTTCCAGTTTGGAACGGAAGATATTTCCTTTTTCACCATAGACCTCTACGGGCTTCCAAATATCCCTTTGCCAATTCCACAAGAACAGCCTTAGCGAAAGGCTTCGTGAAGGGAAAGATGTAACTCTGTGAGATGAATTAACAGAACACAGAGCAGCTTCTCAGAAAGCTTCTTTCCAGTTTTGAACGGAAGATATTTCCTTTTTCACCATAGCCCTCTATGGGCTTCCAAATATCCCTTTGCCAATTCCACAAGAACAGCCTTAGCGAAAGGCTTCTTGAAGGGAAAGATGTAACTCTGTGAGATGAATTAACAGAACACAGAGCCGTTCTTCAGAAAGCTTCTTTCCAGTTTTGAACGGAAGATATTTCCTTTTTCACTATAGCCATCTATGGGGTTCCAAATATCGCTTTACCAATTCCACAAGAACAGCCTTAGCGAAAGGCTTCTTGAAGGGAAAGATGTAACTCTGTGAGATGAATTAACAGAACACAGAGCAGATTCTCAGAAAGCTTCTTTCCAGTTTTGAACGGAAGATATTTCCTTTTTCACCATAGCCCTCTAAGGGCTTCCAAATATCCCTTTGGCAATTCCCCAAGAACAGCCTTAGCGAGAGGCTTCTTGAAGGGAAAGATGTAACTCTGTGAGATGAATTAACAGAACACAGAGCCGTTCTTCAGAAAGCTTCTTTCCAGTTTGGAACGGAAGATATTTCCTTTTTCACCATAGCCCTCTTTGGGCTTCCAAATATCCTTTTGCCAATTCCACAAGAACAGCCTTAGCGAAAGGCTTCTCGAAGGGAAAGATGTAACTCTGTGAGATGAATTAGCAGAACACAGAGCCGTTCTTCAGAAAGCTTCTTTCCAGTTTTGAACGGAAGATACTTCCTTTTCCACAATAGCCCTCTTTGGTCTTCCAAATATCACTTTGCCAATTCCACAAGAACAGCCTTAGCGAAAGGCTTCTTGAAGGGAAAGATGTAACTCTGTGAGATGAATTAACAGAACACAGAGCAGTTTCTCAGAAAGCTTCTTTTCAGTTTTGTACGGAAGATATTTCCTTTTTCTCCGTAGCCCTCTATGGGCTTCCAAATATCCGTTTGCCAATTCCACAAGAACAGCCTTAGCGAAAGGATTCGTGAACGGAAAGATGTAACTCTGTGAGATCAATTAACAGAACAGAGAGCAGATTCTCAGAAAGCTTCTTTCCACTTTTGAACAGAAGATACTTCCTTTTTCACCATAGCACTCTAAGGGCTTCCAAATATCCCTTTTCCAATTCCACAAGAACAGCCTTTGCGAAAGGCTTCTTGAAGGGAAAGATGTAACTCTGTGAGATGAATTTGCAGAACACTGAGCAGTTTCTCAGAAAGCTTCTTTCCAGTTTTGAACGGAAGATATTTCCTATTTCACCATTGCCCTCAATCGGCTTCCAAATGTCCCTTTGCCAATTCCACATGAACAGCCTTAGCGAAAGGCTTCTTGAAGGGAAAGATGTAACTCTGTGAGATGAATTAACAGAACACAGAGCAGTTTCTCAGAAAGCTTCTTTCCAGTTTTGAACGGAATATATTTCCTTTTTCACTATAGCCCTCTATGGGCTTCCAAATATCCCTTAGCCAATTGCACAAGAACAGCCTTAGCGTAAGGCTTCTTGAAGGGAAAGATGTAACTCTGTGAGATGAATTAACAGAACACAGAGCAGTTTCTCAGAAAGATTCTTTCCGGTTTTGAACGGAAGATATTTCCTTTTCACCACTGCCCTCTATGGGCTTCCAAATATCCCTTTGCCAATTCCACAAGAAGAGCCTTAGCGAAAGGCTTCTTGAAGGTAAAGATGTAACGCTGTGAGATGAATTAACAGAACACAGAGCAGTTTCTCAGAAAGCTTCTTCCCAGTTTTGATAGGAAGATATTTCCTTTTTCACTATAGCCCTCTCTTGGGTTCCAAATATACCTTTGCGAATTCCACAAGAACAGCCATAACGAAAGGCTTCTTGAAGAGAAAGATGTAACGCTGTGAGATGGATTAACAGAACACAGAACAGCTCTTCAGAAAGCTTCTTTCCAGTTTTGAAGGGAAGATATTTCCTTTTTCACCATAGCCCTCTATGGGCTTCCAAATATCCCTTTGTCAATTCCACAAGAACAGCCTTAGCGTAAGGCTTCTTGAATTGAAAGATGTAACTGTGTGAGATTAATAAACAGAACACACGGCAGTTTCTCAGAAAGCTTCTTTCCAGTTTTGAACGGAAGATATTTCCTTTTTCACCTTAGCCCTCTATGGGCTTCCAAATATCTCTTTGCCAATTCCACAAGAACAGCCTTAGCGAAATGCCTTTTGAAGGGAAAGATGTAACTCTGTGAGATGAATTAACAGAACACAGAGCAGATTCTCAGAAAGCTTCTTTCCAGTTTTGAACGGAAGATATTTCCTTTTTCACTATAGCCTTCTATGGGCTTCCAAATATCCCTTTGCCAATTCCACAAGAACAGCCTTAGCGAAAGTCTTCTTAAAGAGAAAGATGTAACTCCGTGAGATGAATTAACGGAACACAGAGCAGTTTCTCAGAAAGCTTCTTTCCAGTTCTGAATGGAAGATATTTCCTTTTTCACCATAGCCCTCTATGGGCTTCCAAATATCCCTTTGCCAATTCCACAAGAACAGCCTTAGCGAAAGGATTCTTGAAGGGAAATATGTAACTCTGTGAGATGAATTAACAGAACACAGAGCAGATTCTCAGAAAGCTTCTTTCCAGTTTTGAACGGAAGATATTTCCTTTTCACCATTGCCCTGTATGGGCTTCCAAATATCCCTTTGCCAATTCCAAAAGAACAGCCTTAGCGAAAGGCTTCTTGAAGGGAAAGATGTAACTCTGTGAGATGAATTAACAGAACACAGAGCCGTTCTTCAGAAAGCTTCTTTCCAGTTTTGAACGGAAGATATTTCCTTTTTCACCGTAGCCCTCTATGGGCTTCCAAATGTCCCTTTGCCGATTCCGCAAGAACAGCCTTAGCGAAAGGCTTCTTGAAGGGAAAGATGTAACTCTGTGAGATGAATTAACAAAACACAGAGCAGTTTCTCAGAAAGCTTCTTTCCAGTTTTGAACGGAAGATATTTCGTTTTTCACCATAGCCCTCTATGGGCTTCCAAATATCCCTTTTCCAATTCCACAAGAACAGCCTTAGCGAAAGGCTTCTTGAAGGGAAAGATGTAACTCTGTGAGATGAATTAGCAGAACACTGAGCTGTTTCTCAGAAAGCTTCTTTCCAATTTTGAACGGAAGATATTTCCTTTTTCACCATAGCCATCTATCGGCTTCCAAATGTCCCTTTGCCAATTCCACATGAACAGCCTTAGCGAAAGGCTTCTTGAAGGGAAAGATGTAACTCTGTGAGATGAATTAACAGAACACAGAGCAGTTTCTCAGAAAGCTTCTTTCCAGTTTTGAACGGAAGATATTTCCTTTTTCACTATAGCCCTCTATGGGCTTCCAAATATCCCTTAGCCAATTGCACAGGAACAGCCTTAGCGACAGGCTTCTTGAAGGGAAAGATGTAACTCTGTGAGATGAATTAACAGAACACAGAGCAGTTTCTCAGAAAGCTTCTTTCCAGTTTTGAACGGAAGATATTTCCTTTTTCACTATAGCCCTCTATGGGCTTCCAAATATCCCTTAGCCAATTGCACAAGAACAGCCTTAGCGTAAGGCTTCTTGAAGGGAAAGATGTAACTCTGTGAGATGAATTAACAGAACACACAGCAGTTTCTCAGAAAGATTCTTTCCGGTTTTGAACGGAAGATATTTCCTTTTCACCACTGCCCTCTATGGCCTTCCAAATATCCCTTTGCCAATTCCACAAGAAGAGCCTTAGCGAAAGGCTTCTTGAAGGTAAAGATGTAACGCTGTGAGATGAATTAACAGAACACAGAGCAGTTTCTCAGAAAGCTTCTTCCCAGTTTTGATAGGAAGATATTTCCTTTTTCACCATAGCCCTCTCGTGGGTTCCAAATATACCTTTGCCAATTCCACAAGAACAGCCATAGCGAAAGGCTTCTTGAAGGGAAAGATGTAACGCTGTGAGATGAATTAACGGAACACAGAGCAGCTCTTCAGAAAGCTTCTTTCCAGTTTTGAAGGGAAGATATTTCCTTTTTCACCATAGCCCTCTATGGGCTTCCAAATATCCCTTTGTCAATTCCACAAGAACAGCCTTAGCGAAAGGCTTCTTGAATTGAAAGATGTAACTCTGTGAGATTAATAAACAGAACACACGGCAGTTTCTCAGAAAGCTTCTTTCCAGTTTTGAACGGAAGATATTTCCTTTTTCATCATAGCCCTCTCTTGCGTTCCAAATATCCCTTTGCCAATTCCACAAGAACAGCCATAGCGAAAGGATTCTTGAAGGGAAAGATGTAACGCTGTGAGATGAATTAACAGAACACAGAGCAGCTCTTCCGAAAGCTTCTTTCCAGTTTTGAACGGAAGATATTTCCTTTTTCACCATAGCCCTCTAAGGGCTTCCAAATATCCCTTTGCCAATTCCACAAGAACAGCCTTAGCGAAAGGCTTCTTGAAGGGAAAGATGTAACTCTGTGAGATGAATTAACAGACCACAGAGCAGTTTCTCAGAAAGCTTCTTTACAGTTTTGAACGGAAGATATTTCCTTTTTCACTATAGCCCTCTATGGGCTTCCAAATATCCCTTAGCCAATTGCACAAGAACAGCCTTAGCGTAAGGCTTCTTGAACGGAAAGATGTAACTCTGTGAGATGAATTAACAGAACACAGAGCAGTTTCTCAGAAAGATTCTTTCCGGTTTTGAACGGAAGATATTTCCTTTTCACCACTGCCCTCTATGGGCTTCCAAATATCCCTTTGCCAATTCCACAAGAAGAGCCTTAGCGAAAGGCTTCTTGAAGGTAAAGATGTAACGCTGTGAGATGAATTAACAGAACAACGAGCAGTTTCTCAGAAAGCTTCTTCCCAGTTTTGATAGGAAGATATTTCCTTTTTCACCATAGCCCTCTCGTGGGTTCCAAATATACCTTTGCCAATTCCACAAGAACAGCCATAGCGAAAGGCTTCTTGAAGGGAAAGATGTAACGCTGTGAGATGAATTAACGGAACACAGAGCAGCTCTTCAGAAAGCTTCTTTCCAGTTTTGAAGGGAAGATATTTCCTTTTTCACCATAGCCCTCTATGGGCTTCCAAATATCCCTTTGTCAATTCCACAAGAACAGCCTTAGCGAAAGGCTTCTTGAATTGAAAGATGTAACTCTGTGAGATTAATAAACAGAACACACGGCAGTTTCTCAGAAAGCTTCTTTCCAGTTTTGAACGGAAGATATTTCCTTTTTCATCATAGCCCTCTCTTGGGTTCCAAATATCCCTTTGCCAATTCCACAAGAACAGCCATAGCGAAAGGATTCTTGAAGGGAAAGATGTAACGCTGTGAGATGAATTAACAGAACACAGAGCAGCTCTTCCGAAAGCTTCTTTGCAGTTTTGAACGGAAGATATTTCCTTTTTCACCATAGCCCTCTAAGGGCTTCCAAATATCCCTTTGCCAATTCCACAAGAACAGCCTTAGCGAAAGGCTTCTTGAAGGGAAAGATGTAACTCTGTGAGATGAATTAACAGACCACAGAGCAGTTTCTCAGAAAGCTTCTTTACAGTTTTGAACGGAAGATATTTCCTTTTTCACTATAGCCCTCTATGGGCTTCCAAATATCCCTTAGCCAATTGCACAAGAACAGCCTTAGCGTAAGGCTTCTTGAACGGAAAGATGTAACTCTGTGAGATGAATTAACAGAACACAGAGCAGTTTCTCAGAAAGATTCTTTCCGGTTTTGAACGGAAGATATTTCCTTTTCACCACTGCCCTCTATGGGCTTCCAAATATCCCTTTGCCAATTCCACAAGAAGAGCCTTAGCGAAAGGCTTCTTGAAGGTAAAGATGTAACGCTGTGAGATGAATTAACAGAACAACGAGCAATTTCTCAGAAAGCTTCTTCCCAGTTTTGATAGGAAGATATTTCCTTTTCACCACAGCCCTCTCGTGGGTTCCAAATATACCTTTGCCAATTCCACAAGAACAGCCATAGCGAAAGGCTTCTTGAAGGGAAAGATGTAACGCTGTGAGATGAATTAACGGTACACAGAGCAGATTCTCAGAAAGCTTCTTTCCAGTTTTGAACGGAAGATATTTCCTTTTTCACTATAGCCCTCTATGGGCTTCCAAATATCCCTTTGCCAATTTCGCAAGAACAGCCTTAGCGAAAGGCTTCTTGAAGGGAAAGATGTAACTCTGTGAGATGAATTAACAGAACACAGAGCAGATTCTCAGAAAGCTTCTTTCCAGTTTTGAACGGAAGATATTTCCTTTTTCACCATAGCCTTCTATGGCCTTAAAAATATCCCTTTGCCAATTCCACAAGAACAGACTTAGCGAAAGGCTTCTTGAAGGGAAAGATGTAAATCTGTGAGATGAATTAACAGAACACAGAGCAGATTCTCAGAAAGCTTCTTTCCAGTTTTGAACGGAAGATATTTCTTTTTTCACCATAGCCCTCTATGGCCTTAAAAATATCCCTTTGCCAATTCCACAAGAACAGACTTAACGAAAGGCCTCTTGAAGGGAAAGATGTATCTCTGTGTGATGAATTAACAGAACACAGAGCAGTTTCTCAGAAAGCTTCTTTCCAGTTTTGAACGGAAGATATTTCCATTTTCACCATACCCCTCTAAGGGCTTCCAAATATTCCTTTGCCAATTCCACAAGAACAGCCTTAGCGAAAGGCTTATTGAAGGGAAAGATGTAACTCTGTGAGATGAATTAACAGAACACAGAGCCGTTTTTCTGAAAGCTTCTTAACAGTTTTGAACGGAAGATATTTCCTTTTTCACCGTAGCCCTCTATGGGCTTCCAAATATCCCTTTGCCAATTCCGCAAGAACAGCCTTAGCGAAAAGCTTCTTGAAGGGAAAGATGTAACTCTGTGAGATGAATTAACAGAACACAGAGCAGATTCTCAGAAAGCTTCTTTCCAGTTTTGAACGGAAGATATTTCCTTTTTCACCATAGCCCTCTATGGGCTTCCAAATATCCCTTTGCCAGTTTCACAAGAACAGCCTTAGCGAAAGGCTTCTTGAAGGGAAAGATGTAACTCTGTGAGATGAATTAGCAGAACACAGAGCAATTTCTCAGAAGGCTTCTTTCCAGTTTTGAACGGAAGATATTTCCTTTTCACCATAGCCCTCTAAGGGCTTCCAAATATCCCTTTGCCAATTCCACATAAACAGCCTTAGCGAAAGGCTTCTTGAAGGGAAAGATGTAACTCTGTGAGATGAATAAACAGAACACAGAGCAGTTTCTCAGAAAGCTTCTTTCCAATTTTGAACGGAAGATATTTCCTTTTTCACCAACGCCCTCTATTGGCTTCCAAATATCCCTTTGCCAATACCACAAGAACAGCCTTAGCGAAAGGTTTCTTGAAGGGAAAGATGTAATTCTGTGGGATGAATTAACAGAACACAGAGCAGTTTCTCAGAAAGCTTCTTTCCGGTTTTGAACGGAAGATATTTCCTTTTTCACCATAGCCCTCTATGGGCTTCCAAATATAACTTTGCCAATTCCACAGGAACAGCCTTAGTGAAAGGCTTCTTGAAGGGAAAGATGTAACTCCGTTAGATGAATTAACAGAACACAGAGAAGTTTCTCAGAAAGCTTCTTTCCAGTTTTGAACGGAAGATATTTCCTTTTTCACTATGGCCCTCAATGGGCTTCCAAATATGCCTTTGCCAATTCCACAAGAACAGCCTTAGCCAAAGGCTTCTTGAAGGGAAAGATGTTACTCTGTGAGATGAATTAACAGAACACAGAGCAGCTCTTCAGAAAGCTTCTTTCCGGTTTTGAACGGAAGATATTTCCTTTTTCACCATAGCCCTCTATGGGCTTCTAAATATCCCTTTGCCAATTCCACAAGAACATCCTTAGCGAAAGGCTTTCTGAAGGGAAAGATGTAACTCTGTGAGATGAATTAACAGAACACAGAGCCATTCTTCAGAAAGCTTCTTTCCAGTTTTGAACGGAAGATATTTCCTTTTTCACCGTAGCCCTCTATGGGGTTCCAAATATCCCTTTGCCAATTCCACAAGAACAGCCTTAGCGAAAGGATTCTTGAAGGGAAACATGTAACTCTGTGAGACGAATTAACAGAACACAGAGCAGATTCTCAGAAAGCTTCTTTCCAGTTTTGAACGGAAGATATTTCCTTTTCACCATAGCCCTCTATGGGCTTCCAAATATCCCTTTGCCAATTCCACAAGAACAGCCTTAGCGAAAGGCTTCTTGAAGGGAAAGATGTAACTCTGTGAGATGAATTAGCAGAACACTGAGCAGTTTCTCAGAAAGCTTCTTTCCAGTTTTGAACGGAAGATATTTCCTTTTTCACCATAGCCCTCTATCGGCTTCCAAATGTCCCTTTGCCAATTCCACATGAACAGCCTTAGCGAAAGGCTTCTTGAAGGGAAAGATGTAACTCTGTGAGATGAATTAACAGAACACAGAGCAGTTTCTCACAAAGCTTCTTTCCAGTTTTGAACGGAAGATATTTCCTTTTTCACTATAGCCCTCTATGGGCTTCCAAATATCCCTTAGCCAATTGCACAAGAACAGCCTCAGCGTAAGGCTTCTTGAAGGGAAAGATGTAATTCTGTGAGATGAATTAACAGAACACAGAGCAGTTTCTCAGAAAGATTCTTTCCGGTTTTGAACGGAAGATATTTCCTTTTCACCACTGCCCTCTATGGGCTTCCAAATATCCCTTTGCCAATTCCACAAGAAGAGCCTTAGCGAAAGGCTTCTTGAAGGTAAAGATGTAACGCTGTGAGATGAATTAACAGAACACAGAGCAGTTTCTCAGAAACTTCTTCCCAGTTTTGATAGGAAGATATTTCCTTTTTCACCATAGCCCTCTCTTGGGTTCCAAATATCCCTTTGCCAATTCCACAAGAACAGCCATAGCGAAAGGATTCTTGAAGGGAAAGATGTAACGCTGTGAGATGTATTAACAGAACACAGAGCAGCTCTTCAGAAAGCTTCTTTCCAGTTTTGAAGGGAAGATATTTCCTTTTTCACCATAGCCCTCTATGGGCTTCCAAATATCCCTTTGTCAATTCCACAAGAACAGCCTTAGCGAAAGGCTTCTTGAATTGAAAGATGTAACTCTGTGGGATTAATAAACAGAACACACGGCAGTTTCTCAGAAAGCTTCTTTCCAGTTTTGAACGGAAGATATTTCCTTTTTCATCATAGCCCTCTCTTGGGTTCCAAATATCCCTTTGCCAATTCCACAAGAACAGCCATAGCGAAAGGATTCTTGAAGGGAAGATGTAACGCTGTGAGATGAATTAACAGAACACAGAGCAGCTCTTCAGAAAGCTTCTTTCCAGTTTTGAACGGAAGATATTTCCTTTTTCACCATAGCCCTCTAAGGGCTTCCAAATATCCCTTTGCCAATTCCACAAGAACAGCCTTAGCGAAAGGCTTCTTGAAGGGAAAGATGTAACTCTGTGAGATGAATTAACAGACCACAGAGCAGATTCTCAGAAAGCTTCTTTCCAGTTTTGAACGGAAGATATTTCCTTTTTCATCATAGCCCTCTAAGGGCTTCCAAATATCCCTTTGCCAATTCCACAAGAACAGCCTTAGCGAAAGGCTTCTTGAAGGAAAGATGTAACTCTGTGAGATGAATTAACAGAACACAGAGCAGTTTCTCAGAAAGCTTCTTTCCAGTTTTGAACGGAAGATATTTCCTTTTCCACATTAGACCTCTATGCGGTTCCAAATATCTCTTTGACAATTCCACAAGAACAGCCTTAGCGAAAGGCTTCTTGAAGGGAAAGATGTAACTCTGTGAGATGAATTAACAGAACACAGAGCAGTTTCTCAGAAAGCTTCTTTCCAGTTTTGAACGGAAGATATTTCCTTTTCCACATTAGACCTCTATGCGGTTCCAAATATCTCTTTGACAATTCCACAAGAACAGCCTTAGCGAAAGGCTTCTTGAAGGGAAAGATGTAACTCTGTGAGATGAATTAACAGAACACAGAGCAGTTTCTCAGAAAGCTTCTTTCCAGTTTTTAACGGAAGATATTTCCTTTTTCACTATAGCCTTCTATGAGCTTCCAAATATCCCTTAGCCAATTCCACAAGAACAGCCTTAGCGTAAGGCTTCTTGAAGGGAAAGATGTAACTCTGTGAGATGAATTAACAGAACACAGAGCAGTTTCTCAGAAAGATTCTTTCCAGTTTTGAACGAAAGATATTTCCTTTTCACCACTGCCCTCTATGGGCTTCCAAATATGCCTTTGCCAATTCCAAAAGAACAGCATTAGCCAAAGGCTTCTTGAAGGGAAAGATGTAATTCTGTGAGATGAATTAATAGAACACAGAGCAGCTCTTCAGAAAGCTTCTTTCCGGTTTTGAAGGTAAGATATTTCCTTTTTCACCATAGCCCTCTATGGGCTTCTAAATATCCCTTTGCCAATTCCACAAGAACAGCCTTAGCGAAAGGCTTTCTGAATGGAAAGATGTAACTCTGTGAGATGAATTAACATAACACAGAGCCGTTCTTCAGAAAGCTTCTTTCCAGTTTTGAACGGAAGATATTTCCTTTTTCACCATAGCCCTCTATGGGCTTCCAAATATCCCTTTGCCGATTCCGCAAGAACAGCCTTGGCAAAAGGCTTCTTGAAGGGAAAGATGTAACTCTGTGAGATGAATTAACAAAACACAGAGCAGATTCTCAGAAAGCTTCTTTCCAGTTTTGAACGGAAGATATTTCGTTTTTCACCATAGCCCTCTATGGGCTTCCAAATATCCCTTTTCCAATTCCACAAGAACAGCCTTAGCGAAAGGCTTCGTGAAGGGAAAGATGTAACTCTGTGAGATGAATTAGCAGAAAACTGAGCAGTTTCTCAGAAAGCTGCTTTCCAGTTTTTAACGGAAGATATTTCCTTTTTCACTATAGCCTTCTATGGGCTTCCAAATATCCCTTAGCCAATTCCACAAGAACAGCCTTAGCGTAAGGCTTCTTGAAGGGAAAGATGTAACTCTGTGAGATGAATTAACAGAACACAGAGCAGTTTCTCAGAAAGATTCTTTCCAGTTTTGAACGGAAGATATTTCCTTTTCACCACTGCCCTCTATGGGCTTCCAAATATGCCTTTGCCAATTCCACAAGAAGAGCCTTAGCCAAAGGCTTCTTGAAGGGAAAGATGTAATTCTGTGAGATGAATTAACAGAACACAGAGCAGCTCTTCAGAAAGCTTCTTTCCGGTTTTGAAGGTAAGATATTTCCTTTTTCACCATAGCCCTCTATGGGCTGATAAATATCCCTTTGCCAATTCCACAAGAACAGCCTTAGCGAAAGGCTTTCTGAATGGAAAGATGTAACTCTGTGAGATGAATTAACAGAACACAGAGTCATTCTTCAGAAAGCTTCTTTCCAGTTTTGAACGGAAGATATTTCCTTTTTCACCATAGCCCTCTATGGCGTTCCAAATATCCCTTTGCCAATTCCACAAGAACAGCCTTAGGGAAATGATTCTTGAAGGGAAACATGTAACTCTGAGAGACGAATTAACAGAACACAGAGCAGATTCTCAGAAAGCTTCTTTCCAGTTTTGAACGGAAGATATTTCCTTTTCACCATAGCCCTCTATGGGCTTCCAAATATCCCTTTGCCAATTCCACAAGAACAGCCTTAGCGAAAGGCTTCTTGAAGGGAAAGATATAACTCTGTGAGATGAATTAACAGAACACAGAGCCGTTCTTCAGAAAGCTTCTTTCCAGTTTTGAACGGAAGATATTTCCTTTTTCACCGTAGAACTCTATTTGGTTCCAAATATCCCTTTGCCAATTCCGCAAGAACAGCCTTAGCAAAAGGCTTCTTGAAGGGAAAGATGTAACTCTGTGAGATGAATTAACAGAACACAGAGCAGTTTCCCAGAAAGCTTCTTTCCAGTTTTGAACGGAAGATATTTCCTTTTTCACCATAGCCCTCTATCGGCTTCCAAATGTCCCTTTGCCAATTCCACATGAACAGCCTTAGCGAAAGGCTTCTTGAAGGGAAAGATGTAACTCTGTGAGATGAATTAACAGAACACAGAGCAGTTTCCCAGAAAGCTTCTTTCCAGTTTTGAACGGAATATATTTCCTTTTTCACTATAGCCCTCTATGGGCTTCCAAATATCCCTTAGCCAATTGCACAAGAACAGCCTTAGCGTAAGGCTTCTTGAAGGGAAAGATGTAACTCTGTGAGATGAATTAACAGAACACAGAGCAGTTTCTCAGAAAGATTCTTTCCGGTTTTGAACGGAAGATATTTCCTTTTCACCACTGCCCTCTATGGGCTTCCAAATATTCCTTTGCCAATTCCACAAGAACAGCCTTAGCGAAAGGCTTATTGAAGGGAAAGATGTAACTCTGTGAGATGAATTAACAGAACACAGAGCCGTTTTTCTGAAAGCTTCTTAACAGTTTTGAACGGAAGATATTTCCTTTTTCACCGTAGCCCTCTATGGGCTTCCAAATATCCCTTTGCCAATTCCGCAAGAACAGCCTTAGCGAAAAGCTTCTTGAAGGGAAAGATGTAACACTGTGAGATGAATTAACAGAACACAGAGCAGATTCTCAGAAAGCTTCTTTCCAGTTTTGAACGGAAGATATTTCCTTTTTCACCATAGCCCTCTATGGGCTTCCAAATATCCCTTTGCCAGTTTCACAAGAACAGCCTTAGCGAAAGGCTTCTTGAAGGGAAAGATGTAACTCTGTGAGATGAATTAGCAGAACACAGAGCAATTTCTCAGAAGGCTTCTTTCCAGTTTTGAACGGAAGATATTTCCTTTTCACCATAGCCCTCTAAGGGCTTCCAAATATCCCTTTGCCAATTCCACATGAACAGCCTTAGCGAAAGGCTTCTTGAAGGGAAAGATGTAACTCTGTGAGATGAATAAACAGAACACAGAGCAGTTTCTCAGAAAGCTTCTTTCCAATTTTGAACGGAAGATATTTCCTATTTCACCATTGCCCTCTATCGGCTTCCAAATGTCCCTTTGCCAATTCCACATGAACAGCCTTAGCGAAAGGCTTCTTGAAGGGAAAGATGTAACTCTGTGAGATGAATTAACAGAACACAGAGCAGTTTCTCAGAAAGCTTCTTTCCAGTTTTTAACGGAATATATTTCCTTTTTCACTATATCCCTCTAAGGGCTTCCAAATATCCCTTAGCCAATTGCACAAGAACAGCCTTAGCGTAAGGCTTCTTGAAGGGAAAGATGTAACTCTGTGAGATGAATTAACAGAACACAGAGCAGTTTCTCAGAAAGATTCTTTCCGGTTTTGAACGGAAGATATTTCCTTTTCACCACTGCCCTCTATGGGCTTCCAAATATCCCTTTGCCAATTCCACAAGAAGAGCCTTAGCGAAAGGCTTCTTGAAGGTAAAGATGTAACGCTGTGAGATGAATTAACAGAATACAGAGCAGTTTCTCAGAAAGCTTCTTCCCAGTTTTGATAGGAAGATATTTCCTTTTTCACCATAGCCCTCTCTTGGGTTCCAAATATACCTTTGCCAATTCCACAAGAACAGCCATAGCGAAAGGCTTCTTGAAGGGAAAGATGTAACGCTGTGAGATGAATTAACAGAACACAGAGCAGCTCTTCAGAAAGCTTCTTTCCAGTTTTGAAGTTAAGATATTTCCTTTTTCACCATAGCCCTCTATGGGCTTCCAAATATCCCTTTGTCAATTCCACAAGAACAGCCTTAGCGAAAGGCTTCTTGAATTGAAAGATGTAACTCTGTGAGATTAATAAACAGAACAAACGGCAGTTTCTCAGAAAGCTTCTTTCCAGTTTTGAACGGAAGATATTTCCTTTTTCACCATAGCCCTCTATGGGCTTCCAAATATCTCTTTGCCAATTCCACAAGAACAGCCTTAGCGAAAGGCTTTTTGAAGGGAAAGATGTAACTCTGTGAGATGAATAAACAGAACACAGAGCAGTTTCTCAGAAAGCTTCTTTCCAGTTTTGAACGGAAGATATTTCCTTTTTCACTATAGCCTTCTACGGGCTTCCAAATATCCCTTTGCCAATTCCACAAGAACAGCCTTAGCGAAAGTCTTCTTGAAGAGAAAGATGTAACTCCGTGAGATGAATTAACAGAACACAGAGCAGTTTCTCAGAAAGCTTCTTTCCAGTTCTGAACGGAAGATATTTCCTTTTTCAACATAGCCCTCTATGGGCTTCCAAATATCCCTTTGCCAATTCCACAAGAACAGCCTTAGCGAAAGGCTTCTTGAAGGGAAAGATGTAACTCTATGAGATTAATCAACAGAACACAGAGGAGTTCCTCAGAAAGCTTCTTCCCAATTTTGAACGGAAGATATTTCCTTTTTCACAATAGCCCTCTAAGGACCTCCAAATATCCCTTTGCCAATTCCACAAGAACAGACTTAGCGAAAGTCTTCTTGAAGAGAAAGATGTAACTCCGTGAGATGAATTAACAGAACACAGAGCAGTTTCTCACAAAGCTTCTTTCCTGTTCTGAACGGAAGGTATTTCCTTTTTCACCATAGCCCTCTATGGGCTTCCAAATATGCCTTTGCCAATTCCACAAGAACAGCCTTAGCCAAAGGCTTCTTTAAGGGAAAGATGTAACTCTGTGAGATGAATTTACAGAACACAGAGCAGCTCTTCAGAAAGCTTCTTTTCGGTTTTGAAGGGAAGATATTTCCTTTTTCACCATAGCCCTCTATGGGCTTCTAAATATCCCTTTGCCAATTCCACAAGAACAGCCTTAGCGAAAGGATTCTTGAAGGGAAATATGTAACTCTGTGAGACGAATTATCAGAACACAGAGGAGATTCTCAGAAAGCTTCTTTCCAGTTTTGAACGGAAGATATTTCCTTTTCACCATTGCCCTCTATGGGCTTCCAAATATCCCTTTGCCAATTCCAAAAGAACAGCCTTAGCGAAAGGCTTCTTGAAGGGAAAGATGTAACTCTGTGAGATGAATTAACAGAACACAGAGCCGTTCTTCAGAAAGCTTCTTTCCAGTTTTGAACAGAAGATATTTCCTTTTTCACCGTAGCCCTCTATGAGCTTCCAAATGTCCCTTTGCCGATTCCGCAAGAACAGCCTTAGCGAAAGGCTTCTTGAAGGGAAAGATGTAACTCTGTGAGATGAATTAACAAAACACAGAGCAGTTTCTCAGAAAGCTTCTTTCCATTTTTGAACGGAAGATATTTCGTTTTTCACCATAGCCCTCTATGGGCTTCCAAATATCCCTTTTCCAATTCCACAAGAACAGCCTTAGCGAAAGGCTTCTTGAAGGGAAAGATGTAACTCTGTGAGATGAATTAGCAGAACACTGAGCAGTTTCTCAGAAAGCTTCTTTCCAATTTTGAACGGAAGATATTTCCTTTTTCACCATAGCCCTCTATCGGCTTCCAAATGTCCCTTTGCCAATTCCACATGAACAGCCTTAGCGAAAGGCTTCTTGAAGGGAAAGATGTAACTCTGTGAGATGAATTAACAGAACACAGAGCAGTTTCTCAGAAAGCTTCTTTCCAGTTTTGAACGGAATATATTTCCTTTTTCACTATAGCCCTCTATGGGCTTCCAAATATCCCTTAGCCAATTGCACAAGAACAGCCTTAGCGTAAGGCTTCTTGAAGGGAAAGATGTAACTCTGTGAGATGAATTAACAGAACACAGAGCAGTTTCTCAGAAAGCTTCTTTCCAGTTTTGAATGGAAGATATTTCCTTTTTCACTATAGCCCTCTATGGGCTTCCAAATATCCCTTAGCCAATTGCACAAGAACAGCCTCATCGTAAGGCTTCTTGAAGGGAAAGATGTAACTCTGTGAGATGAATTAACGGAACACACAGCAGTTTCTCAGAAAGATTCTTTCCGGTTTTGAACGGAAGATATTTCCTTTTCACCACTGCCCTCTATGGGCTTCGAAATATCCCTTTGCCAATTCCACAAGAAGAGCCTTAGCGAAAGGCTTCTTGAAGGTAAAGATGTAACGCTGTGAGATGAATTAACAGAACACAGAGCAATTTCTCAGAAGGCTTCTTTCCAGTTTTGAACGGAAGATATTTCCTTTTCACCATAGCCTTCTAAGGGCTTCCAAATATCCCTTTGCCAATTCCACATGAACAGCCTTAGCGAAAGGCTTCTTGAAGGGAAAGATGTAACTCTGTGAGATGAATAAACAGAACAGAGAGCAGTTTCTCAGAAAGCTTCTTTCCAATTTTGAACGGAAGATATTTCCTTTTTCACCAAAGCCCTCTATGGGCTTCCAAATATCCCTTTGCCAATACCACAAGAACAGCCTTAGCGAAAGGTTTCTTGAAGGGAAAGATGTAATTCTCTGGGATGAATTAACAGAACACAGAGCAGTTTCTCAGAAAGCTTCTTTCCGGTTTTGAACGGAAGATATTTCCTTTTTCACCATAGCCCTCTATGGGCTTCCAAATATCCCTTTGCCAATTCCACAGGAACAGCCTTAGCGAAAGGCTTCTTGAAGGGAAAGATGTAACTCCGTTAGATGAGTTAACAGAACACAGAGAAGTTTCTCAGAAAGCTTCTTTCCAGTTTTGAACGGAAGATATTTCCTTTTTCACTATGGCCCTCAATGGGCTTCCAAATATGCCTTTGCCAATTCCACAAGAACAGCCTTAGCCAAAGGCTTCTTGAAGGGAAAGATGTTACTCTGTGAGATGAATTAACAGAACACAGAGCAGCTCTTCAGAAAGCTTCTTTCCCGTTTTGAACGGAAGATATTTCCTTTTTCACCATAGCCCTCTATGGGCTTCTAAATATCCCTTTGACATTTCCACAAGAACAGCCTTAGCGAAAGGCTTTCTGAAGGGAAAGATGTAACTCTGTGAGATGAATTAACAGAACACAGAGCCATTCTTCAGAAAGCTTCTTTCCAGTTTTGAACGGAAGATATTTCCTTTTTCACCGTTGCCCTCTATGGGGTTCCAAATATCCCTTTGCCAATTCCACAGGAACAGCCTTAGCGAAAGGATTCTTGAAGGGAAACATGTAACTCTGTGAGACGAATTAACAGAACACAGAGCAGATTCTCAGAAAGCTATTTTCCAGTTTTGAACGGAAGATATTTCCTTTTCACCATAGCCCTCTATGGGCTTCCAAATATCCCTTTGCCAATTCCACAAGAACAGCCTTAGCGAAAGGCTTCTTGAAGGGAAAGATGTAACTCTGTGAGATGAATTAACAGAACAGAGAGCCGTTCTTCAGAAAGCTTCTTTCCAGTTTTGAACGGAAGATATTTCCTTTTTCACCGTAGCCCTCTATGGGCTTCCAAATATCCCTTTGCCGATTGCGCAAGAACAGCCTTAGCGAAAGGCTTCCTGAAGGGAAAGATGTAACTCTGTGAGATGAATTAACATAACACAGAGCAGTTTCTCAGAAAGCTTCTTTCCAGTTTAGAACGGAAGATATTTCGTTTTTCACCATAGCCCTCTATGGGCTTCCAAATATCCCTTTTCCAATTCCACAAGAACAGCCTTTGCGAAAGGCTTCTTGAAGGGAAAGATGTAACTCTGTGAGATGAATTTGCAGAACACTGAGCAGTTTCTCAGAAAGCTTCTTTCCAGTTTTGAACGGAAGATATTTCCTATTTCACCATTGCCCTCTATCGGCTTCCAAATGTCCCTTTGCCAATTCCACATGAACAGCCTTAGCGAAAGGCTTCTTGAAGGGAAAGATGTAACTCTGTGAGATGAATTAACAGAACACAGAGCCGTTTCTCAGAAAGCTTCTTTCCAGTTTTTAACGGAATATATTTCCTTTTTCACTATATCCCTCTAAGGGCTTCCAAATATCCCTTAGCCAATTGCACAAGAAGAGCCTTAGCGTAAGGCTTCTTGAAGGGAAAGATGTAACTCTGTGAGATGAATTAACAGAACACAGAGCAGTTTCTCAGAAAGATTCTTTCCGGTTTTGAACGGAAGATATTTCCTTTTCACCACTGCCCTCTATGGGCTTCCAAATATCCCTTTGCCAATTCCACAAGAAGAGCCTTAGCGAAAGGCTTCTTGAAGGTAAAGATGTAACGCTGTGAGATGAATTAACAGAACACAGAGCAGTTTCTCAGAAAGCTTCTTCCCAGTTTTGATAGGAAGATATTTCCTTTTTCACCATAGCCCTCTCTTGGGTTCCAAATATACCTTTGCCAATTCCACAAGAACAGCCATAGCGAAAGGCTTCTTGAAGGGAAAGATGTAACGCTGTGAGATGAATTAACAGAACACAGAGCAGCTCTTCAGAAAGCTTCTTTCCAGTTTTGAACGGAAGATATTTCCTTTTTCACCATAGCCCTCTATGGGCTTCCAAATATCCCTTTGTCAATTCCACAAGAACAGCCTTAGCGAAAGGCTTCTTGAATTGAAAGATGTAACTCTGTGAGATTAATAAACAGAACAAACGGCAGTTTCTCAGAAAGCTTCTTTCCAGTTTTGAACGGAAGATATTTCCTTTTTCACCATAGCCCTCTATGGGCTTCCAAATATCTCTTTGCCAATTCCACAAGAACAGCCTTAGCGAAAGGCTTTTTGAAGGGAAAGATGTAACTCTGTGAGATGAATAAACAGAACACAGAGCAGTTTCTCAGAAAGCTTCTTTCCAGTTTTGAACGGAAGATATTTCCTTTTTCACTATAGCCTTCTACGGGCTTCCAAATATCCCTTTGCCAATTCCACAAGAACAGCCTTAGCGAAAGTCTTCTTGAAGAGAAAGATGTAACTCCGTGAGATGAATTAACAGAACACAGAGCAGTTTCTCACAAAGCTTCTTTCCATTTCTGAACGGAAGGTATTTCCTTTTTCACCATAGCCCTATATGGGCTTCCAAATATGCCTTTGCCAATTCCACAAGAACAGCCTTAGCCAAAGTCTTCTTTAAGGGAAAGATGTAACTCTGTGAGATGAATTTACAGAACATAGAGCAGCTCTTCAGAAAGCTTCTTTTCGGTTTTGAAGGGAAGATATTTCCTTTTTCACCATAGCCCTCTATGGGCTTCTAAATATCCCTTTGCCAATTCCACAAGAACAGCCTTAGCGACAGGCTTTCTGAAGGGAAAGATGTAACTCTGTGAGATGAATTAACAGAACACAGAGCCATTCTTCAGAAAGCTTCTTTCCAGTTTTGAACGGAAGGTATTTCCTTTTTCACCATAGCCCTCTATGGGGTTCCAAATATCCCTTTGCCAATTCCACAAGAACAGCCTTAGTGAAAGGATTCTTGAAGGGAAATATGTAACTCCGTGAGACGAATTAACAGAACACAGAGCAGATTCTCAGAAAGCTTCTTTCCAGTTTTGAACGGAAGATATTTCCTTTTCACCATAGCCCTCTATGGGCTTCCAAATATCCCTTTGCCAATTCCACAAGAACAGCCTTAGCGAAAGGCTTCTTGAAGGGAAAGATGTAACTCTGTGAGATGAATTAGCAGAACACAGAGCATTTTCTCAGAAAGCTTCTTTCCAGTTTTGAACGGAAGATATTTCCTTTTTCACCATAGCCCTCTATCGGCTTCCAAATGTCCCTTTGCCAATTCCACATGAACAGCCTTAGCGAAAGGCTTCTTGAAGGGAAACATGTAACTCTGTGAGATGAATTAACAGAACACAGAGCAGTTTCTCAGAAAGCTTCTTTCCAGTTTTGAACGGAAGATATTTCCTTTTTCACTATAGCCCTCTATGGGCTTCCAAATATCCCTTAGCCAATTGCACAAGAACAGCCTTAGCGTAAGGCTTCTTGAAGGGAAAGATGTAACTCTGTGAGATGAATTAACAGAACACAGAGCAGTTTCTCAGAAAGATTCTTTCCGGTTTTGAACGGAAGATATTTCCTTTTCACCACTGCCCTCTATGGGCTTCCAAATATCCCTTTGCCAATTCCACAAGAAGAGCCTTAGCGAAAGGCTTCTTGAAGGTAAAGATGTAACGCTGTGAGATGAATTAACAGAACACAGAGCAGTTTCTCAGAAACTTCTTCCCAGTTTTGATAGGAAGATATTTCCTTTTTCACCATAGCCCTCTCTTGGGTTCCAAATATCCCTTTGCCAATTCCAAAAGAACAGCCATAGCGAAAGGATTCTTGAAGGGAAAGATGTAACGCTGTGAGATGAATTAACAGAACACAGAGCAGCTCTTCAGAAAGCTTCTTTCCAGTTTTGAAGGGAAGATATTTCCTTTTTCACCATAGCCCTCTATGGGCTTCCAAATATCCCTTTGTCAATTCCACAAGAACAGCCTTAGCGAAAGGCTTCTTGAATTGAAAGATGTAACTCTGTGGGATTAATAAACAGAACACACGGCAGTTTCTCAGAAAGCTTCTTTCCAGTTTTGAACGGAAGATATTTCCTTTTTCATCATAGCCCTCTCTTGGGTTCCAAATATCCCTTTGCCAATTCCACAAGAACAGCCATAGCGAAAGGATTCTTGAAGGGAAGATGTAACGCTGTGAGATGAATTAACAGAACACAGAGCAGCTCTTCAGAAAGCTTCTTTCCAATTTTGAACGGAAGATATTTCCTTTTTCACCATAGCCCTCTAAGGGCTTCCAAGTATCCCTTTGCCAATTCCACAAGAACAGCCTTAGCGAAAGGCTTCTTGAAGGGAAAGATGTAACTCTGTGAGATGAATTAACAGACCACAGAGCAGATTCTCAGAAAGCTTCTTTCCAGTTTTGAACGGAAGATATTTCCTTTTTCATCATAGCCCTCTAAGGGCTTCCAAATATCCCTTTGCCAATTCCACAAGAACAGCATTAGCGAAAGGCTTCTTGAAGGAAAGATGTAACTCTGTGAGATGAATTAACAGAACACAGAGCAGTTTCTCAGAAAGCTTCTTTCCAGTTTTGAACGGAAGATATTTCCTTTTCCACATTAGACCTCTATGCGGTTCCAAATATCTCTTTGACAATTCCACAAGAACAGCCTTAGCGAAAGGCTTCTTGAAGGGAAAGATGTAACTCTGTGAGATGAATTAACAGAACACAGAGCAGTTTCTCAGAAAGCTTCTTTCCAGTTTTTAACGGAAGATATTTCCTTTTTCACTATAGCCTTCTATGGGCTTCCAAATGTCCCTTAGCCAATTCCACAAGAACAGCCTTAGCGTAAGGCTTCTTGAAGGGAAACATGTAACTCTGAGAGACGAATTAACAGAACACAGAGCAGATTCTCAGAAAGCTTCTTTCCAGTTTTGAACGGAAGATATTTCCTTTTCACCATAGCCCTCTATGGGCTTCCAAATATCCCTTTGCCAATTCCACAAGAACAGCCTTAGCGAAAGGCTTCTTGAAGGGAAAGATGTAACTCTGTGAGATGAATTAACAGAACACAGAGCCGTTCTTCAGAAAGCTTCTTTCCAGTTTTGAACGGAAGATATTTCCTTTTTCACCGTAGCCCTCTATGGGCTTCCAAATATCCCTTTGCCGATTCCGCAAGAACAGCCTTAGCAAAAGGCTTCTTGAAGGGAAAGATGTAACTCTGTGAGATGAATTAACAAAACACAGAGCAGATTCTCAGAAAGCTTCTTTCCAGTTTTGAACGGAAGATATTTCGTTTTTCACCATAGCCCTCTATGGGCTTCCAAATATCCCTTTTCCAATTCCACAAGAACAGCCTTTGCAAAAGGCTTCTTGAAGGGAAAGATGTACCTCTTTGAGATGTATTAGCAGAAAACTGAGCAGTTTCTCAGAAAGCTTCCTTCCAGTTTTTAACGGAAGTTATTTCCTTTTTCACTATAGCCTTCTATGGGCTTCCAAATATCCCTTTGCCAATTCCACAAGAACAGCCTTAGCGAAAGTCTTCTTAAAGAGAAAGATGTACTTCCGTGAGATGAATTAACGGAACACAGAGCAGTTTCTCAGAAAGCTTCTTTCCAGTTCTGAATGGAAGATATTTCCTTTTTCACCATAGACCTCTATGGGGTTCCAAATATCCCTTTGCCAATTCCACAAGAACAGCCTTAGCGAAAGGATTCTTGAAGGGAAATATGTAACTATGTGAGACGAATTATCAGAACACAGAGGAGATTCTCAGAAAGCTTCTTTCCAGTTTTGAACGGAAGATATTTCCTTTTCACCATTGCCCTCTATGGGCTTCCAAATATCCCTTTGCCAATTCCAAAAGAACAGCCTTAGCGAAAGGCTTCTTGAAGGGAAAGATGTAACTCTGTGAGATGAATTAACAGAACACAGAGCCGTTCTTCAGAAAGCTTCTTTCCAGTTTTGAACGGAAGATATTTCCTTTTTCACCGTAGCCCTCTATGAGCTTCCAAATGTCCCTTTGCCGATTCCGCAAGAACAGCCTTAGCGAAAGGCTTCTTGAAGGGAAAGATGTAACTCTGTGAGATGAATTAACAAAACACAGAGCAGTTTCTCAGAAAGCTTCTTTCCATTTTTGAACGGAAGATATTTCGTTTTTCACCATAGCCCTCTATGGGCTTCCAAATATCCCTTTTCCAATTCCACAAGAACAGCCTTAGCGAAAGGCTTCTTGAAGGGAAAGATGTAACTCTGTGAGATGAATTAGCAGAACACTGAGCAGTTTCTCAGAAAGCTTCTTTCCAATTTTGAACGGAAGATATTTCCTTTTTCACCATAGCCCTCTATCGGCTTCCAAATGTCCCTTTGCCAATTCCACATGAACAGCCTTAGCGAAAGGCTTCTTGAAGGGAAAGATGTAACTCTGTGAGATGAATTAACAGAACACAGAGCAGTTTCTCAGAAAGCTTCTTTCCAGTTTTGAACGGAATATATTTCCTTTTTCACTATAGCCCTCTATGGGCTTCCAAATATCCCTTAGCCAATTGCACAAGAACAGCCTTAGCGTAAGGCTTCTTGAAGGGAAAGATGTAACTCTGTGAGATGAATTAACAGAACACAGAGCAGTTTCTCAGAAAGCTTCTTTCCAGTTTTGAATGGAAGATATTTCCTTTTTCACTATAGCCCTCTATGGGCTTCCAAATATCCCTTAGCCAATTGCACAAGAACAGCCTTATCGTAAGGCTTCTTGAAGGAAAAGATGTAACTCTGTGAGATGAATTAACGGAACACACAGCAGTTTCTCAGAAAGATTCTTTCCGGTTTTGAACGGAAGATATTTCCTTTTCACCACTGCCCTCTATGGGCTTCCAAATATCCCTTTGCCAATTCCACAAGAAGAGCCTTAGCGAAAGGCTTCTTGAAGGTAAAGATGTAACGCTGTGAGATGAATTAACAGAACACAGAGCAGTTTCTCAGAAAGCTTCTTCCCAGTTTTGATAGGAAGATATTTCCTTTTTCACCATAGCCCTCTCGTGGGTTCCAAATATACCTTTGCCAATTCCACAAGAACAGCCATAGCGAAAGGCTTCTTGAAGGGAAAGATGTAACGCTGTGAGATGAATTAACGGTACACAGAGCAGCTCTTCAGAAAGCTTCTTTCCAGTTTTGAAGGGAAGATATTTCCTTTTTCACCATAGCCCTCTATGGGCTTCCAAATATCCCTTTGTCAATTCCACAAGAACAGCCTTAGCGAAAGGCTTCTTGAATTGAAGGATGTAACTCTGTGAGATTAATAAACAGAACACACGGCAGTTTCTCAGAAAGCTTCTTTCCAGTTTTGAACGGAAGATATTTCCTTTTTCATCATAGCCCTCTCTTGGGTTCCAAATATCCCTTTGCCAATTCCACAAGAACAGCCATAGCGAAAGGATTCTTGAAGGGAAAGATGTAACGCTGTGAGATGAATTAAAAGAACACAGAGCCGTTTTTCTGAAAGCTTCTTAACAGTTTTGAACGGAAGATATTTCCTTTTTCACCGTAGCCCTCTATGGGCTTCCAAATATCCCTTTGCCAATTCCGCAAGAACAGCCTTAGCGAAAAGCTTCTTGAAGGGAAAGATGTAACTCTGTGAGATGAATTAACAGAACACAGAGCAGATTCTCAGAAAGCTTCTTTCCAGTTTTGAACGGAAGATATTTCCTTTTTCACCATAGCCCTCTATGGGCTTAAAATATCCCTTTGCCAGTTTCACAAGAACAGCCTTAGCGAAAGGCTTCTTGAAGGGAAAGATGTAACTCTGTGAGATGAATTAGCAGAACACAGAGCAATTTCTCAGAAGGCTTCTTTCCAGTTTTGAACGGAAGATATTTCCTTTTCACCATAGCCCTCTAAGGGCTTCCAAATATCCCTTTGCCAATTCCACATGAACAGCCTTAGCGAAAGGCTTCTTGAAGGGAAAGATGTAACTCTGTGAGATGAATAAACAGAACACAGAGCAGTTTCTCAGAAAGCTTCTTTCCAATTTTGAACGGAAGATATTTCCTTTTTCACCAAAGCCCTCTATGGGCTTCCAAATATCCCTTTGCCAATACCACAAGAACAGCCTTAGCGAAAGGTTTCTTGAAGGGAAAGATGTAATTCTCTGGGATGAATTAACAGAACACAGAGCAGTTTCTCAGAAAGCTTCTTTCCGGTTTTGAACGGAAGATATTTCCTTTTTCACCGTTGCCCTCTATGGGGTTCCAAATATCCCTTTGCCAATTCCACAAGAACAGCCTTAGCGAAAGGATTCTTGAAGGGAAACATGTAACTCTGTGAGACGAATTAACAGAACACAGAGCAGATTCTCAGAAAGCTATTTTCCAGTTTTGAACGGAAGATATTTCCTTTTCACCATAGCCCTCTATGGGCTTCCAAATATCCCTTTGCCAATTCCACAAGAACAGCCTTAGCGAAAGGCTTCTTGAAGGGAAAGATGTAACTCTGTGAGATGAATTAACAGAACAGAGAGCCGTTCTTCAGAAAGCTTCTTTCCAGTTTTGAACGGAAGATATTTCCTTTTTCACCGTAGCCCTCTATGGGCTTCCAAATATCCCTTTGCCGATTGCGCAAGAACAGCCTTAGCGAAAGGCTTCCTGAAGGGAAAGATGTAACTCTGTGAGATGAATTAACATAACACAGAGCAGTTTCTCAGAAAGCTTCTTTCCAGTTTAGAACGGAAGATATTTCGTTTTTCACCATAGCCCTCTATGGGCTTCCAAATATCCCTTTTCCAATTCCACAAGAACAGCCTTTGCGAAAGGCTTCTTGAAGGGAAAGATGTAACTCTGTGAGATGAATTTGCAGAACACTGAGCAGTTTCTCAGAAAGCTTCTTTCCAGTTTTGAACGGAAGATATTTCCTATTTCACCATTGCCCTCTATCGGCTTCCAAATGTCCCTTTGCCAATTCCACATGAACAGCCTTAGCGAAAGGCTTCTTGAAGGGAAAGATGTAACTCTGTGAGATGAATTAACAGAACACAGAGCAGTTTCTCAGAAAGCTTCTTTCCAGTTTTTAACGGAATATATTTCCTTTTTCACTATATCCCTCTAAGGGCTTCCAAATATCCCTTAGCCAATTGCACAAGAAGAGCCTTAGCGTAAGGCTTCTTGAAGGGAAAGATGTAACTCTGTGAGATGAATTAACAGAACACAGAGCAGTTTCTCAGAAAGATTCTTTCCGGTTTTGAACGGAAGATATTTCCTTTTCACCACTGCCCTCTATGGGCTTCCAAATATCCCTTTGCCAATTCCACAAGAAGAGCCTTAGCGAAAGGCTTCTTGAAGGTAAAGATGTAACGCTGTGAGATGAATTAACAGAACACAGAGCAGTTTCTCAGAAAGCTTCTTCCCAGTTTTGATAGGAAGATATTTCCTTTTTCACCATAGCCCTCTCTTGGGTTCCAAATATACCTTTGCCAATTCCACAAGAACAGCCATAGCGAAAGGCTTCTTGAAGGGAAAGATGTAACGCTGTGAGATGAATTAACAGAACACAGAGCAGCTCTTCAGAAAGCTTCTTTCCAGTTTTGAAGTTAAGATATTTCCTTTTTCACCATAGCCCTCTATGGGCTTCCAAATATCCCTTTGTCAATTCCACAAGAACAGCCTTAGCGAAAGGCTTCTTGAATTGAAAGATGTAACTCTGTGAGATTAATAAACAGAACAAACGGCAGTTTCTCAGAAAGCTTCTTTCCAGTTTTGAACGGAAGATATTTCCTTTTTCACCATAGCCCTCTATGGGCTTCCAAATATCTCTTTGCCAATTCCACAAGAACAGCCTTAGCGAAAGGCTTTTTGAAGGGAAAGATGTAACTCTGTGAGATGAATAAACAGAACACAGAGCAGTTTCTCAGAAAGCTTCTTTCCAGTTTTGAACGGAAGATATTTCCTTTTTCACTATAGCCTTCTACGGGCTTCCAAATATCCCTTTGCCAATTCCACAAGAACAGCCTTAGCGAAAGTCTTCTTGAAGAGAAAGATGTAACTCCGTGAGATGAATTAACAGAACACAGAGCAGTTTCTCACAAAGCTTCTTTCCATTTCTGAACGGAAGGTATTTCCTTTTTCACCATAGCCCTCTATGGGCTTCCAAATATGCCTTTGCCAATTCCACAAGAACAGCCTTAGCCAAAGTCTTCTTTAAGGGAAAGATGTAACTCTGTGAGATGAATTTACAGAACATAGAGCAGCTCTTCAGAAAGCTTCTTTTCGGTTTTGAAGGGAAGATATTTCCTTTTTCACCATAGCCCTCTATGGGCTTCTAAATATCCCTTTGCCAATTCCACAAGAACAGCCTTAGCGACAGGCTTTCTGAAGGGAAAGATGTAACTCTGTGAGATGAATTAACAGAACACAGAGCCATTCTTCAGAAAGCTTCTTTCCAGTTTTGAACGGAAGGTATTTCCTTTTTCACCATAGCCCTCTATGGGGTTCCAAATATCCCTTTGCCAATTCCACAAGAACAGCCTTAGTGAAAGGATTCTTGAAGGGAAATATGTAACTCTGTGAGACGAATTAACAGAACACAGAGCAGATTCTCAGAAAGCTTCTTTCCAGTTTTGAACGGAAGATATTTCCTTTTCACCATAGCCCTCTATGGGCTTCCAAATATCCCTTTGCCAATTCCACAAGAACAGCCTTAGCGAAAGGCTTCTTGAAGGGAAAGATGTAACTCTGTGAGATGAATTAGCAGAACACAGAGCATTTTCTCAGAAAGCTTCTTTCCAGTTTTGAACGGAAGATATTTCCTTTTTCACCATAGCCCTCTATCGGCTTCCAAATGTCCCTTTGCCAATTCCACATGAACAGCCTTAGCGAAAGGCTTCTTGAAGGGAAACATGTAACTCTGTGAGATGAATTAACAGAACACAGAGCAGTTTCTCAGAAAGCTTCTTTCCAGTTTTGAACGGAAGATATTTCCTTTTTCACTATAGCCCTCTATGGGCTTCCAAATATCCCTTAGCCAATTGCACAAGAACAGCCTTAGCGTAAGGCTTCTTGAAGGGAAAGATGTAACTCTGTGAGATGAATTAACAGAACACAGAGCAGTTTCTCAGAAAGATTCTTTCCGGTTTTGAACGGAAGATATTTCCTTTTCACCACTGCCCTCTATGGGCTTCCAAATATCCCTTTGCCAATTCCACAAGAAGAGCCTTAGCGAAAGGCTTCTTGAAGGTAAAGATGTAACGCTGTGAGATGAATTAACAGAACACAGAGCAGTTTCTCAGAAACTTCTTCCCAGTTTTGATAGGAAGATATTTCCTTTTTCACCATAGCCCTCTCTTGGGTTCCAAATATCCCTTTGCCAATTCCACAAGAACAGCCATAGCGAAAGGATTCTTGAAGGGAAAGATGTAACGCTGTGAGATGAATTAACAGAACACAGAGCAGCTCTTCAGAAAGCTTCTTTCCAGTTTTGAAGGGAAGATATTTCCTTTTTCACCATAGCCCTCTATGGGCTTCCAAATATCCCTTTGTCAATTCCACAAGAACAGCCTTAGCGAAAGGCTTCTTGAATTGAAAGATGTAACTCTGTGGGATTAATAAACAGAACACACGGCAGTTTCTCAGAAAGCTTCTTTCCAGTTTTGAACGGAAGATATTTCCTTTTTCATCATAGCCCTCTCTTGGGTTCCAAATATCCCTTTGCCAATTCCACAAGAACAGCCATAGCGAAAGGATTCTTGAAGGGAAGATGTAACGCTGTGAGATGAATTAACAGAACACAGAGCAGCTCTTCAGAAAGCTTCTTTCCAATTTTGAACGGAAGATATTTCCTTTTTCACCATAGCCCTCTAAGGGCTTCCAAGTATCCCTTTGCCAATTCCACAAGAACAGCCTTAGCGAAAGGCTTCTTGAAGGGAAAGATGTAACTCTGTGAGATGAATTAACAGACCACAGAGCAGATTCTCAGAAAGCTTCTTTCCAGTTTTGAACGGAAGATATTTCCTTTTTCATCATAGCCCTCTAAGGGCTTCCAAATATCCCTTTGCCAATTCCACAAGAACAGCATTAGCGAAAGGCTTCTTGAAGGAAAGATGTAACTCTGTGAGATGAATTAACAGAACACAGAGCAGTTTCTCAGAAAGCTTCTTTCCAGTTTTGAACGGAAGATATTTCCTTTTCCACATTAGACCTCTATGCGGTTCCAAATATCTCTTTGACAATTCCACAACAACAGCCTTAGCGAAAGGCTTCTTGAAGGGAAAGATGTAACTCTGTGAGATGAATTAACAGAACACAGAGCAGTTTCTCAGAAAGCTTCTTTCCAGTTTTTAACGGAAGATATTTCCTTTTTCACTATAGCCTTCTATGGGCTTCCAAATGTCCCTTAGCCAATTCCACAAGAACAGCCTTAGCGTAAGGCTTCTTGAAGGGAAACATGTAACTCTGAGAGACGAATTAACAGAACACAGAGCAGATTCTCAGAAAGCTTCTTTCCAGTTTTGAACGGAAGATATTTCCTTTCACCATAGCCCTCTATGGGCTTCCAAATATCCCTTTGCCAATTCCACAAGAACAGCCTTAGCGAAAGGCTTCTTGAAGGGAAAGATGTAACTCTGTGAGATGAATTAACAGAACACAGAGCCGTTCTTCAGAAAGCTTCTTTCCAGTTTTGAACGGAAGATATTTCCTTTTTCACCGTAGCCCTCTATGGGCTTCCAAATATCCCTTTGCCGATTCCGCAAGAACAGCCTTAGCAAAAGGCTTCTTGAAGGGAAAGATGTAACTCTGTGAGATGAATTAACAAAACACAGAGCAGATTCTCAGAAAGCTTCTTTCCAGTTTTGAACGGAAGATATTTCGTTTTTCACCATAGCCCTCTATGGGCTTCCAAATATCCCTTTTCAAATTCCACAAGAACAGCCTTTGCAAAAGGCTTCTTGAAGGGAAAGATGTACCTCTTTGAGATGTATTAGCAGAAAACTGAGCAGTTTCTCAGAAAGCTTCCTTCCAGTTTTTAACGGAAGTTATTTCCTTTTTCACTATAGCCTTCTATGGGCTTCCAAATATCCCTTAGCCAATTCCACAAGAACAGCCTTAGCGTAAGGCTTCTTGAAGGGAAAGATGTAATTCAGTGAGATGAATTAACAGAACACAGAGCAGCTCTTCAGAAAGCTTCTTTCCGGTTTTGAAGGTAAGATATTTCCTTTTTCACCATAGCCCTCTATGGGCTTCTAAATATCCCTTTGCCAATTCCACAAGAACAGCCTTAGCGAAAGGCTTTCTGAATAGAAAGATGTAACTCTGTGAGATGAATTAACAGAACACAGAGTCATTCTTCAGAAAGCTTCTTTCCAGTTTTGAACGGAAGATATTTCCTTTTTCACCATAGCCCTCTATGGGGTTCCAAATATCCCTTTGCCAATTCCACAAGAACAGCCTTAGCGAAATGATTCTTGAAGGGAAACATGTAACTCTGAGAGACGAATTAACAGAACACAGAGCAGATTCTCAGAAAGCTTCTTTCCAGTTTTGAACGGAAGATATTTCCTTTTCACCATAGCCCTCTATGGGCTTCCAAATATCCCTTTGCCAATTCCACAAGAACAGCCTTAGCGAAAGGCTTCTTGAAGGGAAAGATGTAACTCTGTGAGATGAATTAACAGAACACAGAGCCGTTCTTCAGAAAGCTTCTTTCCAGTTTTGAACGGAAGATATTTCCTTTTTCACCGTAGCCCTCTATTTGGTTCCAAATATCCCTTTGCCAATTCCGCAAGAACAGCCTTAGCAAAAGGCTTCTGGAAGGGAAAGATGTAACTCTGTGAGATGAATTAACAAAACACAGAGCAGTTTCTCAGAAAGTTTCTTTCCAGTTTTGAACGGAAGATATTTCGTTTTTCACCATAGCCCTCTATGGGCTTCCAAATATCCCTTTTCCAATTCCACAAGAACAGCCTTTGCGAAAGGCTTCTTGAAGGGAAAGATGTAACTCTGTGAGATGAATTAGCAGAAAACTGAGCAGTTTCTCAGAAAGCTTCTTTCCAGTTTTGAACGGAAGATATTTCCTTTTTCACCATAGCCCTCTATCGGCTTCCAAATGTCCCTTTGCCAATTCCACATGAACAGCCTTAGCGAAAGGCTTCTTGAAGGGAAAGATGTAACTCTGTGAGATGAATTAACAGAACACAGAGCAGTTTCCCAGAAAGCTTCTTTCCAGTTTTGAACGGAATATATTTCCTTTTTCACTATAGCCCTCTATGGGCTTCCAAATATCCCTTAGCCAATTGCACAAGAACAGCCTTAGCGTAAGGCTTCTTGAAGGGAAAGATGTAACTCTGTGAGATGAATTAACAGAACACAGAGCAGTTTCTCAGAAAGATTCTTTCCGGTTTTGAACGGAAGATATTTCCTTTTCACCACTGCCCTCTATGGGCTTCCAAATATCCCTTTGCCAATTCCCCAAGAACAGCCTTAGCGAAAGGCTTCTTGAAGGGAAAGATGTAACTCTGTGAGATGAATTAACAAAACACAGAGCAGATTCTCAGAAAGCTTCTTTCCAGTTTTGAACGGAAGATATTTCGTTTTTCACCATAGCCCTCTATGGGCTTCCAAATATCCCTTTTCCAATTCCACAAGAACAGCCTTTGCAAAAGGCTTCTTGAAGGGAAAGATGTACCTCTTTGAGATGTATTAGCAGAAAACTGAGCAGTTTCTCAGAAAGCTTCCTTCCAGTTTTTAACGGAAGTTATTTCCTTTTTCACTATAGCCTTCTATGGGCTTCCAAATATCCCTTAGCCAATTCCACAAGAACAGCCTTAGCGTAAGGCTTCTTGAAGGGAAAGATGTAATTCAGTGAGATGAATTAACAGAACACAGAGCAGCTCTTCAGAAAGCTTCTTTCCGGTTTTGAAGGTAAGATATTTCCTTTTTCACCATAGCCCTCTATGGGCTTCTAAATATCCCTTTGCCAATTCCACAAGAACAGCCTTAGCGAAAGGCTTTCTGAATAGAAAGATGTAACTCTGTGAGATGAATTAACAGAACACAGAGTCATTCTTCAGAAAGCTTCTTTCCAGTTTTGAACGGAAGATATTTCCTTTTTCACCGTAGCCCTCTATTTGGTTCCAAATATCCCTTTGCCAATTCCGCAAGAACAGCCTTAGCAAAAGGCTTCTGGAAGGGAAAGATGTAACTCTGTGAGATGAATTAACAAAACACAGAGCAGTTTCTCAGAAAGTTTCTTTCCAGTTTTGAACGGAAGATATTTCGTTTTTCACCATAGCCCTCTATGGGCTTCCAAATATCCCTTTTCCAATTCCACAAGAACAGCCTTTGCGAAAGGCTTCTTGAAGGGAAAGATGTAACTCTGTGAGATTAATTAGCAGAAAACTGAGCAGTTTCTCAGAAAGCTTCTTTCCAGTTTTGAACGGAAGATATTTCCTTTTTCACCATAGCCCTCTATCGGCTTCCAAATGTCCCTTTGCCAATTCCACATGAACAGCCTTAGCGAAAGGCTTCTTGAAGGGAAAGATGTAACTCTGTGAGATGAATTAACAGAACACAGAGCAGTTTCCCAGAAAGCTTCTTTCCAGTTTTGAACGGAATATATTTCCTTTTTCACTATAGCCCTATATGGGCTTCCAAATATCCCTTAGCCAATTGCACAAGAACAGCCTTAGCGTAAGGCTTCTTGAAGGGAAAGATGTAACTCTGTGAGATGAATTAACAGAACACAGAGCAGTTTCTCAGAAAGATTCTTTCCGGTTTTGAACGGAAGATATTTCCTTTTCACCACTGCCCTCTATGGGCTTCCAAATATCCCTTTGCCAATTCCCCAAGAACAGCCTTAGCGAAAGGCTTCTTGAAGGGAAAGATGTAACGCTGTGAGATGAATTAACAGAACACAGAGCAGTTTCTCAGAAAGCTTCTTCCCAGTTTTGATAGGAAGATATTTCCTTTTTCACCATAGCCCTCTCTTGGTTTCCAAATATCCCTTTGCCAATTCCACAAGAACAGCCTTAGCGAAAGGATTCTTGAAGGGAAATATGTAACTCTGTGAGACGAATTAACAGAACACAGAGCAGATTCTCAGAAAGCTTCTTTCCAGTTTTGAACGGAAGATATTTCCTTTTCACCATGGCCCTCTATGGGCTTCCAAATATCTCTTTGCCAATTCCACAAGAACAGCCTTAGCGAAAGGCTTTTTGAAGGGAAAGATGTAACTCTGTGAGATGAATTAACAGAACACAGAGCAGTTTCTCAGAAAGCTTCTTTCCAGTTTTGAACGGAAGATATTTCCTTTTTCACTATAGCCTTCTATGGGCTTCCAAATATCCCTTTGCCAATTCCACAAGAACAGCCTTAGCGAAAGTCTTCTTGAAGAGAAAGATGTAACTCCGTGAGATAAATTAACAGAACACAGAGCAGTTTCTTAGAAAGCTTCTTTCCAGTTCTGAACGGAAGATATTTCCTTTTTCACCATAGCCCTCTAGGGGTTCCAAATATCCCTTTGCCAATTCCACAAGAACAGCCTTAGCGAAAGGCTTCTTGAAGGGAAAGATGTAACTCTATGAGATTAATTAACAGAACACAGAGGAGTTTCTCAGAAATCTTCTTCCCAATTTTGAACGGAAGATATTTCCTTTTTCACTGTAGCCCTCTAAGGACCTCCAAATATTACTTTGCCAATTCCACAAGAACAGCATTAGCGTAAGGCTTCTTGAAGGGAAGGATGTAACTCGGTGAGATGAATTAACAGAACACAGAGCAGTTCTTCAGAAAGCTTCTTTCCAGTTTTGAACGGAAATTATTTCCTTTTTCACCACAGCCCTCTATGGGCTTCCAAATATTCCTTTGCCAATTCCACAAGAACAGCCTTAGCGAATGTCTTCTTGAAGGGAAAGTTGTAACTCCGTGAGATGAATTAACAGATCATAGACCAGATTCTCAGAAAGATTCTTTCTAGTTTTGAACGGAAGATATTTCCTTTTTCACCATAGCCTTCTATGGGCTTCTAAATATCCCTTTGCCAATTCCACAAGAACAGCCTTAGCGACAGGCTTTCTGAAGGGAAAGATGTAACTCTGTGAGATGAATTAACAGAACACAGAGCCATTCTTCAGAAAGCTTCTTTCCAGTTTTGAACGGAAGATATTTCCTTTTCCACAATAGCCCTCTATGCGGTTCCAAATATCCCTTTGACAATTCCAAAAGAACAGCCTTAGCGAAAGGCTTCGTGAAGGGAAAGATGTAACTCTGAGATGAATTAACAGAACACAGAGCAGTTTCTCAGAAAGCTTCTTTCCAGTTTTGAACGGAAGATATTTCCTTTTTCACCATAGCCCTCTAGGGGCTTCCAAATATCCCTATGCCAATTCCACAAGAACAGCCTAGGCGAAAGGCTTCTTGAAGGGAAAGATGTAACTCTGTGAGATGAATTAGCAGAACACTCAGCAGTTTCTCAGAAAGCTTCTTTCCAGTTTTGAACGGAAGATATTTCCTTTTTCACCATAGCCCTCTATCGGCTTCCAAATGTCCCTTTGCCAATTCCACATGAACAGCCTTAGCGAAAGGCTTCTTGAAGGGAAACATGTAACTCTGTGAGATGAATTAACAGAACACAGAGCAGTTTCTCAGAAAGCTTCTTTCCAGTTTTGAACGGAAGATATTTCCTTTTTCACTATAGCCCTCTATGGGCTTCCAAATATCCCTTAGCCAATTGCACAAGAACAGCCTTAGCGTAAGGCTTCTTGAAGGGAAAGATGTAACTCTGTGAGATGAATTAACAGAACACAGAGCAGTTTCTCAGAAAGATTCTTTCCGGTTTTGAACGGAAGATATTTCCTTTTCACCACTGCCCTCTATGGGCTTCCAAATATCCCTTTGCCAATTCCACAAGAAGAGCCTTAGCGAAAGGCTTCTTGAAGGTAAAGATGTAACGCTGTGAGATGAATTAACAGAACACAGAGCAGTTTCTCAGAAACTTCTTCCCAGTTTTGATAGGAAGATATTTCCTTTTTCACCATAGCCCTCTCTTGGGTTCCAAATATCCCTTTGCCAATTCCACAAGAACAGCCATAGCGAAAGGATTCTTGAAGGGAAAGATGTAACGCTGTGAGATGAATTAACAGAACACAGAGCAGCTCTTCAGAAAGCTTCTTTCCAGTTTTGAAGGGAAGATATTTCCTTTTTCACCATAGCCCTCTATGGGCTTCCAAATATCCCTTTGTCAATTCCACAAGAACAGCCTTAGCGAAAGGCTTCTTGAATTGAAAGATGTAACTCTGTGGGATTAATAAACAGAACACACGGCAGTTTCTCAGAAAGCTTCTTTCCAGTTTTGAACGGAAGATATTTCCTTTTTCATCATAGCCCTCTCTTGGGTTCCAAATATCCCTTTGCCAATTCCACAAGAACAGCCATAGCGAAAGAATTCTTGAAGGGAAGATGTAACGCTGTGAGATGAATTAACAGAACACAGAGCAGCTCTTCAGAAAGCTTCTTTCCAATTTTGAACGGAAGATATTTCCTTTTTCACCATAGCCCTCTAAGGGCTTCCAAATATCCCTTTGCCAATTCCACAAGAACAGCCTTAGCGAAAGGCTTCTTGAAGGGAAAGATGTAACTCTGTGAGATGAATTAACAGACCACAGAGCAGATTCTCAGAAAGCTTCTTTCCAGTTTTGAACGGAAGATATTTCCTTTTTCATCATAGCCCTCTAAGGGCTTCCAAATATCCCTTTGCCAATTCCACAAGAACAGCCTTAGCGAAAGGCTTCTTGAAGGAAAGATGTAACTCTGTGAGATGAATTAACAGAACACAGAGCAGTTTCTCAGAAAGCTTCTTTCCAGTTTTGAACGGAAGATATTTCCTTTTCCACATTAGACCTCTATGCGGTTCCAAATATCTCTTTGACAATTCCACAAGAACAGCCTTAGCGAAAGGCTACTTGAAGGGAAAGAAGTAACTCTGAGAGATGAATTAACAGAACACAGAGCAGTTTCTCAGAAAGCTTCTTTCCAGTTTTTAACGGAAGATATTTCCTTTTTCACTATAGCCTTCTATGGGCTTCCAAATGTCCCTTAGCCAATTCCACAAGAACAGCCTTAGCGTAAGGCTTCTTGAAGGGAAACATGTAACTCTGAGAGACGAATTAACAGAACACAGAGCAGATTCTCAGAAAGCTTCTTTCCAGTTTTGAACGGAAGATATTTCCTTTTCACCATAGCCCTCTATGGGCTTCCAAATATCCCTTTGCCAATTCCACAAGAACAGCCTTAGCGAAAGGCTTCTTGAAGGGAAAGATGTAACTCTGTGAGATGAATTAACAGAACACAGAGCCGTTCTTCAGAAAGCTTCTTTCCAGTTTTGAACGGAAGATATTTCCTTTTTCACCGTAGCCCTCTATGGGCTTCCAAATATCCCTTTGCCGATTCCGCAAGAACAGCCTTAGCAAAAGGCTTCTTGAAGGGAAAGATGTAACTCTGTGAGATGAATTAACAAAACACAGAGCAGATTCTCAGAAAGCTTCTTTCCAGTTTTGAACGGAAGATATTTCGTTTTTCACCATAGCCCTCTATGGGCTTCCAAATATCCCTTTTCCAATTCCACAAGAACAGCCTTTGCGAAAGGCTTCTTGAAGTGAAAGATGTACCTCTTTGAGATGTATTAGCAGAAAACTGAGCAGTTTCTCAGAAAGCTTCCTTCCAGTTTTCAACGGAAGTTATTTCCTTTTTCACTATAGCCTTCTATGGGCTTCCAAATATCCCTTAGCCAATTCCACAAGAACAGCCTTAGCGTAAGGCTTCTTGAAGGGAAAGATGTAACTCAGTGAGATGAATTAACAGAACACAGAGTAGCTCTTCAGAAAGCTTCTTTCCGGTTTTGAAGGTAAGATATTTCCTTTTTCACCATAGCCCTCTATGGGCTTCTAAATATCCCTTTGCCAATTCCACAAGAACAGCCTTAGCGAAAGGCTTTCTGAATGGAAAGATGTAACTCTGTGAGATGAATTAACAGAACACAGAGTTATTCTTCAGAAAGCTTCTTTCCAGTTTTGAACGGAAGATATTTCCTTTTTCACCATAGCCCTCTATGGGGTTCCAAATATCCCTTTGCCAATTCCACAAGAACAGCCTTAGCGAAATGATTCTTGAAGGGAAACATGTAACTCTGAGAGACGAATTAACAGAACACAGAGCAGATTCTCAGAAAGCTTCTTTCCAGTTTTGAACGGAAGATATTTCCTTTTCACCATAGCCCTCTATGGGCTTCCAAATATCCCTTTGCCAATTCCACAAGAACAGCCTTAGCGAAAGGCTTCTTGAAGGGAAAGATGTAACTCTCTGAGATGAATTAACAGAACACAGAGCCGTTCTTCAGAAAGCTTCTTTCCAGTTTTGAACGGAAGATATTTCCTTTTTCACCGTAGCCCTCTATTTGGTTCCAAATATCCCTTTGCCAATTCCGCAAGAACAGCCTTAGCAAAAGGCTTCTGGAAGGGAAAGATGTAACTCTGTGAGATGAATTAACAAAACACAGAGCAGTTTCTCAGAAAGCTTCTTTCCAGTTTTGAACGGAAGATATTTCGTTTTTCACCATAGCCCTCTATGGGCTTCCAAATATCCCTTTTCCAATTCCACAAGAACAGCCTTTGCGAAAGGCTTCTTGAAGGGAAAGATGTAACTCTGTGAGATGAATTAGCAGAAAACTGAGCAGTTTCTCAGAAAGCTTCTTTCCAGTTTTGAACGGAAGATATTTCCTTTTTCACCATAGCCCTCTATCGGCTTCCAAATGTCCCTTTGCCAATTCCACATGAACAGCCTTAGCGAAAGGCTTCTTGAAGGGAAAGATGTAACTCTGTGAGATGAATTAACAGAACACAGAGCAGTTTCCCAGAAAGCTTCTTTCCAGTTTTGAACGGAATATATTTCCTTTTTCACTATAGCCCTCTATGGGCTTCCAAATATCCCTTAGCCAATTGCACAAGAACAGCCTTAGCGTAAGGCTTCTTGAAGGGAAAGATGTAACTCTGTGAGATGAATTAACAGAACACAGAGCAGTTTCTCAGAAAGATTCTTTCCGGTTTTGAACGGAAGATATTTCCTTTTCACCACTGCCCTCTATGGGCTTCCAAATATCCCTTTGCCAATTCCCCAAGAACAGCCTTAGCGAACGGCTTCTTGAAGGGAAAGATGTAACGCTGTGAGATGAATTAACAGAACACAGAGCAGTTTCTCAGAAAGCTTCTTCCCAGTTTTGATAGGAAGATATTTCCTTTTTCACCATAGCCCTCTCTTGGTTTCCAAATATCCCTTTGCCAATTCCACAAGAACAGCCTTAGCGAAAGGATTCTTGAAGGGAAATATGTAACTCTGTGAGACGAATTAACAGAACACAGAGCAGATTCTCAGAAAGCTTCTTTCCAGTTTTGAACGGAAGATATTTCCTTTTCACCATAGCCCTCTATGGGCTTCCAAATATCTCTTTGCCAATTCCACAAGAACAGCCTTAGCGAAAGGCTTTTTGAAGGGAAAGATGTAACTCTGTGAGATGAATTAACAGAACACAGAGCAGTTTCTCAGAAAGCTTCTTTCCAGTTTTGAACGGAAGATATTTCCTTTTTCACTATAGCCTTCTATGGGCTTCCAAATATCCCTTTGCCAATTCCACAAGAACAGCCTTAGCGAAAGTCTTCTTGAAGAGAAAGATGTAACTCCGTGAGATAAATTAACAGAACACAGAGCAGTTTCTCAGAAAGCTTCTTTCCAGTTCTGAACGGAAGATATTTCCTTTTTCACCATAGCCCTCTAGGGGTTCCAAATATCCCTTTGCCAATTCCACAAGAACAGCCTTAGCGAAAGGCTTCTTGAAGGGAAAGATGTAACTCTATGAGATTAATTAACAGAACACAGAGGAGTTTCTCAGAAATCTTCTTCCCAATTTTGAACGGAAGATATTTCCTTTTTCACTGTAGCCCTCTAAGGACCTCCAAATATCCCTTTGCCAATTCCACAAGAACAGCATTAGCGTAAGGCTTCTTGAAGGGAAGGATGTAACTCGGTGAGATGAATTAACAGAACACAGAGCAGTTCTTCAGAAAGCTTCTTTCCAGTTTTGAACGGAAATTATTTCCTTTTTCACCACAGCCCTCTATGGGCTTCCAAATATTCCTTTGCCAATTCCACAAGAACAGCCTTAGCGAATGTCTTCTTGAAGGGAAAGTTGTAACTCCGTGAGATGAATTAACAGATCACAGACCAGATTCTCAGAAAGATTCTTTCTAGTTTTGAACGGAAGATATTTCCTTTTTCACCATAGCCCTCTATGGGCTTCCAAATATGCCTTTTCCAATTCCACAAGAACAGCCTTAGCCAAAGGCTTCTTCAAGGGAAAGATGTAACTATGTGAGATGAATTTACAGAACACAGAGCAGCTCTTCAGAAAGCTTCTTTCCGGTTTTGAAGGGAAGATATTTCCTTTATCACCATAGCCCTCTATGGGCTTCTAAATATCCCTTTGCCAATTCCACAAGAACAGCCTTAGCGACAGGCTTTCTGAAGGGAAAGATGTAACTCTGTGAGATGAATTAACAGAACACAGAGCCATTCTTCAGAAAGCTTCTTTCCAGTTTTGAACGGAAGATATTTCCTTTTTCACCATAGCCCTCTATGAGGTTCCAAATATCCCTTTGCCAATTCCAAAAGAACAGCCTTAGCGGAAGGATTCTTGAAGGGAAATATGTAACTCTGTGAGATGAATTAACAGAACACAGAGCAGATTCTCAGAAAGCTTCTTTCCAGTTTTGAACAGAAGATATTTCCTTTTTCATCATAGCCCTCTAAGGGCTTCCAAATATCCCTTTGCCAATTCTACAAGAACAGCCTTAGCGAAAGGCTTCTTGAAGGAAAGATGTAACTCTGTGAGATGAATTAACAGAACACAGAGCAGTTTCTCAGAAAGCTTCTTTCCAGTTTTGAACGGAAGATATTTCCTTTTCCACAATAGCCCTCTATGCGGTTCCAAATATCCCTTTGACAATTCCAAAAGAACAGCCTTAGCGAAAGGCTTCGTGAAGGGAAAGATGTAACTCTGAGATGAATTAACAGAACACAGAGCAGTTTCTCAGAAAGCTTCTTTCCAGTTTTGAACGGAAGATATTTCCTTTTTCACCATAGCCCTCTAGGGGCTTCCAAATATCCCTATGCCAATTCCACAAGAACAGCCTAGGCGAAAGGCTTCTTGAAGGGAAAGATGTAACTCTGTGAGATGAATTAGCAGAACACTGAGCAGTTTCTCAGAAAGCTTCTTTCCAGTTTTGAACGGAAGATATTTCCTTTTTCACCGTAGCCCTCTATCGGCTTCCAAATGTCCCTTTGCCAATTCCACATGAACAGCCTTAGCGAAAGGCTTCTTGAAGGGAAAGATGTAACTCTGTGAGATGAATTAACAGAACACAGAGCAGTTTCTCAGAAAGCTTCTTTCCAGTTTTGAACGGAAGATAATTCCTTTTTCACTATAGCCCTCTATGGGCTTCCAAATATCCCTTAGCCAATTGCACAAGAACAGCCTTAGCGTAAGGCTTCTTGAAGGGAAAGATGTAACTCTGTGAGATGAATTAACAGAACACTGAGCAGTTTCTCAGAAAGCTTCTTTCCAGTTTTGAACGGAAGATATTTCCTTTTTCACCATAGCCCTCTATGGGCTTCTAAATATCCCTTTACCAATTCCACAAGAACAGCCTTAGCGGAAGGCTTTCTGAATGGAAAGATGTAACTCTGTGAGATGAATTAACAGAACACAGAGTCATTCTTCAGAAAGCTTCTTTCCAGTTTTGAACGGAAGATATTTCCTTTTTCACCATAGCCCTCTATGGGGTTCCAAATTTCCCTTTGCCAATTCCACAAGAACAGCCTTAGCGAAAGGATTCTTGAAGGGAAACATGTAACTCTGAGAGACGAATTAACAGAACACAGAGCAGATTCTCAGAAAGCTTCTTTCCAGTTTTGAACGGAAGATATTTCCTTTTCACCATAGCCCTCTATGGGCTTCCAAATATCCCTTTGCCAATTCCACAAGAACAGCCTTAGCGAAAGGCTTCTTGAAGGGAAAGATGTAACTCTGTGAGATGAATTAACAGAACGCACAGCCGTTCTTCAGAAAGCTTCTTTCCAGTTTTGAACGGAAGATATTTCCTTTTTCACCGTAGCCCTCTATGGGCTTCCAAATATCCCTTTGCCGATTCCGCAAGAACAGCCTTAGCAAAAGGCTTCTTGAAGGGAAAGATGTAACTCTGTGAGATGAATTAACAAAACACAGAGCAGATTCTCAGAAAGCTTCTTTCCAGTTTTGAATGGAAGATATTTCGTTTTTCACAATAGCCCTCTATGGGCTTCCAAATATCCCTTTGCCAATTCCACAAGAACAGCCTTAGCGAAAGGCTTCTTGAAGGGAAAGATGTAACTCTGTGAGATGAATTTGCAGAACACTGAGCAGTTTCTCAGAAAGTTTCTTTCCAGTTTTGAACGGAAGATATTTCCTTTTTCACCGTAGCCCTCTATTGGCTTCCAAATGTCCATTTGCCAATTCCACATGAACAGCCTTAGCGAAAGGCTTCTTGAAGGGAAAGATGTAACTCTGTGAGATGAATTAACAGAACACAGAGCAGTTTCTCAGAAAGCTTCTTTCCAGTTTTGAACGGAAGATATTTCCTTTTTCACTATAGCCCTCTATGGGCTTCCAAATATCCCTTAGCCAATTGCACAAGAACAGCCTTAGCGTAAGGCTTCTTGAAGGGAAAGATGTAACTCTGTGAGATGAATTAACAGAACACAGAGCAGTTTCTCAGAAAGATTCTTTCCGGTTTTGAACGGAAGATATTTCCTTTTCACCACTGCCCTCTATGGGATTCCAAATATCCCTTTGCCAATTCCACAAGAAGAGCCTTAGCGAAAGGCTTCTTGAAGGTAAAGATGTAACGCTGTGAGATGAATTAACAGAACACAGAGCAGTTTCTCAGAAACTTCTTCCCAGTTTTGATAGGAAGATATTTCCTTTTTCACCATAGCCCTCTCGTGGGTTCCAAATATCCCTTTGCCAATTCCACAAGAATAGCCATAGCGAAAGGATTCTTGAAGGGAAAGATGTAACGCTGTGAGATGAATTAACAGAACACAGAACAGCTCTTCAGAAAGCTTCTTTCCAGTTTTGAAGGGAAGATATTTCCTTTTTCACCATAGCCCTCTATGGGCTTCCAAATATCCCTTTGTCAATTCCACAAGAACAGCCTTAGCGAAAGGCTTCTTGAATTGAAAGATGTAACTCTGTGGGATTAATAAACAGAACACACGGCAGTTTCTCAGAAAGCTTCTTTCCAGTTTTGAACGGAAGATATTTCCTTTTTCATCATAGCCCTCTCTTGGGTTCCAAATATCCCTTTGCCAATTCCACAAGAACAGCCATAGCGAAAGGATTCTTGAAGGGAAGATGTAACTCTGTGAGATGAATTAACAGAACACAGAGCAGATTCTCAGAAAGCTTCTTTCCAGTTTTGAACGGAAGATATTTCCTTTTTCACCATAGCCCTCTAAGGGCTTCCAAATATCCCTTTGCCAATTCCACAAGAACAGCCTTAGCGAAAGGCTTCTTGAAGGGAAAGATGTAACTCTGTGAGATGAATTAACAGACCACAGAGCAGATTCTCAGAAAGCTTCTTTCCAGTTTTGAACGGAAGATATTTCCTTTTTCATCATAGCCCTCTAAGGGCTTCCAAATATCCCTTTGCCAATTCCACAAGAACAGCCTTAGCGAAAGGCTTCTTGAAGGAAAGATGTAACTCTGTGAGATGAATTAACAGAACACAGAGCAGTTTCTCAGAAAGCTTCTTTCCAGTTTTGAACGGAAGATATTTCCTTTTCCACATTAGACCTCTATGCGGTTCCAAATATCTCTTTGACAATTCCACAAGAACAGCCTTAGCGAAAGGCTTCTTGAAGGGAAAGATGTAACTCTGTGAGATGAATTAACAGAACACAGAGCAGTTTCTCAGAAAGCTTCTTTCCATTTTTTAACGGAAGATATTTCCTTTTTCACTATAGCCTTCTATGGGCTTCCAAATATCCCTTAGCCAATTCCACAAGAACAGCCTTAGCGTAAGGCTTCTTGAAGGGAAAGATGTAACTCTGTGAGATGAATTAACAGAACACAGAGCAGTTTCTCAGAAAGATTCTTTCCAGTTTTGAACGGAAGATATTTCCTTTTCACCACTGCCCTCTATGGGCTTCCAAATATGCCTTTGCCAATTCCAAAAGAACAGCCTTAGCCAAAGGCTTCTTGACGGGAAAGATGTAATTCTGTGAGATGAATTAATAGAACACAGAGCAGCTCTTCAGAAAGCTTCTTTCCGGTTTTGAATGTAAGATATTTCCTTTTTCACCATAGCCCTCTAAGGGCTTCTAAATATCCCTTTGCCAATTCCACAAGAACAGCCTTAGCGAAAGGCTTTCTGAATGGAAAGATGTAACTCTGTGAGATGAATTAACAGAACACAGAGTCATTCTTCAGAAAGCTTCTTTCCAGTTTTGAACGGAAGATATTTCCTTTTCCACCATAGCCCTCTATGGGGTTCCAAATATCCCTTTGCCAATTCCACAAGAACAGCCTTAGCGAAATGATTCTTGAAGGGAAACATGTAACTCTGAGAGACGAATTAACAGAACACAGAGCAGATTCTCAGAAAGCTTCTTTCCAGTTTTGAACGGAAGATATTTCCTTTTCACCATAGCCCTCTATGGGCTTCCAAATATCCCTTTGCCAATTCCACAAGAACAGCCTTAGCGAAAGGCTTCTTGAAGGGAAAGATGTAACTCTGTGAGATGAATTAACAGAACACAGAGCCGTTCTTCAGAAAGCTTCCTTCCACTTTTGAACGGAAGATATTTCCTTTTTCACCGTAGCCCTCTATGGGCTTCCAAATATCCCTTTGCCAATTCCGCAAGAACAGCCTTAGCAAAAGGCTTCTTGAAGGGAAAGATGTAACTCTGTGAGATGAATTAACAAAACACAGAGCAGATTCTCAGAAAGCTTCTTTCCAGTTTTGAACGGAAGATATTTCGTTTTTCACCATAGCCCTCTATGGGCTTCCAAATATCCCTTTTCCAATTCCACAAGAACAGCCTTTGCGAAAGGCTTCTTGAAGGGAAAGATGTAACTCTGTGAGATTAATTAGCAGAAAACTGAGCAGTTTCTCAGAAAGCTTCTTTCCAGTTTTGAACGGAAGATATTTCCTTTTTCACCATAGCCCTCTATCGGCTTCCAAATATCCCTTTGCCAATTCCACAAGAACAGCCTTAGCGAAGGGCTTCTTGAAGGGAAAGATGTAACGCTGTGAGATGAATTAACAGAACACAGAGCAGTTTCTCAGAAAGCTTCTTCCCAGTTTTGATAGGAAGATAATTCCTTTTTCACCATAGCCCTCTCTTGGTTTCCAAATATCCCTTTGCCAATTCCACAAGAACAGCCTTAGCGAAAGGATTCTTGAAGGGAAATATGTAACTCTGTGAGACGAATTAACAGAACACAGAGCAGATTCTCAGAAAGCTTCTTTCCAGTTTTGAACGGAAGATATTTCCTTTTCACCATAGCCCTCTATGGGCTTCCAAATATCTCTTTGCCAATTCCACAAGAACAGCCTTAGCGAAAGGCTTTTTGAAGGGAAAGATGTAACTCTGTGAGATGAATTAACAGAACACAGAGCAGTTTCTCAGAAAGCTTCTTTCCAGTTTTGAACGGAAGATATTTCCTTTTTCACTATAGCCTTCTATGGGCTTCCAAATATCCCTTTGCCAATTCCACAAGAACAGCCTTAGCGAAAGTCTTCTTGAAGAGAAAGATGTAACTCCGTGAGATAAATTAACAGAACACAGAGCAGTTTCTCAGAAAGATTCTTTCCGGTTTTGAACGGAAGATATTTCCTTTTCAACACTGCCCTCTATGGGCTTCCAAATATCCCTTTGCCAATTCCACAAGAAGAGCCTTAGCGAAAGGCTTCTTGAAGGTAAAGATGTAACGCTGTGAGATGAATTAACAGAACACAGAGCAGTTTCTCAGAAACTTCTTCCCAGTTTTGATAGGAAGATATTTCCTTTTTCACCATAGCCCTCTCGTGGGTTCCAAATATCCCTTTGCCAATTCCACAAGAACAGCCATAGCGAAAGGATTCTTGAAGGGAAAGATGTAACGCTGTGAGATGAATTAACAGAACACAGAGCAGCTCTTCAGAAAGCTTCTTTCCAGTTTTGAAGGGAAGATATTTCCTTTTTCACCATAGCCCTCCATGGGCTTCCAAATATCCCTTTGTCAATTCCACAAGAACAGCCTTAGCGAAAGGCTTCTTGAATTGAAAGATGTAACTCTGTGGGATTAATAAACAGAACACACGGCAGTTTCTCAGAAAGCTTCTTTCCAGTTTTGAACGGAAGATATTACCTTTTTCATCATAGCCCTCTCTTGGGTTCCAAATATCCCCTTGCCAATTCCACAAGAACAGCCATAGCGAAAGGATTCTTGAAGGGAAGATGTAACGCTGTGAGATGAATTAACAGAACACAGAGCAGCTCTTCAGAAAGCTTCTTTCCAGTTTTGAACGGAAGATATTTCCTTTTTCACCATAGCCCTCTAAGGGCTTCCAAATATCCCTTTGCCAATTCCACAAGAACAGCCTTAGCGAAAGGCTTCTTGAAGGGAAAGATGTAACTCTGTGAGATGAATTAACAGACCACAGAGCAGATTCTCAGAAAGCTTCTTTCCAGTTTTGAACGGAAGATATTTCCTTTTTCATCATAGCCCTCTAAGGGCTTCCAAATATCCCTTTGCCAATTCCACAAGAACAGCCTTAGCGAAAGGCTTCTTGAAGGAAAGATGTAACTCTGTGAGATGAATTAACAGAACACAGAGCAGTTTCTCAGAAAGCTTCTTTCCAGTTTTGAAGGGAAGATATTTCCTTTTCCACATTAGACCTCTATGCGGTTCCAAATATCTCTTTGACAATTCCACAAGAACAGCCTTAGCGAAAGGCTTCTTGAAGGGAAAGATGTAACTCTGTGAGATGAATTAACAGAACACAGAGCAGTTTCTCAGAAAGCTTCTTTCCAGTTTTTAACGGAAGATATTTCCTTTTTCACTATAGCCTTCTATGGGCTTCCAAATATCCCTTAGCCAATTCCACAAGAACAGCCTTAGCGTAAGGATTCTTGAAGGGAAAGATGTAACTCTGTGAGATGAATTAACAGAACACAGAGCAGTTTCTCAGAAAGATTCTTTCCAGTTTTGAACGGAAGATATTTCCTTTTCACCACTGCCCTCTATGGGCTTCCAAATATGCCTTTTCCAATTCCAAAAGAACAGCCTTAGCCAAAGGCTTCTTGACGGGAAAGATGTAATTCTGTGAGATGAATTAATAGAACACAGAGCAGCTCTTCAGAAAGCTTCTTTCCGGTTTTGAAGGTAAGATATTTCCTTTTTCACCATAGCCCTCTATGGGCTTCTAAATATCCCTTTGCCAATTCCACAAGAACAGCCTTAGCGAAAGGCTTTCTGAATGGAAAGATGTAACTCTGTGAGATGAATTAACAGAACACAGAGTCATTCTTCAGAAAGCTTCTTTCCAGTTTTGAACGGAAGATATTTCCTTTTTCACCATAGCCCTCTATGGGGTTCCAAATATCCCTTTGCCAATTCCACAAGAACAGCCTTAGCGAAATGATTCTTGAAGGGAAACATGTAACTCTGAGAGACGAATTAACAGAACACAGAGCAGATTCGCAGAAAGCTTCTTTCCAGTTTTGAACGGAAGATATTTCCTTTTAACCATAGCCCTCTATGGGCTTCCAAATATCCCTTTTCCAATTTCACAAGAACAGCCTTTGCGAAAGGCTTCTTGAATGGAAAGATGTAACTCTGTGAGATGAATTAGCAGAAAACTGAGCAGTTTCTCAGAAAGCTTCTTTCCAGTTTTGAACGGAAGATATTTCCTTTTTCACCATAGCCCTCTATCGGCTTCCAAATATCCCTTTGCCAATTCCACAAGAACAGCCTTAGCGAAAGGCTTCTTGAAGGGAAAGATGTAACGCTGTGAGATGAATAAACAGAACACAGAGCAGTTTCTCAGAAAGCTTCTTCCCAGTTTTGATAGGAAGATATTTCCTTTTTCACCATAGCCCTCTCTTGGTTTCCAAATATCCCTTTGCCAATTCCAAAAGAACAGCCTTAGCGGAAGGATTCTTGAAGGGAAATATGTAACTCTGTGACATGAATTAACAGAACACAGAGCAGATTCTGAGAAAGCTTCTTTCCAGTTTTGAACAGAAGATATTTCCTTTTTCATCATAGCCCTCTAAGGGCTTCCAAATATCCCTTTGCCAATTCTACAAGAACAGCCTTAGCGAAAGGCTTCTTGAAGGAAAGATGTAACTCTGTGAGATGAATTAACAGAACACAGAGCAGTTTCTCAGAAAGCTTCTTTCCAGTTTTGAACGGAAGATATTTCCTTTTCCACAATAGCCCTCTATGCGGTTCCAAATATCCCTTTGACAATTCCAAAAGAACAGCCTTAGCGAAAGGCTTCGTGAAGGGAAAGATGTAACTCTGAGATGAATTAACAGAACACAGAGCAGTTTCTCAGAAAGCTTCTTTCCAGTTTTGAACGGAAGATATTTCCTTTTTCACCATAGCCCTCTATGGGCTTCCAAATATCCCTATGCCAATTCCACAAGAGCAGCCTAGGCGAAAGGCTTCTTGAAGGGAAAGATGTAACTCTGTGAGATGAATTAACGGAACACATAGCCGTTCTTCAGAAAGCTTCTTTCCAGTTTTGAACGGAAGATATTTCCTTTTTCACCGTAGCCCTCTATGGGCTTCCAAATATCCCTTTTCCAATTCCACATGAACAGCCTTAACGAAAGGCTTCTTGAAGGGAAAGATGTAACTCTGTGAGATGAATTAACAGAACACAGAGCAGATTCTCAGAAAGCTTCTTTCCAGTTTTGAACGGAAAATATTTCCTTTTTCGTCATAGCCCTCTAAGGGCTTCCAAATATCCCTTTGCCAATTCCACAAGAACAGCCTTAGCGACAGGCTTCTTGAAGGAAAGATGTAACTCTGTGAGATGAATTAACAGAACACAGAGCAGTTTCTCAGAAAGCTTCTTTCCAGTTTTGAACGGAAGATATTTCCTTTTCCACAATAGCCCTCTATGCGGTTCCAAATATCCCTTTGCCAATTCCACAATAACAGCCTTAGCGAAAGGCTTCGTGAAGGGAAAGATGTAACTCTGTGAGATGAATTAACAGAACACAGAGCAGTTTCTCAGAAAGCTTCTTCCCAGTTTTGAAAGGAAAATATTTCCTTTTTCACCATAGCCCTCTATTGGGTTCCAAATATCCCTTTGCCAATTCCACAAGAACAGCCATAGCGAAAGGCTTCTTGAAGGGAAAGATGTAACGCTGTGAGATGAATTAACAGAACACAGAGTAGCTCTTCAGAAAGCTTCTTTCCTGTTTTGAAGGGAAGATATTTCCTTTTTCACTATAGCCCTCTATGGGCTTCCAAATATCCCTTTGCCAATTCCACAAGAACAGCCTTAGCGAAAGGCTTCTTGAATTGAAAGATGTAACTCTGTGAGATGAATAAACAGAACACAGAGCAGTTTCTCAGAAAGCTTATTTCCAGTTCTGAACGGAAGATATTTCCTTTTTCACCATAGCCCTCTATGGGCTTCCAAATATCCCTTTGCCATTTCCACAAGAACACCTTAGCGAAAGGCTTTTTGAATTGAAAGATGTAACTCGGTGAGCTGAATAAACAGAACACGGAGCAGTTTCTCAGAAGGCTTCTTTCCAGTTCTGTACGGAAGATATTTCCTTTTTCACCATAGACCTCTAAGGGCTTCCAAATATCCCTTTGCCAATTCAACAAGAACAGCCTTAGCGAAAGGCTTCTTGAAGGGAAAGATGTAACTCTATGAGATGAATTAACAGAACAAAGAGCAGTTTCTCAGAAAGCATCTTCCCAATTTTGAACGGAAGATATTTCCTTTTTCACTATAGCCCTCTATGGACCTCCAAATATCCCTTTGCCTATTCCACAAGAACAGCCTCAGCGTAAGGCGACTTGAAGGGAAAGATGTAACTCTGTGAGATGAATTAACAGAACACAGAGCAGTTTCTCAGAAAGCTTCTTTCCAGTTTTGAACGGAAGATATTTCCTTTTTCACCATAGCCCTCTATGGGCTTCCAAATATCCCTTTGCCAATTCCACAAGAACAGCCTTAGCGAAAGTCTTCTTGAAGGGAAAGATGTAACTCTGTGAGATGAATTAACAGAACACAGAGGAGTTTCTCAGAAAGCTTCTTTCCAGTTTTGAACGGAAGATATTTCCTTTTTCACCACAGCCCTCTATGGGCTTCCAAATATCCCTTTGCCAATTCCACAAGAACAGCCTTAGCGAAAGTCTTCTTTAAGAGAAAGATGCACACTGTGAGATGAATTAACAGAAGACAGAGCAGTTTCTCAGAAAGCTTCTTTCCAGTTTTGAACGGAAGATATTTCCATTTTCACTATAGCCCTCTATGGGCTTCCAAATATCCCTTTGGCAATTGCACAAGAACAGCCTTAGCGAAAGGCTTCTTGAAGGGAAAGATGTAACTCTGTGAGATGAATTAACAGAACACAGAGCAGTTTCTCAGAAAGCTTCTTTCCAGTTATGAACTGAAGATATTTCCTTTTTAACTATAGCCCTCTATGGGCCTCAAAATATCCCTTTGCCAATTCCGCAAGAACAGCCTTAGCGTAAGTCTTCTTGAAGGGAAAGATGTAACTCTGTGAGATGAATTAACAGAACACAGAACAGTTCTTCAGAAAGCTTCTTTCCAGTTTAGAACGGAAGATATTTCCTTTTTCACCATAGCCCTCTATGGGCTTCCAAATATGCCTTTGCCAATTCCACAAGAACAGCCTTAGCGAAAGGCTTCTTGAAGGGAAAGATGTAACTCTGTGAGATGAATTAACAGAACACAGAGCAGTTTCTCAGAAAGCTTCTTTCCAGTTTTGAACGGAAGATATTTCCTTTTCACCTTAGCCCTCTACGGGCTTCCAAATATCCCATTGCCAATTCAACAAGAACAGCCTTAGCGAAAGGCTTCTTGAACGGAAAGATGTAACGCTGTGAGATGAATTAACAGAACACAGAGCAGTTTCTCAGAAAGCTTCCTTCCAGTTTTGAACGGAAGATATTTCCTTTTCCACAACAGCCCTCTATGCGGTTCCAAATATCCCTTTGACAATTCCACAAGAACAGCCTTAGCGAAAGGCTTCTTGAAGGGAAAGATGTAACTCTGTGAGATGAATTAACAGAACACAGAGCAGTTTCTCAGAAAGCTTCTTTCCAGTTTTGAACAGAAGATATTTCCTTTTCCACAATAGCCCTCTGTGCGGTTCCAAATATCCCTTTGACAATTCCACAAGAACAGCCTTAGCGAAAGGCTTCTTGAAGGGAAAGATGTAACTCTGTGAGATGAATTAACAGAACACAGAGCAGATTCTGAGAAAGCTTCTTTTCAGTTTTGAAGGGAAGATATTTCCTTTTTCACCATAGCCCTCTATGGGCTTCCAAATATTCCTTTGCCAGTTCCACAAGAACAGCCTTAGCGAAAGGCCTCTTGGAGGGAAAGATGTAACTCTGTGAGATGAATTAACGGAACACATAGCCGTTCTTCAGAAAGCTTCTTTCCAGTTTTGAACGGAAGATATTTCCTTTTTCACCATAGCCCTCTTTGGGCTTCCAAATATCCCAATTCCAATTCCTCATGAATAGCCTTAGCGAAAGGCTTCTTGAAGGGAAAGATGTAACTCTGTGAGATGAATTAACAGAACACAGAGCAGATTCTCAGAAAGCTTCTTTCCAGTTTTGAACGGAAGATATTTCCTTTTCACCACTGCCCTCTATGGGCTTCCAAATATCCCTTTGCCAATTCCACAAGAACAGCCTTAGCGTAAGGCTTCTTGAAGGGAAAGATGTAACTCTGTGAGATGAATTAACAGAACACAGAGCAGTTTCTCAGAAAGCTTCTTTCCAGTTTTGAACGGAAGATATTTCCTTTTCACCACTGCCCTCTATGGGCTTCCAAATATCCCTTTGCCAATTCCCCAAGGAGAGCCTAAGCGAAAGGCTTCTTGAAGGGAAAGATGTAACGCTGTGAGATGAGTTAACAGAACACAGAGCAGTTTCACAGAAAGCTTCTTCCCAGTTTTGAGCGGAAGATATTTCCTTTTTCACCATAGCCCTCTATTTGGTTCCAAATATCCCTTTGCCAATTCCACAAGAACAGCCATAGCGAAAGGCTTCTTGAAGAGAAAGATGTAACGCTGTGAGATGAATTAACAGAACACAGAGCCGTTCTTCAGAAAGCTTCTTTCCAGTTTTGAACGGAAGATATTTAGTTTTTCACCATAGCCCTCTATGGGCTTCTAAATATCCCTTTGCCAATTCCACAAGAACAGCCATAGTGAAAGGCTTCTTGAAGGCAAAGATGTAACTCTGTGAGATGAATTAACAGAACACAGAGTAGTTTCTCAGAACGATTCTTTCCAGTTTTGAACGAAAGATATTTCCTTTTCACCACTGCCCTGTATGGGCTTCCAAATATCCCTTTGCCAATTCCACTAGAACAGCCTTAGCGAAAGGCTTCTTGAAGGGAAAGATGTAACGCTGTGAGATGAGTTAACAGAACACAGAGCAGTTTCACAGAAAGCTTCTTCCCAGTTTTGAACGGAAGATATTTCCTTTTTCACCATAGCCCTCTATTGGGTTGCAAATATCCCTTTGCCAATTCCACAAGAACAGCCATAGCGAAAGGCTTCTTGAAGGGAAAGATGTAACGCTGTGAGATGAATTAACAGAACACAGAGCAGCTCCTCAGAAAGCTTTTTTCCAGTTTTGAAGGGAAGATATTTCCTTTTTCACCATGGCCCTCTAGGGGCTTCCAAGTATCCCTTTGCCAATTCCACAAGAACAGCCTTAGCGAAAGGCTTCTTGAAGAGAATGATGTAACTCTGTGAGATGAATTAACAGAAGGCAGAGCAGCTTCTCAGAAAGTTTCTTTCCAATTTTGAACGGAAGATATTTCCTTTTTCACCATAGCCCTCTATGGGCTTCCAAATATCCCTTTGGCAATTGCACAAGAACAGCCTTAGCGAAAGGCTTCTTGAAGGGAAAGATGTAACTCTGTGAGATGAATTAACAGAACACAGAGCAGTTTCTCAGAAAGCTTCTTTCCAGTTTTGAACTGAAGATATTTCCTTTTTAACTATAGCCCTCTATGGGCCTCAAAATATCCCTTTGCCAATTCCGCAAGAACAGCCTTAGCGTAAGTCTTCTTGAAGGGAAAGATGTAACTCTGTGAGATGAATTAACAGAACACAGAACAGTTCTTCAGAAAGCTTCTTTCCAGTTTTGAACGGAAGATATTTCCTTTTTCACCATAGCCCTCTATGGGCTTCCAAATATGCCTTTGCCAATTCCACAAGAACAGCCTTAGCGAAAGGCTTCTTGAAGGGAAAGATGTAACTCTGTGAGATGAATTAACAGAACACAGAGCAGTTTCTCAGAAAGCTTCTTTCCAGTTTTGAACGGAAGATATTTCCTTTTCACCTTAGCCCTCTACGGGCTTCCAAATATCCCATTGCCAATTCAACAAGAACAGCCTTAGCGAAAGGCTTCTTGAACGGAAAGATTTAACGCTGTGAGATGAATTAACAGAACACAGAGCAGTTTCTCAGAAAGCTTCCTTCCAGTTTTGAACGGAAGATATTTCCTTTTCCACAATAGCCCTCTATGCGGTTCCAAATATCCCTTTGACAATTCCACAAGAACAGCCTTAGCGAAAGGCTTCTTGAAGGGAAAGATGTAACTCTGTGAGATGAATTAACAGAACACAGAGCAGTTTCTCAGAAAGCTTCTTTCCAGTTTTGAACAGAAGATATTTCCTTTTCCACAATAGCCCTCTGTGCGGTTCCAAATATCCCTTTGACAATTCCACAAGAACAGCCTTAGCGAAAGGCTTCTTGAAGGGAAAGATGTAACTCTGTGAGATGAATTAACAGAACACAGAGCAGATTCTGAGAAAGCTTCTTTTCAGTTTTGAAGGGAAGATATTTCCTTTTTCACCATAGCCCTCTATGGGCTTCCAAATATTCCTTTGCCAGTTCCACAAGAACAGCCTTAGCGAAAGGCCTCTTGGAGGGAAAGATGTAACTCTGTGAGATGAATTAACGGAACACATAGCCGTTCTTCAGAAAGCTTCTTTCCAGTTTTGAACGGAAGATATTTCCTTTTTCACCATAGCCCTCTTTGGGCTTCCAAATATCCCTATTCCAATTCCACATGAATAGCCTTAGCGAAAGGCTTCTTGAAGGGAAAGATGTAACTCTGTGAGATGAATTAACAGAACACTGAGCAGATTCTCAGAAAGCTTCTTTCCAGTTTTGAACGGAAGATATTTCCTTTTCACCACTGCCCTCTATGGGCTTCCAAATATCCCTTTGCCAATTCCACAAGAACAGCCTTAGCGAAAGTCTTCTTTAAGAGAAAGATGCACACTGTGAGATGAATTAACAGAACACAGAGCAGTTTCTCAGAAAGCTTCTTTCCAGTTTTGAACGGAAGATATTTCCTTTTTCACTATAGCCCTCTATGGTCTTCCAAATATCCCTTAGCCAATTGCACAAGAACAGCCTTAGCGTAAGGCTTCTTGAAGGGAAAGATGTAACTCTGTGAGATGAATTAACAGAACACAGAGCAGTTTCTCAGAAAGCTTCTTTCCAGTTTTGAACGGAAGATATTTCCTTTTCACCACTGCCCTCTATGGGCTTCCAAATATCCCTTTGCCAATTCCCCAAGGAGAGCCTAAGCGAAAGGCTTCTTGAAGGGAAAGATGTAACGCTGTGAGATGAGTTAACAGAACACAGAGCAGTTTCACAGAAAGCTTCTTCCCAGTTTTGAGCGGAAGATATTTCCTTTTTCACCATAGCCCTCTATTTGGTTCCAAATATCCCTTTGCCAATTCCACAAGAACAGCCATAGCGAAAGGCTTCTTGAAGAGAAAGATGTAACGCTGTGAGATGAATTAACAGAACACAGAGCCGTTCTTCAGAAAGCTTCTTTCCAGTTTTGAACGGAAGATATTTAGTTTTTCACCATAGCCCTCTATGGGCTTCTAAATATCCCTTTGCCAATTCCACAAGAACAGCCATAGTGAAAGGCTTCTTGAAGGCAAAGATGTAACTCTGTGAGATGAATTAACAGAACACAGAGTAGTTTCTCAGAACGATTCTTTCCAGTTTTGAACGGAAGATATTTCCTTTTCACCACTGCCCTGTATGGGCTTCCAAATATCCCTTTGCCAATTCCACTAGAACAGCCTTAGCGAAAGGCTTCTTGAAGGGAAAGATGTAACGCTGTGAGATGAGTTAACAGAACACAGAGCAGTTTCACAGAAAGCTTCTTCCCAGTTTTGAACGGAAGATATTTCCTTTTTCACCATAGCCCTCTATTGGGTTGCAAATATCCCTTTGCCAATTCCACAAGAACAGCCATAGCGAAAGGCTTCTTGAAGGGAAAGATGTAACGCTGTGAGATGAATTAACAGAACACAGAGCAGCTCCTCAGAAAGCTTCTTTCCAGTTTTGAAGGGAAGATATTTCCTTTTTCACCATGGCCCTCTAGGGGCTTCCAAGTATCCCTTTGCCAATTCCACAAGAACAGCCTTAGCGAAAGGCTTCTTGAAGAGAATGATGTAACTCTGTGAGATGAATTAACAGAAGGCAGAGCAGCTTCTCAGAAAGTTTCTTTCCAATTTTGAACGGAAGATATTTCCTTTTTCACCATAGCCCTCTATGGGCTTCCAAATATCCCTTTGGCAATTGCACAAGAACAGCCTTAGCGAAAGGCTGCTTGAAGGGAAAGATGTAACTCTGTGAGATGAATTTGCAGAACACTGAGCAGTTTCTCAGAAAGCTTCTTTCCAGTTTTGAACTGAAGATATTTCCTTTTTAACTATAGCCCTCTATGGGCCTCAAAATATCCCGTTGCCAATTCCGCAAGAACAGCCTTAGCGTAAGTCTTCTTGAAGGGAAAGATGTAACTCTGTGAGATGAATTAACAGAACACAGAACAGTTCTTCAGAAAGCTTCTTTCCAGTTTTGAACGGAAGATATTTCCTTTTTCACCATAGCCCTCTATGGGCTTCCAAATATGCCTTTGCCAATTCCACAAGAACAGCCTTAGCGAAAGGCTTCTTGAAGGGAAAGATGTAACTCTGTGAGATGAATTAACAGAACACAGAGCAGTTTCTCAGAAAGCTTCTTTCCAGTTTTGAACGGAAGATATTTCCTTTTCACCTTAGCCCTCTACGGGCTTCCAAATATCCCATTGCCAATTCAACAAGAACAGCCTTAGCGAAAGGCTTCTTGAAGGGAAAGATGTAACGCTGTGAGATGAATTAACAGAACACAGAGCAGTTTCTCAGAAAGCTTCCTTCCAGTTTTGAACGGAAGATATTTCCTTTTCCACAATAGCCCTCTATGCGGTTCCAAATATCCCTTTGACAATTCCACAAGAACAGCCTTAGCGAAAGGCTTCTTGAAGGGAAAGATGTAACTCTGTGAGATGAATTAACAGAACACAGAGCAGTTTCTCAGAAAGCTTCTTTCCAGTTTTGAACAGAAGATATTTCCTTTTCCACAATAGCCCTCTGTGCGGTTCCAAATATCCCTTTGACAATTCCACAAGAACAGCCTTAGCGAAAGGCTTCTTGAAGGGAAAGATGTAACTCTGTGAGATGAATTAACAGAACACAGAGCAGATTCTGAGAAAGCTTCTTTTCAGTTTTGAAGGGAAGATATTTCCTTTTTCACCATAGCCCTCTATGGGCTTCCAAATATTCCTTTGCCAGTTCCACAAGAACAGCCTTAGCGAAAGGCCTCTTGGAGGGAAAGATGTAACTCTGTGAGATGAATTAACGGAACACATAGCCGTTCTTCAGAAAGCTTCTTTCCAGTTTTGAACGGAAGATATTTCCTTTTTCACCATAGCCCTCCTTGGGCTTCCAAATATCCCTATTCCAATTCCACATGAATAGCCTTAGCGAAAGGCTTCTTGAAGGGAAAGATGTAACTCTGTGAGATGAATTAACAGAACACAGAGCAGATTCTCAGAAAGCTTCTTTCCAGTTTTGAACGGAAGATATTTCCTTTTTCATCATAGCCCTCTAAGGGCTTCCAAATATCCCTTTGCCAATTCCACAAGAACAGCCTTAGCGAAAGGCTTCTTGACGAAAGATGTAACTCTGTGAGATGAATTAACAGAACACAGAGCAGTTTCTCAGAAAGCTTCTTTCCAGTTTTGAACGGAAGATATTTCCTTTTCCACAATAGCCCTCTATGCGGTTCCAAATATCCCTTTGACAATTCCACAAGAACAGCCTTAGCGAAAGGCTTCGTGAAGGGAAAGATGTAACTCTGTGAGATGAATTAACAGAACACAGAGCCGTTTCTCAGAAAGCTTCTTTCCAGTTTTGAACGGAAGATATTTCCTTTTTCACCATAGCCCTCTACGGGCTTCCAAATATCCCTTTGCCAATTCCACAAGAACAGCCTTAGCGAAAGTCTTCCTGAAGGGAAAGATGTAACTCTGTGAGATGAATTAGCAGAACACAGAGGAGTTTCTCAGAAAGCTTCTTTCCAGTTTTGAACGGAAGATATTTCCTTTTTCACCATAGCCCTCTATGGGCTTCCAAATATCCCTTTGCCAATTCCACAAGAACAGCCTTAGCGAAAGTCTTCTTTAAAGGAAAGATGCAACAATGTGAGATGAATTAACAGAACACAGAGCAGTTTCTCAGAAAGCTTCTTTCCAGTTTTGAACGGAAGATATTTAGTTTTTCACCATAGCCCTCTATGGGCTTCTAAATATCCCTTTGCCAATTCCACAAGAACAGCCATAGTGAAAGGCTTCTTGAAGGCAAAGATGTAACTCTGTGAGATGAATTAACAGAACACAGAGTAGTTTCTCAGAACGATTCTTTCCAGTTTTGAACGGAAGATATTTCCTTTTCACCACTGCCCTGTATGGGCTTCCAAATATCCCTTTGCCAATTCCACTAGAACAGCCTTAGCGAAAGGCTTCTTGAAGGGAAAGATGTAACGCTGTGAGATGAGTTAACAGAACACAGAGCAGTTTCACAGAAAGCTTCTTCCCAGTTTTGAACGGAAGATATTTCCTTTTTCACCATAGCCCTCTATTGGGTTGCAAATATCCCTTTGCCAATTCCACAAGAACAGCCATAGCGAAAGGCTTCTTGAAGGGAAAGATGTAACGCTATGAGATGAATTAACAGAACACAGAGCAGCTCCTCAGAAAGCTTCTTTCCAGTTTTGAAGGGAAGATATTTCCTTTTTCACCATGGCCCTCTAGGGGCTTCCAAGTATCCCTTTGCCAATTCCACAAGAACAGCCTTAGCGAAAGGCTTCTTGAAGAGAATGATGTAACTCTGTGAGATGAATTAACAGAAGGCAGAGCAGCTTCTCAGAAAGTTTCTTTCCAATTTTGAACGGAAGATATTTCCTTTTTCACCATAGCCCTCTATGGGCTTCCAAATATCCCTTTGGCAATTGCACAAGAACAGCCTTAGCGAAAGGCTTCTTGAAGGGAAAGATGTAACTCTGTGAGATGAATTAACAGAACACAGAGCAGTTTCTCAGAAAGCTTCTTTCCAGTTTTGAACAGAAGATATTTCCTTTTTAACTATAGCCCTCTATGGGCCTCAAAATATCCCTTTGCCAATTCCGCAAGAACAGCCTTAGCGTAAGTCTTCTTGAAGGGAAAGATGTAACTCTGTGAGATGAATTAACAGAACACAGAACAGTTCTTCAGAAAGCTTCTTTCCAGTTTTGAACGGAAGATATTTCCTTTTTCACCATAGCCCTCTATGGGCTTCCAAATATGCCTTTGCCAATTCCACAAGAACAGCCTTAGCGAAAGGCTTCTTGAAGGGAAAGATGTAACTCTGTGAGATGAATTAACAGAACACAGAGCAGTTTCTCAGAAAGCTTCTTTCCAGTTTTGAACGGAAGATATTTCCTTTTCACCTTAGCCCTCTACGGGCTTCCAAATATCCCATTGGCAATTCAACAAGAACAGCCTTAGCGAAAGGCTTCTTGAAGGGAAAGATGTAACGCTGTGAGATGAATTAACAGAACACAGAGCAGTTTCTCAGAAAGCTTCCTTCCAGTTTTGAACGGAAGATATTTCCTTTTCCACAATAGCCCTCTATGCGGTTCCAAATATCCCTTTGACAATTCCACAAGAACAGCCTTAGCGAAAGGCTTCTTGAAGGGAAAGATGTAACTCTGTGAGGTGAATTAACAGAACACAGAGCAGTTTCTCAGAAAGCTTCTTTCCAGTTTTGAACAGAAGATATTTCCTTTTCCACAATAGCCCTCTGTGCGGTTCCAAATATCCCTTTGACAATTCCACAAGAACAGCCTTAGCGAAAGGCTTCTTGAAGGGAAAGATGTAACTCTGTGAGATGAATTAACAGAACACAGAGCAGATTCTGAGAAAGCTTCTTTTCAGTTTTGAAGGGAAGATATTTCCTTTTTCACCATAGCCCTCTATGGGCTTCCAAATATTCCTTTGCCAGTTCCACAAGAACAGCCTTAGCGAAAGGCCTCTTGGAGGGAAAGATGTAACTCTGTGAGATGAATTAACGGAACACATAGCCGTTCTTCAGAAAGCTTCTTTCCAGTTTTGAACGGAAGATATTTCCTTTTTCACCATAGCCCTCCTTGGGCTTCCAAATATCCCTATTCCAATTCCACATGAATAGCCTTAGCGAAAGGCTTCTTGAAGGGAAAGATGTAACTCTGTGAGATGAATTAACAGAACACAGAGCAGATTCTCAGAAAGCTTCTTTCCAGTTTTGAACGGAAGATATTTCCTTTTTCATCATAGCCCTCTAAGGGCTTCCAAATATCCCTTTGCCAATTCCACAAGAACAGCCTTAGCGAAAGGCTTCTTGACGAAAGATGTAACTCTGTGAGATGAATTAACAGAACACAGAGCAGTTTCTCAGAAAGCTTCTTTCCAGTTTTGAACGGAAGATATTTCCTTTTCCACAATAGCCCTCTATGCGGTTCCAAATATCCCTTTGACAATTCCACAAGAACAGCCTTAGCGAAAGGCTTCGTGAAGGGAAAGATGTAACTCTGTGAGATGAATTAACAGAACACAGAGCCGTTTCTCAGAAAGCTTCTTTCCAGTTTTGAACGGAAGATATTTCCTTTTTCACCATAGCCCTCTACGGGCTTCCAAATATCCCTTTGCCAATTCCACAAGAACAGCCTTAGCGAAAGTCTTCCTGAAGGGAAAGATGTAACTCTGTGAGATGAATTAGCAGAACACAGAGGAGTTTCTCAGAAAGCTTCTTTCCAGTTTTGAACGGAAGATATTTCCTTTTTCACCATAGCCCTCTATGGGCTTCCAAATATCCCTTTGCCAATTCCACAAGAACAGCCTTAGCGAAAGTCTTCTTTAAAGGAAAGATGCAACAATGTGAGATGAATTAACAGAACACAGAGCAGTTTCTCAGACAGCTTCTTTCCAGTTTTGAACGGAAGATATTTCCTTTTTCACTATAGCCCTCTATGGGCTTCCAAATATCCCTTAGCTAATTCCACAAGAACAGCCTTAGCGAAAGGCTTCTTGAAGGGAAATATGTAACTGTGAGATGAATTAACAGAACACAGAGCAGTTTCTCAGAAAGATTCTTTCCAGTTTTGAACGGAAGATATTTCCTTTTCACCACTGAACTCTATGGGCTTCCAAATATCCCTTTGCCAATTCCACAAGAAGAACCTAAGCGAAAGGCTTCTTGAAGGGAGAGATGTAACGCTGTGAGATGAGTTAACAGAACACAGAGCAGTTTCACAGAAAGCTTCTTCCCAGTTTTGAACGGAAGATATTTCCTTTTTCACCATAGCCCTCTATTTGGTTCCAAATATCCCTTTGCCAATTCCACAAGAACAGCCATAGCGAAAGGCTTCTTGAAGGGAAAGATGTAACGCTGTGAGATTAATTAACAGAACACAGAGCCGTTCTTCAGAAAGCTTCTTTCCAGTTTTGAACGGAAGATATTTAGTTTTTCACCATAGCCCTCTATGGGCTTCTAAATATCCCGTTGCCAATTCCACAAGAACAGCCATAGCGAAAGGCTTCTTGAAGGCAAAGATGTAACTCTGTGAGATGAATTAACAGAACACAGAGCAGATTCTCAGAAAGCTTCTTTCCAGTTTTGAAGGGAAGATATTTCCTTTTTCACTATAGCCCTCTATGGGCCTCCAAATATCCCTTTGCCAATTCCACAAGAACAGCCTTAGCGTAAGGCTTCTTGAAGGGAAAGATGTAACTCTGTGAGATGAATTAACAGAACACAGAACAGTTCTTCAGAAAGTTTCTTTCCAGTTTTGAACGGAATATATTTCCTTTTTCACCATAGCCCTCTATGGGCCTCCAAATATGCCTTTGCCAATTTCACAAGAACAGCCCTAGCGAAAGGCTTCTTGAAGGGAAAGATGTAACTCTGTGAGATGAATTAACAGAACACAGAGCAGTTTCTCAGAAACCTTCTTTCCAGTTTTGAACGGAAGATATTTCCTTTTCACCATAGCCATCTATTGTTTTCCTAATATCCCTTTGCCAATTCCACAAGAACAGCCTTAGCGAAAGGCTTCTTGAAGGGAAAGATGTAACTCTGTGAGATGAATTAACAGAACACAGAGCAGATTCTCAGAAAGCTTCTTTCCAGTTTTGAACGGAAGATATTTCCTTTTTCACCATAGCCCTCTAAGGGCTTCCAAATATCCCTTTGCCAATTCCACAAGAACAGCCTTAGCGAAAGGCTTCTTGAAGGGAAAGATGTAACACTGTGAGATGATTTATTAGAACACAGAGCCGTTCTTCAGAAAGATTTTTTCCAGTTTTGAACGGAAGATATTTCCTTTTTCACCATAGCCCTCTATGGGCTTCCAAATATCCCTTTGCCAATTCCACAAGAACAGCCTTAGCGAAAGGCTTCGTGAAGGGAAAGATGTAACTCTGTGAGATGAATTAACAGAACACAGAGCAGTTTCTCAGAAAGCTTCTTTCCAGTTTTAAACGGAAGATATTTCCTTTTTCACCGTAGCCCTCTATGGGCTTCCAAATATCCCTTTGCCAATTCCACAAGAACAGCCTTAGTGAAAGGCTTCTTGAAGGGAAAGATGTAACTCTTTGAGGTGAATTAAGAGAACACAGAGCAGATTCTCAGAAAGCTTCTTTCCAGTTTTGATCGGAAGATATTTCCTTTTTCACCAAAGCCCTCTATGGGCTTCCAATTATCCCTTTGCCAATTCCACAATAACAGCCTTAGCGAAAGGCTTCTTGAAGGGAAAGACGTAACTCTGTGAGATGAATTAACAGAACACAGAGCAGTTTCTCAGAAAGCTTCTTTCCAGTTTTGAACGCAGGATGATTCCTTTTTCACCATAGCCCTCTATGTGCTTCCAAATATCCCTTTGCCAATTCCACAAGAACAGCCTTAGCCAAAGGCTTCTTGAAGGGAAAGATGTAACTCTGTGAGATGAATTAACAGAACACAGAGCAGTTTCTCAGAAATCTTCTTTCCAGTTTTGAACGGAAGATATTTCCTTTTTCACCATATCCCTCCATGGGCTTATAAATATCCCTTTTCCAATTCCACAAGAACAGCCTTAGCGAAAGGCTTCTTGTAGGGAAAGATGTAAGTCTGTGAGATGAACTAACAGAACACAGAGCAGTTTCTCAGAAAGCTTCTTTCCAGTTTTGAAGGGAAGATAATTCCTTTTTCACCATAGCCCTCTAGGGGCTTCCAAGTATCCCTTTGCCAATTCCACAAGAACAGCCTTAGGGAAAGGCTTCTTGAAGGGAAAGATGTAACTCTGTGAGATGAATTAACAGAACACAGAACAGTTCTTCAGAAAGCTTCTTTCCAGTTTTGAACGGAAGATATTTCCTTTTTCACCATAGCCCTCTATGGGATTCCAAATATGCCTTTGCCAATTCCACAAGAACAGCCTTAGCGAAAGGCTTCTTGAAGGGAAAGATGTAACTCTGTGAGATGAATTAACAGAACACAGAGCACTTTCTCAGAAAGCTTCTTTCCAGTTTTGAACGGAAGATATTTCCTTTTCACCATAGCCCTCTACGGATTCCAAATATCCCTTTGCCAATTCAACAAGAACAGCCTTAGCGAAACGCTTCTTGAAGGGAAAGATGTAACTCCGTGAGATGAATTAACAGAACACAGAGCAGTTTCTCAGAAAGCTTCTTTCCTGTTTTGAACGGAAGATATTTCTTTTTTCACCATAGCCCTCTGTGGGCTTCCAAATATCCCTTTGCCAATTCCACAAGAACAGCCTTAGCGAAAGGCTTCTTTAAGGGAAAGATGTAACTCTGTGAGATGAATAAACATAACACAGAGCAGTTTCTCAGAAAGCTACTTTCCAGTTTTGAACGGAAGATATTTCCTTTTTCACCATAGCCCTCTATGGGCTTCCAAATATCCCTTTGCCAATTCCACAAGAACAGCCTTAGCGAAAGGCTTCTTGAAGGGAAAGATGTAACTCTGTGAGATGAATTTACAGAACACAGAGCAGTCTCTCAGAAAGCTTCTTTCAAGTTTTGAACGGAAGATATTTCCTTTTTCACTATAGCCCTCTATGGGCTTCCAAATATCCCTTTGCCAATTCTACAAGAACAGCCTTGGCGAAAGTCTTCTTGAAGGGAAAGATGTAACTCTGTGAGATGAATTAACAGAACACAGAGCAGTTTCTCATAAAGCTTCTAACCAGGTTTGAACGGGAGATATTTCCTTTTTCACCATAGCCCTCTATGGGCTTCCAAATATCCCTTTTCCAATTCCACAAAAACAGCCTTAGCGAAAGGCTTCTTGAAGGGAAAGATGTAACTCTGTGAGATGAATTAACAGAACACAGAGCAGATTCTCAGAAAGCTTCTTTCCAGTTTTCAACGGAAGATATTTCCTTTTTCAGCATAGCCCTCTATGGGCTTCCAAATATCCCTCTGCCAATTCCACAAGAACAGCCTTAGCGAAAGGCTTCTTGAAGGAAAGATGTAACTCTGTGAGATGAATTAACAGAACACAGAGCAGTTTCTCAGAAAGCTTCTTTCCAGTTTTGAACGGAAGATATTTCCTCTTCCACAATAGCCCTCTATGCCTTTCCAAATATCCCTTTGACAATTCCACAAGAACAGCCTTAGCGAAAGGCTTCGTGAAGGGAAAGATGTAACTCTGTGAGATGAATTAACAGAACACAGAGCCGTTTCTCAGAAAGCTTCTTTCCAGTTTTGAACGGAAGATATTTCCTTTTTCACCATAGCCCTCTATGGGCTTCCAAATATCCCTTTGCCAATTCCACAAGAACAGCCTTAGCGAAAGTCTTCCTGAAGGGAAAGATGTAACTCTGTGAGATGAATTAGCAGAACACAGAGGAGTTTCTCAGAAAGCTTCTTTCCAGTTTTGAACGGAAGATATTTCCTTTTTCACCATAGCCCTCTATGGGCTTCCAAATATCCCTTTGCCAATTCCACAAGAACAGCCTTAGCGAAAGGATTCTTGAAGGGAAAGATGTAACTCTGTGAGATGAATTAACGGAACACAGAGCAGTTTCTCAGAAAGATTCTTTCCAGTTTTGAACGGAAATATTTCCTTTTCACCACTGCCCACTATGGGCTTCCAAATATCCCTTTGCCAATTCCACAAGAAGAGCCTAAGCGAAAGGCTTCTTGAAGGGAAAGATGTAACGCTGTGAGATGAGTTAACAGAACACATAGCAGTTTCACAGAAAGCTTCTTCCCAGTTTTGAGCGGAAGATATTTCCTTTTTCACCATAGCCCTCTATTTGGTTCCAAATATCCCTTTGCCAATTCCACAAGAACAGCCATAGCGAAAGGCTTCTTGAAGGCAAAGATGTAACTCTGTGAGATGAATTAACAGAACACAGAGCAGATTCTCAGAAAGCTTCTTTCCAGTTTTGAACGGAAGATATTTCCTTTTTCAGCATAGCCCTCTATGGGCTTCCAAAAACGCCTTTGCCAATTCCACAAGAACAGCTTTAGCGAAAGGCTTCTTGAAGGGAAAGATGTAACTCTGCGAGATGAATTAACAGAACACAGAGCAGATTCTCAGAAAGCTTCTTTCCAGTTTTGAAGGGAAGATATTTCCTTTTTCACCATAGTCCTCTATGGGCTTCCAAATATTCCTTTGCCAGTTCCACAAGAACAGCCTTAGCGAAAGGCTTCTTGAAGGGAAAGATGTAACTATGAGAGATGAATTAACAGAACACAGAGCAGTTTCTCTGAAAGCTTCTTTCCAGTTTGGAACGGAAGATATTTCATTTTTTACCATAGCCCTCTATGGGCTTCCAAATATCCCTTTGCCAATTCCTCAAGAACAGCCTAGGCGAAAGGCTTCTTGAAGGGAAAGATGTAACTCTGTGAGATGAATTAACGGAACACATAGCCGTTCTTCAGAAAGCTTCTTTCCAGTTTCGAACGGAAGATATTTCCTTTTTCACCATAGCCCTCTAAGGGCTTCCAAATATCCCCTTTGCCAATTCCACATGAACAGCCTTAGCTAAACGCTTCTTGAAGGGAAAGATGTAACTCTGTGAGATGAATTAACAGAACACAGAGCAAATTTTCAGAAAGCTTCTTTCCAGTTTTGAACGGAAGATATTTCCTTTTTCATCATAGCCCTCTAAGGGCTTCCAAATATCCCTTTGCCAATTCCACAAGAACAGCCTTAGCGAAAGGCTTCTTGAAGAAAAGATGTAACTCTGTGAGATGAATTAACAGAACAAAAAGCAGATTCTCAGAATGCTTCTTTCCAGTTTTGAACGTAAGATATTTCCTTTTTCACCATAGCCCTCTATGGGCTTCCAAATATCCCTTTGCCAATTCCACATGAACAGCCTTAGCGAAAGGCTTCTTGAAGGGAAAGATGTAACTCTCTGAGATGAATTAACAGAACACAGAGCATTTTCTCAGAAAGCTTCTTTCCAGTTTTGAACGGAAGATATTTCCTTTTCACCATAGCCATGTATTGTTTTCCTAATATCCCTTTGCCAATTCCACAAGAACAGCCTTAGCGAAAGGCTTCTTGAAGGGAAAGATGTAACTCTGTGAGATGAATTAACAGAACACAGAGCATTTTCTCAGAAAGCTTCTTTCCAGTTTTGAACGGAAGATATTTCCTTTTCACAATAGCCATCTATTGTTTTCCTAATATCCCTTTGCCAATTCCACAAGAACAGCCTTAGCGAAAGGCTTCTTGAAGGGAAAGATGTAACTCTGTGAGATGAATTAACAGAACACAGAGCAGATTCTCAGAAAGCTTCTTTCCAGTTTTGAACGGAAGATATTTCCTTTTTCACCATAGCCCTCTAAGTGCTTCCAAATATCCCTTTGCCAATTCCACCAGAACAGCCTTAGCGAAAGGCTTCTTGAAGGGAAAGATGTAACTCTGTGAGATGATTTATTAGAACACGGAGCCGTTCTTCAGAAAGATTTTTTCCAGTTTTGAACGGAAGATATTTCCTTTTTCACCATAGCCCTCTATAGGCTTCCAAATATCCCTTTCCCAATTCCACAAGAACAGCCTTAGTGAAAGGCTTCGTGAAGGGAAAGATGTAACTCTGTGAGATGAATTAACAGAACACAGAGCAGTTTCTCAGAAAGCTTCTTTCCAGTTTTAAACGGAAGATATTTCCTTTTTCAACATAGCCCTCTATGGGCTTCCAAATATCCCTTTGCCAATTCCACAAGAACAGCTTTAGCGAAACGTTTCTTGAAGGGAAAGATGTAACTCTGTGAGATGAATTAACAGAACACAGAGCAGTTTCTCAGAAAGCTTCTTTCCAGTTTTGAACGGAAGATATTTCCTTTTTCATCATAGCCCTCTATGGGCCTCAAAATATCCCTTTGCCAATTCCACAAGAACAGCCTTAGCGTAAGGCTTCTCGAAGTTAAAGATGTAACTCTGTGAAATGAATTAACAGAACACAGAACAGTTCTTCAGAAAGCTTCTTTCCAGTTTTGAACGGAAGATATTTCCTTTTTCACCATAGCCCTCTATGGGCTTCCAAATAACCCTTTGCCAATTCAACAAGAACAGCCTTAGCGAAAGGCTTCTTGAAGGGAAACATGTAACACCGTGAGATGAATTAACAGAACACAGAGCAGTTTCTCAGAAAGCTTCTTTCCAGTTTTGAACGGAAGATATTTCCTTTCTCACCATAGCCCTCTATGGGCTTCCAAATATCCCTTTGCCAATTCCACATGAACAGCCTTAGCGAAAGGATTTTTGAAGGGAAAGATGTAACTCTGTGAGATGAATTAACAGAACACAGAGCAGTTTCTCAGAAATCTTCTTTCCATTTTTGAACGGAAGATATTTCCTATTTCACTATAGCCCTCTATGGGGTTCCAAATATCCCTTTGCCAATTCCACTAGAACAGCCTTAGCGAAAGGCTTCTTGAAGGGAAAGATGTAACGCTGTGAGATGAGTTAACAGAACACAGAGCAGTTTCACAGAAAGCTTCTTCCCAGTTTTGAACGGAAGATATTTCCTTTTTCACCATAGCCCTCTATTGGGTTGCAAATATCCCTTTGCCAATTCCACAAGAACAGCCATAGCGAAAGGCTTCTTGAAGGGAAAGATGTAACGCTATGAGATGAATTAACAGAACACAGAGCAGCTCCTCAGAAAGCTTCTTTCCAGTTTTGAAGGGAAGATATTTCCTTTTTCACCATGGCCCTCTAGGGGCTTCCAAGTATCCCTTTGCCAATTCCACAAGAACAGCCTTAGCGAAAGGCTTCTTGAAGAGAATGATGTAACTCTGTGAGATGAATTAACAGAAGGCAGAGCAGCTTCTCAGAAAGTTTCTTTCCAATTTTGAACGGAAGATATTTCCTTTTTCACCATAGCCCTCTATGGGCTTCCAAATATCCCTTTGGCAATTGCACAAGAACAGCCTTAGCGAAAGGCTTCTTGAAGGGAAAGATGTAACTCTGTGAGATGAATTAACAGAACACAGAGCAGTTTCTCAGAAAGCTTCTTTCCAGTTTTGAACAGAAGATATTTCCTTTTTAACTATAGCCCTCTATGGGCCTCAAAATATCCCTTTGCCAATTCCGCAAGAACAGCCTTAGCGTAAGTCTTCTTGAAGGGAAAGATGTAACTCTGTGAGATGAATTAACAGAACACAGAACAGTTCTTCAGAAAGCTTCTTTCCAGTTTTGAACGGAAGATATTTCCTTTTTCACCATAGCCCTCTATGGGCTTCCAAATATGCCTTTGCCAATTCCACAAGAACAGCCTTAGCGAAAGGCTTCTTGAAGGGAAAGATGTAACTCTGTGAGATGAATTAACAGAACACAGAGCAGTTTCTCAGAAAGCTTCTTTCCAGTTTTGAACGGAAGATATTTCCTTTTCACCTTAGCCCTCTACGGGCTTCCAAATATCCCATTGGCAATTCAACAAGAACAGCCTTAGCGAAAGGCTTCTTGAAGGGAAAGATGTAACGCTGTGAGATGAATTAACAGAACACAGAGCAGTTTCTCAGAAAGCTTCCTTCCAGTTTTGAACGGAAGATATTTCCTTTTCCACAATAGCCCTCTATGCGGTTCCAAATATCCCTTTGACAATTCCACAAGAACAGCCTTAGCGAAAGGCTTCTTGAAGGGAAAGATGTAACTCTGTGAGGTGAATTAACAGAACACAGAGCAGTTTCTCAGAAAGCTTCTTTCCAGTTTTGAACAGAAGATATTTCCTTTTCCACAATAGCCCTCTGTGCGGTTCCAAATATCCCTTTGACAATTCCACAAGAACAGCCTTAGCGAAAGGCTTCTTGAAGGGAAAGATGTAACTCTGTGAGATGAATTAACAGAACACAGAGCAGATTCTGAGAAAGCTTCTTTTCAGTTTTGAAGGGAAGATATTTCCTTTTTCACCATAGCCCTCTATGGGCTTCCAAATATTCCTTTGCCAGTTCCACAAGAACAGCCTTAGCGAAAGGCCTCTTGGAGGGAAAGATGTAACTCTGTGAGATGAATTAACGGAACACATAGCCGTTCTTCAGAAAGCTTCTTTCCAGTTTTGAACGGAAGATATTTCCTTTTTCACCATAGCCCTCCTTGGGCTTCCAAATATCCCTATTCCAATTCCACATGAATAGCCTTAGCGAAAGGCTTCTTGAAGGGAAAGATGTAACTCTGTGAGATGAATTAACAGAACACAGAGCAGATTCTCAGAAAGCTTCTTTCCAGTTTTGAACGGAAGATATTTCCTTTTTCATCATAGCCCTCTAAGGGCTTCCAAATATCCCTTTGCCAATTCCACAAGAACAGCCTTAGCGAAAGGCTTCTTGACGAAAGATGTAACTCTGTGAGATGAATTAACAGAACACAGAGCAGTTTCTCAGAAAGCTTCTTTCCAGTTTTGAACGGAAGATATTTCCTTTTCCACAATAGCCCTCTATGCGGTTCCAAATATCCCTTTGACAATTCCACAAGAACAGCCTTAGCGAAAGGCTTCGTGAAGGGAAAGATGTAACTCTGTGAGATGAATTAACAGAACACAGAGCCGTTTCTCAGAAAGCTTCTTTCCAGTTTTGAACGGAAGATATTTCCTTTTTCACCATAGCCCTCTACGGGCTTCCAAATATCCCTTTGCCAATTCCACAAGAACAGCCTTAGCGAAAGTCTTCCGGAAGGGAAAGATGTAACTCTGTGAGATGAATTAGCAGAACACAGAGGAGTTTCTCAGAAAGCTTCTTTCCAGTTTTGAACGGAAGATATTTCCTTTTTCACCATAGCCCTCTATGGGCTTCCAAATATCCCTTTGCCAATTCCACAAGAACAGCCTTAGCGAAAGTCTTCTTTAAAGGAAAGATGCAACAATGTGAGATGAATTAACAGAACACAGAGCAGTTTCTCAGACAGCTTCTTTCCAGTTTTGAACGGAAGATATTTCCTTTTTCACTATAGCCCTCTATGGGCTTCCAAATATCCCTTAGCTAATTCCACAAGAACAGCCTTAGCGAAAGGCTTCTTGAAGGGAAATATGTAACTGTGAGATGAATTAACAGAACACAGAGCAGTTTCTCAGAAAGATTCTTTCCAGTTTTGAACGGAAGATATTTCCTTTTCACCACTGAACTCTATGGGCTTCCAAATATCCCTTTGCCAATTCCACAAGAAGAACCTAAGCGAAAGGCTTCTTGAAGGGAGAGATGTAACGCTGTGAGATGAGTTAACAGAACACAGAGCAGTTTCACAGAAAGCTTCTTCCCAGTTTTGAACGGAAGATATTTCCTTTTTCACCATAGCCCTCTATTTGGTTCCAAATATCCCTTTGCCAATTCCACAAGAACAGCCATAGCGAAAGGCTTCTTGAAGGGAAAGATGTAACGCTGTGAGATTAATTAACAGAACACAGAGCCGTTCTTCAGAAAGCTTCTTTCCAGTTTTGAACGGAAGATATTTAGTTTTTCACCATAGCCCTCTATGGGCTTCTAAATATCCCGTTGCCAATTCCACAAGAACAGCCATAGCGAAAGGCTTCTTGAAGGCAAAGATGTAACTCTGTGAGATGAATTAACAGAACACAGAGCAGATTCTCAGAAAGCTTCTTTCCAGTTTTGAAGGGAAGATATTTCCTTTTTCACTATAGCCCTCTATGGGCCTCCAAATATCCCTTTGCCAATTCCACAAGAACAGCCTTAGCGTAAGGCTTCTTGAAGGGAAAGATGTAACTCTGTGAGATGAATTAACAGAACACAGAACAGTTCTTCAGAAAGTTTCTTTCCAGTTTTGAACGGAATATATTTCCTTTTTCACCATAGCCCTCTATGGGCCTCCAAATATGCCTTTGCCAATTTCACAAGAACAGCCCTAGCGAAAGGCTTCTTGAAGGGAAAGATGTAACTCTGTGAGATGAATTAACAGAACACAGAGCAGTTTCTCAGAAACCTTCTTTCCAGTTTTGAACGGAAGATATTTCCTTTTCACCATAGCCATCTATTGTTTTCCTAATATCCCTTTGCCAATTCCACAAGAACAGCCTTAGCGAAAGGCTTCTTGAAGGGAAAGATGTAACTCTGTGAGATGAATTAACAGAACACAGAGCAGATTCTCAGAAAGCTTCTTTCCAGTTTTGAACGGAAGATATTTCCTTTTTCACCATAGCCCTCTAAGGGCTTCCAAATATCCCTTTGCCAATTCCACAAGAACAGCCTTAGCGAAAGGCTTCTTGAAGGGAAAGATGTAACACTGTGAGATGATTTATTAGAACACAGAGCCGTTCTTCAGAAAGATTTTTTCCAGTTTTGAACGGAAGATATTTCCTTTTTCACCATAGCCCTCTATGGGCTTCCAAATATCCCTTTGCCAATTCCACAAGAACAGCCTTAGCGAAAGGCTTCGTGAAGGGAAAGATGTAACTCTGTGAGATGAATTAACAGAACACAGAGCAGTTTCTCAGAAAGCTTCTTTCCAGTTTTAAACGGAAGATATTTCCTTTTTCACCGTAGCCCTCTATGGGCTTCCAAATATCCCTTTGCCAATTCCACAAGAACAGCCTTAGTGAAAGGCTTCTTGAAGGGAAAGATGTAACTCTTTGAGGTGAATTAAGAGAACACAGAGCAGATTCTCAGAAAGCTTCTTTCCAGTTTTGATCGGAAGATATTTCCTTTTTCACCAAAGCCCTCTATGGGCTTCCAATTATCCCTTTGCCAATTCCACAATAACAGCCTTAGCGAAAGGCTTCTTGAAGGGAAAGACGTAACTCTGTGAGATGAATTAACAGAACACAGAGCAGTTTCTCAGAAAGCTTCTTTCCAGTTTTGAACGCAGGATGATTCCTTTTTCACCATAGCCCTCTATGTGCTTCCAAATATCCCTTTGCCAATTCCACAAGAACAGCCTTAGCCAAAGGCTTCTTGAAGGGAAAGATGTAACTCTGTGAGATGAATTAACAGAACACAGAGCAGTTTCTCAGAAATCTTCTTTCCAGTTTTGAACGGAAGATATTTCCTTTTTCACCATATCCCTCCATGGGCTTATAAATATCCCTTTTCCAATTCCACAAGAACAGCCTTAGCGAAAGGCTTCTTGTAGGGAAAGATGTAAGTCTGTGAGATGAACTAACAGAACACAGAGCAGTTTCTCAGAAAGCTTCTTTCCAGTTTTGAAGGGAAGATAATTCCTTTTTCACCATAGCCCTCTAGGGGCTTCCAAGTATCCCTTTGCCAATTCCACAAGAACAGCCTTAGGGAAAGGCTTCTTGAAGGGAAAGATGTAACTCTGTGAGATGAATTAACAGAACACAGAACAGTTCTTCAGAAAGCTTCTTTCCAGTTTTGAACGGAAGATATTTCCTTTTTCACCATAGCCCTCTATGGGATTCCAAATATGCCTTTGCCAATTCCACAAGAACAGCCTTAGCGAAAGGCTTCTTGAAGGGAAAGATGTAACTCTGTGAGATGAATTAACAGAACACAGAGCACTTTCTCAGAAAGCTTCTTTCCAGTTTTGAACGGAAGATATTTCCTTTTCACCATAGCCCTCTACGGATTCCAAATATCCCTTTGCCAATTCAACAAGAACAGCCTTAGCGAAACGCTTCTTGAAGGGAAAGATGTAACTCCGTGAGATGAATTAACAGAACACAGAGCAGTTTCTCAGAAAGCTTCTTTCCTGTTTTGAACGGAAGATATTTCTTTTTTCACCATAGCCCTCTGTGGGCTTCCAAATATCCCTTTGCCAATTCCACAAGAACAGCCTTAGCGAAAGGCTTCTTTAAGGGAAAGATGTAACTCTGTGAGATGAATAAACATAACACAGAGCAGTTTCTCAGAAAGCTACTTTCCAGTTTTGAACGGAAGATATTTCCTTTTTCACCATAGCCCTCTATGGGCTTCCAAATATCCCTTTGCCAATTCCACAAGAACAGCCTTAGCGAAAGGCTTCTTGAAGGGAAAGATGTAACTCTGTGAGATGAATTTACAGAACACAGAGCAGTCTCTCAGAAAGCTTCTTTCAAGTTTTGAACGGAAGATATTTCCTTTTTCACTATAGCCCTCTATGGGCTTCCAAATATCCCTTTGCCAATTCTACAAGAACAGCCTTGGCGAAAGTCTTCTTGAAGGGAAAGATGTAACTCTGTGAGATGAATTAACAGAACACAGAGCAGTTTCTCATAAAGCTTCTAACCAGGTTTGAACGGGAGATATTTCCTTTTTCACCATAGCCCTCTATGGGCTTCCAAATATCCCTTTTCCAATTCCACAAAAACAGCCTTAGCGAAAGGCTTCTTGAAGGGAAAGATGTAACTCTGTGAGATGAATTAACAGAACACAGAGCAGATTCTCAGAAAGCTTCTTTCCAGTTTTCAACGGAAGATATTTCCTTTTTCAGCATAGCCCTCTATGGGCTTCCAAATATCCCTCTGCCAATTCCACAAGAACAGCCTTAGCGAAAGGCTTCTTGAAGGAAAGATGTAACTCTGTGAGATGAATTAACAGAACACAGAGCAGTTTCTCAGAAAGCTTCTTTCCAGTTTTGAACGGAAGATATTTCCTCTTCCACAATAGCCCTCTATGCCTTTCCAAATATCCCTTTGACAATTCCACAAGAACAGCCTTAGCGAAAGGCTTCGTGAAGGGAAAGATGTAACTCTGTGAGATGAATTAACAGAACACAGAGCCGTTTCTCAGAAAGCTTCTTTCCAGTTTTGAACGGAAGATATTTCCTTTTTCACCATAGCCCTCTATGGGCTTCCAAATATCCCTTTGCCAATTCCACAAGAACAGCCTTAGCGAAAGTCTTCCTGAAGGGAAAGATGTAACTCTGTGAGATGAATTAGCAGAACACAGAGGAGTTTCTCAGAAAGCTTCTTTCCAGTTTTGAACGGAAGATATTTCCTTTTTCACCATAGCCCTCTATGGGCTTCCAAATATCCCTTTGCCAATTCCACAAGAACAGCCTTAGCGAAAGGATTCTTGAAGGGAAAGATGTAACTCTGTGAGATGAATTAACGGAACACAGAGCAGTTTCTCAGAAAGATTCTTTCCAGTTTTGAACGGAAATATTTCCTTTTCACCACTGCCCACTATGGGCTTCCAAATATCCCTTTGCCAATTCCACAAGAAGAGCCTAAGCGAAAGGCTTCTTGAAGGGAAAGATGTAACGCTGTGAGATGAGTTAACAGAACACATAGCAGTTTCACAGAAAGCTTCTTCCCAGTTTTGAGCGGAAGATATTTCCTTTTTCACCATAGCCCTCTATTTGGTTCCAAATATCCCTTTGCCAATTCCACAAGAACAGCCATAGCGAAAGGCTTCTTGAAGGCAAAGATGTAACTCTGTGAGATGAATTAACAGAACACAGAGCAGATTCTCAGAAAGCTTCTTTCCAGTTTTGAACGGAAGATATTTCCTTTTTCAGCATAGCCCTCTATGGGCTTCCAAAAACGCCTTTGCCAATTCCACAAGAACAGCTTTAGCGAAAGGCTTCTTGAAGGGAAAGATGTAACTCTGCGAGATGAATTAACAGAACACAGAGCAGATTCTCAGAAAGCTTCTTTCCAGTTTTGAAGGGAAGATATTTCCTTTTTCACCATAGTCCTCTATGGGCTTCCAAATATTCCTTTGCCAGTTCCACAAGAACAGCCTTAGCGAAAGGCTTCTTGAAGGGAAAGATGTAACTATGAGAGATGAATTAACAGAACACAGAGCAGTTTCTCTGAAAGCTTCTTTCCAGTTTGGAACGGAAGATATTTCATTTTTTACCATAGCCCTCTATGGGCTTCCAAATATCCCTTTGCCAATTCCTCAAGAACAGCCTAGGCGAAAGGCTTCTTGAAGGGAAAGATGTAACTCTGTGAGATGAATTAACGGAACACATAGCCGTTCTTCAGAAAGCTTCTTTCCAGTTTCGAACGGAAGATATTTCCTTTTTCACCATAGCCCTCTAAGGGCTTCCAAATATCCCCTTTGCCAATTCCACATGAACAGCCTTAGCTAAACGCTTCTTGAAGGGAAAGATGTAACTCTGTGAGATGAATTAACAGAACACAGAGCAAATTTTCAGAAAGCTTCTTTCCAGTTTTGAACGGAAGATATTTCCTTTTTCATCATAGCCCTCTAAGGGCTTCCAAATATCCCTTTGCCAATTCCACAAGAACAGCCTTAGCGAAAGGCTTCTTGAAGAAAAGATGTAACTCTGTGAGATGAATTAACAGAACAAAAAGCAGATTCTCAGAATGCTTCTTTCCAGTTTTGAACGTAAGATATTTCCTTTTTCACCATAGCCCTCTATGGGCTTCCAAATATCCCTTTGCCAATTCCACATGAACAGCCTTAGCGAAAGGCTTCTTGAAGGGAAAGATGTAACTCTCTGAGATGAATTAACAGAACACAGAGCATTTTCTCAGAAAGCTTCTTTCCAGTTTTGAACGGAAGATATTTCCTTTTCACCATAGCCATGTATTGTTTTCCTAATATCCCTTTGCCAATTCCACAAGAACAGCCTTAGCGAAAGGCTTCTTGAAGGGAAAGATGTAACTCTGTGAGATGAATTAACAGAACACAGAGCATTTTCTCAGAAAGCTTCTTTCCAGTTTTGAACGGAAGATATTTCCTTTTCACCATAGCCATCTATTGTTTTCCTAATATCCCTTTGCCAATTCCACAAGAACAGCCTTAGCGAAAGGCTTCTTGAAGGGAAAGATGTAACTCTGTGAGATGAATTAACAGAACACAGAGCAGATTCTCAGAAAGCTTCTTTCCAGTTTTGAACGGAAGATATTTCCTTTTTCACCATAGCCCTCTAAGTGCTTCCAAATATCCCTTTGCCAATTCCACCAGAACAGCCTTAGCGAAAGGCTTCTTGAAGGGAAAGATGTAACTCTGTGAGATGATTTATTAGAACACGGAGCCGTTCTTCAGAAAGATTTTTTCCAGTTTTGAACGGAAGATATTTCCTTTTTCACCATAGCCCTCTATAGGCTTCCAAATATCCCTTTCCCAATTCCACAAGAACAGCCTTAGTGAAAGGCTTCGTGAAGGGAAAGATGTAACTCTGTGAGATGAATTAACAGAACACAGAGCAGTTTCTCAGAAAGCTTCTTTCCAGTTTTAAACGGAAGATATTTCCTTTTTCAACATAGCCCTCTATGGGCTTCCAAATATCCCTTTGCCAATTCCACAAGAACAGCTTTAGCGAAACGTTTCTTGAAGGGAAAGATGTAACTCTGTGAGATGAATTAACAGAACACAGAGCAGTTTCTCAGAAAGCTTCTTTCCAGTTTTGAACGGAAGATATTTCCTTTTTCATCATAGCCCTCTATGGGCCTCAAAATATCCCTTTGCCAATTCCACAAGAACAGCCTTAGCGTAAGGCTTCTCGAAGTTAAAGATGTAACTCTGTGAAATGAATTAACAGAACACAGAACAGTTCTTCAGAAAGCTTCTTTCCAGTTTTGAACGGAAGATATTTCCTTTTTCACCATAGCCCTCTATGGGCTTCCAAATAACCCTTTGCCAATTCAACAAGAACAGCCTTAGCGAAAGGCTTCTTGAAGGGAAACATGTAACACCGTGAGATGAATTAACAGAACACAGAGCAGTTTCTCAGAAAGCTTCTTTCCAGTTTTGAACGGAAGATATTTCCTTTCTCACCATAGCCCTCTATGGGCTTCCAAATATCCCTTTGCCAATTCCACATGAACAGCCTTAGCGAAAGGATTTTTGAAGGGAAAGATGTAACTCTGTGAGATGAATTAACAGAACACAGAGCAGTTTCTTAGAAATCTTCTTTCCAGTTTTGAACGGAGGATGTTTCCTTTTTCACCATAGCCCTCTAAGGGCTTCCAAATATCCCTTTGCCAATTCCACAAGAACAGCCTTAACGAAAGGCTTCTTGAAGGGAAAAATGTAACTCTGTGAGATGAAATAACAGAACACACAGCAGTTTCTCAGAACGCTTCTTTCCAGTTTTGAACGGAAGATATTTCCTTTTTCACCATAGCCCTCTATGGGCTTCCAAATATCCCTTTGCCAATTCCACAACAACGGCCTCAGCCAAAGGCTTCTTGAAGGGAAAGATGTAACTCTGTGAGATGAATTAACAAAACACAGAGCAGTTTCTCAGAAAGCTTCTTTCCAGTTTTGAACCGAAGATATTTCCTTTTTCATCATAGCCCTCTATGGGCTTCCAAATATCCCTTTGCCAATTCCACAAGAACAGCCTTAGCGAAAGGCTTTTTGAAGGGAAAGGTGTAACTCTGTGAGAAGAATTAACAGAACACAGAGCAGTTTCTCAGAAAGCTTCATTCCAGTTTTGAACGGAAGACATTTCCTTTTTCACAATAGCCCTCTATGGGCTTCCAAATATCTCTTTGCCAATTCCACAAGAATAGCCTTAGCAAAAGGCTTCTTGAAGGGAAAGATGTAACTCTGTGAGATGAATTAAGAGAACACAGAGCAGTTTCTCAGAAAGCTTCTTTCCAGTTTTGAACGGAAGGTATTTCCTTTTACAACATAGCCCACTATTGGCTTCCAAATATCCCTTTGCCAATTCCACAAGAATAGCCTTAGCGAAAGGCTTCTTGAAGGGAAAGATGTAACTCTTTGAGGTGAATTAAGAGAACACAGAGCAGATTCTCAGAAAGCTTCTTTCCAGTTTTGAACGGAAGATATTTCCTTTTTCACCATAGCCCACTATGGGCTTTCAATAATGCCTTTGCCAATTCCACAAGAACGGCTTTAGCGAAAGGCTTCTTGAAGGGAAAGATGTAACTCTGTGAGATGAATTAACAGAACACAGAGCAGATTCTCAGAAAGCTTCTTTCCAGTTTTGAATGGAAGATATTTCCTTTTTTCACCATAGCCCTCTATGGGATTCCAAATATCGCTTTGCCAATTCCACAAGAACAGCCTAGGCGAAAGGCTTCTTGAAGGGAAAGATGTAAGTCTGTGAGATGAATTAACGGAACACATAGCCATTCTACAGAAAGCTTCTTTCCAGTTTTGAACGGAAGATATTTCCTTTTTCACCATACCCTCTATGGGCTTCCAAATATCCCTTTGCCAATACCATATGAACAGCCTTATCGAAAGGCTTCTTGAAGGGAAAGATGAAACTCTGTGAGATGAATTAACAGAACACAGAGCAGATTCTCAGAAAGCTTCTTTCCAGTTTTGAACGGAAGATATTACCTTTTTCATCATAGCCCTCTAATGGCTTCCAAATATCCCTTTGCCAATTCCACAAGAACAGCCTTAGCGAAAGGCTTCTTGAAGGAAAGATGTAACTCTGTGAGTTGAATTAACAGAACACAGAGCAGTTTCTCAGAAAGCTTCTTTCCAGTTTTCAACGGAAGATATTTCCTTGTCCACAATAGCCCTCAATGCGGTTCCAAATATCCTTTTGACAATTCCACAATAACAGCCTTAGCGAAAGGCTTCGTGAAGGGAAAGATGTAACTCCGTGAGATGAATTAACAGAACACAGAGCAGTTTCTCAGAAAGCTTCTTTCCAGTTTTGAAAGGAAGATATTTCCTTTTTCACCATAGCCCTCTATGGGCTTCCAAATATCCCTTTTCCAATTCCACAAGAACAGCCTTAGCGAAAGGCTTCTTGAAGGGAAAGATGTAACTCTGTGAGATGAATTAGCAGAACACAGAGCAGTTTCTCAGAAAGCTTCTTTCCAGTTTTGAACGGAAGATATTTCCTTTTTCACCATAGCCATCTATGGGCTTCCAAATATCCCTTTGCCAATTCCACATGAACAGCCGTAGCGAAAGGCTTCTTGAAGGATAAGATGTATCTCTGTGAGATGAATTAACAGAACACAGAGCAGTTTCTCAGAAAGCTTCTTTCCAGTTTTGAATGGAAGATATTTCCTTTTTCACTGTAGCCCTCTTTGGGCTTCCAAATATCCCTTAGCCAATTCCACAAGAACAGCCTTAGCGTAAGGCTTCTTGAAGGGAAAAATGTAACTCTGTGAGATGAAATAACAGAACACACAGCAGTTTCTCAGAACGCTTCTTTCCAGTTTTGAACGGAAGATATTTCCTTTTTCACCATAGCCCTCTAGGGGCTTCCAAATATCCCTTTGCCAATTCCACAACAACGGCCTTAGCCAGAGGCTTCTTGAAGGGAAAGATGTAACTCTGTGAGATGAATTAACAAAACACAGAGCAGTTTCTCAGAAAGCTTCTTTCCAGTTTTGAACCGAAGATATTTCCTTTTTCATCATAGCCCTCTATGGGCTTCCAAATATCCCTTTGCCAATTCCACAAGAATAGCCTTAGCAAAAGGCTTCTTGAAGGGAAAGATGTAACTCTGTGAGATGAATTAAGAGAACACAGAGCAGTTTCTCAGAAAGCTTCTTTCCAGTTTTGAACGGAAGGTATTTCCTTTTTCAACATAGCCCACTATTGGCTTCCAAATATCCCTTTGCCAATTCCACAAGAACAGCCTTAGCGAAAGGCTTCTTGAAGGGAAAGATGTAACACTTTGAGGTGAATTAAGTGAACACAGAGCAGATTCTCAGAAAGCTTCTTTCCAGTTTTGATCGGAAGGTATTTCCTTTTTCACCAAAGCCCTCTATGGGCTTCCAATTATCCCTTTGCCAATAACACAATAACAGCCTTAGCGAAAGGCTTCTTGAAGGGAAAGACGTAACTCTGTGAGATGAATTAACAGAACACAGAGCAGTTTCTCAGAAAGCTTCTTTCCAGTTTTGAACGGAAGATATTTCCTTTTTCACCATATCCCTCCATGGGCTTATAAATATCCCTTTGCCAATTCCACAAGAACAGTCTTAGCGAAAATCTTCTTGTAGGGAAAGATGTAAGTCTGTGAGATGAACTAACAGAACACAGAGCAGTTTCTCAGAAAGCTTCTTTCCAGTTTTGAACGGAAGATATTTCCTTTTTTACTGTAGCCCTCTATGGGCTTCCAAATATCCCTTTGCCAATTCCACAACAACAGCCTTAGCGAAAGGCTTCTTGAAGGGAAAGATGTAACTCTGTGAGAGGAATTAACGGAACACAGAGCAGTTTCTCAGAAAGCTTCTTTCCAGTTTTGAACGGAAGATATTTCCTTTATCACCATAGACCTCTAGGGGCTTCCAAATATCCCTTTGCCAATTCCACAAGAACAGCCCTAGCGAAAGGCTTCTTGAAGGGAAAGATGTAACTCTGTGAGATGAATTCACAGAACACAGAGCAGTTTCTCAGAAAGCTTCTTTCCAGTTTTGAACGGAAGATATTTCCTTTTTCACTGTAGACCTCTATGGGCTTCCAAATATCCCTTTGCCAATTCCACGAGAACATCCTTAGCTAAAGGCTTCTTGAAGGAAAAGATGTAACTCTGTGAGATGAATTAACAGAACACGGAGCAGTTTCTCAGAAAGCTTCTTTCCAGTTTTCAACGGAAGATATTTCCTTTTTCCCCGTAGCCCTCTATGGGCTTCCAAATATCCCTTTTCCAATTCCACAAGAACAGCCTTAGCGAAAGACTTCTTGAAGGGAAAGATGTAACTCTGTGAGATGAATTAAGAGAACACAGAGCAGTTTCTCAGAAAGCTTCTTTCCAGTTTTCAGCGGAAGATATTTCCTTTTTCATCATAGCCAACTATGGGCTTCCAAATATCCCTTTGCGAATTCCACAAGAACAGCCTTAGCGAAAGGCTTCTTGAAGGGAAAGATGTAACTCTGTGAGATGAATTCACAGAACACAGAGCAGTTTCTCAGAAAGCTTCTTTCCAGTTTTGAACGGAAGATATTTCCTTTTTCAGCCTTGGCCCTCTATGGGCTTCCAAATATCCCGTTGCCAATTCCACAAGAACAGCCTTAGCGAAAGGCTGCTTGAAGGGAAAGATGTAACTCTGTGAGATGAATTCACAGAACACAGAGCAGTTTCTCAGAAAGCTTCTTTCCAGTTTTCAGCGGAAGATATTTCCTTTTTCACCATAGCCCTCTATGGGCTTCCAAATATCCCTTTGCCAATTCCACAAGAACAGCCTTAGCGAAAGGCTGCTTGAAGGGAATGATGTAACTCTGTGAGATGAATTCACAGAACACAGAGCAGTTTCTCAGAAAGCTTCTTTCCAGTTTTGAACGGAAGATATTTCCTTTTTCACCATAGCCCTCTATGGGCTTCCAAATATCCCGTTGCCAATTCCACAAGAACAGCCTTAGCGAAAGGCTGCTTGAAGGGAAAATTGTAACTCTGTGAGAGGAATGAACAGAACACAGAGCAGTTTCTCAGAAAGCTTCGTTCCAGTTTTCAACGGAAGATATTTCCTTTTTCCCTATAGCCCTCTATGGGCTTCAAAATATCCCTTTGCCAATTCCACAGGAACAGCCTTAGCGAAAGGCTTCTTGAAGGGAAAGATGTAACGCTGTGAGATGAGTTAACAGAACACAGAGCAGTTTCACAGAAAGCTTCTTCCCAGTTTTCAACGGAAGATATTTCCTTTTTCACCATAGCCCTCTATTGGGTTCCAAATATCCCTTTGCCAATTCCACAAGAACAGCCTTAGCGAAAGTCTTCTCGAAGGCAAAGATGTAACGCTGTGAGATGAATTAACAGAACACAGAGTAGCTCTTCAGAAAGCTTCTTTCCAGTTTTGAAGGGAAGATAATTCCTTTTTCACCATAGCCCTCTAGGGGCTTCCAAGTATCCCTTTGCCAATTCCACAAGAACAGCCTTAGCGAAAGGCTTCTTGAAGGGAAAGATGTAACTCTGTGAGATGAATTAACAGAACACAGAGCAGTTTCTCAGAAAGCTTCTTTCCAGTTTTGAACGGAAGATATTTCCTTTTTAACTATAGCCCTCTATGGGCCTCAAAATATCCCTTTGCCAATTCCACAAGAACAGCCTTAGCGTAAGGCTTCTCGAAGTTAAAGATGTAACTCTGTGAGATGAATTAACAGAACACAGAACAGTTCTTCAGAAAGCTTCTTTCCAGTTTTGAACGGAAGATATTTCCTTTTTCCCCGTAGCCCTCTATGGGCTTCCAAATATCCCTTTTCCAATTCCACAAGAACAGCCTTAGCGAAAGGCTTCTTGAAGGGAAAGATGTAACTCTGTGAGATGAATTAAGAGAACACAGAGCAGTTTCTCAGAAAGCTTCTTTCCAGTTTTCAGCGGAAGATATTTCCTTTTTCATCATAGCCAACTATGGGCTTCCAAATATCCCTTTGCGAATTCCACAAGAACAGCCTTAGCGAAAGGCTTCTTGAAGGGAAAGATGTAACTCTGTGAGATGAATTCACAGAACACAGAGCAGTTTCTCAGAAAGCTTCTTTCCAGTTTTGAACGGAAGATATTTCCTTTTTCAGCCTTGGCCCTCTATGGGCTTCCAAATATCCCGTTGCCAATTCCACAAGAACAGCCTTAGCGAAAGGCTGCTTGAAGGGAAAGATGTAACTCTGTGAGATGAATTCACAGAACACAGAGCAGTTTCTCAGAAAGCTTCTTTCCAGTTTTCAGCGGAAGATATTTCCTTTTTCACCATAGCCCTCTGTGGGCTTCCAAATATCCCTTTGCCAATTCCACAAGAACAGCCTTAGCGAAAGGCTGCTTGAAGGGAAAAATGTAACTCTGTGAGATGAAAAAACAGAACACACAGCAGTTTCTCAGAACGCTTCTTTCCAGTTTTGAACGGAAGATATTTCCTTTTTCACCATAGCCCTCTATGGGCTTCCAAATATCCCTTTGCCAATTCCACAACAACGGCCTTAGCCAAAGGCTTCTTGAAGGGAAAGATGTAACTCTGTGAGATGAATTAACAAAACACAGAGCAGTTTCTCAGAAAGCTTCTTTCCAGTTTTGAACCGAAGATATTTCCTTTTTCATCATAGCCCTCTATGGGCTTCCAAATATCCCTTTGCCAATTCCACAAGAACAGCCTTAGCGAAAGGCTTTTTGAAGGGAAAGGTGTAACCCTGTGAGAAGAATTAACAGAACACAGAGCGGTTTCTCAGAAAGCTTCATTCCAGTTTTGAACGGAAGACATTTCCTTTTTCACAATAGCCCTCTATGTTCTTCCAAATATCTCTTTGCCAATTCCACAAGAATAGCCTTAGCAAAAGGCTTCTTGAAGGGAAAGATGTAACTCTGTGAGATGAATTAAGAGAACACAGAGCAGTTTCTCAGAAAGCTTCTTTCCAGTTTTGAACGGAAGGTATTTCCTTTTTCACCATAGCCCACTATTGGCTTCCAAATATCCCTTTGCCAATTCCACAAGAACAGCCTTAGCGAAAGGCTTCTTGAAGGGAAAGATGTAACTCTTTGAGGTGAATTAAGAGAACACAGAGCAGATTCTCAGAAAGCTTCTTTCCAGTTTTGATCGGAAGATATTTCCTTTTTCACCAAAGCCCTCTATGGGCTTCCAATTATCCCTTTGCCAATTCCACAATAACAGCCTTAGCGAAAGGCTTCTTGAAGGGAAAGACGTAACTCTGTGAGATGAATTAACAGAACACAGAGCAGTTTCTCAGAAAGCTTCTTTCCAGTTTTGAACGGAAGATATTTCCTTTTTCACCATATCCCTCCATGGGCTTATAAATATCCCTTTGCCAATTCCACAAGAACAGCCTTAGCGAAAATCTTCTTTTAGGGAAAGATGTAAGTCTGTGAGATGAACTAACAGAACACAGAGCAGTTTCTCAGAAAGCTTCTTTCCAGTTTTGAACGGAAGATATTTCCTTTTTTACTGTAGCCCTCTATGGGCTTCCAAATATCCCTTTGCCAATTCCACAACAACAGCCTTAGCGAAAGGCTTCTTGAAGGGAAAGATGTAACTCTGTGAGAGGAATTAACAGAACACAGAGCAGTTTCTCAGAAAGCTTCTTTCCAGTTTTGAACGGAAGATATTTCCTTTATCACCATAGACCTCTAGGGGCTTCCAAATATCCCTTTGCCAATTCCACAAGAACAGCCCTAGCGAAAGGCTTCTTGAAGGGAAAGATGTAACTCTGTGAGATGAATTCACAGAACACAGAGCAGTTTCTCAGAAAGCTTCTTTCCAGTTTTGAAGGGAAGATATTTCCTTTTTCACTGTAGACCTCTATGGGCTTCCAAATATCCCTTTGCCAATTCCACGAGAACATCCTTAGCGAAAGGCTTCTTGAAGGAAAAGATGTAACTCTGTGAGATGAATTAACAGAACACGGAGCAGTTTCTCAGAAAGCTTCTTTCCAGTTTTCAACGGAAGATATTTCCTTTTTCCCCGTAGCCCTCTATGGGCTTCCAAATATCCCTTTTCCAATTCCACAAGAACAGCCTTAGCGAAAGGCTTCTTGAAGGGAAAGATGTAACTCTGTGAGATGAATTAACAGAACACAGAGCAGTTTCTCAGAAAGATTCTTTCCAGTTTTGAACGGAAGATATTTCCTTTTCACCACTGCCCTCTATAGGCTTCCAAATATCCCTTTTCCAATTCCACAAGAAGAGCCTTAGCGAAAGGCTTCTTGAAGGGAAAGATGTAACGCTGTGAGATGAATTAACAGAACACAGGGCAGCTCTTCAGAAAGCTTCTTTCCAGTTTTGAAGGGAAGATAATTCCTTTTTCACCATAGCCCTCTATGGGCTTCCAAATATCCCTTTGGCAATTGCACAAGAACAGCCTTAGCGAAAGGCTTCTTGAAGGGAAAGATGTAACTCTGTGAGATGAATTAACAGAACACAGAGCAGTTTCTCAGAAAGCTTCTTTCCAGTTTTGAACGGAAGATATTTCCTTTTTCACCGTAGCCCACTATGGGCTTCCAAATATCCCTTTGCCAATTCAACAAGAACAGCCTTAGCGAAAGGCTTCTTGAAGGGAAACTTGTAACACCGTGAGATGAATTAACAGAACACAGAGCAGTTTCTCAGAAAGCTTCTTTCCAGTTTTGAACGGAAGATATTTCCTTTTTCACCATATCCCTGTATGGGCTTCCAAATATCCCTTTGCCAATTCCACAAGAACAGCCTTAGCGAAAGGCTTCTTGAAGGGAAAGATGTAACTCTGTGAGATGAATAAACAGAACACAGAGCAGTTTCTCAGAAATCTTCTTTCCAGTTTTGAACGGAAGATATTTCCTTTTTCACCATAGCCCACTATGGGCTTTCAATAATGCCTTTGCCAATTCCACAAGAACGGCTTTAGCGAAAGGCTTCTTGAAGGGATGATGTAACTCTGAGAGATGAATTAACAGGACACAGAGCAGATTCTCAGAAAGCTTCTTTCCAGTTTTGAATGGAAGATATTTCCTTTTTCACCATAGCCCTCTATGGGCTTCCAAATATTCCTTTGCCATTTCCACAAGAACAGCCTTAGCGAAAGGCTTCTTGAAGGGAAAGATGTAACTCTGTGAGATGTATTAACAGAACACAGAGCAGTTTCTCAGAAAGCTTCTTTCCAGTTTTCAACTTAAGATATTTCCTTTTTCACCATAGCCCTCTATGGGCTTCCAAATATCCCTTTGCCAATTCCACAAGAACAGCCTAGGCGAAAGGCTACTTGAAGGGAAAGATGTAACTCTGTGAGATGAATTAACGGAACACATAGCCGTTCTACAGAAAGCTTCTTCCCAGTTTTGAACGGAAGATATTTCCTTTTTCACCATACCCTCTATGGTCTTCCAAATATCCCTTTGCCAATTCCATATGAACAGCCTTAGCGAAAGGCTTCTTGAAGGGAAAGATGTAACTCTGTGAGATGAATTAACAGAACACAGAGCAGATTCTCAGAAAGCTTCTTTCCAGTTTTGAACGGAAGATATTACCTTTTTCATCATAGCCCTCTAAGGGCTTCCAAATATCCCTTTGCCAATTCCACAAGAACAGCCTTAGCGAAAGGCTTCTTGAAGGAAAGATGTAACTCTGTGAGTTGAATTAACAGAACACAGAGCAGTTTCTCAGAAAGCTTCTTTCCAGTTTTCAACGGAAGATATTTCCTTTTCCACAATAGCCCTCTATGCGGTTCCAAATATCCTTTTGACAATTCCACAATAACAGCCTTAGCGAAAGGCTTCGTGAAGGGAAAGATGTAACTCCGTGAGATGAATTAACAGAACACAGAGCAGTTTCTCAGAAAGCTTCTTTCCAGTTTTGAACGGAAGATATTTCCTTTTTCACTGTAGCCCTCTTTGGGCTTCCAAATATCCCTTAGCCAATTCCACAAGAACAGCCTTAGCGTAAGGCTTCTTGAAGGGAAAGATGTAACTCTGTGAGATGAATTAACAGAACACAGAGCAGTTTCTCAAAAAGATTCTTTCCAGTTTTGAATGGAAGATATTTCCTTTTCACCATAGCCCTCTATGGGCTTCCAAGTATCCCTTTGCCAATTCCACAAGAAGAGCCTTAGCGAAAGGCTTCTTGAAGGGAAAGATGTAACGCTGTGAGATGAAATAACAGAAAACAGAGCAGTTTCTCAGAAAGCTTCTTCACAGTTTTGAAAGGAAGATATTTCCTTTTTCACCATAGCCCTCTATTGGGTTCCAAATATCCCTTTGCAAATTCCACAAGAACAGCCATAGCGAAAGGCTTCTTGAAGGGAAAGATGTAACGCTGTGAGATGAATTAACAGAACACAGAGCAGCTCTTCAGAAAGCTTCTTTCCAGTTTTGAAGGGAAGATATTTCCTTTTTCACCATAGCCCTCTATGGGCTTCCAAATATCCCTTTGCCAATTCCACAAGAACAGCCTTAAAGAAAGGCTTCTTGAATTGAAAGATGTAACTCTGTGAGATGAATAAACAGAACAAAGAGCAGTTTCTCAGAAAGCTTCTTTCCAGTTCTGAACGGAAGATATTTCCTTTTTCACCATAGCCCTCTATGGGCTTCCAAATATCCCGTTGCCAATTCCACAAGAACAGCCTTAGCGAAAGGCTTTTTTAATTGAAAGATGTATCTCTGTGAGATGAATAAACAGAACACAGAGCAGTTTCACAGAAAGCTTCTTTCCAGTATTGAACGGCAGATATTTCCTTTTTCACAATAGACCTCTATGGGCTTCCAAATATCCCTTAGCCAATTCCACAAGAACAGCCTTAGCGTAAGGCTTCTTGAAGGGAAAGATGTAACTCTTTGAGATGAATTAACAGAACACAGAGCAGTTTCTCAGAAAGATTCTTTCCAGTTTTGAACGGAAATTATTTCCTTTTCACCACTGCCCTCTATGGGCTTCCAAATATCCCTTTGCCAATTCCACAAGAAGAGCCTTAGCGAAAGGCTTCTTGAAGGGAAAGATGTAACGCTGTGAGATGAATTAACAGAACACAGAGCAGCTCTTCAGAAAGCTTCTTTCCAGTTTTGAAGGGAATATAATTCCTTTTTCACCATAGCCTTCTATGGGCTTCCAAATATCCCTTTGGCAATTGCACAAGAACAGCCTTAGCGAAAGGCTTCTTGAAGAGAAAGATGTAACTCTGTGAGATGAATTAACAGAACACAGAGCAGTTTCTCAGAAAGCTTCTTTCCAGTGTTGAACGGAAGATATTTCCTTTTTAACTATAGCCCTCTATGGGCCTCAAAATATCTCTTTGCCAATTCCACAAGAACAGCCTTAGCGTAAGACTTCTTGAAGGGAAAGATGTAACTCTGTGAGATGAATTAACAGAACACAGAACAGTTCTTCAGAAAGCTTCTTTCCAGTTTTGAACGGAAGATATTTCCTTTTTCACCATAGCCCTCTATGGTCTTCCCAATATCCCTTTGCCAATTCAACAAGAACAGCCTTAGCGAAAGGGTTCTTGAAGGGAAAGATGTAACTCCGTGAGATGAATTAAAAGAACACAGAGCAGTTTCTCAGAAAGCTTCTTTCCAGATTTGAACGGAAGATATTTCCTTTTTCACCATAGCCCTCTATGGGCTTCCAAATATCCCTTTGCCAATTCCACAAGAACAGCCTTAGCGAAAGGCTTCTTGAAGGGAAAGATGTAACTCTGTGAGATGAATTGAGAGAACACAGAGTCCTTCTTCAGAAAGCTTCTTTCCAGTTTTGAACGGAAGATATTTCCTTTTTCACCATAGCCCTCTATGGGCTTCCAAATATCCCTTTGCCAATTCCACAAGAACAGCCTTACCGAAAGGCTTCTTGAAGGGAAAGATGTAACTCTGTGAGGTGAATTAACAGAACACAGAGCAGATTCTCAGAAAGCTTCTTTCCAGTTTTGAACGGAAGATATTTCTTTTTCATCATAGCCCTCTTTTTTTGGTGTCAAATATCCCTTTGCCAATTCCACAAGAACAGCCTTAGCGAAAGCCTTCTTGAAGGGAAAGTTGAAACTCTGTAAGATGAATTAACAGAACACAGAGCAGTTTCTCAGCAAGCTTATTTCCAGTTTTGAACGGAAGATATTTCCTTTTTCACCATAGCCCTCTAAGGGGTTCCAAATATCCCTTTTACAATTCCACAAGAACAGGCTTACCGAATGTCTTCTTGAAGGGAAATATGTAACGCTGTGAGATGAATTAACAGAACACAGAGCACTTTCTCAGAAAGCTTCTTTCCAGTTTTGAACGGAAGATATTTCCTTTTTCACTATAGACTTCCATGGGCTTCCAAATATCACTTAGCCAATTCCACAAGAACAGCCTTAGCGTAAGGCTTCTTGAAGGGAAAGATGTAACTCTGTGAGATGAATTAACAGAACACAGAGCAGTTTCTCAGAAAGATTCTTTCCAGTTTTGAACGGAAGATATTTCCTTTTCACCACTGCCCTCTATGGGCTTCCAAATATCCCTTTGCCAATTCCACAAGAAGAGCCTTAGCGAAAGGCTTCTTGAAGGGAAAGATGTAACGCTGTGAGATGAATTAACAGAACACAGAGCAGCTCTTCAGAAAGCTTCTTTCCAGTTTTGAAGGGAAGATAATTCCTTTTTCACCATAGCCATCTATGGGCTTCCAAATATCCCTTTGGCAATTGCACAAGAACAGCCTTAGCGAAAGGCTTCTTGAAGGGAAAGATGTAACACTGTGAGATGAATTAACAGAACACAGAGCAGTTTCTCAGAAAGCTTCTTTCCAGTTTTGAACGGAAGATATTTCCTTTTTAACTATAGCCCTCTATGGGCCTCAAAATATCCCTTTGCCAATTCCACAAGAACAGCCTTAGCATAAGGCTTCTCGAAGTTAAAGATGTAACTCTGTGAGATGAATTAACAGAACACAGAACAGTTCTTCAGAAAGCTTCTTTCCAGTTTTGAACGGAAGATATTTCCTTTTTCACCATAGCCCTCTATGGGCTTCCAAATATTCCTTTGCCATTTCCACAAGAACAGCCTTAGCGAAAGGCTTCTTGAAGGGAAAGATGTATCTCTGTGAGATGTATTAACAGAACACAGAGCAGTTTCTCAGAAAGCTTCTTTCCAGTTTGGAATGGAAGATATTTCCTTTTTCACCATAGCCCTCTATGGGCTTCCAAATATCCCTTTGCCAATTCCACAAGAACAGCCTAGGCGAAAGGCTTCTTGAAGGGAAAGATGTAACTCTGTGAGATGAATTAACGGAACACATAGCCGTTCTACAGAAAGCTTCTTTCCAGTTTTGAACGGAAGATATTTCCTTTTTCACCATACCATCTATGGGCTTCCAAATATCCCTTTGCCAATTCCATATGAACAGCCTTAGCGAAAGGCTTCTTGAAGGGAAAGATGTAACTCCGTGAGATGAATTAACAGAACACAGAGCAGATTCTCAGAAAGCTTCTTTCCAGTTTTGAACGGAAGATATTTCCTTTTTCATCATAGCCCTCTAAGGGCTTCCAAATATCCCTTTGCCAATTCCACAAGAACAGCCTTAGCCAAAGGCTTCTTGAAGGAAAGATGTAACTCTGTGAGTTGAATTAACAGAACACAGAGCAGTTTCTCAGAAAGCTTCTTTCCAGTTTTGAACGGAAGATATTTCCTTTTCCACAATAGCCCTGTATGCGGTTCCAAATATCCTTTTGACAATTACACAATAACAGCCTTAGCGAAAGGCTTCGTGAAGGGAAAGATGTAACTCCGTGAGATGAATTAACAGAACACAGAGCAGTTTCTCAGAAAGCTTCTTTCCAGTATTGAACGGAAGATATTTCCTTTTTCACCATAGCCCTCTATGGGCTTCCAAATATCCCTTTTCCAATTCCACAAGAACAGCCTTAGCGAAAGGCTTCTTGAAGGGAAAGATGTAACTCTGTGAGATGAATTAGCAGAACACAGAGCAGTTTCTCAGAAAGCTTCTTTCCAGTTTTGAACGGAAGATTTTTCCTTTTTCACCATAGCCATCTATGGGCTTCCAAATATCCCTTTGCCAATTCCACATGAACAGCCTTAGCGAAAGGCTTCTTGAAGGGAAAGATGTATCTCTGTGAGATGAATTAACAGAACACAGAGCAGTTTCTCAGAAAGCTTCTTTCCAGTTTTGAACGGAAGATATTTCCTTTTTCACTGTAGAACTCTTTGGGCTTCCAAATATCCCTTAGCCAATTCCACAAGAACAGCCTTAGCGTAAGGCTTCTTGAAGGGAAAGATGTAACTCTGTGAGATGAATTAACAGAACACAGAGTAGTTTCTCAGAAAGATTCTTTCCAGTTTTGAACGGAAGATATTTCCTTTTCACCACTGCCCTCTATGGGATTCCAAGTATCCCTTTGCCAATTCCACAAGAAGAGCGTTAGCGAAAGGCTTCTTGAAGGGAAAGATGTAACGCTGTGAGATGAAATAACAGAAAACAGAGCAGTTTCTCAGAAAGCTTCTTCCCAGTTTTGAAAGGAAGATATTTCCTTTTTCACCATAGCCCTCTATTGGGTTCCAAATATCCCTTTGCAAATTCCACAAGAACAGCCATAGCGAAAGGCTTCTTGAAGGGAAAGATGTAACGCTGTGAGATGAGTTAACAGAACACAGAGCAGCTCTTCAGAAAGCTTCTTTCCAGTTTTGAAGGGAAGATATTTCCTTTTTCACCATAGCCCTCTATGGGCTTCCAAATATCCCTTTGTCAATTCCACAAGAAGAGCCTTAGAGAAAGGCTTCTTGAATTGAAAGATGTAACTCTGTGAGATGAATAAACAGAACAAAGAGCAGTTTCTCAGAAAGCTTCTTTCCAGTTCTGAACGGAAGATATTTCCTTTTTCACCATAGCCCTCTATGGGCTTCCAAATATCCCTTTGCCAATTCCACAAGAACAGCCTTAGCGAAAGGCTTTTTTAATTGAAAGATGTAACTCTGTGAGATGAATAAACAGAACACAGGGCAGTTTCTCAGAAAGCTTCTTTCCAGTTCTGAACGGAAGATATTTCCTTTTTCACCATAGCCCTCTAGGGGTTCTAAATATCCCTTTGCCAATTCCACAAGAAGAGCCTTAGCGAAAGGCTTCTTGAAGGGAAAGATGTAACACTATGAGATGAATTAACAGAACAAAGAGCAGTTTCTCAGAAAGCTTCTTCCCAATTTTGAACGGAAGATATTTCCTTTTTCACTATAGCCCTCTATGGACCTCCAAATATCCCTTTGCCAATTCCACAGGAACAGCCTTAGCGAAAGGCTTCTTGAAGGAAAGATGTAACTCCGTGAGATGAATTAACAGAACACAGAGCAGTTTCTCAGAAAGCTTCTTTTCAGTTTTGAACGGAAGATAATTCCTTTTCCACAATAGCCCTCTATGCGGTTACAAATATCCCTTTGACAATTCCACAAGAAGAGCCTTAGCGAAAGGCTTCTTGAAGGGAAAGATGTAACTCTGTGAGATGAATTAACAGAACACAGAGCAGATTCTCAGAAAGCTTCTTTCCAGTTTTGAACGGAAGATATTACCTTTTTCATCATAGCCCTCTAAGGGCTTCCAAATATCCCTTTGCCAATTCCACAAGAACAGCCTTAGCCAAAGGCTTCTTGAAGGAAAGATGTAACTCTGTGAGTTGAATTAACAGAACACAGAGCAGTTTCTCAGAAAGCTTCTTTCCAGTTTTGAACGGAAGATATTTCCTTTTCCACAATAGCCCTGTATGCGGTTCCAAATATCCCTTTGACAATTACACAATAACAGCCTTAGCGAAAGGCTTCGTGAAGGGAAAGATGTAACTCCGTGAGATGAATTAACAGAACACAGAGCAGTTTCTCAGAAAGCTTCTTTCCAGTATTGAACGGAAGATATTTCCTTTTTCACCATAGCCCTCTATGGGCTTCCAAATATCCCTTTTCCAATTCCACAAGAACAGCCTTAGCGAAAGGCTTCTTGAAGGGAAAGATGTAACTCTGTGAGATGAATTAGCAGAACACAGAGCAGTTTCTCAGAAAGCTTCTTTCCAGTTTTGAACGGAAGATTTTTCCTTTTTCACCATAGCCATCTATGGGCTTCCAAATATCCCTTTGCCAATTCCACATGAACAGCCTTAGCGAAAGGCTTCTTGAAGGGAAAGATGTATCTCTGTGAGATGAATTAACAGAACACAGAGCAGTTTCTCAGAAAGCTTCTTTCCAGTTTTGAACGGAAGATATTTCCTTTTTCACTGTAGAACTCTTTGGGCTTCCAAATATCCCTTAGCCAATTCCACAAGAACAGCCTTAGCGTAAGGCTTCTTGAAGGGAAAGATGTAACTCTGTGAGATGAATTAACAGAACACAGAGCAGTTTCTCAGAAAGATTCTTTCCAGTTTTGAACGGAAGATATTTCCTTTTCACCACTGCCCTCTATGGGATTCCAAGTATCCCTTTGCCAATTCCACAAGAAGAGCGTTAGCGAAAGGCTTCTTGAAGGGAAAGATGTAACGCTGTGAGATGAAATAACAGAAAACAGAGCAGTTTCTCAGAAAGCTTCTTCCCAGTTTTGAAAGGAAGATATTTCCTTTTTCACCATAGCCCTCTATTGGGTTCCAAATATCCCTTTGCAAATTCCACAAGAACAGCCATAGCGAAAGGCTTCTTGAAGGGAAAGATGTAACGCTGTGAGATGAATTAACAGAACACAGAGCAGCTCTTCAGAAAGCTTCTTTCCAGTTTTGAAGGGAAGATATTTCCTTTTTCACCATAGCCCTCTATGGGCTTCCAAATATCCCTTTGTCAATTCCACAAGAAGAGCCTTAGAGAAAGGCTTCTTGAATTGAAAGATGTAACTCTGTGAGATGAATAAACAGAACAAAGAGCAGTTTCTCAGAAAGCTTCTTTCCAGTTCTGAACGGAAGATATTTCCTTTTTCACCATAGCCCTCTATGGGCTTCCAAATATCCCTTTGCCAATTCCACAAGAACAGCCTTAGCGAAAGGCTTTTTTAATTGAAAGATGTAACTCTGTGAGATGAATAAACAGAACACAGGGCAGTTTCTCAGAAAGCTTCTTTCCAGTTCTGAACGGAAGATATTTCCTTTTTCACCATAGCCCTCTAGGGGTTCTAAATATCCCTTTGCCAATTCCACAAGAAGAGCCTTAGCGAAAGGCTTCTTGAAGGGAAAGATGTAACACTATGAGATGAATTAACAGAACAAAGAGCAGTTTCTCAGAAAGCTTCTTCCCAATTTTGAACGGAAGATATTTCCTTTTTCACTATAGCCCTCTATGGACCTCCAAATATCCCTTTGCCAATTCCACAGGAACAGCCTTAGCGAAAGGCTTCTTGAAGGAAAGATGTAACTCTGTGAGATGAATTAACAGAACACAGAGCAGTTTCTCAGAAAGCTTCTTTCCAGTTTTGAACGGAAGATAATTCCTTTTCCACAATAGCCCTCTATGCGGTTACAAATATCCCTTTGACAATTCCACAAGAAGAGCCTTAGCGAAAGGCTTCTTGAAGGGAAAGATGTAACTCTGTGAGATGAATTAACAGAACACAGAGCAGATTCTCAGAAAGCTTCTTTCCAGTTTTGAACGGAAGATATTTCCTTTTTCACCATAGCCCTCTGTGGGCTTCCAAATATCCCTTTGCCAATTCCACAAGAACAGCCTTAGCGAAAGTCTTCTTTAAGAGAAAGATGCAACACTGTGAGATGAACTAACAGAACACAGAGCAGTTTCTCAGAAAGCTTCTTTCCAGTTTTGAACGGAAGATATTTCCTTTTTCACTATAGCCCTCTATGGGCTTCCAAATATCCCTTAGACAATTCCAGAAGAACAGCCTTAGCGAAAGGCTTCTTGAAGGGAAAGATGTAACTCTGTGAGATGAATTAACACAACACAGAGCAGTTTCTCAGAAAGATTCTGTCCAGTTTTGAACGGAAGATATTTCCTTTTTCAGCATAGCCCTCTATGGGCTTCCAAAAATGCCTTTGCAAATTCCACAAGAACAGCTTTAGCGAAAGGCTTCTTGAAGGGAAAGATGTAACTCTGTGAGATGAATTAACAGAACACAGAGCAGTTTCTCAGAAAGCTTCTTTCCAGTTTTGAACGGAAGATATTACCTTTTTCATCATAGCCCTCTAAGGGCTTCCAAATATCCCTTTGCCAATTCCACAAGAACAGCCTTAGCCAAAGGCTTCTTGAAGGAAAGATGTAACTCTGTGAGTTGAATTAACAGAACACAGAGCAGTTTCTCAGAAAGCTTCTTTCCAGTTTTGAACGGAAGATATTTCCTTTTCCACAATAGCCCTGTATGCGGTTCCAAATATCCTTTTGACAATTACACAATAACAGCCTTAGCGAAAGGCTTCGTGAAGGGAAAGATGTAACTCCGTCAGATGAATTAACAGAACACAGAGCAGTTTCTCAGAAAGCTTCTTTCCAGTATTGAACGGAAGATATTTCCTTTTTCACCATAGCCCTCTATGGGCTTCCAAATATCCCTTTTCCAATTCCACAAGAACAGCCTTAGCGAAAGGCTTCTTGAAGGGAAAGATGTAACTCTGTGAGATGAATTAGCAGAACACAGAGCAGTTTCTCAGAAAGCTTCTTTCCAGTTTTGAACGGAAGATTTTTCCTTTTTCACCATAGCCATCTATGGGCTTCCAAATATCCCTTTGCCAATTCCACAAGAAGAGACTTAGCGAAAGGCTTCTTGAAGGGAAAGATGTAACGCTGTGAGATGAATTAACAGAACACAGAGCAGTTTCTCAGAAAGATTCTTTCCAGTTTTGAACGGAAGATATTTCCTTTTCACCACTGCCCTCTATGGGATTCCAAGTATCCCTTTGCCAATTCCACAAGAAGAGCGTTAGCGAAAGGCTTCTTGAAGGGAAAGATGTAACGCTGTGAGATGAAATAACAGAAAACAGAGCAGTTTCTCAGAAACCTTCTTCCCAGTTTTGAAAGGAAGATATTTCCTTTTTCACCATAGCCCTCTATTGGGTTCCAAATATCCCTTTGCAAATTCCACAAGAACAGCCATAGCGAAAGGCTTCTTGAAGGGAAAGATGTAACGCTCTGAGATGAATTAACAGAACACAGAGCAGCTCTTCAGAAAGCTTCTTTCCAGTTTTGAAGGGAAGATATTTCCTTTTTCACCATAGCCCTCTATGGGCTTCCAAATATCCCTTTGTCAATTCCACAAGAAGAGCCTTAGAGAAAGGCTTCTTGAATTGAAAGATGTAACTCTGTGAGATGAATAAACAGAACAAAGAGCAGTTTCTCAGAAAGCTTCTTTCCACTTCTGAACGGAAGATATTTCCTTTTTCACCATAGCCCTCTATGGGCTTCCAAATATCCCTTTGCCAATTCCACAAGAACAGCCTTAGCGAAAGGCTTTTTTAATTGAAAGATGTAACTCTGTGAGATGAATAAACAGAACACAGGGCAGTTTCTCAGAAAGCTTCTTTCCAGTTCTGAACGGAAGATATTTCCTTTTTCACCATAGCCCTCTAGGGGTTCTAAATATCCCTTTGCCAATTCCACAAGAAGAGCCTTAGCGAAAGGCTTCTTGAAGGGAAAGATGTAACACTATGAGATGAATTAACAGAACAAAGAGCAGTTTCTCAGAAAGCTTCTTCCCAATTTTGAACGGAAGGTATTTCCTTTTTCACTATAGCCCTCTATGGACCTCCAAATATCCCTTTGCCAATTCCACAGGAACAGCCTTAGCGAAAGGCTTCTTGAAGGAAAGATGTAACTCTGTGAGATGAATTAACAGAACACAGAGCAGTTTCTCAGAAAGCTTCTTTCCTGTTTTGAACGGAAGATAATTCCTTTTCCACAATAGCCCTCTATGCGGTTACAAATATCCCTTTGACAATTCCACAAGAAGAGCCTTAGCGAAAGGCTTCTTGAAGGGAAAGATGTAACTCTGTGAGATGAATTAACAGAACACAGAGCAGATTCTCAGAAAGCTTCTTTCCAGTTTTGAACGGAAGATACTTCCTTTTTCACCATAGCCCTCTGTGGGCTTCCAAATATACCTTTGCCAATTCCACAAGAACAGCCTTAGCGAAAGTCTTCTTTAAGAGAAAGATGCAACACTGTGAGATGAATTAACAGAACACAGAGCAGTTTCTCAGAAAGCTTCTTTCCAGTTTTGAACGGAAGATATTTCCTTTTTCACTATAGCCCTCTATGGGCTTCCAAATATCCCTTAGACAATTCCAGAAGAACAGCCTTAGCGAAAGGCTTCTTGAAGGGAAAGATGTAACTCTGTGAGATGAATTAACACAACACAGAGCAGTTTCTCAGAAAGATTCTTTCCAGTTTTGAACGGAAGATATTTCCTTTTTCAGCATAGCCCTCTATGGGCTTCCAAAAATGCCTTTGCAAATTCCACAAGAACAGCTTTAGCGAAAGGCTTCTTGAAGGGAAAGATGTAACTCTGTGAGATGAATTAACAGAACACAGAGCAGTTTCTCAGAAAGCTTCTTTCCAGTTTTGAACGGAAGATATTTCCTTTTTCACCATAGCCCTCTATGGGCTTCCAAATACCCTTTGCCAATTCCACAAGAACAGCCTTAGCGAAAGGCTTCTTGAAGGGAAAGATGTAACTCTGTGAGATGAATTAACGGAACACATAGCCGTTCTTCAGAAAGCTTCTTTCCAGTTTTGAACGGAAGATATTTCCTTTTTCACCATAGCCCTCTATGGGCTTCCAAATATCCCTTTGCCAATTCCACACGAACAGCCTTAGCGAAAGGCTTCTTGAAGGGAAAGATGTAACTCTGTGAGATGAATTAACAGAACACAGAGCAGATTCTCAGAAAGCTTCTTTCCAGTTTTGAACGGAAGATATTTCCTTTTTCATCATAGCCCTCTATGGGCTTCCAAATATACCTTTGCCAATTCCACATGAACAGACTTAGCCAAAGGCTTCCGAAGGGAAAGATGTAACTGTGTGAGATGAATTAACAGAACACAGAGCATTTTCTCAGAAAGCTTCTTTCCAGTTTTGAACGGAAGATATTTCCTTTTCACTATAGCCCTCTATGGGCCTCCAAATATCCCTTTGCCAATTCCACAAGAACAGCCTTAGCGTAAGGCTTCTTGAAGGGAAAGATGTAACTCTGTGAGATGAATTCACAGAACACATAACAGTTCTTCAGAAAGTTTCTTTCCAGTTTTGAACGGAAGATATTTCCTTTTTCACCATAGCCCTCTATGGGCTTCCAAATATGCCTTTGCCAATTCCACAAGAACAGCCTTAGCGAAAGGCTTCTTGAAGGGAAAGATGTAACTCTGTGAGATGAATTAACAGAACACAGAGCAGTTTCTCAGAAAGCTTCTTTCCAGTTTTGAACGGAAGATATTTCCTTTTCACCATAGCCCTCTAATGTTTTCCTAATATCCCTTTGCCAATTCCACAAGAACAGCCTTAGCGAAAGGCTTCTTGAAGGGAAAGATGTAACTCTGTGAGATGAATTAACAGAACACAGAGCAGATTCTCAGAAAGCTTCTTTCCAGTTTTGAACGGAACATATTTCCTTTTTCACCATAGCCCTCTAAGGGCTTCCAAATATCCCTTTGCCAATTCCACAGGAACAGCCTTAGCGAAAGGCTTCTTGAAGGGAAAGATGTACCTCTCTGAGATGATTTATTAGAACACAGAGCCGTTCTTCAGAAAGCTTTTTTCCAGTTTTGAAGGGAAGATATTTCCTTTTTCACCATAGCCCTCTATGGGCTTCCAAATATCCCTTTGCCAATTCCACAAGAACAGATTTAGCGAAAGACTTCTTGAGAGGAAAGATGTAACTCTGTGAGATGAATTAACTGACCACAGAGCAGTTTCTCAGAAAGCTTCTGTCCAGTTTTGAACGGAAGATATTTCCTTTCTCACTATAGCCCTCTATGGGCTTCCAAATATAACTTTGCCAATTCCACAAGAACAGCCTTAGCGAAAGGCTTCTTGAAGGGAAAGATGTAACTCTGTGAGATGAATTAACAGAACACAGAGCCGTTCTTCAGAAAGCATCTTTCCAGTTTTGAACGGAAGATATTTCCTTTTTCACCATAGCCCTCTATGGGCTTCCAAATATCCCTTTGCCAATTCCGCAAGAACAGCCTTATCGAAAGGCTTCTTGAAGGGAAAGATGTAACACTGTGAGATGAATTAACAGAACACAGAGCAGATTCTCAGAAAGCTTCTTTCCAGTTTTGAACGGAAGATATTTCCTTTTTCACCATAGACCTCTATGGGCTTCCAAATATCCCTTTTCCAATTCCACAAGAACAGCATTAGCGAAAGGCTTCTTGAAGGGAAAGATGTAACTCTGTGAGATGAATTAGCAGAACACAGAGCAGTTTCTTAGAAATCTTCTTTCCTGTTTTGAACGGAAGAGATTTCCTTTCTCACTATAGCCCTCTATGGGCTTCCAAATATCACTTTGCCAAATCCACAAGAATAGCCTTTGCGAAAGGCTTCTTGAAGGGAAAGATGTAACTCTGTGAGATGAATTAACAGAACACAGAGCCGTTCTTCAGAAAGGTTCTTTCCAGTTTTGAACGGAAGATATTTCCTTTTTCTACATAGCCCTCTATGGGCTTCCAAATATTCCTTTGCCAATTCCACATGAACAGCCTTAGCGATAGGCTTCTAGAAGGGAAAGATGCAACTCTGTGAGATGAAATAACAGAACACAGAGCAGATTCTCAGAAAGCTTCTTTCCCGTTTTGAACGGAAGATAATACCTTTTTCACCATAGCCCTCTATGGGCTTCTGAATATCCCTTTGCCAATTTCACAAGAACAGCCTTAGAGAAAGGCTTCTTGATGGGAAAGATGTAACTCTGTGAGATGAATTAACAGAACACAGAGCCGTTCTTCAGAAAGCTTCTTTCCAGTTTTGAACGGAAGATATTTCCTTTCTCACTATAGACCTCTATGGGCTTCCAAATATAACTTTGCCAATTCCACAAGAACAGCCTTAGCGAAAGGCTTCTTGAAGGGAAAGATGTAACTCTCTGAGATGTATTAACACAACACAGAGCAGTTTCTCAGAAAGTTTCTTTCCAGTTTTGAATGGAAGATATTTCCTTTTTCACCATAGTCCTCTATGGGCTTCCAAATATCCCTTTGCCAATTCCACAAGGACAGCCTTAGCGAAAGGATTCTTGAAGGGAAAGATGTAACTCTGTGAGATGAATTAACAGAACACAGAGCAGATTCTCAGAAAGCTTCTTTCCAGTATTGAACGGAAGATATTTCCTTTTCACCATAGCCATCTATGGGCTTCCAAATATCCCTTTGCCAATTCCACAAGAACAGCCTTAGCGAAAGGCTTCTTGAAGGGAAAGATGTAACTCTGTGAGATGAATTAACAGAACACAGAGCCGTTCTTCAGAAAGCATCTTTCCAGTTTTGAACGGAAGATATTTCCTTTTTCACCATAGCCCTCTATGGGCTTCCAAATATCCCTTTGCCAATTCCGCAAGAACAGCCTTATCGAAATGCTTCTTGAAGGGAAAGATGTAACACTGTGAGATGAATTAACAGAACACAGAGCAGATTCTCAGAAAGCTTCTTTCCAGTTTTGAACGGAAGATATTTCCTTTTTCACCATAGACCTCTATGGGCTTCCAAATATCCCTTTTCCAATTCCACAAGAACAGCATTAGCGAAAGGCTTCTTGAAGGGAAAGATGCAACTCTGTGAGATGAATTAGCAGAACACAGAGCAGTTTCTTAGAAATCTTCTTTCCTGTTTTGAACGGAAGAGATTTCCTTCCTCACTATAGCCCTCTATGGGCTTCCAAATATCTCTTTGCCAAATCCACAAGAATAGCCTTAGCGAAAGGTTTCTTGAAGGGAAAGATGTAACTCTGTGAGATGAATTAACAGAACACAGAGCCGTTCTTCAGAAAGCTTCTTTCCAGTTTTGAACGGAAGATATTTCCTTTTTCACCATAGCCCTCTATGGGCTTCCAAATATTCCTTTGCCAATTCCACATGAACAGCCTTAGCGATAGGCTTCTAGAAGGGAAAGATATAACACTGTGAGATGAATTAACAGAACACAGAGCCGTTCTTCAGAAAGCTTCTTTCCAGTTTGGAACGGAAGATATTTCCTTTTTAACCATAGCGCTCTATGGGGTTCCAAATATCCCTTTTCCAATTCCACAAGAACAGCCTTAGCGAAAGTCTTCTTGAAGGGAAAGTTGTAACTCTGTGAAATGAATTAGCAGAACACAGAGCAGTTTCTCAGAAAGCATTTTTCCAGTTTTGAACGGAAGATATTTCCTTTTTCATCATAGCCCTCTAAAGGCTTCGAAATATCCCTTTGCCAATTCCACAAGAACAGACTTCGCGGAAGGATTCTTGAAGGGAAAGATGTAACTCTGTGAGATGAATTAACAGAACACAGAGCAGATTCTGAGAAAGCTTCTTTCCAGTTTTGAACGAAAGATATTTCCTTTTCACCATAGCCCTCTATGGGCTTCAAATATCCCTTTGCCAATTCCACAAGAACAGCCTTAGCGAGAGGCTTCTTGAAGGGAAAGATGTAACTCTGTGAGATGAATTGAGAGAACACAGAGTCCTTCTTCAGAAAGCTTCTTTCCAGTTTTGAACGGAAGATATTTCCTTTTCCACAATAGCCCTGTATGCGGTTCCAAATATCCTTTTGACAATTACACAATAACAGCCTTAGCGAAAGGCTTCGTGAAGGGAAAGATGTAACTCCGTGAGATGAATTAACAGAACACAGAGCAGTTTCTCAGAAAGCTTCTTTCCAGTATTGAACGGAAGATATTTCCTTTTTCACCATAGCCCTCTATGGGCTTCCAAATATCCCTTTTCCAATTCCACAAGAACAGCCTTAGCGAAAGGCTTCTTGAAGGGAAAGATGTAACTCTGTGAGATGAATTAGCAGAACACAGAGCAGTTTCTCAGAAAGCTTCTTTCCAGTTTTGAACGGAAGATTTTTCCTTTTTCACCATAGCCATCTATGGGCTTCCAAATATCCCTTTGCCAATTCCACAAGAAGAGACTTAGCGAAAGGCTTCTTGAAGGGAAAGATGTAACGCTGTGAGATGAATTAACAGAACACAGAGCAGTTTCTCAGAAAGATTCTTTCCAGTTTTGAACGGAAGATATTTCCTTTTCACCACTGCCCTCTATGGGATTCCAAGTATCCCTTTGCCAATTCCACAAGAAGAGCGTTAGCGAAAGGCTTCTTGAAGGGAAAGATGTAACGCTGTGAGATGAAATAACAGAAAACAGAGCAGTTTCTCAGAAAGCTTCTTCCCAGTTTTGAAAGGAAGATATTTCCTTTTTCACCATAGCCCTCTATTGGGTTCCAAATATCCCTTTGCAAATTCCACAAGAACAGCCATAGCGAAAGGCTTCTTGAAGGGAAAGATGTAACGCTGTGAGATGAATTAACAGAACACAGAGCAGCTCTTCAGAAAGCTTCTTTCCAGTTTTGAAGGGAAGATATTTCCTTTTTCACCATAGCCCTCTATGGGCTTCCAAATATCCCTTTGTCAATTCCACAAGAAGAGCCTTAGAGAAAGGCTTCTTAAATTGAAAGATGTAACTCTGTGAGATGAATAAACAGAACAAAGAGCAGTTTCTCAGAAAGCTTCTTTCCACTTCTGAACGGAAGATATTTCCTTTTTCACCATAGCCCTCTATGGGCTTCCAAATATCCCTTTGCCAATTCCACAAGAACAGCCTTAGCGAAAGGCTTTTTTAATTGAAAGATGTAACTCTGTGAGATGAATAAACAGAACACAGGGCAGTTTCTCAGAAAGCTTCTTTCCAGTTTTGAACGGAAGATATTTCCTTTTTCACCATAGCCCTCTATGGGCTTCCAAATACCCTTTGCCAATTCCACAAGAACAGCCTTAGCGAAAGGCTTCTTGAAGGGAAAGATGTAACTCTGTGAGATGAATTAACGGAACACATAGCCGTTCTTCAGAAAGCTTCTTTCCAGTTTTGAACGGAAGATATTTCCTTTTTCACCATAGCCCTCTATGGGCTTCCAAATATCCCTTTGCCAATTCCACACGAACAGCCTTAGCGAAAGGCTTCTTGAAGGGAAAGATGTAACTCTGTGAGATGAATTAACAGAACACAGAGCAGATTCTCAGAAAGCTTCTTTCCAGTTTTGAACGGAAGATATTTCCTTTTTCATCATAGCCCTCTAAGGGCTTCCAAATATCCCTTTTCCAATTCCACAAGAACAGACTTAGCGAAAGGCTTCTTGAAGGAAAGATGTAACTGTGTGAGATGAATTAACAGAACACAGAGCAGTTTCTCAGAAAGCTTCTTTCCAGTTTTGAACCGAATATATTTCCTTTTCCACAATAGCCCTCTATGCGGTTCCAAATATCCCTTTGACAATTCCACAAGAACAGCCTTAGCGAAAGGCTTCGTGAAGGGAAAGATGTAACTCTGTGAGACGAATTAACAGAACACAGAGCAGTTTCTCAGAAAGCTTCTTTCCAGTTTTGAACGGAAGATATTTCCTTTTTCACCATAGCCCTCTATGGGCTTCCAAATATCCCTTTGCCAATTCCACAAGAACAGCCTTAGCGAAAGTCTTCTTGAAGGGAAAGATGTAACTCTGTGAGATGAATTAACAGAACACAGATCAGTTTTTCAGAAAGCTTCTTTCCAGTTTTGAACGGAAGATATTTCCTTTTTCACCATAGCCCTCTATGGGCTTCCAAATATCCCTTTTCCAATTCCACAAGAACAGCCTTAGGTAAAGTCGTCTTTAAGGGAAAGATGTAACACTGTGAGATGAATTAACAGAACACGGAGCAGTATCTCAGAAAGCTTCTTTCCAGTTTTGAACGGAAGATATTTCCTTTTTCACCATAGCCTTCTATGGGCTTCCAAATATCCCTTTGCCAATTCTACAAGAACAGCCTTTGCGAAAGTCTTCTTGAAGGGAAAGATGTAATTCTGTTAGATGAATTAACAGAACACAAAGCAGATTCTCAGAATGCTTCTTTCCAGTTTTGAACGGAAGATATTTCCTTTTTCACCATAGCCCTCTATGGGCTTCCAAATATACCTTTGCCAATTCCACATGAACAGACTTAGCGAAAGGCTTCCGAAGGGAAAGATGTAACTGTGTGAGATGAATTAACAGAACACAGAGCATTTTCTCAGAAAGCTTCTTTCCAGTTTTGAACGGAAGATATTTCCTTTTCACTATAGCCCTCTATGGGCCTCCAAATATCCCTTTGCCAATTCCACAAGAACAGCCTTAGCGTAAGGCTTCTTGAAGGGAAAGATGTAACTCTGTGAGATGAATTCACAGAACACATAACAGTTCTTCAGAAAGTTTCTTTCCAGTTTTGAACGGAAGATATTTCCTTTTTCACCATAGCCCTCTATGGGCTTCCAAATATGCCTTTGCCAATTCCACAAGAACAGCCTTAGCGAAAGGCTTCTTGAAGGGAAAGATGTAACTCTGTGAGATGAATTAACAGAACACAGAGCAGTTTCTCAGAAAGCTTCTTTCCAGTTTTGAACGGAAGATATTTCCTTTTCACCATAGCCCTCTAATGTTTTCCTAATATCCCTTTGCCAATTCCACAAGAACAGCCTTAGCGAAAGGCTTCTTGAAGGGAAAGATGTAACTCTGTGAGATGAATTAACAGAACACAGAGCAGATTCTCAGAAAGCTTCTTTCCAGTTTTGAACGGAACATATTTCCTTTTTCACCGTAGCCCTCTAAGGGCTTCCAAATATCCCTTTGCCAATTCCACAAGAACAGCCTTAGCGAAAGGCTTCTTGAAGGGAAAGATGTACCTCTCTGAGATGATTTATTAGAACACAGAGCCGTTCTTCAGAAAGCTTTTTTCCAGTTTTGAAGGGAAGATATTTCCTTTTTCACCATAGCCCTCTATGGGCTTCCAAATATCCCTTTGCCAATTCCACAAGAACAGATTTAGCGAAAGACTTCTTGAGAGGAAAGATGTAACTCTGTGAGATGAATTAACAGAACACAGAGCAGTTTCTCAGAAAGCTTCTGTCCAGTTTTGAACGGAAGATATTTCCTTTCTCACTATAGCCCTCTATGGGCTTCCAAATATAACTTTGCCAATTCCACAAGAACAGCCTTAGCGAAAGGCTTCTTGAAGGGAAAGATGTAACTCTGTGAGATGAATTAACAGAACACAGAGCCGTTCTTCAGAAAGCATCTTTCCAGTTTTGAACGGAAGATATTTCCTTTTTCACCATAGCCCTCTATGGGCTTCCAAATATCCCTTTGCCAATTCCGCAAGAACAGCCTTATCGAAAGGCTTCTTGAAGGGAAAGATGTAACACTGTGAGATGAATTAACAGAACACAGAGCAGATTCTCAGAAAGCTTCTTTCCAGTTTTGAACGGAAGATATTTCCTTTTTCACCATAGACCTCTATGGGCTTCCAAATATCCCTTTTCCAATTCCACAAGAACAGCATTAGCGAAAGGCTTCTTGAAGGGAAAGATGTAACTCTGTGAGATGAATTAGCAGAACACAGAGCAGTTTCTTAGAAATCTTCCTTCCTGTTTTGAACGGAAGAGATTTCCTTTCTCACTATAGCCCTCTATGGGCTTCCAAATATCACTTTGCCAAATCCACAAGAATAGCCTTTGCGAAAGGCTTCTTGAAGGGAAAGATGTAACTCTGTGAGATGAATTAACAGAACACAGAGCCGTTCTTCAGAAAGGTTCTTTCCAGTTTTGAACGGAAGATATTTCCTTTTTCTACATAGCCCTCTATGGGCTTCCAAATATTCCTTTGCCAATTCCACATGAACAGCCTTAGCGATAGGCTTCTAGAAGGGAAAGATGCAACTCTGTGAGATGAAATAACAGAACACAGAGCAGATTCTCAGAAAGCTTCTTTCCCGTTTTGAACGGAAGATAATACCTTTTTCACCATAGCCCTCTATGGGCTTCTGAATATCCCTTTGCCAATTTCACAAGAACAGCCTTAGAGAAAGGCTTCTTGATGGGAAAGATGTAACTCTGTGAGATGAATTAACAGAACACAGAGCCGTTCTTCAGAAAGCTTCTTTCCAGTTTTGAACGGAAGATATTTCCTTTCTCACTATAGACCTCTATGGGCTTCCAAATATAACTTTGCCAATTCCACAAGAACAGCCTTAGCGAAAGGCTTCTTGAAGGGAAAGATGTAACTCTCTGAGATGTATTAACACAACACAGAGCAGTTTCTCAGAAAGTTTCTTTCCAATTTTGAATGGAAGATATTTCCTTTTTCACCATAGTCCTCTATGGGCTTCCAAATATCCCTTTGCCAATTCCACAAGGACAGCCTTAGCGAAAGGATTCTTGAAGGGAAAGATGTAACTCTGTGAGATGAATTAACAGAACACAGAGCAGATTCTCAGAAAGCTTCTTTCCAGTATTGAACGGAAGATATTTCCTTTTCACCATAGCCATCTATGGGCTTCCAAATATCCCTTTGCCAATTCCACAAGAACAGCCTTAGCGAAAGGCTTCTTGAAGGGAAAGATGTAACTCTGTGAGATGAATTAACAGAACACAGAGCCGTTCTTCAGAAAGCATCTTTCCAGTTTTGAACGGAAGATATTTCCTTTTTCACCATAGCCCTCTATGGGCTTCCAAATATCCCTTTGCCAATTCCGCAAGAACAGCCTTATCGAAATGCTTCTTGAAGGGAAAGATGTAACACTGTGAGATGAATTAACAGAACACAGAGCAGATTCTCAGAAAGCTTCTTTCCAGTTTTGAACGGAAGATATTTCCTTTTTCACCATAGACCTCTATGGGCTTCCAAATATCCCTTTTCCAATTCCACAAGAACAGCATTAGCGAAAGGCTTCTTGAAGGGAAAGATGCAACTCTGTGAGATGAATTAGCAGAACACAGAGCAGTTTCTTAGAAATCTTCTTTCCTGTTTTGAACGGAAGAGATTTCCTTCCTCACTATAGCCCTCTATGGGCTTCCAAATATCTCTTTGCCAAATCCACAAGAATAGCCTTAGCGAAAGGTTTCTTGAAGGGAAAGATGTAACTCTGTGAGATGAATTAACAGAACACAGAGCCGTTCTTCAGAAAGCTTCTTTCCAGTTTTGAACGGAAGATATTTCCTTTTTCACCATAGCCCTCTATGGGCTTCCAAATATTCCTTTGCCAATTCCACATGAACAGCCTTAGCAATAGGCTTCTAGAAGGGAAAGATATAACACTGTGAGATGAATTAACAGAACACAGAGCCGTTCTTCAGAAAGCTTCTTTCCAGTTTGGAACGGAAGATATTTCCTTTTTAACCATAGCGCTCTATGGGGTTCCAAATATCCCTTTTCCAATTCCACAAGAACAGCCTTAGCGAAAGTCTTCTTGAAGGGAAAGTTGTAACTCTGTGAAATGAATTAGCAGAACACAGAGCAGTTTCTCAGAAAGCATTTTTCCAGTTTTGAACGGAAGATATTTCCTTTTTCATCATAGCCCTCTAAAGGCTTCGAAATATCCCTTTGCCAATTCCACAAGAACAGACTTCGCGGAAGGATTCTTGAAGGGAAAGATGTAACTCTGTGAGATGAATTAACAGAACACAGAGCAGATTCTGAGAAAGCTTCTTTCCAGTTTTGAACGAAAGATATTTCCTTTTCACCATAGCCCTCTATGGGCTTCAAATATCCCTTTGCCAATTCCACAAGAACAGCCTTAGCGAGAGGCTTCTTGAAGGGAAAGATGTAACTCTGTGAGATGAATTGAGAGAACACAGAGTCCTTCTTCAGAAAGCTTCTTTCCAGTTTTTGAACAGAAGATATTTCCTTTTTCACCATAGCCCTCTATGGGCTTCCAAATATCCCTTTGCCAATTCCACAAGAACAGCCTTAGCGAAAGGCTTCTTGAAGGGAAAGATATAACACTGTGAGATGAATCAACAGAACACAGAGCCGTTCTTCAGAAAGCTTCTTTCCAGTTTTGAACGGAAGATATTTCCTTTTTAACCATAGCGCTCTATGGGGTTCCAAATATCCCTTTTCCAATTCCACAAGAACAGCCTTAGCGAAAGTCTTCTTGAAAGGAAGGTTGTAACTCTGTGAAATGAATTAGCAGAACACACAGCAGTTTCTCAGAAAGCTTCTTTCCAGTTTTGAACGGAAGATATTTACTTTTTCACCATAGCCCTCTATGGGCTTCCAAATATCCCTTTTCCAATTCCACAAGAACAGCCTTAGCGAAAGGCTTCTTGAATTGAAAGATGTAACTCTGTGAGATTAATAAACAGAACACACGGCAGTTTCTCAAAAAGCTTCTTTCCAGTTTTGAACGGAAGATATTTCCTTTTTCACCATAGCCCTCTATGGGCTTCCAAATATCTCTTTGCCAATTCCACAAGAACAGCCTTAGCGAAATGCCTTTTGAAGGGAAAGATGTAACTCTGTGAGATGAATTAACAGAACACAGAGCAGATTCTCAGAAAGCTTCTTTCCAGTTTTGAACGGAAGATATTTCCTTTTTCACTATAGCCTTCTATGGGCTTCCAAATATCCCTTTGCCAATTCCACAAGAACAGCCTTAGCGAAAGTCTTCTTAAAGGGAAAGATGTAACTCCGTGAGATGAATTAACGGAACACAGAGCAATTTCTCAGAAAGCTTCTTTCCAGTTCTGAATGGAAGATATTTCCTTTTTCACCATAGCCCTCTATGGGCTTCCAAATATCCCTTTGCCAATTCCACAAGAACAGCCTTAGCGAAAGGATTCTTGAAGGGAAAGATGTAACTCTGTGAGATGAATTAGCAGAACACTGAGCAGTTTCTCAGAAAGCTTCTTTCCAATTTTGAACGGAAGATATTTCCTTTTTCACCATAGCCCTCTATCGGCTTCCAAATGTCCCTTTGCCAATTCCACATGAACAGCCTTAGCGAAAGGCTTCTTGAAGGGAAAGATGTAACTCCGTGAGATGAATTAACAGAACACAGAGCAGTTTCTCAGAAAGCTTCTTTCCAGTTTTGAACGGAAGATATTTCCTTTTTCACTATAGCCCTCTATGGGCTTCCAAATATCCCTTAGCCAATTGCACAGGAACAGCCTTAGCGTAAGGCTTCTTGAAGGGAAAGATGTAACTCTGTGAGATGAATTAACAGAACACAGAGCAGTTTCTCAGAAAGCTTCTTTCCAGTTTTGAACGGAAGATATTTCCTTTTTCACTATAGCCCTCCATGGGCTTCCAAATATCCCTTAGCCAATTGCACAAGAACAGCCTTAGCTTAAGGCTTCTTGAAGGGAAAGATGTAACTCTGTGAGATGAGTTAACAGAACACACAGCAGTTTCTCAGAAAGATTCTTTCCGGTTTTGAACGGAAGATATTTCCTTTTCACCACTGCCCTCTATGGGCTTCCAAATATCCCTTTGCCAATTCCACAAGAAGAGCCTTAGCGAAAGGCTTCTTGAAGGTAAAGATGTAACGCTGTGAGATGAGTTAACAGAACACAGAGCAGTTTCTCAGAAAGCTTCTTCCCAGTTTTGATAGGAAGATATTTCCTTTTTCACCATAGCCCTCTCGTGGGTTCCAAATATACCTTTGCCAATTCCACAAGAACAGCCATAGCGAAAGGCTTCTTGAAGGGAAAGATGTAACGCTGTGAGATGAATTAACGGAACACAGAGCAGCTCTTCAGAAAGCTTCTTTCCAGTTTTGAAGGGAAGATATTTCCTTTTTCACCATAGCCCTCTATGGGCTTCCAAATATCCCTTTGTCAATTCCACAAGAACAGCCTTAGCGAAAGGCTTCTTGAATTGAAAGATGTAACTCTGTGAGATTAATAAACAGAACACACGGCAGTTTCTCAGAAAGCTTCTTTCCAGTTTTGAACGGAAGATATTTCCTTTTTCATCATAGCCCTCTCTTGGGTTCCAAATATCCCTTTGCCAATTCCACAAGAACAGCCATAGCGAAAGGATTCTTGAAGGGAAAGATGTAACGCTGTGAGATGAATTAACAGAACACAGAGCAGCTCTTCCGAAAGCTTCTTTCCAGTTTTGAACGGAAGATATTTCCTTTTTCACCATAGCCCTCTAAGGGCTTCCAAATATCCCTTTGCCAATTCCACAAGAACAGCCTTAGCGAAAGGCTTCTGGAAGGGAAAGATGTAACTCTGTGAGATGAATTAACAGACCACAGAGCAGTTTCTCAGAAAGCTTCTTTACAGTTTTGAACGGAAGATATTTCCTTTTCACCACTGCCCTCTATGGGCTTCCAAATATCCCTTTGCCAATTCCACAAGAAGAGCCTTAGCGAAAGGCTTCTTGAAGGTAAAGATGTAACGCTGTGAGATGAATTAACAGAACAACGAGCAGTTTCTCAGAAAGCTTCTTCCCAGTTTTGATAGGAAGATATTTCCTTTTTCACCATAGCCCTCTCGTGGGTTCCAAATATACCTTTGCCAATTCCACAAGAACAGCCATAGCGAAAGGCTTCTTGAAGGGAAAGATGTAACGCTGTGAGATGAATTAACGGTACACAGAGCAGCTCTTCAGAAAGCTTCTTTCCAGTTTTGAAGGGAAGATATTTCCTTTTTCACCATAGCCCTCTATGGGCTTCCAAATATCCCTTTGTCAATTCCACAAGAACAGCCTTAGCGAAAGGCTTCTTGAATTGAAAGATGTAACTCTGTGAGATTAATAAACAGAACACACGGCAGTTTCTCAGAAAGCTTCTTTCCAGTTTTGAACGGAAGATATTTCCTTTTTCATCATAGCCCTCTCTTGGGTTCCAAATATCCCTTTGCCAATTCCACAAGAACAGCCATAGCGAAAGGATTCTTGAAGGGAAAGATGTAACGCTGTGAGATGAATTAACAGAACACAGAGCAACTCTTCAGAAAGCTTCTTTCCAGTTTTGAACGGAAGATATTTCCTTTTTCACCATAGCCCTCTAAGGGCTTCCAAATATCCCTTTGCCAATTCCACAAGAACAGCCTTAGCGAAAGGCTTCTTGAAGGGAAAGATGTAACTCTGTGAGATGAATTAACTGACCACAGAGCAGTTTCTCAGAAAGCTTCTTTACAGTTTTGAACGGAAGATATTTCCTTTTTCACTATAGCCCTCTATGGGCTTCCAAATATCCCTTTGCCAATTTCGCAAGAACAGCCTTAGCGAAAGGCTTCTTGAAGGGAAAGATGTAACTCTGTGAGATGAATTAACAGAACACAGAGCAGATTCTCAGAAAGCTTCTTTCCAGTTTTGAACGGAAGATATTTCCTTTTTCACCATAGCCTTCTATGGCCTTAAAAATATCCCTTTGCCAATTCCACAAGAACAGACTTAGCGAAAGGCTTCTTGAAGGGAAAGATGTAAATCTGTGAGATGAATTAACAGAACACAGAGCAGATTCTCAGAAAGCTTCTTTCCAGTTTTGAACGGAAGATATTTCCTTTTTCACCATAGCCCTCTATGGCCTTAAAAATATCCCTTTGCCAATTCCACAAGAACAGACTTAACGAAAGGCTTCTTGAAGGGAAAGATGTAACTCTGTGTGATGAATTAACAGAACACAGAGCAGTTTCTCAGAAAGCTTCTTTCCAGTTTTGAACGGAAGATATTTCCATTTTCACCATACCCCTCTAAGGGTTTCCAAATATCCCTTTGCCAATACCACAAGAACAGCCTTAGCGAAAGGTTTCTTGAAGGGAAAGATGTAATTCTGTGGGATGAATTAACAGAACACAGAGCAGTTTCTCAGAAAGCTTCTTTCCGGTTTTGAACGGAAGATATTTCCTTTTTCACCATAGCCCTCTATGGGCTTCCAAATATCCCTTTGCCAATTCCACAGGAACAGCCTTAGCGAAAGGCTTCTTGAAGGGAAAGATGTAACTCCGTTAGATGAATTAACAGAACACAGAGAAGTTTCTCAGAAAGCTTCTTTCCAGTTTTGAACGGAAGATATTTCCTTTTTCACTATGGCCCTCAATGGGCTTCCAAATATGCCTTTGCCAATTCCACAAGAACAGCCTTAGCCAAAGGCTTCTTGAAGGGAAAGATGTTACTCTGTGAGATGAATTAACGGAACACAGAGCAGCTCTTCAGAAAGCTTCTTTCCGGTTTTGAACGGAAGATATTTCCTTTTTCACCATAGCCCTCTATGGGCTTCTAAATATCCCTTTGCCAATTCCACAAGAACAGCCTTATCGAAAGGCTTTCTGAAGGGAAAGATGTAACTCTGTGAGATGAATTAACAGAACACAGAGCCATTCTTCAGAAAGCTTCTTTCCAGTTTTGAACGGAAGATATTTCCTTTTTCACCGTAGCCCTCTATGGGGTTCCAAATATCCCTTTGCCAATTCCACAAGAACAGTCTTAGCGAAAGGATTCTTGAAGGGAAACATGTAACTCTGTGAGACGAATTAACAGAACACAGAGCAGATTCTCAGAAAGCTTCTTTCCAGTTTTGAACGGAAGATATTTCCTTTTCACCATAGCCCTCTATGGGCTTCCAAATATCCCTTTGCCAATTCCACAAGAACAGCCTTAGCGAAAGGCTTCTTGAAGGGAAAGATGTAACTCTGTGAGATGAATTAACAGAACACAGAGCAGTTTCTCAGAAAGCTTCTTTCCAGTTTTGAACGGAAGATATTTCCATTTTCACCATACCCCTCTAAGGGTTTCCAAATATTCCTTTGCCAATTCCACAAGAACAGCCTTAGCGAAAGGCTTATTGAAGGGAAAGATGTAACTCTGTGAGATGAATTAACAGAACACAGAGCCGTTTTTCTGAAAGCTTCTTAACAGTTTTGAACGGAAGATATTTCCTTTTTCACCGTAGCCCTCTATGGGCTTCCAAATATCCCTTTGCCAATTCCGCAAGAACAGCCTTAGCGAAAAGCTTCTTGAAGGGAAAGATGTAACTCTGTGAGATGAATTAACAGAACACAGAGCAGATTCTCAGAAAGCTTCTTTCCAGTTTTGAACGGAAGATATTTCCTTTTTCACCATAGCCCTCTATGGGCTTCCAAATATCCCTTTGCCAGTTTCACAAGAACAGCCTTAGCGAAAGGCTTCTTGAAGGGAAAGATGTAACTCTGTGAGATGAATTAGCAGAACACAGAGCAATTTCTCAGAAGGCTTCTTTCCAGTTTTGAACGGAAGATATTTCCTTTTCACCATAGCCCTCTAAGGGCTTCCAAATATCCCTTTGCCAATTCCACATGAACAGCCTTAGCGAAAGGCTTCTTGAAGGGAAAGATGTAACTCTGTTAGATGAATAAACAGAACACAGAGCAGTTTCTCAGAAAGCTTCTTTCCAATTTTGAACGGAAGATATTTCCTTTTTCACCAAAGCCCTCTATGGGCTTCCAAATATCCCTTTGCCAATACCACAAGAACAGCCTTAGCGAAAGGTTTCTTGAAGGGAAAGATGTAATTCTGTGGGATGAATTAACAGAACACAGAGCAGTTTCTCAGAAAGCTTCTTTCCGGTTTTGAACGGAAGATATTTCCTTTTTCACCATAGCCCTCTATGGGCTTCCAAATATCCCTTTGCCAATTCCACAGGAACAGCCTTAGCGAAAGGCTTCTTGAAGGGAAAGATGTAACTCCGTTAGATGAATTAACAGAACACAGAGAAGTTTCTCAGAAAGCTTCTTTCCAGTTTTGAACGGAAGATATTTCCTTTTTCACTATGGCCCTCAATGGGCTTCCAAATATGCCTTTGCCAATTCCACAAGAACAGCCTTAGCCAAAGGCTTCTTGAAGGGAAAGATGTTACTCTGTGAGATGAATTAACGGAACACAGAGCAGCTCTTCAGAAAGCTTCATTCCGGTTTTGAACGGAAGATATTTCCTTTTTCACCGTAGCCCTCTATGGGCTTCTAAATATCCCTTTGCCAATTCCACAAGAACAGCCTTAGCGAAAGGCTTTCTGAAGGGAAAGATGTAACTCTGTGAGATGAATTAACAGAACACAGAGCCATTCTTCAGAAAGCTTCTTTCCAGTTTTGAACGGAAGATATTTCCTATTTCACCATTGCCCTCTATCGGCTTCCAAATGTCCCTTTGCGAATTCCACATGAACAGCCTTAGCGAAAGGCTTCTTGAAGGGAAAGATGTAACTCTGTGAGATGAATTAACAGAACACAGAGCAGTTTCTCAGAAAGCTTCTTTCCAGTTTTTAACGGAATATATTTCCTTTTTCACTATATCCCTCTAAGGGCTTCCAAATATCCCTTAGCCAATTGCACAAGAACAGCCTCAGCGTAAGGCTTCTTGAAGGGAAAGATGTAACTCTGTGAGATGAATTAACAGAACACAGAGCAGTTTCTCAGAATGATTCTTTCCGGTTTTGAACGGAAGATATTTCCTTTTCACCACTGCCCTCTATGGGCTTCCAAATATCCCTTTGCCAATTCCACAAGAAGAGCCTTAGCGAAAGGCTTCTTGAAGGTAAAGATGTAACGCTGTGAGATGAATTAACAGAACACAGAGCAGTTTCTCAGAAAGCTTCTTCCCAGTTTTGATAGGAAGATATTTCCTTTTTCACCATAGCCCTCTCTTGGGTTCCAAATATACCTTTGCCAATTCCACAAGAACAGCCATAGCGAAAGGCTTCTTGAAGGGAAAGATGTAACGCTGTGAGATGAATTAACAGAACACAGAGCAGCTCTTCAGAAAGCTTCTTTCCAGTTTTGAAGTTAAGATATTTCCTTTTTCACCATAGCCCTCTATGGGCTTCCAAATATCCCTTTGTCAATTCCACAAGAACAGCCTTAGCGAAAGGCTTCTTGAATTGAAAGATGTAACTCTGTGAGATTAATAAACAGAACAAACGGCAGTTTCTCAGAAAGCTTCTTTCCAGTTTTGAACGGAAGATATTTCCTTTTTCACCATAGCCCTCTATGGGCTTCCAAATATCTCTTTGCCAATTCCACAAGAACAGCCTTAGCGAAAGGCTTTTTGAAGGGAAAGATGTAACTCTGTGAGATGAATAAACAGAACACAGAGCAGTTTCTCAGAAAGCTTCTTTCCAGTTTTGAACGGAAGATATTTCCTGTTTCACTATAACCTTCTACGGGCTTCCAAATATCCCTTTGCCAATTCCACAAGAACAGCCTTAGCGAAAGTCTTCTTGAAGAGAAAGATGTAACTCCGTGAGATGAATTAACAGAACACAGAGCAGTTTCTCAGAAAGCTTCTTTCCAGTTCTGAACGGAAGATATTTCCTTTTTCACCATAGCCCTCTATGGGCTTCCAAATATCCCTTTGCCAATTCCACAAGAACAGCCTTAGCGAAAGGCTTCTTGAAGGGAAAGATGTAACTCTATGAGATTAATCAACAGAACACAGAGGAGTTTCTCAGAAAGCTTCTTCCAAATTTTGAACGGAAGATATTTCCTTTTTCACAATAGCCCTCTAAGGACCTCCAAATATCCCTTTGCCAATTCCACAAGAACAGCCTTAGCGTAAGTCTTCTTGAAGAGAAAGATGTAACTCCGTGAGATGAATTAACAGAACACAGAGCAGTTTCTCACAAAGCTTCTTTCCAGTTCTGAACGGAAGGTATTTCCTTTTTCACCATAGCCCTCTATGGGCTTCCAAATATGCCTTTGCCAATTCCACAAGAACAGCTTTAGCCAAAGGCTTCTTTAAGGGAAAGATGTAACTCTGTGAGATGAATTTACAGAACACAGAGCAGCTCTTCAGAAAGCTTCTTTTCGGTTTTGAAGGGAAGATATTTCCTTTTTCACCATAGCCCTCTATGGGCTTCTAAATATCCCTTTGCCAATTCCACAAGAACAGCCTTAGCGACAGGCTTTCTGAAGGGAAAGATGTAACTCTGTGAGATGAATTAACAGAACACAGAGCCATTCTTCAGAAAGCTTCTTTCCAGTTTTGAACGGAAGGTATTACCTTTTTCACCATAGCCCTCTATGGGGTTCCAAATATCCCTTTGCCAATTCCACAAGAACAGCCTTAGTGAAAGGATTCTTGAAGGGAAATATGTAACTCTGTGAGACGAATTAACAGAACACAGAGCAGATTCTCAGAAAGCTTCTTTCCAGTTTTGAACGGAAGATATTTCCTTTTCACCATAGCCCTCTATGGGCTTCCAAATATCCCTTTGCCAATTCCACAAGAACAGCCTTAGCGAAAGGCTTCTTGAAGGGAAAGATGTAACTCTGTGAGATGAATTAGCAGAACACTGAGCAGTTTCTCAGAAAGCTTCTTTCCAGTTTTGAACGGAAGATATTTCCTTTTTCACCATAGCCCTCTATGGGCTTCCAAATATCCCTTTGCCAATTCCACAAGAACAGCCTTAGCGAAAGGCTTCTTGAAGGGAAAGATGTAACTCTGTGAGATGAATTAACAGAACACAGAGCCGTTCTTCAGAAAGGTTCTTTCCAGTATTGAATGGAAGATATTTAATTTTTCACCTTAACCCTCTATGGGCTTCCAAATATCGCTTTGCCAATTCCACAAGAACAGCCTTAGCGAAAGGCTTCTTGAAGGGAAAGATGTATCTCTGTGAGATGAATTAACAGAACACAGAGCAGATTCTCAGAAAGCTTCTTTCCAGTTTTGAACGGAAGATATTTCCTTTTTCACCATAGCCCTCTATGGGCTTCCAAATATCCCTTTGCCAATTCCCCAAGAACAGCCTTAGCGAGAGGCTTCTTGAAGGGAAAGATGTAACTCTGTGAGATGAATTAACAGAACACAGAGCTGATTCTCAGAAAGCTTCTTTCCAGTTTTGAACGGAAGATATTTCCTTTTTCATCATAGCCCTCTATGGGCTTCAAAATATCCCTTTGCCAATTCCACTAGAACAGCCTTAGCGAAAGGCTTCTTGAAGGGAAAGATGTAACTCTGTGAGATGAATTAACAGAACACAGAGCAGATTCTCAGAAAGCTTCTTTCCAGTTTTGAACGGAAGATATTTCGTTTTTCACCATAGCCCTCTATGGGCTTCCAAATATCCCTTTGCCAATTCCACAAGAACAGCCTTAGCGAAAGGCTTCTTGAAGGGAAAGATGTAACTCTGTGAGACGAATTAACAGAACACAGAGCAATTTCTCAGAAAGCTTCTTTCCAGTTTTGAACGGAAGATATTTCCTTTTTCACCATAGCCCTCTATGGGCTTCGAAATATCCTTTTGCAATTCCACAAGAACAGTCTTAGGGAAAGGCTTCTTGAAGGGAAAGATGAAACTCTGTGAGATGAATTAACAGAACACAGAGCAGTTTCTCAGAAATCTTCTTTCCAGTTTTGAACGGAAGATATTTCCTTTTTCACCATAGACCTCTACGGGGTTCCAAATATCCCTTTGCCAATTCTACAAGAACAGCCTTAGCGAAAGGCTTCTTGAAGGGAAAGATGTAACTCTCTGAGATGAATTAACAGAACACAGAGCAGATTCTCAGAAAGCTTCTTTCCAGTTTTGAACGGAAGATATTTCCTTTTTCACCATTGCCCTCTATGGGCTTCCAAATATCCCTTTGCCAATTCCACAAGAACAGCCTTAGCGAAAGCCTTCTTGAAGGGAAAGATGTAACTCTGTGAGATGAATTCACAGAACACAGAGCAGTTTCTCAGAAATCTTCTTTCCAGTTTTGAACGGAAGATATTTCCTTTTTCACCATAGCCTTCTATGGGGTTCCAAATATCCCTTTGCCAATTCCACTAGAACAGCCTTAGCGAAAGGCTTCTTGAAGGGAAAGATGTAACTCTCTGAGATGAATTAACAGAACACAGAGCAGATTCTCAGAAAGCTTCTTTCCAGTTTTGAACTGAAGATATTTCCTTTTTCACCATAGCCCTCTATGGGATTTCAAATATCCCTTTGCCAATTCCACAGGAAGGCCCTTAGCGAAAGGCTTCTTGAAGGGAAAGATGTAACTCTGTGAGATGAATTAAGAGAACACAGAGCAGTTTCTCAGAAACCTTCCCTCCAGTTCTCAACGAAAGATATTTCCTTTTCCTCCATAGCCCTCTTTGGGCTTACAAATATCACTTTGCCAGTTACACAAGAACAGCCTTCGCGAAAGGCTCCTTGAAGGGAAAGATGTATCTCTGTGAGATGAATTAACACAACACAGAGCAGTTTCTCAGAAAGCTTCTTTCCAGTTTTGACGGAAGATATTTAATTTTTCACCATAGCCCTCTATGGGCTTGCAAATATCCCTTTGCCAATTCCACAAGAACAGCCTTAGCGAAAGGCTTCTTGAAGCGAAAGATGTAACTCTGTGAGATGAATTAACAGAACAGACAGCAGATTCTCAGAAAGGTTCTTTCCAGTTTGGAACGGAAGATATTTCCTTTTTCACCATAGACCTCTACGGGCTTCCAAATATCCCTTTGCCAATTCCACAAGAACAGCCTTAGCGAAAGGCTTCGTGAAGGGAAAGATGTAACTCTGTGAGATGAATTAACAGAACACAGAGCAGCTTCTCAGAAAGCTTCTTTCCAGTTTTGAACGGAAGATATTTCCTTTTTCACCATAGCCCTCTATGGGCTTCCAAATATCCCTTTGCCAATTCCACAAGAACAGCCTTAGCGAAAGGCTTCTTGAAGGGAAAGATGTAACTCTGTGAGATGAATTAACAGAACACAGAGCCGTTCTTCAGAAAGCTTCTTTCCAGTTTTGAACGGAAGATATTTCCTTTTTCACCATAGCCATCTATGGGGTTCCAAATATCGCTTTGCCAATTCCACAAGAACAGCCTTAGCGAAAGGCTTCTTGAAGGGAAAGATGTAACTCTGTGAGATGAATTAACAGAACACAGAGCAGATTCTCAGAAAGCTTCTTTCCAGTTTTGAACGGAAGATATTTCCTTTTTCACCATAGCCCTCTATGGGCTTCCAAATATCCCTTTGGCAATTCCCCAAGAACAGCCTTAGCGAGAGGCTTCTTGAAGGGAAAGATGTAACTCTGTGAGATGAATTAACAGAACACAGAGCCGTTCTTCAGAAAGCTTCTTTCCAGTTTGGAACGGAAGATATTTCCTTTTTCACCATAGCCCTCTTTGGGCTTCCAAATATCCTTTTGCCAATTCCACAAGAACAGCCTTAGCGAAAGGCTTCTCGAAGGGAAAGATGTAACTCTGTGAGATGAATTAGCAGAACACAGAGCCGTTCTTCAGAAAGCTTCTTTCCAGTTTTGAACGGAAGATATTTCCTTTTTCACCATAGCCCTCTATGAGCTTCCAAATATCACTTTGCCAATTCCACAAGAACCGCCTTAGCGAAAGGCTTCTTGAAAGGAAAGATGTAACTCTGTGAGATGAATTAACAAAACACAGAGCAGATTCTCAGAAAGCTTCTTTCCAGTTTTGAACGGAAGATATTTCCTTTTTCACCATAGCCCTCTATGGGCTTCCAAATATCCCTTTGCCAATTCCACAGGAAGAGCCTTAATGAAAGGCTTCTTGAAGGGAAAGATGTAACTCTGTGAGATGAATTAAGAGAACACAGAGTAGTTTCTCAGAAAGCTTCTTTCCAGTTTTCAACGGAAGATACTTCCTTTTCCACAATAGCCCTCTTTGGGCTTCCAAATATCACTTTGCCAATTCCACAAGAACAGCCTTAGCGAAAGGCTTCTTGAAGGGAAAGATGTAACTCTGTGAGATGAATTAACAGAACACAGAGCAGTTTCTCAGAAAGCTTCTTTTCAGTTTTGTACGGAAGATATTTCCTTTTTCTCCGTAGCCCTCTATGGGCTTCCAAATATCCCTTTGCCTATTCCACAAGAACAGCCTTAGCGAAAGGCTTCTTGAAGGGAAAGATGTAACACTGTGAGATGAATTAACACAACACGGAGCAGATTCTCAGAAAGCTTCTTTCCAGTTTTGAACGGAAGATATTTCCTTTTTCACCATAGCCCTCTATGGGCTTCCAAATATCCCTTTGCCAATTCCACAAGAACAGCCTTAGCGAAAAGCTTCTTATAAGGAAAGATGTAACTCTGTGAGATGAATTAACAGAACACAGAGGAGATTCTCAGAAAGTTTCTTTCCAGTTTTGAACGGAAGATATTTCCTTTTTCACCATAGACCTCTATGGGCTTCCAAATATCCCTTTGCCAATTCCACAGGAAGGGCCTTAGCGAAAGGCTTCCTGAAAGGAAAGATGTAACTCTTTGAGATGAATTAACAGAACACAGAGAAGTTTCTCAGAAAGCTTCTTTCCAGTTTTCAACGGAAGATATTTACTTTTCCACAATAGCCCTCTTTGTGCTTCCAAATATCACTTTGCCAATTCCACAAGAACAGCCTTAGCGAAAGGCTTCTTGAAGGGAAAGATGTATCTCTGTGAGATGAATTAACAGAACACAGAGCAGTTTCTCAGAAAGCTTCTTTCCAGTTTTGAACGGAAGATATTTCCTTTTTCACCATAGACCTCTATGGGCTTCGAAATATCCGTTTGCCAATTCCACAAGAACAACCTTAGCGAAAGGCTTCGTGTAAGGAAAGATGTAAATCTGTGAGATGAAATAACAGAAGAGAGAGCAGATTCTTAGAAAGCTTCTTTCCAGTTTTGAACGGAAGATATTTCCTTTTTCACCGTAGCCCTCTATGGGCTTCCAAATATCCCTTTGCCAATTCCACAAGAACAGCCTTAGCGAAAGGCTTCCTGAAGGGAAAGATGTATCTCTGTGAGATAAATTAACAGAACACAAACCACTGCTCAGTGAAATCAAAGAGGACACAAACAAATGGAAGAACATACCATGCTCATGGATAGGAAGAATCAATATCGTGAAAATGGCCATACTGCCCAAGGTAATTTATAGATTCAATGCCATCCCCATCAAGCTACCAATGAGCTTCTTCACAGAATTGGAAAAAACTGCTTTAAAGTTCATATGGAACCAAAAAAGAGCCCGCATCTCCAAGACAATCCTAAGTCAAAAGAACAAAGCTGGAGGCATCACACTACCTGACTTCAAACTATACTACAAGGCTACAGTAACCAAAACAGCATGGTACTGGTACCAAAACAGAGATATAGACCAATGGAACAGAACAGAGTCCTCAGAAATAATACCACACATCTACAGCCATCTGATCTTTGACAAACCTGAGAGAAACAAGAAATGGGGAAAGGATTCCCTATTTAATAAATGGTGCTGGGAAAACTGGCTAGCCATAAGTAGAAAGCTGAAACTGGATCCTTTCCTTACTCCTTATACGAAAATTAATTCAAGATGGATTAGAGACTTAAATGTTAGACCTAATACCATAAAAATCCTAGAGGAAAACCTAGGTAGTACCATTCAGGACATAGGCATGGGCAAAGACTTCATGTCTAAAACACCAAAAGCAACGGCAGCAAAAGCCAAAATTGACAAATGGGATCTCATCAAACTAAAGAGCTTCTGCACAGCAAAAGAAACTACCATCAGAGTGAGCAGGCAACCTACAGAATGGGAGAAAATTTTTGCAATCTACTCATCTGACAAAGGGCTAATATCCAGAACCTACAAAGAACTCAAACAAATTTACAAGAAAAAAACAAACAACCCCATCAAAAAGTGGGCAAAGGATATGAACAGACATTTCTCAAAAGTAGACATTCATACAGCCAACAGACACATGAAAAAATGCTCATCATCACTGGCCATCAGAGAAATGCAAATCAAAACCACAATGAGATACCATCTCACACCAGTTAGAATGGCAATCATTAAAAAGTCAGGAAACAACAGGTGCTGGAGAGGATGTGGAGAAATAGGAACACTTTTACACTGTTGGTGGGATTGCAAACTAGTTCAACCATTATGGAAAACAGTATGGCGATTCCTCAAGGATCTAGAACTAGATGTACCATATGACCCAGCCATCCCATTACTGGGTATATACCCAAAGGATTATAAATTATGCTGCTATAAGGACACATGCACACGTATGTTTATTGCAGCACTATTCACAATAGCAAAGACTTGGAATCAACCCAAATGTCCATCAGTGACAGATTGGATTAAGAAAATGTGGCACATATACACCATGGAATACTATGCAGCCATAAAAAAGGATGAGTTTGTGTCCTTTGTAGGGACATGGATGCAGCTGGAAACCATCATTCTCAGCAAACTATCACAAGAACAGAAAACCAAACACCGCATGTTCTCACTCGTAGGTGGGAACTGAACAATGAGATCACTTGGACTCGGGAAGGGGAACATCACACACCGGGGCCTATCATGGGGAGGGGGGAGGGGGGAGGGATTGCATTGGGAGTTATACCTGATGTAAATGACGAGTTGATGGGTGCAGCACACCAACATGGCACAAGTATACATATGTAGCAAACCTGCACGTTGTGCACATGTACCCTACAACTTGAAGTTTAATAATAATAAATAAATTAAAAAAAAAAAAAAAAAAAAAAAAAAAAAAAAAAACAGAACACAGAGCAGTTTCTCAGAAAGCTTCTTTCCCCTTTTGAACGGAAGATATTTCCTTTTTCACCATAGACCTCTATGGTCTTCCAAATATCCCTTTGCCAAGTCCACAAGAACAGCCTTAGCGAAAGGCTTCTTGAAGGGAATGATGTAACTCTGTGAGTTGAATTAACGGAACACAGAGCCGTTCTTCAGAAAGCTTCTTTCCAGTTTTGAACGGAAGATATTTCCTTTTTCACCGTAGCCCTCTATGGGCTTCCAAAGATCCCTTTGCGCATTCCGCAAGAACAGCCTTAGCGAAAGGCTTCCTGAAGGGAAAGATGTAACTCTGTGAGATGAATTAACAAAACACAGAGCAGTTTCTCAGAAAGCTTCTTTCCAGTTTTGAACGGAAGATATTTCGTTTTTCACCATAGCCCTCTATGGGCTTCCAAATATCCCTTTTCCAATTCCACAAGAACAGCCTTTGCGAAAGGCTTCTTGAAGGGAAAGATGTAACTCTGTGAGATGAATTTGCAGAACACTGAGCAGTTTCTCAGAAAGCTTCTTTCCAGTTTTGAACGGAAGATATTTCCTATTTCACCATTGCCCTCAATCAGCTTCCAAATGTCCCTTTGCCAATTCCACATGAACAGCCTTAGCGAAAGGCTTCTTGAAGAGAAAGATGTAACTCTGTGAGATGAATTAACAGAACACAGAGCAGTTTCTCAGAAAGCTTCTTTCCAGTTTTGAACGGAAGATATTTCCTTTTCACCACTGCCCTCTATGGGCTTCCAAATATCCCTTTGCCAATTCCACAAGAAGAGCATTGGCGAAAGGCTTCTTGAAGGTAAAGATGTAACGCTGTGAGATGAATTAACAGAACACAGAGCAGTTTCTCAGAAAGCTTCTTCCCAGTTTTGATAGGAAGATATTTCCTTTTTCACTATAGCCCTCTCTTGGGTTCCAAATATACCTTTGCGAATTCCACAAGAACAGCCATAACGAAAGGCTTCTTGAAGGGAAAGATGTAACGCTGTGAGATGGATTAACAGAACACAGAACAGCTCTTCAGAAAGCTTCTTTCCAGTTTTGAAGGGAAGATATTTCCTTTTTCACCATAGCCCTCTAAGGGCTTCCAAATATCCCTTTGTCAATTCCACAAGAACAGCCTTAGCGAAAGGCTTCTTGAATTGAGAGATGTAACTGTGTGAGATTAATAAACAGAACACACGGCAGTTTCTCAGAAAGCTTCTTTCCAGTTTTGAACGGAAGATATTTCCTTTTTCACCATAGCCCTCTATGGGCTTCCAAATATCTCTTTGCCAATTCCACAAGAACAGCCTTAGCGAAATGCCTTTTGAAGGGAAAGATGTAACTCTGTGAGATGAATTAACAGAACACAGAGCAGATTCTCAGAAAGCTTCTTTCCAGTTTTGAACGGAAGATATTTCCTTTTTCACTATAGCCTTCTATGGGCTTCCAAATATCCCTTTGCCAATTCCACAAGAACAGCCTTAGCGAAAGTCTTCTTAAAGAGAAAGATGTAACTCCGTGAGATGAATTAACGGAACACAGAGCAGTTTCTCAGAAAGCTTCTTTCCAGTTCTGAATGGAAGATATTTCCTTTTTCACCATAGCCCTCTATGGGCTTCCAAATATCCCTTTGCCAATTCCACAAGAACAGCCTTAGCGAAAGGATTCTTGAAGGGAAATATGTAACTCTGTGAGACGAATTAACAGAACACAGAGCAGATTCTCAGAAAGCTTCTTTCCAGTTTTGAACGGAAGATATTTCCTTTTCACCATTGCCCTGTATGGGCTTCCAAATATCCCTTTGCCAATTCCAAAAGAACAGCCTTAGCGAAAGGCTTCTTGAAGGGAAAGATGTAACTCTGTGAGATGAATTAACAGAACACAGAGCCGTTCTTCAGAAAGCTTCTTTCCAGTTTTGAACGGAAGATATTTCCTTTTTCACCGTAGCCCTCTATGGGCTTCCAAATGTCCCTTTGCCGATTCCGCAAGAACAGCCTTAGCGAAAGGCTTCTTGAAGGGAAAGATGTAACTCTGTGAGATGAATTAACAAAACACAGAGCAGTTTCTCAGAAAGCTTCTTTCCAGTTTTGAACGGAAGATATTTCGTTTTTCACCATAGCCCTCTATGGGCTTCCAAATATCCCTTTTCCAATTCCACAAGAACAGCCTTAGCGAAAGGCTTCTTGAAGGGAAAGATGTAACTCTGTGAGATGAATTAGCAGAACACTGAGCAGTTTCTCAGAAAGCTTCTTTCCAATTTTGAACGGAAGATATTTCCTTTTTCACCATAGCCCTCTATCGGCTTCCAAATGTCCCTTTGCCAATTCCACATGAACAGCCTTAGCGAAAGGCTTCTTGAAGGGAAAGATGTAACTCTGTGAGATGAATTAACAGAACACAGAGCAGTTTCTCAGAAAGCTTCTTTCCAGTTTTGAACGGAAGATATTTCCTTTTTCACTATAGCCCTCTATGGGCTTCCAAATATCCCTTAGCCAATTGCACAGGAACAGCCTTAGCGTAAGGCTTCTTGAAGGGAAAGATGTAACTCTGTGAGATGAATTAACAGAACACAGAGCAGTTTCTCAGAAAGCTTCTTTCCAGTTTTGAACGGAAGATATTTCCTTTTTCACTATAGCCCTCTATTGGCTTCCAAATATCCCTTAGCCAATTGCACAAGAACAGCCTTAGCGTAAGGCTTCTTGAACGGAAAGATGTAACTCTGTGAGATGAATTAACAGAACACAGAGCAGTTTCTCAGAAAGATTCTTTCCGGTTTTGAACGGAAGATATTTCCTTTTCACCACTGCCCTCTATGGGCTTCCAAATATCCCTTTGCCAATTCCACAAGAAGAGCCTTAGCGAAAGGCTTCTTGAAGGTAAAGATGTAACGCTGTGAGATGAATTAACAGAACAACGAGCAGTTTCTCAGAAAGCTTCTTCCCAGTTTTGATAGGAAGATATTTCCTTTTTCACCATAGCCCTCTCGTGGGTTCCAAATATACCTTTGCCAATTCCACAAGAACAGCCATAGCGAAAGGCTTCTTGAAGGGAAAGATGTTACGCTGTGAGATGAATTAACGGTACACAGAGCAGCTCTTCAGAAAGCTTCTTTCCAGTTTTGAAGGGAAGATATTTCCTTTTTCACCATAGCCCTCTATGGGCTTCCAAATATCCCTTTGTCAATTCCACAAGAACAGCCTTAGCGAAAGGCTTCTTGAATTGAAAGATGTAACTCTGTGAGATTAATAAACAGAACACACGGCAGTTTCTCAGAAAGCTTCTTTCCAGTTTTGAACGGAAGATATTTCCTTTTTCATCATAGCCCTCTCTTGGGTTCCAAATATCCCTTTGCCAATTCCACAAGAACAGCCTTAGCGAAAGGATTCTTGAAGGGAAACATGTAACTCTGTGAGACGAATTAACAGAACACAGAGCAGAATCTCAGAAAGCTTCTTTCCAGTTTTGAACGGAAGATATTTCCTTTTCCACAATAGCCCTCTAAGGGCTTCCAAATATCCCTTTGCCAATACCACAAGAACAGCCTTAGCGAAAGGTTTCTTGAAGGGAAAGATGTAATTCTGTGGGATGAATTAAGAGAACACAGAGCAGTTTCTCAGAAAGCTTCTTTCCGGTTTTGAACGGAAGATATTTCCTTTTTCACCATAGCCCTCTATGGGCTTCCAAATATCCCTTTGCCAATTCCACAGGAACAGCCTTAGCGAAAGGCTTCTTGAAGGGAAAGATGTAACTCCGTTAGATGAATTAACAGAACACAGAGAAGTTTCTCAGAAAGCTTCTTTCCAGTTTTGAACGGAAGATATTTCCTTTTTCACTATGGCCCTCAATGGGCTTCCAAATATGCCTTTGCCAATTCCACAAGAACAGCCTTAGCCAAAGGCTTCTTGAAGGGAAAGATGTTACTTTGTGAGATGAATTAACAGAACACAGAGCAGCTCTTCAGAAAGCTTCTTTCCGGTTTTGAACGGAAGATATTTCCTTTTTCACCATAGCCCTCTATGGGCTTCTAAATATCCCTTTGCCAATTCCACAAGAACATCCTTAGCGAAAGGCTTTCTGAAGGGAAAGATGTAACTCTGTGAGATGAATTAACAGAACACAGAGCCATTCTTCAGAAAGCTTCTTTCCAGTTTTGAACGGAAGATATTTCCTTTTTCACCGTAGCCCTCTATGGGTTTCCAAATATCCCTTTGCCAATTCCACAAGAACAGCCTTAGCGAAAGGATTCTTGAAGGGAAACATGTAACTCTGTGAGACGAATTAACAGAACACAGAGCAGAATCTCAGAAAGCTTCTTTCCAGTTTTGAACGGAAGATATTTCCTTTTCACCATAGCCCTCTATGGGCTTCCAAATATCCCTTTGCCAATTCCACAAGAACAGCCTTAGCGAAAGGCTTCTTGAAGGGAAAGATGTAACTCTGTGAGATGAATTAACAGAACAGAGAGCCGTTCTTCAGAAAGCTTCTTTCCAGTTTTGAACGGAAGATATTTCCTTTTTCACCGTAGCCCTCTATGGGCTTCCAAATATCCCTTTGCCGATTCCGCAAGAACAGCCTTAGCGAAAGGCTTCCTGAATGGAAAGATGTAACTCTGTGAGATGAATTAACAAAACACAGAGCAGTTTCTCAGAAAGCTTCTTTCCAGTTTAGAACGGAAGATATTTCGTTTTTCACCATAGCCCTCTATGGGCTTCCAAATATCACTTTTCCAATTCCACAAGAACAGCCTTAGCGAAAGGCTTCTTGAATTGAAAGATGTAACTCTGTGAGATTAATAAACAGAACAAACGGCAGTTTCTCAGAAAGCTTCTTTCCAGTTTTGAACGGAAGATATTTCCTTTTTCACCATAGCCCTCTATGGGCTTCCAAATATCTCTTTGCCAATTCCACAAGAACAGCCTTAGCGAAAGGCTTTTTGAAGGGAAAGATGTAACTCTGTGAGATGAATAAACAGAACACAGAGCAGTTTCTCAGAAAGCTTCTTTCCAGTTTTGAACGGAAGATATTTCCTGTTTCACTATAGCCTTCTACGGGCTTCCAAATATCCCTTTGCCAATTCCACAAGAACAGCCTTAGCGAAAGTCTTCTTGAAGAGAAAGATGTAACTCCGTGAGATGAATTAACAGAACACAGAGCAGTTTCTCAGAAAGCTTCTTTCCAGTTCTGAACGGAAGATAATTCCTTTTTCACCATAGCCCTCTATGGGCTTCCAAATATCCCTTTGCCAATTCCACAAGAACAGCCTTAGCGAAAGGCTTCTTGAAGGGAAAGATGTAACTCTATGAGATTAATCAACAGAACACAGAGGAGTTTCTCAGAAAGCTTCTTCCAAATTTTGAACGGAAGATATTTCCTTTTTCACAATAGACCTCTAAGGACCTCCAAATATCCCTTTGCCAATTCCACAAGAACAGCCTTAGCGTAAGTCTTCTTGAAGAGAAAGATGTAACTCCGTGAGATGAATTAACAGAACACAGAGCAGTTTCTCACAAAGCTTCTTTCCAGTTCTGAACGGAAGGTATTTCCTTTTTCACCATAGCCCTCTATGGGCTTCCAAATATGCCTTTGCCAATTCCACAAGAACAGCCTTAGCCAAAGGCTTCTTTAAGGGAAAGATGTAACTCTGTGAGATGAATTTACAGAACACAGAGCAGCTCTTCAGAAAGCTTCTTTTCGGTTTTGAAGGGAAGATATTTCCTTTTTCACCATAGCCCTCTATGGGCTTCTAAATATCCCTTTGCCAATTCCACAAGAACAGCCTTAGCGACAGGCTTTCTGAAGGGAAAGATGTAACTCTGTGAGATGAATTAACAGAACACAGAGCCATTCTTCAGAAAGCTTCTTTCCAGTTTTGAACGGAAGGTATTTCCTTTTTCACCATAGCCCTCTATGGGGTTCCAAATATCCCTTTGCCAATTCCACAAGAAGAGCCTTAGTGAAAGGATTCTTGAAGGGAAATATGTAACTCTGTGAGACGAATTAACAGAACACAGAGCAGATTCTCAGAAAGCTTCTTTCCAGTTTTGAACGGAAGATATTTCCTTTTCACCATAGCCCTCTATGGGCTTCCAAATATCCCTTTGCCAATTCCACAAGAACAGCCTTAGCGAAAGGCTTCTTGAAGGGAAAGATGTAACTCTGTGAGATGAATTAGCAGAACACTGAGCAGTTTCTCAGAAAGCTTCTTTCCAGTTTTGAACGGAAGATATTTCCTTTTTCACCATAGCCCTCTATCGGCTTCCAAATGTCCCTTTGCCAATTCCACATGAACAGCCTTAGCGAAAGGCTTCTTGAAGGGAAAGATGTAACTCTGTGAGATGGATTAACAGAACACAGAGCAGTTTCTCAGAAAGCTTCTTTCCAGTTTTGAACGGAAGATATTTCCTTTTTCACTATAGCCCTCTATGGGCTTCCAAATATCCCTTAGCCAATTGCACAAGAACAGCCTTAGCGTAAGGCTTCTTGAAGGGAAAGATGTAACTCTGTGAGATGAATTAACAGAACACAGAGCAGTTTCTCAGAAAGATTCTTTCCGGTTTTGAACGGAAGATATTTCCTTTTCACCACTGCCCTCTATGGGCTTCCAAATATCCCTTTGCCAATTCCACAAGAAGAGCCTTAGCGAAAGGCTTCTTGAAGGGAAAGATGTAACGCTGTGAGATGAATTAACAGAACACAGAGCAGTTTCTCAGAAACTTCTTCCCAGTTTTGATAGGAAGATATTTCCTTTTTCACCATAGCCCTCTCTTGGGTTCCAAATATCCCTTTGCCAATTCCACAAGAACAGCCATAGCGAAAGGATTCTTGAAGGGAAAGATGTAACGCTGTGAGATGAATTAACAGAACACAGAGCAGCTCTTCAGAAAGCTTCTTTCCAGTTTTGAAGGGAAGATATTTCGTTTTTCACCATAGCCCTCTATGGGCTTCCAAATATCCCTTTGTCAATTCCACAAGAACAGCCTTAGCGAAAGGCTTCTTGAATTGAAAGATGTAACTCTGTGGGATTAATAAACAGAACACACGGCAGTTTCTCAGAAAGCTTCTTTCCAGTTTTGAACGGAAGATATTTCCTTTTTCATCATAGCCCTCTCTTGGGTTCCAAATATCCCTTTGCCAATTCCACAAGAACAGCCATAGCGAAAGGATTCTTGAAGGGAAGATGTAACGCTGTGAGATGAATTAACAGAACACAGAGCAGCTCTTCAGAAAGCTTCTTTCCAGTTTTGAACGGAAGATATTTCCTTTTTCACCATAGCCCTCTAAGGGCTTCCAAATATCCCTTTGCCAATTCCACAAGAACAGCCTTAGCGAAAGGCTTCTTGAAGGGAAAGATGTAACTCTGTGAGATGAATTAACAGACCACAGAGCAGATTCTCAGAAAGCTTCTTTCCAGTTTTGAACGGAAGATATTTCCTTTTTCATCATAGCCCTCTAAGGGCTTCCAAATATCCCTTTGCCAATTCCACAAGAACAGCCTTAGCGAAAGGCTTCCTGAAGGAAAGATGTAACTCTGTGAGATGAATTAACAGAACACAGAGCAGTTTCTCAGAAAGCTTCTTTCCAGTTTTGAACGGAAGATATTTCCTTTTCCACATTAGACCTCTATGCGGTTCCAAATATCTCTTTGACAATTCCACAAGAACAGCCTTACCGAAAGGCTTCTTGAAGGGAAAGATGTAACTCTGTGAGATGAATTAACAGAACACAGAGCAGTTTCTCAGAAAGCTTCTTTCCAGTTTTTAACGGAAGATATTTCCTTTTTCACTATAGCCTTCTATGAGCTTCCAAATATCCCTTAGCCAATTCCACAAGAACAGCCTTAGCGTAAGGCTTCTTGAAGGGAAAGATGTAACTCTGTGAGATGAATTAACAGAACACAGAGCAGTTTCTCAGAAAGATCCTTTCCAGTTTTGAACGGAAGATATTTCCTTTTCACCACTGCCCTCTATGGGCTTCCAAATATGCCTTTGCCAATTCCAAAAGAACAGCCTTAGCCAAAGGCTTCTTGAAGGGAAAGATGTAATTCTGTGAGATGAATTAATAGAACACAGAGCAGCTCTTCAGAAAGCTTCTTTCCGGTTTTGAAGGTAAGATATTTCCTTTTTCACCATAGCCCTCTATGGGCTTCTAAATATCCCTTTGCCAATTCCACAAGAACAGCCTTAGCGAAAGGCTTTCTGAATGGAAAGATATAACTCTGTGAGATGAATTAACAGAACACAGAGTCATTCTTCAGAAAGCTTCTTTCCAGTTTTGAACGGAAGATATTTCCTTTTTCACCATAGCCCTCTATGGGGTTCCAAATATCCCTTTGCCAATTCCACAAGAACAGCCTTAGCGAAATGATTCTTGAAGGGAAACATGTAACTCTGAGAGACGAATTAACAGAACACAGAGCAGATTCTCAGAAAGCTTCTTTCCAGTTTTGAACGGAAGATATTTCCTTTTCACCATAGTCCTCTATGGGCTTCCAAATATCCCTTTGCCAATTCCACAAGAACAGCCTTAGCGAAAGGCTTCTTGAAGGGAAAGATGTAACTCTGTGAGATGAATTAACAGAACACAGAGCCGTTCTTCAGAAAGCTTCTTTCCAGTTTTGAACGGAAGATATTTCCTTTTTCACCGTAGCCCTCTATGGGCTTCCAAATATCCCTTTGCCAATTCCGCAAGAACAGCCTTAGCAAAAGGCTTCTTGAAGGGAAAGATGTAACTCTGTGAGATGAATTAACAAAACACAGAGCAGATTCTCAGAAAGCTTCTTTCCAGTTTTGAACGGAAGATATTTCGTTTTTCACCATAGCCCTCTAAGGGCTTCCAAATATCCCTTTTCCAATTCCACAAGAACAGCCTTTGCGAAAGGCTTCTTGAAGGGAAAGATGTAACTCTGTGAGATGAATTAGCAGAAAACTGAGCAGTTTCTCAGAAAGCTTCTTTCCAGTTTTTAACGGAAGATATTTCCTTTTTCACTATAGCCTTCTATGGGCTTCCAAATATCCCTTAGCCAATTCCACAAGAACAGCCTTAGCGTAAGGCTTCTTGAAGGGAAAGATGTAACTCTGTGAGATGAATTAACAGAACACAGAGCAGTTTCTCAGAAAGATTCTTTCCAGTTTTGAACGGAAGATATTTCCTTTTCACCACTGCCCTCTATGGGATTCCAAATATGCCTTTGCAATTCCAAAAGAACAGCCTTAGCCAAAGGCTTCTTGAAGGGAAAGATGTAATTCTGTGAGATGAATTAACAGAACACAGAGCAGCTCTTCAGAAAGCTTCTTCCCAGTTTTGATAGGAAGATATTTCCTTTTTCACCATAGCCCTCTCTTGGGTTCCACATATACCTTTGCCAATTCCACAAGAACAGCCATAGCGAAAGGCTTCTTGAAGGGAAAGATGAAACGCTGTGAGATGAATTAACAGAACACAGAGCAGCTCTTCAGAAAGCTTCTTTTCAGTTTTGAAGTTAAGATATTTCCTTTTTCACCATAGCCCTCTATGGGCTTCCAAATATCCCTTTGTCAATTCCACAAGAACAGCCTTAGCGAAAGGCTTCTTGAATTGAAAGATGTAACTCTGTGAGATTAATAAACAGAACAAACGGCAGTTTCTCAGAAAGCTTCTTTCCAGTTTTGAACGGAAGATATTTCCTTTTTCACCATAGCCCTCTATGGGCTTCCAAATATCTCTTTGCCAATACCACAAGAACAGCCTTAGCGAAAGGCTTTTTGAAGGGAAAGATGTAACTCTGTGAGATGAATAAACAGAACACAGAGCAGTTTCTCAGAAAGCTTCTTTCCAGTTTTGAACGGAAGATATTTCCTTTTTCACTATAGCCTTCTACGGGCTTCCAAATATCCCTTTGCCAATTCCACAAGAACAGCCTTAGCGAAAGTCTTCTTGAAGAGAAAGATGTAACTCCGTGAGATGAATTAACAGAACACAGAGCAGTTTCTCAGAAAGCTTCTTTCCAGTTCTGAACGGAAGATATTTCCTTTTTCACCATAGCCCTCTATGGGCTTCCAAATATCCCTTTGCCAATTCCACAAGAACAGCCTTAGCGAAAGGCTTCTTGAAGGGAAAGATGTAACTCTATGAGATTAATCAACAGAACACAGAGGAGTTTCTCAGAAAGCTTCTTCCCAATTTTGAACGGAAGATATTTCCTTTTTCACAATAGCCCTCTAAGGACCTCCAAATATCCCTTTGCCAATTCCACAAGAACAGCCTTAGCGAAAGTCTTCTTGAAGAGAAAGATGTAACTCCGTGAGATGAATTAACAGAACACAGAGCAGTTTCTCACAAAGCTTCTTTCCTGTTCTGAACGGAAGGTATTTCCTTTTTCACCATAACCCTCTATGGGCTTCCAAATATGCCTTTGCCAATTCCACAAGAACAGCCTTAGCCAAAGGCTTCTTTAAGGGAAAGATGTAACTCTGTGAGATGAATTTACAGAACACAGAGCAGCTCTTCCGAAAGCTTCTTTTCGGTTTTGAAGGGAAGATATTTCCTTTTTCACCATAGCCCTCTATGGGCTTCTAAATATCCCTTTGCCAATTCCTCAAGAACAGCCTTAGCGACAGGCTTTTTGAAGGGAAAGATGTAACTCTGTGAGATGAATTAACAGAACACAGAGCCATTCTTCAGAAAGCTTCTTTCCAGTTTTGAACGGAAGGTATTTCCTTTTTCACCATAGCCCTCTATGGGGTTCCAAATATCCCTTTGCCAATTCCACAAGAACAGCCTTAGTGAAAGGATCCTTGAAGGGAAATATGTAACTCTGTGAGACGAATTAACAGAACACAGAGCAGATTCTCAGAAAGCTTCTTTCCAGTTTTGAACGGAAGATATTTCCTTTTCACCATAGCCCTCTATGGGCTTCCAAATATCCCTTTGCCAATTCCACAAGAACAGCCTTAGCGAAAGGCTTCTTGAAGGGAAAGATGTAACTCTGTGAGATGAATTAGCAGAATACTGAGCAGTTTCTCAGAAAGCTTCTTTCCAGTTTTGAACGGAAGGTATTTCCTTTTTCACCATAGCCCTCTATGGGCTTCCAAATATGCCTTTGCCAATTCCACAAGAACAGCCTTAGCCAAAGGCTTCTTTAAGGGAAAGATGTAACTCTGTGAGATGAATTTACAGAACACAGAGCAGCTCTTCAGAAAGCTTCTTTTCGGTTTTGAAGGGAAGATATTTCCTTTTTCACCATAGCCCTCTATGGGCTTCCAAATATCCCTTTGTCAATTCCACAAGAACAGCCTTAGCGAAAGGCTTCTTGAATTGAAAGATGTAACTCTGTGGGATTAATAAACAGAACACACGGCAGTTTCTCAGAAAGCTTCTTTCCAGTTTTGAACGGAAGATATTTCCTTTTTCATCATAGCCCCTCTTTGGTTCCAAATATCCCTTTGCCAATTCCACAAGAACAGCCATAGCGAAAGGATTCTTGAAGGGAAGATGTAACGCGGTGAGATGAATTAACAGAACACAGAGCAGCTCTTCAGAAAGCTTCTTTCCAGTTTTGAACGGAAGATATTTCCTTTTTCACCATAGCCCTCTAAGGGCTTCCAAATATCCCTTTGCCAATTCCACAAGAACAGCCTTAGCGAAAGGCTTCTTGAAGGGAAAGATGTAACTCTGTGAGATGAATTAACAGACCACAGAGCAGATTCTCAGAAAGCTTCTTTCCAGTTTTGAACGGAAGATATTTCCTTTTTCATCATAGCCCTCTAAGGGCTTCCAAATATCCCTTTGCCAATTCCACAAGAACAGCCTTAGCGAAAGGCTTCTTGAAGGAAAGATGTAACTCTGTGAGATGAATTAACAGAACACAGAGCAGTTTCTCAGAAAGCTTCTTTCCAGTTTTGAACGGAAGATATTTCCTTTTCCACATTAGAACTCTATGCGGTTCCAAATATCTCTTTGACAATTCCACAAGAACAGCCTTAGCGAAAGGCTTCTTGAAGGGAAAGATGTAACTCTGTGAGATGAATTAACAGAACACAGAGCAGTTTCTCAGAAAGCTTCTTTCCAGTTTTTAACGGAAGATATTTCCTTTTTCACTATAGCCTTCTATGGGCTTCCAAATATCCCTTAGCCAATTCCACAAGAACAGCCTTAGCGTAAGGCTTCTTGAAGGGAAAGATGTAACTCTGTGAGATGAATTAACAGAACACAGAGCAGTTTCTCAGAAAGATTCTTTCCAGTTTTGAACGGAAGATATTTCCTTTTCACCACTGCCCTCTATGGGCTTCCAAATATGCCTTTGCCAATTCCAAAAGAACAGCCTTAGCCAAAGGCTTCTTGAAGGGAAAGATGTAATTCTATGAGATGAATTAATAGAACACAGAGCAGCTCTTCAGAAAGCTTCTTTCCGGTTTTGAAGGTAAGATATTTCCTTTTTCACCATAGCCCTCTATGGGCTTCTAAATATCCCTTTGCCAATTCCACAAGAACAGCCTTAGCGAAAGGCTTTCTGAATGGAAAGATGTAACTCTGTGAGATGAATTAACAGAACACAGAGTCATTCTTCAGAAAGCTTCTTTCCAGTTTTGAACGGAAGATATTTCCTTTTTCACCATAGCCCTCTATGGGCTTCCAAATATGCCTTTGCCAATTCCACAAGAACAGCCTTAGCCAAAGGCTTCTTTAAGGGAAAGATGTAACTCTGTGAGATGAATTTACAGAACACAGAGCAGCTCTTCAGAAAGCTTCTTTTCGGTTTTGAAGGGAAGATATTTCCTTTTTCACCATAGCCCTCTATGGGCTTCCAAATATCCCTTTGTCAATTCCACAAGAACAGCCTTAGCGAAAGGCTTCTTGAATTGAAAGATGTAACTCTGTGGGATTAATAAACAGAACACACGGCAGTTTCTCAGAAAGCTTCTTTCCAGTTTTGAACGGAAGATATTTCCTTTTTCATCATAGCCCCTCTTTGGTTCCAAATATCCCTTTGCCAATTCCACAAGAACAGCCATAGCGAAAGGATTCTTGAAGGGAAGATGTAACGCGGTGAGATGAATTAACAGAACACAGAGCAGCTCTTCAGAAAGCTTCTTTCCAGTTTTGAACGGAAGATATTTCCTTTTTCACCATAGCCCTCTAAGGGCTTCCAAATATCCCTTTGCCAATTCCACAAGAACAGCCTTAGCGAAAGGCTTCTTGAAGGGAAAGATGTAACTCTGTGAGATGAATTAACAGACCACAGAGCAGATTCTCAGAAAGCTTCTTTCCAGTTTTGAACGGAAGATATTTCCTTTTTCATCATAGCCCTCTAAGGGCTTCCAAATATCCCTTTGCCAATTCCACAAGAACAGCCTTAGCGAAAGGCTTCTTGAAGGAAAGATGTAACTCTGTGAGATGAATTAACAGAACACAGAGCAGTTTCTCAGAAAGCTTCTTTCCAGTTTTGAACGGAAGATATTTCCTTTTCCACATTAGACCTCTATGCGGTTCCAAATATCTCTTTGACAATTCCACAAGAACAGCCTTAGCGAAAGGCTTCTTGAAGGGAAAGATGTAACTCTGTGAGATGAATTAACAGAACACAGAGCAGTTTCTCAGAAAGCTTCTTTCCAGTTTTTAACGGAAGATATTTCCTTTTTCACTATAGCCTTCTATGGGCTTCCAAATATCCCTTAGCCAATTCCACAAGAACAGCCTTAGCGTAAGGCTTCTTGAAGGGAAAGATGTAACTCTGTGAGATGAATTAACAGAACACAGAGCAGTTTCTCAGAAAGATTCTTTCCAGTTTTGAACGGAAGATATTTCCTTTTCACCACTGCCCTCTATGGGCTTCCAAATATGCCTTTGCCAATTCCAAAAGAACAGCCTTAGCCAAAGGCTTCTTGAAGGGAAAGATGTAATTCTGTGAGATGAATTAATAGAACACAGAGCAGCTCTTCAGAAAGCTTCTTTCCGGTTTTGAAGGTAAGATATTTCCTTTTTCACAATAGCCCTCTATGGGCTTCTAAATATCCCTTTGCCAATTCCACAAGAACAGCCTTAGCGAAAGGCTTTCTGAATGGAAAGATGTAACTCTGTGAGATGAATTAACAGAACACAGAGTCATTCTTCAGAAAGCTTCTTTCCAGTTTTGAACGGAAGATATTTCCTTTTTCACCATAGCCCTCTATGGGGTTCCAAATATCCCTTTGCCAATTCCACAAGAACAGCCTTAGCGAAATGATTCTTGAAGGGAAACATGTAACTCTGAGAGACGAATTAACAGAACACAGAGCAGATTCTCAGAAAGCTTCTTTCCAGTTTTGAACGGAAGATATTTCCTTTTCACCATAGCCCTCTATGGGCTTCCAAATATCCCTTTGCCAATTCCACAAGAACAGCCTTAGCGAAAGGCTTCTTGAAGGGAAAGATGTAACTCTGTGAGATGAATTAACAGAACGCAGAGCCGTTCTTCAGAAAGCTTCTTTCCAGTTTTGAACGGAAGATATTTCCTTTTTCACCGTAGCCCTCTATTTGGTTCCAAATATCCCTTTGCCAATTCCGCAAGAACAGCCTTAGCAAAAGGCTTCTTGAAGGGAAAGATGTAACTCTGTGAGATGAATTAACAAAACACAGAGCAGTTTCTCAGAAAGCTTCTTTCCAGTTTTGAACGGAAGATATTTCGTTTTTCACCATAGCCCTCTATGGGCTTCCAAATATCCCTTTTCCAATTCCACAAGAACAGCCTTTGCGAAAGGCTTCTTGAAGGGAAAGATGTAATTCTGTGAGATGAATTAGCAGAAAACTGAGCAGTTTCTCAGAAAGCTTCTTTCCAGTTTTGAACGGAAGATATTTCCTTTTTCAGCATAGCCCTCTATCGGCTTCCAAATGTCCCTTTGCCAATTCCACATGAACAGCCTTAGCGAAAGGCTTCTTGAAGGGAAAGATGTAACTCTGTGAGATGAATTAACAGAACACAGAGCAGTTTCCAAGAAAGCTTCTTTCCAGTTTTGAACGTAATATATTTCCTTTTTCACTATAGCCCTCTATGGGCTTCCAAATATCCCTTAGCCAATTGCACAAGAACAGCCTTAGCGTAAGGCTTCTTGAAGGGAAAGATGTAACTCTGTGAGATGAATTAACAGAACACAGAGCAGTTTCTCAGAAAGATTCTTTCCGGTTTTGAACGGAAGATATTTCCTTTTCACCACTGCCCTCTATGGGCTTCCAAATATCCCTTTGCCAATTCCACAAGAACAGCCTTAGCGAAAGGCTTCTTGAAGGGAAAGATGTAACGCTGTGAGATGAATTAACAGAACACAGAGCAGTTTCTCAGAAAGCTTCTTCCCAGTTTTGATAGGAAGATATTTCCTTTTTCACCATAGCCCTCTCTTGGTTTCCAAATATCCCTTTGCCAATTCCACAAGAACAGCCTTAGCGAAAGGATTCTTGAAGGGAAATATGTAACTCTGTGAGACGAATTAACAGAACACAGAGCAGATTCTCAGAAAGCTTCTTTCCAGTTTTGAACGGAAGATATTTCCTTTTCACCATAGCCCTCTATGGGCTTCCAAATATCTCTTTGCCAATTCCACAAGAACAGCCTTAGCGAAAGGCTTTTTGAAGGGAAAGTTGTAACTCTGTGAGATGAATTAACAGAACACAGAGCAGTTTCTCAGAAAGCTTCTTTCCAGTTTTGAACGGAAGATATTTCCTTTTTCACTATAGCCTTCTATGGGCTTCCAAATATCCCTTTGCCAATTCCACAAGAACAGCCTTAGCGAAAGGCTTCTTGAAGGGAAAGATGTAACTCTGTGAGATGAATTAACAGACCACAGAGCAGATTCTCAGAAAGCTTCTTTCCAGTTTTGAACGGAAGATATTTCCTTTTTCATCATAGCCCTCTAAGGGCTTCCAAATATCCCTTTGCCAATTCCACAAGAACAGCCTTAGCGAAAGGCTTCTTGAAGGAAAGATGTAACTCTGTGAGATGAATTAACAGAACACAGAGCAGTTTCTCAGAAAGCTTCTTTCCAGTTTTGAACGGAAGATATTTCCTTTTCCACATTAGAACTCTATGCGGTTCCAAATATCTCTTTGACAATTCCACAAGAACAGCCTTAGCGAAAGGCTTCTTGAAGGGAAAGATGTAACTCTGTGAGATGAATTAACAGAACACAGAGCAGTTTCTCAGAAAGCTTCTTTCCAGTTTTTAACGGAAGATATTTCCTTTTTCACTATAGCCTTCTATGGGCTTCCAAATATCCCTTAGCCAATTCCACAAGAACAGCCTTAGCGTAAGGCTTCTTGAAGGGAAAGATGTAACTCTGTGAGATGAATTAACAGAACACAGAGCAGTTTCTCAGAAAGATTCTTTCCAGTTTTGAACGGAAGATATTTCCTTTTCACCACTGCCCTCTATGGGCTTCCAAATATGCCTTTGCCAATTCCAAAAGAACAGCCTTAGCCAAAGGCTTCTTGAAGGGAAAGATGTAATTCTATGAGATGAATTAATAGAACACAGAGCAGCTCTTCAGAAAGCTTCTTTCCGGTTTTGAAGGTAAGATATTTCCTTTTTCACCATAGCCCTCTATGGGCTTCTAAATATCCCTTTGCCAATTCCACAAGAACAGCCTTAGCCAAAGGCTTCTTTAAGGGAAAGATGTAACTCTGTGAGATGAATTTACAGAACACAGAGCAGCTCTTCAGAAAGCTTCTTTTCGGTTTTGAAGGGAAGATATTTCCTTTTTCACCATAGCCCTCTATGGGCTTCCAAATATCCCTTTGTCAATTCCACAAGAACAGCCTTAGCGAAAGGCTTCTTGAATTGAAAGATGTAACTCTGTGGGATTAATAAACAGAACACACGGCAGTTTCTCAGAAAGCTTCTTTCCAGTTTTGAACGGAAGATATTTCCTTTTTCATCATAGCCCCTCTTTGGTTCCAAATATCCCTTTGCCAATTCCACAAGAACAGCCATAGCGAAAGGATTCTTGAAGGGAAGATGTAACGCGGTGAGATGAATTAACAGAACACAGAGCAGCTCTTCAGAAAGCTTCTTTCCAGTTTTGAACGGAAGATATTTCCTTTTTCACCATAGCCCTCTAAGGGCTTCCAAATATCCCTTTGCCAATTCCACAAGAAAAGCCTTAGCGAAAGGCTTCTTGAAGGGAAAGATGTAACTCTGTGAGATGAATTAACAGACCACAGAGCAGATTCTCAGAAAGCTTCTTTCCAGTTTTGAACGGAAGATATTTCCTTTTTCATCATAGCCCTCTAAGGGCTTCCAAATATCCCTTTGCCAATTCCACAAGAACAGCCTTAGCGAAAGGCTTCTTGAAGGAAAGATGTAACTCTGTGAGATGAATTAACAGAACACAGAGCAGTTTCTCAGAAAGCTTCTTTCCAGTTTTGAACGGAAGATATTTCCTTTTCCACATTAGACCTCTATGCGGTTCCAAATATCTCTTTGACAATTCCACAAGAACAGCCTTAGCGAAAGGCTTCTTGAAGGGAAAGATGTAACTCTGTGAGATGAATTAACAGAACACAGAGCAGTTTCTCAGAAAGCTTCTTTCCAGTTTTTAACGGAAGATATTTCCTTTTTCACTATAGCCTTCTATGGGCTTCCAAATATCCCTTAGCCAATTCCACAAGAACAGCCTTAGCGTAAGGCTTCTTGAAGGGAAAGATGTAACTCTGTGAGATGAATTAACAGAACACAGAGCAGTTTCTCAGAAAGATTCTTTCCAGTTTTGAACGGAAGATATTTCCTTTTCACCACTGCCCTCTATGGGCTTCCAAATATGCCTTTGCCAATTCCAAAAGAACAGCCTTAGCCAAAGGCTTCTTGAAGGGAAAGATGTAATTCTGTGAGATGAATTAATAGAACACAGAGCAGCTCTTCAGAAAGCTTCTTTCCGGTTTTGAAGGTAAGATATTTCCTTTTTCACCATAGCCCTCTATGGGCTTCTAAATATCCCTTTGCCAATTCCACAAGAACAGCCTTAGCGAAAGGCTTTCTGAATGGAAAGATGTAACTCTGTGAGATGAATTAACAGAACACAGAGTCATTCTTCAGAAAGCTTCTTTCCAGTTTTGAACGGAAGGTATTTCCTTTTTCACCATAGCCCTCTATGGGGTTCCAAATATCCCTTTGCCAATTCCACAAGAACAGCCTTAGCGAAATGATTCTTGAAGGGAAACATGTAACTCTGAGAGACGAATTAACAGAACACAGAGCAGATTCTCAGAAAGCTTCTTTCCAGTTTTGAACGGAAGATATTTCCTTTTCACCATAGCCCTCTATGGGCTTCCAAATATCCCTTTGCCAATTCCACAAGAACAGCCTTAGCGAAAGGCTTCTTGAAGGGAAAGATGTAACTCTGTGAGATGAATTAACAGAACACAGAGCCGTTCTTCAGAAAGCTTCTTTCCAGTTTTGAACGGAAGATATTTCCTTTTTCACCGTAGCCCTCTATTTGGTTCCAAATATCCCTTTGCCAATTCCGCAAGAACAGCCTTAGCAAAAGGCTTCTTGAAGGGAAAGATGTAACTCTGTGAGATGAATTAACAAAACACAGAGCAGTTTCTCAGAAAGCTTCTTTCCAGTTTTGAACGGAAGATATTTCGTTTTTCACCATAGCCCTCTATGGGCTTCCAAATATCCCTTTTCCAATTCCACAAGAACAGCCTTTGCGAAAGGCTTCTTGAAGGGAAAGATGTAATTCTGTGAGATGAATTAGCAGAAAACTGAGCAGTTTCTCAGAAAGCTTCTTTCCAGTTTTGAACGGAAGATATTTCCTTTTTCAGCATAGCCCTCTATCGGCTTCCAAATGTCCCTTTGCCAATTCCACATGAACAGCCTTAGCGAAAGGCTTCTTGAAGGGAAAGATGTAACTCTGTGAGATGAATTAACAGAACACAGAGCAGTTTCCAAGAAAGCTTCTTTCCAGTTTTGAACGTAATATATTTCCTTTTTCACTATAGCCCTCTATGGGCTTCCAAATATCCCTTAGCCAATTGCACAAGAACAGCCTTAGCGTAAGGCTTCTTGAAGGGAAAGATGTAACTCTGTGAGATGAATTAACAGAACACAGAGCAGTTTCTCAGAAAGATTCTTTCCGGTTTTGAACGGAAGATATTTCCTTTTCACCACTGCCCTCTATGGGCTTCCAAATATCCCTTTGCCAATTCCACAAGAACAGCCTTAGCGAAAGGCTTCTTGAAGGGAAAGATGTAACGCTGTGAGATGAATTAACAGAACACAGAGCAGTTTCTCAGAAAGCTTCTTCCCAGTTTTGATAGGAAGATATTTCCTTTTTCACCATAGCCCTCTCTTGGTTTCCAAATATCCCTTTGCCAATTCCACAAGAACAGCCTTAGCGAAAGGATTCTTGAAGGGAAATATGTAACTCTGTGAGACGAATTAACAGAACACAGAGCAGATTCTCAGAAAGCTTCTTTCCAGTTTTGAACGGAAGATATTTCCTTTTCACCATAGCCCTCTATGGGCTTCCAAATATCTCTTTGCCAATTCCACAAGAACAGCCTTAGCGAAAGGCTTTTTGAAGGGAAAGTTGTAACTCTGTGAGATGAATTAACAGAACACAGAGCAGTTTCTCAGAAAGCTTCTTTCCAGTTTTGAACGGAAGATATTTCCTTTTTCACTATAGCCTTCTATGGGCTTCCAAATATCCCTTTGCCAATTCCACAAGAACAGCCTTAGCGAAAGTCTTCTTGAAGAGAAAGATGTAACTCCGTGAGATAAATTAACAGAACACAGAGCAGTTTCTCAGAAAGCTTCTTTCCAGTTCTGAACGGAAGATATTTCCTTTTTCACCATAGCCCTCTAGGGGTTCCAAATATCCCTTTGCCAATTCCACAAGAACAGCCTTAGCGAAAGGCTTCTTGAAGGGAAAGATGTAACTCTATGAGATTAATTAACAGAACACAGAGGAGTTTCTCAGAAATCTTCTTCCCAATTTTGAACGGAAGATATTTCCTTTTTCACTGTAGCCCTCTAAGGACCTCCAAATATCCCTTTGCCAATTCCAGAAGAACAGCATTAGCGTAAGGCTTCTTGAAGGGAAGGATGTAACTCGGTGAGATGAATTAACAGAACACAGAGCAGTTCTTCAGAAAGCTTCTTTCCAGTTTTGAACGGAAATTATTTCCTTTTTCACCACAGCCCTCTATGGGCTTCCAAATATTCCTTTGCCAATTCCACAAGAACAGCCTTAGCGAAAGTCTTCTTGAAGGGAAAGTTGTAACTCCGTGAGATGAATTAACAGATCACAGACCAGATTCTCAGAAAGATTCTTTCTAATTTTGAACGGAAGATATTTCCTTTTTCACCATAGCCCTCTATGGGCTTCCAAATATTCCTTTGCCAATTCCACAAGAACAGCCTTAGCCAAAGGCTTCTTCAAGGGAAAGATGTAACTATGTGAGATGAATTTACAGAACACAGAGCAGCTCTTCAGAAAGCTTCTTTCCGGTTTTGAAGGGAAGATATTTCCTTTTTCACCATAGCCCTCTATGGGCTTCTAAATATCCCTTTGCCAATTCCACAAGAACAGCCTTAGCGACAGGCTTTCTGAAGGGAAAGATGTAACTCTGTGAGATGAATTAACAGAACACAGAGCCATTCTTCAGAAAGCTTCTTTCCAGTTTTGAACGGAAGATATTTCCTTTTTCACCATAGCCCTCTATGAGGTTCCAAATATCCCTTTGCCAATTCCAAAAGAACAGCCTTAGCCGAAGGATTCTTGAAGGGAAATATGTAACTCTGTGAGACGAATTAACAGAACACAGAGCAGATTCTCAGAAAGCTTCTTTCCAGTTTTGAACAGAAGATATTTCGTTTTTCATCATAGCCCTCTAAGGGATTCCAAATATCCCTTTGCCAATTCTACAAGAACAGCCTTAGCGAAAGGCTTCTTGAAGGAAAGATGTAACTCTGTGAGATGAATTAACAGAACACAGAGCAGTTTCTCAGAAAGCTTCTTTCCAGTTTTGAACGGAAGATATTTCCTTTTCCACAATAGCCCTCTATGGGCTTCCAAATATCCCTATGCCAATTCCACAAGAACAGCCTAGGCGAAAGGCTTCTTGAAGGGAAAGATGTAACTCTGTGAGATGAATTAACGGAACACATAGCCGTTCTTCAGAAAGCTTCTTTCCAGTTTTGAACGGAAGATATTTCCTTTTTCACCATAGCCCTCTATGGGCTTCCAAATATCCCTATGCCAATTCCACAAGAACAGCCTAGGCGAAAGGCTTCTTGAAGGGAAAGATGTAACTCTATGAGATTAATCAACAGAACACAGAGGAGTTTCTCAGAAAGCTTCTTCCCAATTTTGAACGGAAGATATTTCCTTTTTCACAATAGCCCTCTAAGGACCTCCAAATATCCCTTTGCCAATTCCACAAGAACAGCCTTAGCGAAAGTCTTCTTGAAGAGAAAGATGTAACTCCGTGAGATGAATTAACAGAACACAGAGCAGTTTCTCACAAAGCTTCTTTCCAGTTCTGAACGGAAGGTATTTCCTTTTTCACCATAGCCCTCTATGGGCTTCCAAATATGCCTTTGCCAATTCCACAAGAACAGCCTTAGCCAAAGGCTTCTTTAAGGGAAAGATGTAACTCTGTGAGATGAATTTACAGAACACAGAGCAGCTCTTCAGAAAGCTTGTTTTCGGTTTTGAAGGGAAGATATTTCCTTTTTCACCATAGCCCTCTATGGGGTTCCAAATATCCCTTTGCCAATTCCACAAGAACAGCCTTAGTGAAAGGATTCTTGAAGGGAAATATGTAACTCTGTGAGACGAATTAACAGAACACAGAGCAGATTCTCAGAAAGCTTCTTTCCAGTTTTGAACGGAAGATATTTCCTTTTCACCATAGCCCTCTATGGGCTTCCAAATATCCCTTTGCCAATTCCACAAGAACAGCCTTAGCGAAAGGCTTCTTGAAGGGAAAGATGTAACTCTGTGAGATGAATTAGCAGAACACTGAGCAGTTTCTCAGAAAGCTTCTTTCCAGTTTTGAACGGAAGATATTTCCTTTTTCACCATAGCCCTCTATCGGCTTCCAAATGTCCCTTAGCCAATTGCACAAGAACAGCCTTAGCGTAAGGCTTCTTGAAGGGAAAGATGTAACTCTGTGAGATGAATTAACAGAACACAGAGCAGTTTCTCAGAAAGATTCTTTCCGGTTTTGAACGGAAGATATTTCCTTTTCACCACTGCCCTCTATGGGCTTCCAAATATCCCTTTGCCAATTCCACAAGAAGAGCCTTAGCGAAAGGCTTCTTAAAGGTAAAGATGTAACGCTGTGAGATGAATTAACAGAACACAGAGCAGTTTCTCAGAAACTTCTTCCCAGTTTTGATAGGAAGATATTTCCTTTTTCACCATAGCCCTCTCTTGGGTTCCAAATATCCCTTTGCCAATTCCACAAGAACAGCCATAGCGGAAGGATTCTTGAAGGGAAAGATGTAACGCTGTGAGATGAATTAACAGAACACAGAGCAGCTCTTCAGAAAGTTTCTTTCCAGTTTTGAAGGGAAGATATTTCCTTTTTCACCATAGCCCTCTATGGGCTTCCAAATATCCCTTTGTCAATTCCACAAGAACAGCCTTAGCGAAAGGCTTCTTGAATTGAAAGATGTAACTCTGTGGGATTAATAAACAGAACACACGGCAGTTTCTCAGAAAGCTTCTTTCCAGTTTTGAACGGAAGATAATTCCTTTTTCATCATAGCCCTCTCTTGGGTTCCAAATATCCCTTTGCCAATTCAACAAGAACAGCCATAGCGAAAGGATTCTTGAAGGGAAGATGTAACGCTGTGAGATGAATTAACAGAACACAGAGCAGCTCTTCAGAAAGCTTCTTTCCAGTTTTGAACGGAAGATATTTCCTTTTTCACCATAGCCCTCTAAGGGCTTCCAAATATCCCTTTGCCAATTCCACAAGAACAGCCTTAGCGAAAGGCTTCTTGAAGGGAAAGATGTAACTCTGTGAGATGAATTAACAGACCACAGAGCAGATTCTCAGAAAGCTTCTTTCCAGTTTTGAACGGAAGATATTTCCTTTTTCATCATAGCCCTCTAAGGGCTTCCAAATATCACTTTGCCAATTCCACAAGAACAGCCTTAGCGAAAGGCTTCTTGAAGGAAAGATGTAACTCTGTGAGATGAATTAACAGAACACAGAGCAGTTTCTCAGAAAGCTTCTTTCCAGTTTTGAACGGAAGATATTTCCTTTTCCACATTAGACCTCTATGCGGTTCCAAATATCTCTTTGACAATTCCACAAGAACAGCCTTAGCGAAAGGCTTCTTGAAGGGAAAGATGTAACTCTGTGAGATGAATTAACAGAACACAGAGCAGTTTCTCAGAAAGCTTCTTTCCAGTTTTTAAAGGAAGATATTTCCTTTTTCACTATAGCCTTCTATGGGCTTCCAAATATCCCTTAGCCAATTCCACAAGAACAGCCTTAGCGTAAGGCTTCTTGAAGGGAAAGATGTAACTCTGTGAGATGAATTAACAGAACACAGAGCAGTTTCTCAGAAAGCTTCTTTCCAGTTTTGAACGGAAGATATTTCCTTTTTCACTATAGCCTTCTATGGGCTTCCAAATATCCCTTTGCCAATTCCACAAGACCAGCCTTAGCGAAAGTCTTCTTAAAGAGAAAGATGTAATTCCGTGAGATGAATTAACGGAACACAGAGCAGTTTCTCAGAAAGCTTCTTTCCAGTTCTGAATGGAAGATATTTCCTTTTTCACCATAGCCCTCTATGGGGTTCCAAATATCCCTTTGCCAATTCCACAAGAACAGCCTTAGCGAAAGGATTCTTGAAGGGAAATATGTAACTCTGTGAGACGAATTATCAGAACACAGAGGAGATTCTCAGAAAGCTTCTTTCCAGTTTTGAACGGAAGATATTTCCTTTTCACCATTGCCCTCTATGGGCTTCCAAATATCCCTTTGCCAATTCCAAAAGAACAGCCTTAGCGAAAGGCTTCTTGAAGGGAAAGATGTAACTCTGTGAGATGAATTAACAGAACACAGAGCCGTTCTTCAGAAAGCTTCTTTCCAGTTTTGAACGGAAGATATTTCCTTTTTCACCGTAGTCCTCTATGGGCTTCCAAATGTCCCTTTGCCGATTCCGCAAGAACAGCCTTAGCGAAAGGCTTCTTGAAGGGAAAGATGTAACTCTGTGAGATGAATTAACAAAACACAGAGCAGTTTCTCAGAAAGCTTCTTTCCATTTTTGAACGGAAGATATTTCGTTTTTCACCATAGCCCTCTATGGGCTTCCAAATATCCCTTTTCCAATTCCACAAGAACAGCCTTAGCGAAAGGCTTCTTGAAGGGAAAGATGTAACTCTGTGAGATGAATTAGCAGAACACTGAGCAGTTTCTCAGAAAGCTTCTTTCCAATTTTGAACGGAAGATATTTCCTTTTTCACCATAGCCCTCTATCGGCTTCCAAATGTCCCTTTGCCAATTCCACATGAACAGCCTTAGCGAAAGGCTTCTTGAAGGGAAAGATGTAACTCTGTGAGATGAATTAGCAGAACACAGAGCAGTTTCTCAGAAAGCTTCTTTCCAGTTTTGAACGGAATATATTTCCTTTTTCACTATAGCCCTCTATGGGCTTCCAAATATCCCTTAGCCAATTGCACAAGAACAGCCTTAGCGTAAGGCTTCTTGAAGGGAAAGATGTAACTCTGTGAGATGAATTAACAGAACACAGAGCAGTTTCTCAGAAAGCTTCTTTCCAGTTTTGAACGGAAGATATTTCCTTTTTCACTATAGCCCTCTATGGGCTTCCAAATATCCCTTAGCCAATTGCACAAGAGCAGCCTTAGCGTAAGGCTTCTTGAAGGGAAAGATGTAACTCTGTGAGATGAATTAACGGAACACACAGCAGTTTCTCAGAAAGATTCTTTCCGGTTTTGAACGGAAGATATTTCCTTTTCACCACTGCCCTCTATGGGCTTCCAAATATCCCTTTGCCAATTCCACAAGAAGAGCCTTAGCGAAAGGCTTCTTGAAGGTAAAGATGTAACGCTGTGAGATGAATTAACAGAACACAGAGCAGTTTCTCAGAAAGCTTCTTCCCAGTTTTGATAGGAAGATATTTCCTTTTTCACCATAGCCCTCTCGTGGGTTCCAAATATCCCTTTGCCAATTCCACAAGAACAGCCATAGCGAAAGGCTTCTTGAAGGGAAAGATGTAACGCTGTGAGATGAATTAACGGAACACAGAGCAGCTCTTCAGAAAGCTTCTTTCCAGTTTTGAAGGGAAGATATTTCCTTTTTCACCATAGCCCTCTATGGGCTTCCAAATATCCCTTTGTCAATTCCACAAGAACAGCCTTAGCGAAAGGCTTCTTGAATTGAAAGATGTAACTCTGTGAGATTAATAAACAGAACACACGGCAGTTTCTCAGAAAGCTTCTTTCCAGTTTTGAACGGAAGATATTTCCTTTTTCATCATAGCCCTCTCTTGGGTTCCAAATATCCCTTTGCCAATTCCACAAGAACAGCCATAGCGAAAGGATTCTTGAAGGGAAAGATGTAACGCTGTGAGATGAATTAACAGAACACAGAGCAGCTCTTCAGAAAGCTTCTTTCCAGTTTTGAACGGAAGATATTTCCTTTTTCACCATAGCCCTCTAAGGGCTTCCAAATATCCCTTTGCCAATTCCACAAGAACAGCCTTAGCGAAAGGCTTCTTGAAGGGAAAGATGCAACTCTGTGAGATGAATTAACAGACCACAGAGCAGTTTCTCAGAAAGCTTCTTTACAGTTTTGAACGGAAGATATTTCCTTTTTCACTATAGCCCTCTATGGGCTTCCAAATATCCCTTAGCCAATTGCACAAGAACAGCCTTAGCGTAAGGCTTCTTGAACGGAAAGATGTAACTCTGTGAGATGAATTAACAGAACACAGAGCAGTTTCTCAGAAAGATTCTTTCCGGTTTTGAACGGAAGATATTTCCTTTTCACCACTGCCCTCTATGGGCTTCCAAATATCCCTTTGCCAATTCCACAAGAAGAGCCTTAGCGAAAGGCTTCTTGAAGGTAAAGATGTAACGCTGTGAGATGAATTAACAGAACACAGAGCAGTTTCTCAGAAAGCTTCTTCCCAGTTTTGATAGGAAGATATTTCCTTTTTCACCATAGCCCTCTCGTGGGTTCCAAATATACCTTTGCCAATTCCACAAGAACAGCCATAGCGAAAGGCTTCTTGAAGGGAAAGATGTAACGCTGTGAGATGAATTAACGGTACACAGAGCAGCTCTTCAGAAAGCTTCTTTCCAGTTTTGAAGGGAAGATATTTCCTTTTTCACCATAGCACTCTATGGGCTTCCAAATATCCCTTTGTCAATTCCACAAGAACAGCCTTAGCGAAAGGCTTCTTGAATTGAAAGATGTAACTCTATGAGATTAATAAACAGAACACACGGCAGTTTCTCAGAAAGCTTCTTTCCAGTTTTGAACGGAAGATATTTCCTTTTTCATCATAGCCCTCTCTTGGGTTCCAAATATCCCTTTGCCAATTCCACAAGAACAGCCATAGCGAAAGGATTCTTGAAGGGAAAGATGTAACGCTGTGAGATGAATTAAAAAAACACAGAGCCGTTTTTCTGAAAGCTTCTTAACAGTTTTGAACGGAAGATATTTCCTTTTTCACCGTAGCCCTCTATGGGCTTCCAAATATCCCTTTGCCAATTCCGCAAGAACAGCCTTAGCGAAAAGCTTCTTGAAGGGAAAGATGTAATTCTGTGAGATGAATTAACAGAACACAGAGCAGATTCTCAGAAAGCTTCTTTCCAGTTTTGAACGGAAGATATTTCCTTTTTCACCATAGCCCTCTATGGGCTTCCAAATATCCCTTTGCCAGTTTCACAAGAACAGCCTTAGCGAAAGGCTTCTTGAAGGGAAAGATGTAACTCTGTGAGATGAATTAGCAGAACACAGAGCAATTTCTCAGAAGGCTTCTTTCCAGTTTTGAACGGAAGATATTTCCTTTTCACCATAGCCCTCTAAGGGCTTCCAAATATCCCTTTGCCAATTCCACATGAACAGCCTTAGCGAAAGGCTTCTTGAAGGGAAAGATGTAACTCTGTGAGATGAATAAACAGAACACAGAGCAGTTTCTCAGAAAGCTTCTTTCCAATTTTGAACGGAAGATATTTCCTTTTTCACCAAAGCCCTCTATGGGCTTCCAAATATCCCTTTGCCAATACCACAAGAACAGCCTTAGCGAAAGGTTTCTTGAAGGGAAAGATGTAATTCTGTGGGATGAATTAACAGAACACAGAGCAGTTTCTCAGAAAGCTTCTTTCCGGTTTTGAACGGAAGATATTTCCTTTTTCACCATAGCCCTCTATGGGCTTCCAAATATCCCTTTGCCAATTCCACAGGAACAGCCTTAGCGAAAGGCTTCTTGAAGGGAAAGATGTAATTCCGTTAGATGAGTTAACAGAACACAGAGAAGTTTCTCAGAAAGCTTCTTTCCAGTTTTGAACGGAAGATATTTCCTTTTTCACTATGGCCCTCAATGGGCTTCCAAATATGCCTTTGCCAATTCCACAAGAACAGCCTTAGCCAAAGGCTTCTTGAAGGGAAAGATGTTACTCTGTGAGATGAATTAACAGAACACAGAGCAGCTCTTCAGAAAGCTTCTTTCCCGTTTTGAACGGAAGATATTTCCTTTTTCACCATAGCCCTCTATGGGCTTCTAAATATCCCTTTGCCAATTCCACAAGAACAGCCTTAGCGAAAGGCTTTCTGAAGGGAAAGATGTAACTCTGTGAGATGAATTAACAGAACACAGAGCCATTCTTCAGAAAGCTTCTTTCCAGTTTTGAACGGAAGATATTTCCTTTTTCACCGTTGCCCTCTATGGGGTTCCAAATATCCCTTTGCCAATTCCACAAGAACAGCCTTAGCGAAAGGATTCTTGAAGGGAAACATGTAACTCTGTGAGACGAATTAACAGAACACAGAGCAGATTCTCAGAAAGCTTCTTTCCAGTTTTGAACGGAAGATATTTCCTTTTCACCATAGCCCTCTATGGGCTTCCAAATATCCCTTTGCCAATTCCACAAGAACAGCCTTAGCGAAAGGCTTCTTGAAGGGAAAGATGTAACTCTGTGAGATGAATTAACAGAACAGAGAGCCGTTCTTCAGAAAGCTTCTTTCCAGTTTTGAACGGAAGATATTTCCTTTTTCACCGTAGCCCTCTATGGGCTTCCAAATATCCCTTTGCCGATTGCGCAAGAACAGCCTTAGCGAAAGGCTTCCTGAAGGGAAAGATGTAACTCTGTGAGATGAATTAACAAAACACAGAGCAGTTTCTCAGAAAGCTTCTTTCCAGTTTACAACGGAAGATATTTCGTTTTTCACCATAGCCCTCTATGGGCTTCCAAATATCCCTTTTCCAATTCCACAAGAACAGCCTTTGCGAAAGGCTTCTTGAAGGGAAAGATGTAACTCTGTGAGATGAATTAACAGAACACAGAGCAGTTTCTCAGAAAGCTTCTTTCCAGTTTTTAACGGAATATATTTCCTTTTTCACTATATCCCTCTAAGGGCTTCCAAATATCCCTTAGCCAATTGCACAAGAAGAGCCTTAGCGTAAGGCTTCTTAAAGGGAAAGATGTAACTCTGTGAGATGAATTAACAGAACACAGAGCAGTTTCTCAGAAAGATTCTTTCCGGTTTTGAACGGAAGATATTTCCTTTTCACCACTGCCCTCTATGGGCTTCCAAATATCCCTTTGCCAATTCCACAAGAAGAGCCTTAGCGAAAGGCTTCTTGAAGGTAAAGATGTAACGCTGTGAGATGAATTAACAGAACACAGAGCAGCTCTTCAGAAAGCTTCTTTCCAGTTTTGAAGTTAAGATATTTCCTTTTTCACCATAGCCCTCTATGGGCTTCCAAATATCCCTTTGTCAATTCCACAAGAACAGCCTTAGCGAAAGGCTTCTTGAATTGAAAGATGTAACTCTGTGAGATTAATAAACAGAACAAACGGCAGTTTCTCAGAAAGCTTCTTTCCAGTTTTGAACGGAAGATATTTCCTTTTTCACCATAGCCCTCTATGGGCTTCCAAATATCTCTTTGCCAATTCCACAAGAACAGCCTTAGCGAAAGGCTTTTTGAAGGGAAAGATGTAACTCTGTGAGATGAATTAGCAGAACACTGAGCATTTTCTCTGAAAGCTTCTTTCCAGTTTTGAACGGAAGATATTTCCTTTTTCACCATAGCCCTCTATCGGCTTCCAAATGTCCCTTTGCCAATTCCACATGAACAGCCTTAGCGAAAGGCTTCTTGAAGGGAAAGATGTAACTCTGTGAGATGAATTAACAGAACACAGAGCAGTTTCTCAGAAAGTTTCTTTCCAGTTTTGAACGGAAGATATTTCCTTTTTCACTATAGCCCTCTATGGGCTTCCAAATATCCCTTAGCCAATTGCACAAGAACAGCCTTAGCGTAAGGCTTCTTGAAGGGAAAGATGTAACTCTGTGAGATGAATTAACAGAACACAGAGCAGTTTCTCAGAAAGATTCTTTCCGGTTTTGAACGGAAGATATTTCCTTTTCACCACTGCCCTCTATGGGCTTCCAAATATCCCTTTGCCAATTCCACAAGAAGAGCCTTAGCGAAAGGCTTCTTGAAGGTAAAGATGTAACGCTGTGAGATGAATTAACAGAACACAGAGCAGTTTCTCAGAAACTTCTTCCCAGTTTTGATAGGAAGATATTTCCTTTTTCACCATAGCCCTCTCGTGGGTTCCAAATATCTCTTTGCCAATTCCACAAGAACAACCATAGCGAAAGGATTCTTGAAGGGAAAGATGTAACGCTGTGAGATGAATTAACAGAACACAGAGCAGCTCTTCAGAAAGCTTCTTTCCAGTTTTGAAGGGAAGATATTTCCTTTTTCACCATAGCCCTCTATGGGCTTCCAAATATCCCTTTGTCAATTCCACAAGAACAGCCTTAGCGAAAGGCTTCTTGAATTGAAATATGTAACTCTGTGGGATTAATAAACAGAACACACGGCAGTTTCTCAGAAAGCTTCTTTCCAGTTTTGAACGGAAGATATTTCCTTTTTCATCATAGCCCTCTCTTGGGTTCCAAATATCCCTTTTCCAATTCCACAAGAACAGCCATAGCGAAAGGATTCTTGAAGGGAAGATGTAACGCTGTGAGATGAATTAACAGAACACAGAGCAGCTCTTCAGAAAGCTTCTTTCCAATTTTGAACGGAAGATATTTCCTTTTTCACCATAGCCCTCTAAGGGCTTCCAAATATCCCTTTGCCAATTCCACAAGAACAGCCTTAGCGAAAGGCTTCTTGAAGGGAAAGATGTAACTCTGTGAGATGAATTAACAGACCACAGAGCAGATTCTCAGAAAGCTTCTTTCCAGTTTTGAACGGAAGATATTTCCTTTTTCATCATAGCCCTCTAAGGGCTTCCAAATATCCCTTTGCCAATTCCACAAGAACAGCCTTAGCGAAAGGCTTCTTGAAGGAAAGATGTAACTCTGTGAGATGAATTAACAGAACACAGAGCAGTTTCTCAGAAAGCTTCTTTCCAGTTTTGAACGGAAGATATTTCCTTTTCCACATTAGACCTCTATGCGGTTCCAAATATCTCTTTGACAATTCCACAAGAACAGCCTTAGCGAAAGGCTTCTTGAAGGGAAAGATGTAACTCTGTGAGATGAATTAACAGAACACAGAGCAGTTTCTCAGAAAGCTTCTTTCCAGTTTTTAACGGAAGATATTTCCTTTTTCACTATAGCCTTCTATGGGCTTCCAAATGTCCCTTAGCCAATTCCACAAGAACAGCCTTAGCGTAAGGCTTCTTGAAGGGAAACATGTAACTCTGAGAGACGAATTAACAGAACACAGAGCAGATTCTCAGAAAGCTTCTTTCCAGTTTTGAACGGAAGATATTTCCTTTTCACCATAGCCCTCTATGGGCTTCCAAATATCCCTTTGCCAATTCCACAAGAACAGCCTTAGCGAAAGGCTTCTTGAAGGGAAAGATGTAACTCTGTGAGATGAATTAACAGAACACAGAGCCGTTCTTCAGAAAGCTTCTTTCCAGTTTTGAACGGAAGATATTTCCTTTTTCACCGTAGCCCTCTATGGGCTTCCAAATATCCCTTTGCCGATTCCGCAAGAACAGCCTTAGCAAAAGGCTTCTTGAAGGGAAAGATGTAACTCTGTGAGATGAATTAACAAAACACAGAGCAGATTCTCAGAAAGCTTCTTTCCAGTTTTGAACGGAAGATATTTCGTTTTTCACCATAGCCCTCTATGGGCTTCCAAATATCCCTTTTCCAATTCCACAAGAACAGCCTTTGCGAAAGGCTTCTTGAAGGGAAAGATGTAACTCTGTGAGATGAATTAGCAGAAAACTGAGCAGTTTCTCAGAAAGCTTCTTTCCAGTTTTGAACGGAAGATATTTCCTTTTTCACCGTAGCCCTCTATTTGGTTCCAAATATCCCTTTGCCAATTCCGCAAGAACAGCCTTAGCAAAAGGCTTCTGGAAGGGAAAGATGTAACTCTGTGAGATGAATTAACAAAACACAGAGCAGTTTCTCAGAAAGCTTCTTTCCAGTTTTGAACGGAAGATATTTCGTTTTTCACCATAGCCCTCTATGGGCTTCCAAATATCCCTTTTCCAATTCCACAAGAACAGCCTCTGCGAAAGGCTTCTTGAAGGGAAAGATGTAACTCTGTGAGATGAATTAGCAGAAAACTGAGCAGTTTCTCAGAAAGCTTCTTTCCAGTTTTGAACGGAAGATATTTCCTTTTTCACCATAGCCCTCTATCGGCTTCCAAATGTCCCTTTGCCAATTCCACATGAACAGCCTTAGCGAAAGGCTTCTTGAAGGGAAAGATGTAACTCTGTGAGATGAATTAACAGAACACAGAGCAGTTTCCCAGAAAGCTTCTTTCCAGTTTTGAACGGAATATATTTCCTTTTTCACTATAGCCCTCTATGGGCTTCCAAATATCCCTTAGCCAATTGCACAAGAACAGCCTTAGCGTAAGGCTTCTTGAAGGGAAAGATGTAACTCTGTGAGATGAATTAACAGAACACAGAGCAGTTTCTCAGAAAGATTCTTTCCGGTTTTGAACGGAAGATATTTCCTTTTCACCACTGCCCTCTATGGGCTTCCAAATATCCCTTTGCCAATTCCACAAGAACAGCCTTAGCGAAAGGATTCTTGAAGGGAAATATGTAACTCTGTGAGTCGAATTAACAGAACACAGAGCAGATTCTCAGAAAGCTTCTTTCCAGTTTTGAACGGAAGATATTTCCTTTTCACCATAGCCCTCTATGGGCTTCCAAATATCTCTTTGCCAATTCCACAAGAACAGCCTTAGCGAAAGGCTTTTTGAAGGGAAAGATGTAACTCTGTGAGATGAATTAACAGAACACAGAGCAGTTTCTCAGAAAGCTTCTTTCCAGTTTTGAACGGAAGATATTTCCTTTTTCACTATAGCCTTCTATGGGCTTCCAAATATCCCTTTGCCAATTCCACAAGAACAGCCTTAGCGAAAGTCTTCTTGAAGAGAAAGATGTAACTCCGTGAGATAAATTAACAGAACACAGAGCAGTTTCTCAGAAAGCTTCTTTCCAGTTCTGAACGGAAGATATTTCCTTTTTCACCATAGCCCTCTAGGGGTTCCAAATATCCCTTTGCCAATTCCACAAGAACAGCCTTAGCGAAAGGCTTCTTGAAGGGAAAGATGTAACTCTATGAGATTAATTAACAGAACACAGAGGAGTTTCTCAGAAATCTTCTTCCCAATTTTGAACGGAAGATATTTCCTTTTTCACCATAGCCCTCTATGGGCTTCCAAATATGCCTTTGCCAATTCCACAAGAACAGCCTTAGCCAAAGGCTTCTTCAAGGGAAAGATGTAACTATGTGAGATGAATTTACAGAACACAGAGCAGCTCTTCAGAAAGCTTCTTTCCGGTTTTGAAGGGAAGATATTTCCTTTTTCACCATAGCCCTCTATGGGCTTCTAAATATCCCTTTGCTAATTCCACAAGAACAGCCATAGCGAAAGGATTCTTGAAGGGAAGATGTAACGCTGTGAGATGAATTAACAGAACACAGAGCAGCTCTTCAGAAAGCTTCTTTCCAGTTTTGAACGGAAGATATTTCCTTTTTCACCATAGCCCTCTAAGGGCTTCCAAATATCCCTTTTCCAATTCCACAAGAACAGCCTTAGCGAAAGGCTTCTTGAAGGGAAAGATGTAACTCTGTGAGATGAATTAACAGACCACAGAGCAGATTCTCAGAAAGCTTCTTTCCAGTTTTGAACGGAAGATATTTCCTTTTTCATCATAGCCCTCTAAGGGCTTCCAAATATCCCTTTGCCAATTCCACAAGAACAGCCTTAGCGAAAGGCTTCTTGAAGGAAAGATGTAACTCTGTGAGATGAATTAACAGAACACAGAGCAGTTTCTCAGAAAGCTTCTTTCCAGTTTTGAAGGGAAGATATTTCCTTTTCCACATTAGACCTCTATGCGGTTCCAAATATCTCTTTGACAATTCCACAAGAACAGCCTTAGCGAAAGGCTTCTTGAAGGGAAAGATGTAACTCTGTGAGATGAATTAACAGAACACAGAGCCGTTCTTCAGAAAGCTTCTTTCCACTTTTGAACGGAAGATATTTCCTTTTTCACCGTAGCCCTCTATGGGCTTCCAAATATCCCTTTGCCAATTCCGCAAGAACAGCCTTAGCAAAAGGCTTCTTGAAGGGAAAGATGTAAGTCTGTGAGATGAATTAACAAAACACAGAGCAGATTCTCAGAAAGCTTCTTTCCAGTTTTGAACGGAAGATATTTCGTTTTTCACCATAGCCCTCTATGGGCTTCCAAATATCCCTTTTCCAATTCCACAAGAACAGCCTTTGCGAAAGGCTTCTTGAAGGGAAAGATGTAACTCTGTGAGATGAATTAGCAGAAAACTGAGCAGTTTCTCAGAAAGCTTCTTTCCAGTTTTGAACGGAAGATATTTCCTTTTTCACCATAGCCCTCTATCGGCTTCCAAATATCCCTTTGCCAATTCCACAAGAACAGCCTTAGCGAAAGGCTTCTTGAAGGGAAAGATGTAACGCTGTGAGATGAATTAACAGAACACAGAGCAGTTTCTCAGAAAGCTTCTTCCCAGTTTTGATAGGAAGATATTTCCTTTTTTCACCATAGCCCTCTCCTGGTTTCCAAATATCCCTTTGCCAATTCCACAGGAACAGTCTTAGCGAAAGGATTCTTGAAGGGAAATATGTAACTCTGTGAGACGAATTAACAGAACACAGAGCAGATTCTCAGAAAGCTTCTTTCCAGTTTTGAACGGAAGATATTTCCTTTTCACCATAGCCCTCTATGGGCTTCCAAATATCTCTTTGCCAATTCCACAAGAACAGCCTTAGCGAAAGGCTTTTTGAAGGGAAAGATGTAACTCTGTGAGATGAATTAACAGAACACAGAGCAGTTTCTCAGAAAGCTTCTTTCCAGTTTTGAACGGAAGATATTTCCTTTTTCACTATAGCCTTCTATGGGCTTCCAAATATCCCTTTGCCAATTCCACAAGAACAGCCTTAGCGAAAGTCTTCTTGAAGAGAAAGATGTAACTCCGTGAGATAAATTAACAGAACACAGAGCAGTTTCTCAGAAAGCTTCTTTCCAGTTCTGAACGGAAGATATTTCCTTTTTCACCATAGCCCTCTAGGGGTTCCAAATATCCCTTTGCCAATTCCACAAGAACAGCCTTAGCGAAAGGCTTCTTGAAGGGAAAGATGTAACTCTATGAGATTAATTAACAGAACACAGAGGAGTTTCTCAGAAATCTTCTTCCCAATTTTGAACGGAAGATATTTCCTTTTTCACTGTAGCCCTCTAAGGACCTCCAAATATCCCTTTGCCAATTCCACAAGAACAGCATTAGCGTAAGGCTTCTTGAAGGGAAGGATGTAACTCGGTGAGATGAATTAACAGAACACAGAGCAGTTCTTCAGAAAGCTTCTTTCCAGTTTTGAACGGAAATTATTTCCTTTTTCACCACAGCCCTCTATGGGCTTCCAAATATTCCTTTGCCAATTCCACAAGAACAGCCTTAGCGAAAGTCTTCTTGAAGGGAAAGTTGTAACTCCGTGAGATGAATTAACAGATCACAGACCAGATTCTCAGAAAGATTCTTTCCAGTTTCGAACGGAAGATATTTCCTTTTTCACCATAGCCCTCTATGGGCTTCCAAATATGCCTTTGCCAATTCCACAAGAACAGCCTTAGCCAAAGGCTTCTTCAAGGGAAAGATGTATCTATGTGACATGAATTTACAGAACACAGAGCAGCTCTTCAGAAAGCTTCTTTCCGGTTTTGAAGGGAAGATATTTCCTTTATCACCATAGCCCTCTATGGGCTTCTAAATATCCCTTTGCCAATTCCACAAGAACAGCCTTAGCGACAGGCTTTCTGAAGGGAAAGATGTAACTCTGTGAGATGAATTAACAGAACACAGAGCCATTCTTCAGAAAGCTTCTTTCCAGTTTTGAACGGAAGATATTTCCTTTTTCACCATAGCCCTCTATGAGGTTCCAAATATCCCTTTGCCAATTCCAAAAGAACAGCCTTAGCGGAAGGATTCTTGAAGGGAAATATGTAACTCTGTGAGATGAATTAACAGAACACAGAGCAGATTCTCAGAAAGCTTCTTTCCAGTTTTGAACAGAAGATATTTCCTTTTTCATCATAGCCCTCTAAGGGCTTCCAAATATCCCTTTGCCAATTCTACAAGAACAGCCTTAGCGAAAGGCTTCTTGAAGGAAAGATGTAACTCTGTGAGATGAATTAACAGAACACAGAGCAGTTTCTCAGAAAGCTTCTTTCCAGTTTTGAACGGAAGATATTTCCTTTTCCACAATAGCCCTCTATGCGGTTCCAAATATCCCTTTGACAATTCCAAAAGAACAGCCTTAGCGAAAGGCTTCGTGAAGGGAAAGATGTAACTCTGAGATGAATTAACAGAACACAGAGCAGTTTCTCAGAAAGCTTCTTTCCAGTTTTGAACGGAAGATATTTCCTTTTTCACCATAGCCCTCTATGGGCTTCCAAATATCCCTATGCCAATTCCACAAGAGCAGCCTAGGCGAAAGGCTTCTTGAAGGGAAAGATGTAACTCTGTGAGATGAATTAACGGAACACATAGCCGTTCTTCAGAAAGCTTCTTTCCAGTTTTGAACGGAAGATATTTCCTTTTTCACCGTAGCCCTCTATGGGCTTCCAAATATCCCTTTTCCAATTCCACATGAACAGCCTTAGCGAAAGGCTTCTTGAAGGGAAAGATGTAACTCTGTGAGATGAATTAACAGAACACAGAGCAGATTCTCAGAAAGCTTCTTTCCAGTTTTGAACGGAAAATATTTCCTTTTTCGTCATAGCCCTCTAAGGGCTTCCAAATATCCCTTTGCCAATTCCACAAGAACAGCCTTAGCGAAAGGCTTCTTGAAGGAAAGATGTAACTCTGTGAGATGAATTAACAGAACACAGAGCAGTTTCTCAGAAAGCTTCTTTCCAGTTTTGAACGGAAGATATTTCCTTTTCCACAATAGCCCTCTATGCGGTTTCAAATATCCCTTTGCCAATTCCACAAGAACAGCCTTAGCGAAAGGCTTCGTGAAGGGAAAGATGTAACTCTGTGCGATGAATTAACAGAACACAGAGCAGTTTCTCAGAAAGCTTCTTCCCAGTTTTGAAAGGAAAATATTTCCTTTTTCACCATAGCCCTCTATTGGGTTCCAAATATCCCTTTGCCAATTCCACAAGAACAGCCATAGCGAAAGGCTTCTTGAAGGGAAAGATGTAACGCTGTGAGATGAATTAACAGAACACAGAGTAGCTCTTCAGAAAGCTTCTTTCCTGTTTTGAAGGGAAGATATTTCCTTTTTCACTATAGCCCTCTATTGGCTTCCAAATATCCCTTTGCCAATTCCACAAGAACAGCCTTAGCGAAAGACTTCTTGAATTGAAAGATGTAACTCTGTGAGATGAATAAACAGAACACAGAGCAGTTTCTCAGAAAGCTTATTTCCAGTTCTGAACGGAAGATATTTCCTTTTTCACCATAGCCCTCTATGGGCTTCCAAATATCCCTTTGCCATTTCCACAAGAACACCTTAGCGAAAGGCTTTTTGAATTGAAAGATGTAACTCGGTGAGCTGAATAAACAGAACACGGAGCAGCTTCTCAGAAGGCTTCTTTCCAGTTCTGTACGGAAGATATTTCCTTTTTCACCATAGACCTCTAAGGGCTTCCAAATATCCCTTTGCCAATTCAACAAGAACAGCCTTAGCGAAAGGCTTCTTGAAGGGAAAGATGTAACTCTATGAGATGAATTAACAGAACAAAGAGCAGTTTCTCAGAAAGCATCTTCCCAATTTTGAACGGAAGATATTTCCTTTTTCACTATAGCCCTCTATGGACCTCCAAATATCCCTTTGCCAATTCCACAAGAACAGCCTCAGCGTAAGGCGACTTGAAGGGAAAGATGTAACTCTGTGAGATGAATTAACAGAACACAGAGCAGTTTCTCAGAAAGCTTCTTTCCAGTTTTGAACGGAAGATATTTCCTTTTTCACCATAGCCCTCTATTGGCTTCCAAATATCCCTTTGCCAATTCCACAAGAACAGCCTTAGCGAAAGTCTTCTTGAAGGGAAAGATGTAACTCTGTGAGGTGAATTAGCAGAACACAGAGGAGTTTCTCAGAAAGCTTCTTTCCAGTTTTGAACGGAAGATATTTCCTTTTTCACCACAGCCCTCTATGGGCTTCCAAATATCCCTTTGCCAATTCCACAAGAACAGCCTTAGCGAAAGTCTTCTTTAAGAGAAAGATGCACACTGTGAGATGAATTAACAGAACACAGAGCAGTTTCTCAGAAAGCTTCTTTCCAGTTTTGAACGGAAGATATTTCCTTTTTCACTATAGCCCTCTATGGGCTTCCAAATATCCCTTAGCCAATTCCACAAGAACAGCCTTAGCGTAAGGCTTCTTGAAGGGAAAGATGTAACTCTGTGAGATGAATTAACAGAACACAGAACAGTTTCTCAGAAAGGTTCTTTCCAGTTTTGAACGGAAGATATTTCCTTTTCACCACTGCCCTCTATGGGCTTCCAAATATCCCTTTGCCAATTCCCCAAGGAGAGCCTAAGCGAAAGGCTTCTTGAAGGGAAAGATGTAACGCTGTGAGATGAGTTAACAGAACACAGAGCAGTTTCACAGAAAGCTTCTTCCCAGTTTTGAGCGGAAGATATTTCCTTTTTCACCATAGCCCTCTATTTGGTTCCAAATATCCCTTTGCCAATTCCACAAGAACAGCCATAGCGAAAGGCTTCTTGAAGAGAAAGATGTAACGCTGTGAGATGAATTAACAGAACACAGAGCCGTTCTTCAGAAAGCTTCTTTCCAGTTTTGAACGGAAGATATTTAGTTTTTCACCATAGCCCTCTATGGGCTTCTAAATATCCCTTTGCCAATTCCACAAGAACAGCCATAGTGAAAGGCTTCTTGAAGGCCAAGATGTAACTCTGTGAGATGAATTAACAGAACACAGAGTAGTTTCTCAGAACGATACTTTCCAGTTTTGAACGGAAGATATTTCCTTTTCACCACTGCCCTGTATGGGCTTCCAAATATCCCTTTGCCAATTCCACTAGAACAGCCTTAGCGAAAGGCTTCTTGAAGGGAAAGATGTAACGCTGTGAGATGAGTTAACAGAACACAGAGCAGTTTCACAGAAAGCTTCTTCCCAGTTTTGAACGGAAGATATTTCCTTTTTCACCATAGCCCTCTATTGGGTTCCAAATATCCCTTTGCCAATTCCACAAGAACAGCCATAGCGAAAGGCTTCTTGAAGGGAAAGATGTAACGCTGTGAGATGAATTAACAGAACACAGAGCAGCTCCTCAGAAAGCTTCTTTCCAGTTTTGAAGGGAAGATATTTCCTTTTTCACCATGGCCCTCTAGGGGCTTCCAAGTATCCCTTTGCCAATTCCACAAGAACAGCCTTAGCGAAAGGCTTCTTGAAGAGAATGATGTAACTCTGTGAGATGAATTAACAGAAGGCAGAGCAGCTTCTCAGAAAGTTTCTTTCCAGTTTTGAACGGAAGATATTTCCTTTTTCACCATAGCCCTCTATGGGCTTCCAAATATCCCTTTGGCAATTGCACAAGAACAGCCTTAGCGAAAGGCTTCTTGAAGGGAAAGATGTAACTCTGTGAGATGAATTAACAGAACACAGAGCAGATTCTGAGAAAGCTTCTTTTCAGTTTTGAAGGGAAGATATTTCCTTTTTCACCATAGCCCTCTATGGGCTTCCAAATATTCCTTTGCCAGTTCCACAAGAACAGCCTTAGCGAAAGGCCTCTTGGAGGGAAAGATGTAACTCTGTGAGATGAATTAACGGAACACATAGCCGTTCTTCAGAAAGCTTCTTTCCAGTTTTGAACGGAAGATATTTCCTTTTTCACCATAGCCGTCCTTGGGCTTCCAAATATCCCTATTCCAATTCCACATGAATAGCCTTAGCGAAAGGCTTCTTGAAGGGAAAGATGTAACTCCGTGAGATGAATTAACAGAACACAGAGCAGATTCTCAGAAAGCTTCTTTCCAGTTTTGAACGGAAGATATTTCCTTTTTCATCATAGCCCTCTAAGGGCTTCCAAATATCCCTTTGCCAATTCCACAAGAACAGCCTTAGCGAAAGGCTTCTTGACGAAAGATGTAACTCTGTGAGATGAATTAACAGAACACAGAGCAGTTTCTCAGAAAGCTTCTTTCCAGTTTTGAACGGAAGATATTTCCTTTTCCACAATAGCCCTCTATGCGGTTCCAAATATCCCTTTGACAATTCCACAAGAACAGCCTTAGCGAAAGGCTTCGTGAAGGGAAAGATGTAACTCTGTGCGATGAATTAACAGAACACAGAGCCGTTTCTCAGAAAGCTTCTTTCCAGTTTTGAACGGAAGATATTTCCTTTTTCACCATAGCCCTCTACGGGCTTCCAAATATCCCTTTGCCAATTCCACAAGAACAGCCTTAGCGAAAGTCTTCCTGAAGGGAAAGATGTAACTCTGTGAGATGAATTAGCAGAACACAGAGGAGTTTCTCAGAAAGCTTCTTTCCAGTTTTGAACGGAAGATATTTCCTTTTTCACCATAGCCCTCTATTTGGTTCCAAATATCCCTTTGCCAATTCCACAAGAACAGCCATAGCGAAAGGCTTCTTGAAGGGAAAGATGTAACGCTGTGAGATTAATTAAAAGAACACAGAGACGTTCTTCAGAAAGCTTCTTTCCAGTTTTGAACGGAAGATATTTAGTTTTTCACCATAGCCCTCTATGGGCTTCTAAATATCCCGTTGCCAATTCCACAAGAACAGCCATAGCGAAAGGCTTCTTGAAGGCAAAGATGTAACTCTGTGAGATGAATTAACAGAACACAGAGCAGATTCTCAGAAAGCTTCTTTCCAGTTTTGAACGGAAGATATTTCCTTTTTCAGCATAGCCCTCTATGGGCTTCCAAAAATGCCTTTGCCAATTCCACAAGAACAGCCTTAGCGAAAGGCTTCTTGAAGGGAAAGATGTAACTCTGCGAGATGAATTAACAGAACACAGAGCAGATTCTCAGAAAGCTTCTTTCCAGTTTTGAAGGGAAGATATTTCCTTTTTCACCATAGCCCTCTATGGGCTTCCAAATATTCCTTTGCCAGTTCCACAAGAACAGCCTTAGCGAAAGGCTTCTGGAAGGGAAAGATGTAACTGTGTGAGATGAATTGACAGAACACAGAGCATTTTCTCAGAAAGCTTCTTTCCAGTTTTTAACGGAAGATATTTCCTTTTCACTATAGCCCTCTATGGGCCTCCAAATATCCCTTTGCCAATTCCACAAGAACAGCCTTAGCGTAAGGCTTCTTGAAGGGAAAGATGTAACTCTGTGAGATGAATTAACAGAACACAGAACAGTTCTTCAGAAAGTTTCTTTCCAGTTTTGAACGGAATATATTTCCTTTTTCACCATAGACCTCTATGGGCCTCCAAATATGCCTTTGCCAATTCCACAAGAACAGCCTTAGCGAAAGGCTTCTTGAAGGGAAAGGTGTAACTCTGTGAGATGAATTAACAGAACACAGAGCAGTTTCTCAGAAACCTTCTTTCCAGTTTTGAACGGAAGATATTTCCTTTTCACCATAGCCATCTATTGTTTTCCTAATATCCCTTTGCCAATTCCACAAGAACAGCCTTAGCGAAAGGCTTCTTGAAGGGAAAGATGTAACTCTGTGAGATGAATTAACAGAACACAGAGCAGATTCTCAGAAAGCTTCTTTCCAGTTTTGAACGGAAGATATTTCCTTTTTCACCATAGCCCTCTAAGGGCTTCCAAATATCCCTTTGCCAATTCCACAAGAATAGCCTTAGCGAAAGGCTTCTTGAAGGGAAAGATGTAACTCTGTGAGATGATTTATTAGAACACAGAGCCGTTCTTCAGAAAGATTTTTTCCAGTTTTGAACGGAAGATATTTCCTATTTCACCATAGCCCTCTATGGGCTTCCAAATATCCCTTTGCCAATTCCACAAGAACAGCCTTAGCGAAAGGCTTCGTGAAGGGAAAGATGTAACTCTGTGAGATGAATTAACAGAACACAGAGCAGTTTCTCAGAAAGCTTCTTTCCAGTTTTAAACGGAAGATATTTCCTTTTTCACCGTAGCCCTCTATGGGCTTCCAAATATCCCTTTGCCAATTCCACAAGAACAGCTTTAGCGAAACGTTTCTTGAAGGGAAAGATGTAACTCTGTGAGGTGAATTAACAGAACACAGAGCAGTTTCTCAGAAAGCTTCTTTCCAGTTTTGAACGGAAGATATTTCCTTTTTCACCATAGCCCTCTATGGGCTTCCAAATATCCCTTTGCCAACTCCACAAGAACAGCCTTAGAGAAAGGATTCTTGAAGGGAAAGATGTAACTCTGTGCGATGAATCAACAGAACACAGAGCAGTTTCTTAGAAAGCTTCTTTCCAGTTTTGAACGGAGGATGTTTCCTTTTTCACCATAGCCCTCTAAGGGCTTCCAAATATCCCTTTGCCAATTCCACAAGAACAGCCTTAGCGAAAGGCTTCTTGAAGGGAAAAATGTAACTCTGTGAGAAGAATTAACAGAACACAGAGCAGTTTCTCAGAAAGCTTCTTTCCAGTTTTGAACGGAAGACATTTCCTTTTTCACCATAGCCCTCTATGGGCTTCCAAATATCTCTTTGCCAATTCCACAAGAATAGCCTTAGCAAAAGGCTTCTTGAAGGGAAAGATGTAACCCTGTGAGATGAATTAAGAGAACACAGAGCAGTTTCTCAGAAAGCTTCTTTCCAGTTTTGAACGGAATATATTTCCTTTTTCACCATAGCCCACTATGGGCTTCCAAATATCACTTTGCCAATTCCACAAGAACAGCCTTAGCGAAAGGCTTTTTGAAGGGAAAGATGTAACTCTTTGAGGTGAATTAAGAGAACACAGAGCAGATTCTCAGAAAGCTTCTTTCCAGTTTTGATCGGAAGATATTTCCTTTTTCACCAAAGCCCTCTATGGGCTTCCAATTATCCCTTTGCCAATTCCACAATAACAGCCTTAGCGAAAGGCTTCTTGAAGGGAAAGACGTAACTCTGTGAGATGAATTAACAGAACACAGAGCAGTTTCTCAGAAAGCTTCTTTCCAGTTTTGAACGCAGGATGATTCCTTTTTCACCATAGCCCTCTATGTGCTTCCAAATATCCCTTTGCCAATTCCACAAGAACAGCCTTAGCCAAAGGCTTCTTGAAGGGAAAGATGTAACTCTGTGAGATGAATTAACAGAACACAGAGCAGTTTCTCAGAAATCATCTTTCCAGTTTTGAACGGAAGATATTTCCTTTTTCACCATATCCCTCCATGGGCTTATAAATATCCCTTTTCCAATTCCACAAGAACAGCCTTAGCGAAAGGCTTCTTGTAGGGAAAGATGTAAGTCTGTGAGATGAACTAACAGAACACAGAGCAGTTTCTCAGAAAGCTTCTTTCCAGTTTTGAAGGGAAGATAATTCCTTTTTCACCATAGCCCTCTAGGGGCTTCCAAGTATCCCTTTGCCAATTCCACAAGAACAGCCTTAGCGAAAGGCTTCTTGAAGGGAAAGATGTAACTCTGTGAGATGAATTAACAGAACACAGAACAGTTCTTCAGAAAGCTTCTTTCCAGTTTTGAACGGAAGATATTTCCTTTTTCACCATAGCCCTCTATGGGATTCCAAATATGCCTTTGCCAATTCCACAAGAACAGCCTTAGCGAAAGGCTTCTTGAAGGGAAAGATGTAACTCTGTGAGATGAATTAACAGAACACAGAGCACTTTCTCAGAAAGCTTCTTTCCAGTTTTGAACGGAAGATATTTCCTTTTCACCATAGCCCTCTACGGATTCCAAATATCCCTTTGCCAATTCAACAAGAACAGCCTTAGCGAAACGCTTCTTGAAGGGAAAGATGTAACTCCGTGAGATGAATTAACAGAACACAGAGCAGTTTCTCAGAAAGCTTCTTTCCTGTTTTGAACGGAAGATATTTCCTTTTTCACCATAGCCCTCTGTGGGCTTCCAAATATCCCTTTGCCAATTCCACAAGAACAGCCTTAGCGAAAGGCTTCTTTAAGGGAAAGATGTAACTCTGTGAGATGAATAAACATAACACAGAGCAGTTTCTCAGAAAGCTACTTTCCAGTTTTGAACGGAAGATATTTCCTTTTTCACCATAGCCCTCTATGGGCTTCCAAATATCCCTTTGCCAATTCCACAAGAACAGCCTTAGCGAAAGGCTTCTTGAAGGGAAAGATGTAACTCTGTGAGATGAATTTACAGAACACAGAGCAGTCTCTCAGAAAGCTTCTTTCAAGTTTTGAACGGAAGATATTTCCTTTTTCACTATAGCCCTCTATGGGCTTCCAAATATCCCTTTGCCAATTCTACAAGAACAGCCTTGGCGAAAGTCTTCTTGAAGGGAAAGATGTAACTCTGTGAGATGAATTAACAGAACACAGAGCAGTTTCTCATAAAGCTTCTAACCAGGTTTGAACGGGAGATATTTCCTTTTTCACCATAGCCCTCTATGGGCTTCCAAATATCCCTTTTCCAATTCCACAAAAACAGCCTTAGCGAAAGGCTTCTTGAAGGGAAAGATGTAACTCTGTGAGATGAATTAACAGAACACAGAGCAGATTCTCAGAAAGCTTCTTTCCAGTTTTCAACGGAAGATATTTCCTTTTTCAGCATAGCCCTCTATGGGCTTCCAAATATCCCTCTGCCAATTCCACAAGAACAGCCTTAGCGAAAGGATTCTTGAAGGGAAAGATGTAACTCTGTGAGATGAATTAACAGAACACAGAGCAGTTTCTCAGAAAGCTTCCTTCCAGTTTTGAACGGAAGATATTTCCTTTTCCACAATAGCCCTCTATGCGGTTCTAAATATCCCTTTGACATTTCCACAAGAACAGGCTTAGCGAAAGGCTTCTTGAAGGGAAAGATGTAACTCTGTGAGATGAATTAACAGAACACAGAGCAGTTTCTCAGAAAGCTTCTTTCCAGTTTTGAACAGATGATATTTCCTTTTCCACAATAGCCCTCTGTGCGGTTCCAAATATCCCTTTGACAATTCCACAAGAACAGCCTTAGCGAAAGGCTTCTTGAAGGGAAAGATGTAGCTCTGTGAGATGAATTAAGAGAACACAGAGCAGATTCTCAGAAAGCTTCTTTCCAGTTTTGAAGGGAAGATATTTCCTTTTTCACCGTAGCCCTCAAAGGGCTTCCAAATATTCCTTTGCCAGTTCCACAAGAACAGCCTTAGCGAAAGGCTTCTTGGAGGGAAAGATGTAACTCTGTGAGATGAATTAACGGAACACATAGCCGTTCTTCAGAAAGCTTCTTTCCAGTTTTGAACGGAAGATATTTCCTTTTTCACCATAGCCCTCTATGGGCTTCCAAATATCCCTTTTCCAATTCCACATGAATAGCCTTAGCGAAAGGCTTCTTGAAGGGAAAGATGTAACTCTGTGAGATGAATTAACAGAACACAGAGCAGATTCTCAGAAAGCTTCTTTCCAGTTTTGAACGGAAGATATTTCCTTTTTCACCATAGCCCTCTAAGGGCTTCCAAATATCCCTTTGCCAATTCCACAAGAATAGCCTTAGCGAAAGGCTTCTTGAAGGGAAAGATGTAACTCTGTGAGATGATTTATTAGAACACAGAGCCGTTCTTCAGAAAGATTTTTTCCAGTTTTGAACGGAAGATATTTCCTTTTTCACCATAGCCCTCTATGGGCTTCCAAATATCCCTTTGCCAATTCCACAAGAACAGCCTTAGCGAAAGGCTTCGTGAAGGGAAAGATGTAACTCTGTGAGATGAATTAACAGAACACAGAGCAGTTTCTCAGAAAGCTTCTTTCCAGTTTTAAACGGAAGATATTTCCTTTTTCACCGTAGCCCTCTATGGGCTTCCAAATATCCCTTTGCCAATTCCACAAGAACAGCTTTAGCGAAACGTTTCTTGAAGGGAAAGATGTAACTCTGTGAGGTGAATTAACAGAACACAGAGCAGTTTCTCAGAAAGCTTCTTTCCAGTTTTGAACGGAAGATATTTCCTTTTTCACCATAGCCCTCTATGGGCTTCCAAATATCCCTTTGTAAACTCCACAAGAACAGCCTTAGAGAAAGGATTCTTGAAGGGAAAGATGTAACTCTGTGCGATGAATCAACAGAACACAGAGCAGTTTCTTAGAAAGCTTCTTTCCAGTTTTGAACGGAGGATGTTTCCTTTTTCACCATAGCCCTCTAAGGGCTTCCAAATATCCCTTTGCCAATTCCACAAGAACAGCCTTAGCGAAAGGCTTCTTGAAGGGAAAAATGTAACTCTGTGAGAAGAATTAACAGAACACAGAGCAGTTTCTCAGAAAGCTTCTTTCCAGTTTTGAACGGAAGACATTTCCTTTTTCACCATAGCCCTCTATGGGCTTCCAAATATCTCTTTGCCAATTCCACAAGAATAGCCTTAGCAAAAGGCTTCTTGAAGGGAAAGATGTAACCCTGTGAGGTGAATTAAGAGAACACAGAGCAGTTTCTCAGAAAGCTTCTTTCCAGTTTTGAACGGAATATATTTCCTTTTTCACCGTAGACCACTATGGGCTTCCAAATATCACTTTGCCAATTCCACAAGAACAGCCTTAGCGAAAGGCTTTTTGAAGGGAAAGATGTAACTCTTTGAGGTGAATTAAGAGAACACAGAGCAGATTCTCAGAAAGCTTCTTTCCAGTTTTGATCGGAAGATATTTCCTTTTTCACCAAAGCCCTCTATGGGCTTCCAATTATCCCTTTGCCAATTCCACAATAACAGCCTTAGCGAAAGGCTTCTTGAAGGGAAAGACGTAACTCTGTGAGATGAATTAACAGAACACAGAGCAGTTTCTCAGAAAGCTTCTTTCCAGTTTTGAACGCAGGATGATTCCTTTTTCACCATAGCCCTCTATGTGCTTCCAAATATCCCTTTGCCAATTCCACAAGAACAGCCTTAGCCAAAGGCTTCTTGAAGGGAAAGATGTAACTCTGTGAGATGAATTAACAGAACACAGAGCAGTTTCTCAGAAATCATCTTTCCAGTTTTGAACGGAAGATATTTCCTTTTTCACCATATCCCTCCATGGGCTTATAAATATCCCTTTTCCAATTCCACAAGAACAGCCTTAGCGAAAGGCTTCTTGTAGGGAAAGATGTAAGTCTGTGAGATGAACTAACAGAACACAGAGCAGTTTCTCAGAAAGCTTCTTTCCAGTTTTGAAGGGAAGATAATTCCTTTTTCACCATAGCCCTCTAGGGGCTTCCAAGTATCCCTTCGCCAATTCCAGAAGAACAGCCTTAGCGAAAGGCTTCTTGAAGGGAAAGATGTAACTCCGTGAGATGAATTAACAGAACACAGAACAGTTCTTCAGAAAGCTTCTTTCCAGTTTTGAACGGAAGATATTTCCTTTTTCACCATAGCCCTCTATGGGATTCCAAATATGCCTTTGCCAATTCCACAAGAACAGCCTTAGCGAAAGGCTTCTTGAAGGGAAAGATGTAACTCTGTGAGATGAATTAACAGAACACAGAGCACTTTCTCAGAAAGCTTCTTTCCAGTTTTGAACGGAAGATATTTCCTTTTCACCATAGCCCTCTACGGATTCCAAATATCCCTTTGCCAATTCAACAAGAACAGCCTTAGCGAAACGCTTCTTGAAGGGAAAGATGTAACTCCGTGAGATGAATTTACAGAACACAGAGCAGTTTCTCAGAAAGCTTCTTTCCTGTTTTGAACGGAAGATATTTCCTTTTTCACCATAGCCCTCTGTGGGCTTCCAAATATCCCTTTGCCAATTACACAAGAACAGCCTTAGCGAAAGGCTTCTTTAAGGGAAAGATGTAACTCTGTGAGATGAATAAACATAACACAGAGCAGTTTCTCAGAAAGCTACTTTCCAGTTTTGAACGGAAGATATTTCCTTTTTCACCATAGCCCTCTATGGGCTTCCAAATATCCCTTTGCCAATTCCACAAGAACAGCCTTAGCGAAAGGCTTCTTGAAGGGAAAGATGTAACTCTGTTAGATGAATTTACAGAACACAGAGCACTCTCTCAGAAAGCTTCTTTCAGGTTTTGAACGGAAGATATTTCCTTTTTCACTATAGCCCTCTATGGGCTTCCAAATATCCCTTTGCCAATTCTACAAGAACAGCCTTGGCGAAAGTCTTCTTGAAGGGAAAGATGTAACTCTGTGAGATGAATTAACAGAACACAGAGCAGTTTCTCATAAAGCTTCTAACCAGGTTTGAACGGGAGATATTTCCTTTTTCACCATAGCCCTCTATGGGCTTCCAAATATCCCTTTTCCAATTCCACAAAAACAGCCTTAGCGAAAGGCTTCTTGAAGGGAAAGATGTAACTCTGTGAGATGAATTAACAGAACACAGAGCAGATTCTCAGAAAGCTTCTTTCCAGTTTTCAACGGAAGATATTTCCTTTTTCAGCATAGCCCTCTATGGGCTTCCAAATATCCCTCTGCCAATTCCACAAGAACAGCCTTAGCGAAAGGATTCTTGAAGGGAAAGATGTAACTCTGTGAGATGAATTAACAGAACACAGAGCAGTTTCTCAGAAAGCTTCCTTCCAGTTTTGAACGGAAGATATTTCCTTTTCCACAATAGCCCTCTATGCGGTTCTAAATATCCCTTTGACATTTCCACAAGAACAGGCTTAGCGAAAGGCTTCTTGAAGGGAAAGATGTAACTCTGTGAGATGAATTAACAGAACACAGAGCAGATTCTCAGAAAGCTTCTTTCCAGTTTTGAACGAAAGATATTTCCTTTTTCATCATAGCCCTCTAAGGGCCTCCAAATATCCCTTTGCCAATTCCACAAGAACAGCCTTAGCGAAAGGCTTCTTGAAGGAAAGATGTAACTCTGTGAGATGAATTAACAGAACACAGAGCAGTTTCTCAGAAAGCTTCTTTCCAGTTTTGAACGGAAGATATTTCCTTTTCCACAATAGCCCTCTATGCCTTTCCAAATATCCCTTTGCCAATTCCACAAGAAGAGCCTAAGCGAAAGGCTTCTTGAAGGGAAAGATGTAACGCTGTGAGATGAGTTAACAGAACACATAGCAGTTTCACAGAAAGCTTCTTCCCAGTTTTGAGCGGAAGATATTTCCTTTTTCACCATAGCCCTCTATTTGGTTCCAAATATCCCTTTGCCAATTCCACAAGAACAGCCATAGCGAAAGGCTTCTTGAAGGCAAAGATGTAACTCTGTGAGATGAATTAACAGAACACAGAGCAGATTCTCAGAAAGCTTCTTTCCAGTTTTGAACGGAAGATATTTCCTTTTTCAGCATAGCCCTCTATGGGCTTCCAAAAATGCCTTTGCCAATTCCACAAGAACAGCTTTAGCGAAAGGCTTCTTGAAGGGAAAGATGTAACTCTGCGAGATGAATTAACAGAACACAGAGCAGATTCTCAGAAAGCTTCTTTCCAGTTTTGAAGGGAAGATATTTCCTTTTTCACCATAGTCCTCTATGGGCTTCCAAATATTCCTTTGCCAGTTCCACAAGAACAGCCTTAGCGAAAGGCTTCTTGAAGGGAAAGATGTAACTATGAGAGATGAATTAACAGAACACAGAGCAGTTTCTCAGAAAGCTTCTTTCCAGTTTGGAACGGAAGATATTTCATTTTTTACCATAGCCCTCTATGGGCTTCCAAATATCCCTTTGCCAATTCCTCAAGAACAGCCTAGGCGAAAGGCTTCTTGAAGGGAAAGATGTAACTCTGTGAGATGAATTAACGGAACACATAGCCGTTCTTCAGAAAGCTTCTTTCCAGTTTTGAACGGAAGATATTTCCTTTTTCACCGTAGCCCTCTAAGGGCTTCCAAATATCCCCTTTGCCAATTCCACATGAACAGCCTTAGCTAAAGGCTTCTTGAAGGGAAAGATGTAACTCTGTGAGATGAATTAACAGAACACAGAGCAAATTTTCAGAAAGCTTCTTTCCAGTTTTGAACGGAAGATATTTCCTTTTTCATCATAGCCCTCTAAGGGCTTCCAAATATCCCTTTGCCAATTCCACAAGAACAGCCTTAGCGAAAGGCTTCTTGAAGAAAAGATGTAACTCTGTGAGATGAATTAACAGAACAAAAAGCAGATTCTCAGAATGCTTCTTTCCAGTTTTGAACGTAAGATATTTCCTTTTTCACCATAGCCCTCTATGGGCTTCCAAATATCCCTTTGCCAATTCCACATGAACAGCCTTAGCGAAAGGCTTCTTGAAGGGAAAGATGTAACTCTGGGAGATGAATTAACAGAACACAGAGCATTTTCTCAGAAAGCTTCTTTCCAGTTTTGAACGGAAGATATTTCCTTTTCACCATAGCCATGTATTGTTTTCCTAATATCCCTTTGCCAATTCCACAAGAACAGCCTTAGCGAAAGGCTTCTTGAAGGGAAAGATGTAACTCTGTGAGATGAATTCACAGAACACAGAGCATTTTCTCAGAAAGCTTCTTTCCAGTTTTGAACGGAAGATATTTCCTTTTCACCATAGCCATCTATTGTTTTCCTAATATCCCTTTGCCAATTCCACAAGAACAGCCTTAGCGAAAGGCTTCTTGAAGGGAAAGATGTAACTCTGTGAGATGAATTAACAGAACACAGAGCAGATTCTCAGAAAGCTTCTTTCCAGTTTTGAACGGAAGATATTTCCTTTTTCACCATAGCCCTCTAAGTGCTTCCAAATATCCCTTTGCCAATTCCACCAGAACAGCCTTAGCGAAAGGCTTCTTGAAGGGAAAGATGTAACTCTGTGAGATGATTTATTAGAACACACAGCCGTTCTTCAGAAAGATTTTTTCCAGTTTTGAACGGAAGATATTTCCTTTTTCACCATAGCCCTCTATAGGCTTCCAAATATCCCTTTCCCAATTCCACAAGAACAGCCTTAGTGAAAGGCTTCGTGAAGGGAAAGATGTAACTCTGTGAGATGAATTAACAGAACACAGAGCAGTTTCTCAGAAAGCTTCTTTCCAGTTTTAAACGGAAGATATTTCCTTTTTCAACATAGCCCTCTATGGGCTTCCAAATATCCCTTTGCCAATTCCACAAGAACAGCTTTAGCGAAACGTTTCTTGAAGGGAAAGATGTAACTCTGTGAGATGAATTAACAGAACACAGAGCAGTTTCTCAGAAAGCTTCTTTCCAGTTTTGAACGGAAGATATTTCCTTTTTCATCATAGCCCTCTATGGGCCTCAAAATATCCCTTTGCCAATTCCACAAGAACAGCCTTAGCGTAAGGCTTCTCGAAGTTAAAGATGTAACTCTGTGAAATGAATTAACAGAACACAGAACAGTTCTTCAGAAAGCTTCTTTCCAGTTTTGAACGGAAGATATTTCCTTTTTCACCATAGCCCTCTATGGGCTTCCAAATATCCCTTTGCCAATTCAACAAGAACAGCCTTAGCGAAAGGCTTCTTGAAGGGAAACACGTAACACCGTGAGATGAATTAACAGAACACAGAGCAGTTTCTCAGAAAGCTTCTTTCCAGTTTTGAACGGAAGATATTTCCTTTTTCACCATAGCCCTCTATGGGCTTCCAAATATCCGTTTGCCAATTCCACATGAACAGCCTTAGCGAAAGGATTTTTGAAGGGAAAGATGTAACTCTGTGAGATGAATTAACAGAACACAGAGCAGTTTCTTAGAAATCTTCTTTCCAGTTTTGAACGGAGGATGTTTCCTTTTTCACCATAGCCCTCTAAGGGCTTCCAAATATCCCTTTGCCAATTCCACAAGAACAGCCTTAGCGAAAGGCTTCTTGAAGGGAAAAATGTAACTCTGTGAGATGAAATAACAGAACACACAGCAGTTTCTCAGAACGCTTCTTTCCAGTTTTGAACGGAAGATATTTCCTTTTTCACCATAGCCCTCTATGGGCTTCCAAATATCCCTTTGCCAATTCCACAACAACGGCCTCAGCCAAAGGCTTCTTGAAGGGAAAGATGTAACTCTGTGAGATGAATTAACAAAACACAGAGCAGTTTCTCAGAAAGCTTCTTTCCAGTTTTGAACCGAAGATATTTCCTTTTTCATCATAGCCCTCTATGGGCTTCCAAATATCCCTTTGCCAATTCCACAAGAACAGCCTTAGCGAAAGGCTTTTTGAAGGGAAAGGTGTAACTCTGTGAGAAGAATTAACAGAACACAGAGCAGTTTCTCAGAAAGCTTCATTCCAGTTTTGAACGGAAGACATTTCCTTTTTCACAATAGCCCTCTATGGGCTTCCAAATATCTCTTTGCCAATTCCACAAGAATAGCCTTAGCAAAAGGCTTCTTGAAGGGAAAGATGTAACTCTGTGAGATGAATTAAGAGAACACAGAGCAGTTTCTCAGAAAGCTTCTTTCCAGTTTTGAAAGGAAGGTATTTCCTTTTTCAACATAGCCCACTATTGGCTTCCAAATATCCCTTTGCCAATTCCACAAGAATAGCCTTAGCGAAAGGCTTCTTGAAGGGAAAGATGTAACTCTTTGAGGTGAATTAAGAGAACACAGAGCAGATTCTCAGAAAGCTTCTTTCCAGTTTTGAACGGAAGATATTTCCTTTTTCACCATAGCCCACTATGGGCTTTCAATAATGCCTTTGCCAATTCCACAAGAACGGCTTTAGCGAAAGGCTTCTTGAAGGGAAAGATGTAACTCTCTGAGATGAATTAACAGAACACAGAGCAGATTCTCACAAAGCTTCTTTCCAGTTTTGAATGGAAGATATTTCCTTTTTTCACCATAGCCCTCTATGGGATTCCAAATATCGCTTTGCCAATTCCACAAGAACAGCCTAGGCGAAAGGCTTCTTGAAGGGAAAGATGTAAGTCTGTGAGATGAATTAACGGAACACATAGCCGTTCTACAGAAAGCTTCTTTCCAGTTTTGAACGGAAGATATTTCCTTTTTTCACCATAGCCCTCTATGGGATTCCAAATATCGCTTTGCCAATTCCACAAGAACAGCCTAGGCGAAAGGCTTCTTGAAGGGAAAGATGTAAGTCTGTGAGATGAATTAACGGAACACATAGCCGTTCTACAGAAAGCTTCTTTCCAGTTTTGAACGGAAGATATTTCCTTTTTCACCATACCCTCTATGGGCTTCCAAATATCCCTTTGCCAATACCATATGAACAGCCTTATCGAAAGGCTTCTTGAAGGGAAAGATGAAACTCTGTGAGATGAATTAACAGAACACAGAGCAGTTTCTCAGAAAGCTTCTTTCCAGTTTTGAACGGAAGATATTACCTTTTTCATCATAGCCCTCTAAGGGCTTCCAAATATCCCTTTGCCAATTCCACAAGAACAGCCTTAGCGAAAGGCTTCTTGAAGGAAAGATGTAACTCTGTGAGTTGAATTAACAGAACACAGAGCAGTTTCTCAGAAAGCTTCTTTCCAGTTTTCAACGGAAGATATTTCCTTGTCCACAATAGCCCTCAATGCGGTTCCAAATATCCTTTTGACAATTCCACAATAACAGCCTTAGCGAAAGGCTTCGTGAAGGGAAAGATGTAACTCCGTGAGATGAATTAACAGAACACAGAGCAGTTTCTCAGAAAGCTTCTTTCCAGTTTTGAACGGAAGATATTTCCTTTTTCACCATAGCCCTCTATGGGCTTCCAAATATCCCTTTTCCAATTCCACAAGAACAGCCTTAGCGAAAGGCTTCTTGAAGGGAAAGATGTAACTCTGTGAGATGAATTAGCAGAACACAGAGCAGTTTCTCAGAAAGCTTCTTTCCAGTTTTGAACGGAAGATATTTCCTTTTTCACCATATCCCTCCATGGGCTTATAAATATCCCTTTGCCAATTCCACAAGAACAGCCTTAGCGAAAATCTTCTTGTAGGGAAAGATGTAAGTCTGTGAGATGAACTAACAGAACACAGAGCAGTTTCTCAGAAAGCTTCTTTCCAGTTTTGAACGGAAGATATTTCCTTTTTTACTGTAGCCCTCTATGGGCTTCCAAATATCCCTTTGCCAATTCCACAACAACAGCCTTAGCGAAAGGCTTCTTGAAGGGAAAGATGTAACTCTGTGAGAGGAATTAACAGAACACAGAGCAGTTTCTCAGAAAGCTTCTTTCCAGTTTTGAACGGAAGATATTTCCTTTATCACCATAGACCTCTAGGGGCTTCCAAATATCCCTCTGCCAATTACACAAGAACAGCCCTAGCGAAAGGCTTCTTGAAGGGAAAGATGTAACTCTGTGAGATGAATTCACAGAACACAGAGCAGTTTCTCAGAAAGCTTCTTTCCAGTTTTGAACGGAAGATATTTCCTTTTTCACTGTAGACCTCTATGGGCTTCCAAATATCCCTTTGCCAATTCCACGAGAACATCCTTAGCGAAAGGCTTCTTGAAGGAAAAGATGTAACTCTGTGAGATGAATTAACAGAACACGGAGCAGTTTCTCAGAAAGCTTCTTTCCAGTTTTCAACGGAAGATATTTCCTTTTTCCCCGTAGCCCTCTATGGGCTTCCAAATATCCCTTTTCCAATTCCACAAGAACAGCCTTAGCGAAAGGCTTCGTGAAGGGAAAGATGTAACTCTGTGAGATGAATTAAGAGAAAACAGAGCAGTTTCTCCGAAAGCTTCTTTCCAGTTTTGAACGGAAGATATTTCCTTTTTCCCCGTAGCCCTCTATGGGCTTCCAAATATCCCTTTTCCAATTCCAAAAGAAGAGCCTTAGCGAAAGGCTTCTTGAAGGGAAAGATGTAACTCTGTGAGATGAATTAAGAGAACACAGAGCAGTTTCTCAGAAAGCTTCTTTCCAGTTTTCAGCGGAAGATATTTCCTTTTTCATCATAGCCAACTATGGGCTTCCAAATATCCCTTTGCGAATTCCACAAGAACAGCCTTAGCGAAAGGCTTCTTGAAGGGAAAGATGTAACTCTGTGAGATGAATTCACAGAACACAGAGCAGTTTCTCAGAAAGCTTCTTTCCAGTTTTGAACGGAAGATATTTCCTTTTTCAGCCTTGGCCCTCTATGGGCTTCCAAATATCCCGTTGCCAATTCCACAAGAACAGCCTTAGCGAAAGGCTGCTTGAAGGGAAAGATGTAACTCTGTGAGATGAATTCACAGAACACAGAGCAGTTTCTCAGAAAGCTTCTTTCCAGTTTTCAGCGGAAGATATTTCCTTTTTCACCATAGCCCTCTATGGGCTTCCAAATATCCCTTTGCCAATTCCACAAGAACAGCCTTAGCGAAAGGCTGCTTGAAGGGAAAGATGTAACTCTGTGAGATGAATTCACAGAACACAGAGCAGTTTCTCAGAAAGCTTCTTTCCAGTTTTGAACGGAAGATATTTCCTTTTTCACCATAGCCCTCTATGGGCTTCCAAATATCCCGTTACCAATTCCACAAGAACAGCCTTAGCGAAAGGCTGCTTGAAGGGAAAATTGTAACTCTGTGAGAGGAATGAACAGAACACAGAGCAGTTTCTCAGAAAGCTTCGTTCCAGTTTTCAACGGAAGATATTTCCTTTTTCCCTATAGCCCTCTAGGGGTTCAAAATATCCCTTTGCCAATTCCACAAGAACAGCCTTAGCGAAAGGCTTCTTGAAGGGAAAGATATAACGCTGTGAGATGAGTTAACAGAACACAGAGCAGTTTCACAGAAAGCTTCTTCCCAGTTTTCAACGGAAGATATTTCCTTTTTCACCATAGCCCTCTATTGGGTTCCAAATATCCCTTTGCCAATTCCACAAGAACAGCCTTAGCGAAAGTCTTCTCGAAGGCAAAGATGTAACGCTGTGAGATGAATTAACAGAACACAGAGTAGCTCTTCAGAAAGCTTCTTTCCAGTTTTGAAGGGAAGATAATTCCTTTTTCACCATAGCCCTCTAGGGGCTTCCAAGTATCCCTTTGCCAATTCCACAAGAACAGCCTTAGCGAAAGGCTTCTTGAAGGGAAAGATGTAACTCTGTGAGATGAATTAACAGAACACAGAACAGTTCTTCAGAAAGCTTCTTTCCAGTTTTAAACGGAAGATATTTCCTTTTTCACCAAAGCCCTCTATGGGCTTCCAAATATCCCTTTGGCAATTGCACAAGAACAGCCTTAGCGAAATGCCTCTTGAAGGGAAACATGTAACTCTGTGAGGTGAATTAACAGAACACAGAGCAGTTTCTCAGAAAGCTTCTTTCCAGTTTTGAACGGAAGATATTTCCTTTTTAAGTATAGCCCTCTATGGGCCTCAAAATATCTCTTTGCCAATTCAACAAGAACAGCCTTAGCGTAAGGCTTCTTGAAGGGAAAGATGTAACTCTGTGAGATGAATTAACAGAACACAGAGCAGTTTCTCAGAAAGATTCTTTCCAGTTTTGAACGGAAGATATTTCCTTTTGACCACTGCCCTCTATGGGCTTCTAAATATCCCTTTGCCAATTCCACAAGAAGAGCCTTAGCGAAAGGCTTCTTGAAGGGAAAGATGTAACGCTGTGAGATGAATTAACAGAACACAGAGCAGCTCTTCAGAAAGATTCTTTCCAGTTTTGAAGGGAAGATAATTCCTTTTTCACCATAGCCCTCTATGGGCTTCCAAATATCCCTTTGGCAATTGCACAAGAACAGCCTTAGCGAAAGGCTTCTTGAAGGGAAAGATGTAACTCTGTGAGATGAATTAACAGAACACAGAGCAGTTTCTCAGAAAGCTTCTTTCCAGTTTTGAACGGAAGATATTTCCTTTTTAACTATAGCCCTCTATGGGCCTCAAAATATCCCTTTGCCAATTCCACAAGAACAGCCTTAGCGTAAGGCTTCTCGAAGTTAAAGATGTAACTCTGTGAGATGAATTAACAGAACACAGAACAGTTCTTCAGAAAGCTTCTTTCCAGTTTTGAACGGAAGATATTTCCTTTTTCACCATAGCCCTCTATGGGCTTCCAAATATCCCTTTGCCAATTCAACAAGAACAGCCTTAGCGAAAGGCTTCTTGAAGGGAAACATGTAACACCGTGAGATGAATTAACAGAACACAGAGCAGTTTCTCAGAAAGCTTCTTTCCAGTTTTGAACGGAAGATATTTCCTTTTTCACCATATCCCTCTATGGGCTTCCAAATATCCCTTTGCCAATTCCACAAGAACAGCCTTAGCGAAACGCTTCTTGAAGGGAAAGATGTAACTCTGTGAGATGAATAAACAGAACACAGAGCAGTTTCTCAGAAATCTTCTTTCCAGTTTTGAACGGAAGATATTTCCTTTTTCACCATAGCCCACTATGGGCTTTCAATAATGCCTTTGCCAATTCCACAAGAACGGCTTTACGAAAGGCTTCTTGAAGGGAAAGATGTAACTCTGTGAGATGAATTAACAGAACACAGAGCAGATTCTCAGAAAGCTTCTTTCCAGTTTTGAATGGAAGATATTTCCTTTTTTCACCATAGCCCTCTATGGGATTCCAAATATCGCTTTGCCAATTCCACAAGAACAGCCTAGGCGAAAGGCTTCTTGAAGGGAAAGATGTAACTCTGTGAGATGAATTAACGGAACACATAGCCGTTCTACAGAAAGATTCTTTCCAGTTTTGAACGGAAGATATTTCCTTTTTCTCCATACCCTCTATGGGCTTCCAAATATCCCTTTGCCAATACCATATGAACAGCCTTATCGAAAGGCTTCTTGAAGGGAAAGATGAAACTCTGTGAGATGAATTAACAGAACACAGAGCAGTTTCTCAGAAAGCTTCTTTCCAGTTTTGAACGGAAGATATTACCTTTTTCATCATAGCCCTCTAAGGGCTTCCAAATATCCCTTTGCCAATTCCACAAGAACAGCCTTAGCGAAAGGCTTCTTGAAGGAAAGATGTAACTCTGTGAGTTGAATTAACAGAACACAGAGCAGTTTCTCAGAAAGCTTCTTTCCAGTTTTCAACGGAAGATATTTCCTTGTCCACAATAGCCCTCAATGGGGTTCCAAATATCCTTTTGACAATTCCACAATAACAGCCTTAGCGAAAGGCTTCGTGAAGGGAAAGATGTAACTCCGTGAGATGAATTAACAGAACACAGAGCAGTTTCTCAGAAAGCTTCTTTCCAGTTTTGAACGGAAGATATTTCCTTTTTCACCATAGCCCTCTATGGGCTTCCAAATATCCCTTTTCCAATTCCACAAGAACAGCCTTAGCGAAAGGCTTCTTGAAGGGAAAGATGTAACTCTGTGAGATGAATTAGCAGAACACAGAGCAGTTTCTCAGAAAGCTTCTTTCCAGTTTTGAACGGAAGATATTTCTTTTTTCACCATAGCCATCTAGGGGTTCCAAATATCCCTTTGCCAATTCCACATGAACAGCCTTAGCGAAAGGCTTCTTGAAGGATAAGATGTATCTCTGTGAGATGAATTAACAGAACACAGAGCAGTTTCTCAGAAAGCTTCTTTCCAGTTTTTAACGGAAGATATTTCCTTTTTCACTGTAGCCCTCTTTGGGCTTCCAAATATCCCTTAGCCAATTCCACAAGAACAGCCTTAGCGTAACGCTTCTTGAAGGGAAAAATGTAACTCTGTGAGATGAAATAACAGAACACACAGCAGTTTCTCAGAACGCTTCTTTCCAGTTTTGAACGGAAGATATTTCCTTTTTCACCATAGCCCTCTATGGGCTTCCAAATATCCCTTTGCCAATTCCACAACAACGGCCTTAGCCAAAGGCTTCTTGAAGGGAAAGATGTAACTCTGTGAGATGAATTAACAAAACACAGAACAGTTTCTCAGAAAGCTTCTTTCCAGTTTTGAACCGAAGATATTTCCTTTTTCATCATAGCCCTCTATGGGCTTCCAAATATCCCTTTGCCAATTCCACAAGAACAGCCTTAGCGAAAGGCTTTTTGAAGGGAAAGGTGTAACTCTGTGAGAAGAATTAACAGAACACAGAGCAGTTTCTCAGAAAGCTTCATTCCAGTTTTGAACGGAAGACATTTCCTTTTTCACAATAGCCCTCTATGGGCTTCCAAATATCTCTTTGCCAATTCCACAAGAATAGCCTTAGCAAAAGGCTTCTTGAAGGGAAAGATGTAACTCTGTGAGATGAATTAAGAGAATACAGAGCAGTTTCTCAGAAAGCTTCTTTCCAGTTTTGAACGGAAGGTATTTCCTTTTCAACATAGCCCACTATTGGCTTCCAAATATCCCTTTGCCAATTCCACAAGAACAGCCTTAGCGAAAGGCTTCTTGAAGGGAAAGATGTAACTCTTTGAGGTGAATTAAGAGAACACAGAGTAGATTCTCAGAAAGCTTCTTTCCAGTTTTGATCGGAAGATATTTCCTTTTTCACCAAAGCCCTCTATGGGCTTCCAATTATCCCTTTGCCAATTCCACAATAACAGCCTTAGCGAGAGGCTTCTTGAAGGGAAAGACGTAACTCTGTGAGATGAATTAACAGAACACAGAGCAGTTTCTCAGAAAGCTTCTTTCCAGTTTTGAACGGAAGATATTTCCTTTTTCACCATATCCCTCCATGGGCTTATAAATATCCCTTTGCCAATTCCACAAGAACAGCCTTAGCGAAAATCTTCTTGTAGGGAAAGATGTAAGTCTGTGAGATGAACTAACAGAACACAGAGCAGTTTCTCAGAAAGCTTCTTTCCAGTTTTGAACGGAAGATATTTCCTTTTTTACTGTAGCCCTCTATGGGCTTCCAAATATCCCTTTGCCAATTCCACAACAACAGCCTTAGCGAAAGGCTTCTTGAAGGGAAAGATGTAACTCTGTGAGAGGAATTAACAGAACACAGAGCAGTTTCTCAGAAAGCTTCTTTCCAGTTTTCAGCGGAAGATATTTCCTTTTTCATCATAGCCAACTATGGGCTTCCAAATATCCCTTTGCGAATTCCACAAGAACAGCCTTAGCGAAAGGCTTCTTGAAGGGAAAGATGTAACTCTGTGAGATGAATTCACAGAACACAGAGCAGTTTCTCAGAAAGCTTCTTTCCAGTTTTGAACGGAAGATATTTCCTTTTTCAGCCTTGGCCCTCTATGGGCTTCCAAATATCTCGTTGCCAATTCCACAAGAACAGCCTTAGCGAAAGGCTGCTTGAAGGGAAAGATGTAACTCTGTGAGATGAATTCACAGAACACAGAGCAGTTTCTCAGAAAGCTTCTTTCCAGTTTTCAGCGGAAGATATTTCCTTTTTCACCATAGCCCTCTATGGGCTTCCAAATATCCCTTTGCCAATTCCACAAGAACAGCCTTAGCGAAAGGCTGCTTGAAGGGAAAGATGTAACTCTGTGAGATGAATTCACAGAACACAGAGCAGTTTCTCAGAAAGCTTCTTTCCAGTTTTGAACGGAAGATATTTCCTTTTTCACCATAGCCCTCTATGGGCTTCCAAATATCCCGTTGCCAATTCCACAAGAACAGCCTTAGCGAAAGGCTGCTTGAAGGGAAAATTGTAACTCTGTGAGAGGAATGAACAGAACACAGAGCAGTTTCTCAGAAAGCTTCGTTCCAGTTTTCAACGGAAGATATTTCCTTTTTCCCTATAGCCCTCTAGGGGTTCAAAATATCCCTTTGCCAATTCCACAAGAACAGCCTTAGTGAAAGGCTTCTTGAAGGGAAAGATGTAACGCTGTGAGATGAGTTAACAGAACACAGAGCAGTTTCACAGAAAGCTTCTTCCCAGTTTTCAACGGAACATATTTCCTTTTTCACCATAGCCCTCTATTGGGTTCCAAATATCCCTTTGCCAATTCCACAAGAACAGCCTTAGCGAAAGTCTTCTCGAAGGCAAAGATGTAACGCTGTGAGATGAATTATCAGAACACAGAGTAGCTCTTCAGAAAGCTTCTTTCCAGTTTTGAAGGGAAGATAATTCCTTTTTCACCATAGCCCACTATGGGCTTTCAATAATGCCTTTGCCAATTCCACAAGAACGGCTTTAGCGAAAGGCTTCTTGAAGGGAAAGATGTAACTCTGTGAGATGAATTAACAGAACACAGAGCAGATTCTCAGAAAGCTTCTTTCCAGTTTTGAATGGAAGATATTTCCTTTTTCACCATAGCCCTCTATGGGCTTCCAAATATTCCTTTGCCATTTCCACAAGAACAGCCTTAGCGAAAGGCTTCTTGAAGGGAAAGATGTAACTCTGTGAGATGTATTAACAGAACACAGAGCAGTTTCTCAGAAAGCTTCTTTCCAGTTTTCAACTTAAGATATTTCCTTTTTCACCATAGCCCTCTATGGGCTTCCAAATATCCCTTTGCCAATTCCACAAGAACAGCCAAGGCGAAAGGCTTCTTGAAGGGAAAGATGTAACTCTGTGAGATGAATTAACGGAACACATAGCCGTTCTACAGAAAGCTTCTTTCCAGTTTTGAACGGAAGATATTTCCTTTTTCACCATACCCTCAATGGGCTTCCAAATATCCCTTTGCCAATTCCATATGAACAGCCTTAGCGAAAGGCTTCTTGAAGGGAAAGATGTAACTCTGTGAGATGAATTAACAGAACACAGAGCAGATTCTCAGAAAGCTTCTTTCCAGTTTTGAACGGAAGATATTACCTTTTTCATCATAGCCCTCAAAGGGCTTCCAAATATCCCTTTGCCAATTCCACAAGAACAGCCTTAGCGAAAGGCTTCTTGAAGGAAAGATGTAACTCTGTGAGTTGAATTAACAGAACACAGAGCAGTTTCTCAGAAAGCTTCTTTCCAGTTTTCAACTTAAGATATTTCCTTTTCCACAATAGCCCTCTATGCTGTTCCAAATATCCTTTTGACAATTCCACAATAACAGCCTTAGCGAAAGGCTTCGTGAAGGGAAAGATGTAACTCCGTGAGATGAATTAACAGAACACAGAGCAGTTTCTCAGAAAGCTTCTTTCCAGTTTTGAACGGAAGATATTTCCTTTTTCACCATAGCCCTCTATGGGCTTCCAAATATCCCTTTTCCAATTCCACAAGAACAGAATTAGCGAAAGGCTTCTTGAAGGGAAAGATGTAACTCTGTGAGATGAATTAGCAGAACACAGAGCAGTTTCTCAGAAAGCTTCTTTCCAGTTTTGAACGGAAGATATTTCCTTTTTCACTGTAGCCCTCTTTGGGTTTCCAAATATCCCTTAGCCAATTCCACAAGAACAGCCTTAGCGTAAGGCTTCTTGAAGGGAAAGATGTAACTCTGTGAGATGAATTAACAGAACACAGAGCAGTTTCTCAAAAAGATTCTTTCCAGTTTTGAACGGAAGATATTTCCTTTTTCACCATATCCCTCCATGGGCTTATAAATATCCCTTTGCCAATTCCACAAGAACAGCCTTAGCGAAAATCTTCTTGTAGGGAAAGATGTAAGTCTGTGAGATGAACTAACAGAACACAGAGCAGTTTCTCAGAAAGCTTCTTTCCAGTTTTGAACGGAAGATATTTCCTTTTTTACTGTAGCCCTCTATGGGCTTCCAAATATCCCTTTGCCAATTCCACAACAACAGCCTTAGCGAAAGGCTTCTTGAAGGGAAAGATGTAACTCTGTGAGAGGAATTAACAGAACACAGAGCAGTTTCTCAGAAAGCTTCTTTCCAGTTTTGAACGGAAGATATTTCCTTTATCACCATAGACCTCTAGGGGCTTCCAAATATCCCTCTGCCAATTACACAAGAACAGCCCTAGCGAAAGGCTTCTTGAAGGGAAAGATGTAACTCTGTGAGATGAATTCACAGAACACAGAGCAGTTTCTCAGAAAGCTTCTTTCCAGTTTTGAACGGAAGATATTTCCTTTTTCACTGTAGACCTCTATGGGCTTCCAAATATCCCTTTGCCAATTCCACGAGAACATCCTTAGCGAAAGGCTTCTTGAAGGAAAAGATGTAACTCTGTGAGATGAATTAACAGAACACGGAGCAGTATCTCAGAAAGCTTCTTTCCAGTTTTCAACGGAAGATATTTCCTTTTTCCCCGTAGCCCTCTATGGGCTTCCAAATATCCCTTTTCCAATTCCACAAGAACAGCCTTAGCGAAAGGCTTCTTGAAGGGAAAGATGTAACTCTGTGAGATGAATTAAGAGAACACAGAGCAGTTTCTCAGAAAGCTTCTTTCCAGTTTTGAACGGAAGATATTTCCTTTTTCCCCGTAGCCCTCTATGGGCTTCCAAATATCCCTTTTCCAATTCCACAAGAAGAGCCTTAGCGAAAGGCTTCTTGAAGGGAAAGATGTAACTCTGTGAGATGAATTAACAGAACACAGAGCAGATTCTCAGAAAGCTTCTTTCCAGTTTTGAACGGAAGATATTTCCTTTTTCATCATAGCCCTCTAAGGGCTTCCAAATATCCCTTTGCCAATTCCACAAGAACAGCCTTAGCGAAAGGCTTCTTGACGAAAGATGTAACTCTGTGAGATGAATTAACAGAACACAGAGCAGTTTCTCAGAAAGCTTCTTTCCAGTTTTGAACGGAAGATATTTCCTTTTCCACAATAGCCCTCTATGCGGTTCCAAATATCCCTTTGACAATTCCACAAGAACAGCCTTAGCGAAAGGCTTCGTGAAGGGAAAGATGTAACTCTGTGAGATGAATTAACAGAACACAGAGCCGTTTCTCAGAAAGCTTCTTTCCAGTTTTGAACGGAAGATATTTCCTTTTTCACCATAGCCCTCTGTGGGCTTCCAAATATCCCTTTGCCAATTCCACAAGAACAGCCTTAGCGAAAGTCTTCCTGAAGGGAAAGATGTAACTCTGTGAGATGAATTAGCAGAACACAGAGGAGTTTCTCAGAAAGCTTCTTTCCAGTTTTGAACGGAAGATATTTCCTTTTTCACCATAGCCCTCTATGGGCTTCCAAATATCCCTTTGCCAATTCCACAAGAACAGCCTTAGCGAAAGTCTTCTTTAAAGGAAAGATGCAACAATGTGAGATGAATTAACAGAACACAGAGCAGTTTCTCAGACAGCTTCTTTCCAGTTTTGAACGGAAGATATTTCCTTTTTCACTATAGCCCTCTATGGGCTTCCAAATATCCCTTAGCCAATTCCACAAGAACAGCCTTAGCGAAAGGCTTCTTGAAGGGAAATATGTAACTCTGTGAGATGAATTAACAGAACACAGAGCAGTTTCTCAGAAAGATTCTTTCCAGTTTTGAACGGAAGATATTTCCTTTTCACCACTGAACTCTATGGGCTTCCAAATATCCCTTTGCCAATTCCACAAGAAGAGCCTAAGCGAAAGGCTTCTTGAAGGGAAAGATGTAACGCTGTGAGATGAGTTAACAGAACACAGAGCAGTTTCACAGAAAGCTTCTTCCCAGTTTTGAACGGAAGATATTTCCTTTTTCACCATAGCCCTCTATTTGGTTCCAAATATCCCTTTGCCAATTCCACAAGAACAGCCATAGCGAAAGGCTTCTTGAAGGGAAACATGTAACGCTGTGAGATTAATTAAAAGAACACAGAGCCGTTCTTCAGAAAGCTTCTTTCCAGTTTTGAACGGAAGATATTTAGTTTTTCACCATAGCCCATATGGGCTTCTAAATATCCCGTTGCCAATTCCACAAGAACAGCCATAGCGAAAGGCTTCTTGAAGGCAAAGATGTAACTCTGTGAGATGAATTAACAGAACACAGAGCAGATTCTCAGAAAGCTTCTTTCCAGTTTTGAACGGAAGATATTTCCTTTTTCAGCATAGCCCTCTATGGGCTTCCAAAAATGCCTTTGCCAATTCCACAAGAACAGCTTTAGCGAAAGGCTTCTTGAAGGGAAAGATGTAACTCTGCGAGATGAATTAACAGAACACAGAGCAGATTCTCAGAAAGCTTCTTTCCAGTTTTGAAGGGAAGATATTTCCTTTTACACCATAGCCCTCTATGGGCTTCCAAATATTCCTTTGCCAGTTCCACAAGAACAGCCTTAGCGAAAGGCTTCTGGAAGGGAAAGATGTAACTGTGTGAGATGAATTGACAGAACACAGAGCATTTTCTCAGAAAGCTTCTTTCCAGTTTTTAACGGAAGATATTTCCTTTTCACTATAGCTCTCTATGGGCCTCCAAATATCCCTTTGCCAATTCCACAAGAACAGCCTTAGCGTAAGGCTTCTTGAAGGGAAAGATGTAACTCTGTGAGATGAATTAACAGAACACAGAACAGTTCTTCAGAAAGTTTCTTTCCAGTTTTGAACGGAAGATATTTCCTTTTTCACCATAGCCCTCTATGGGCCTCCAAATATGCCTTTGCCAATTCCACACGAACAGCCTTAGCGAAAGGCTTCTTGAAGGGAAAGGTGTAACTCTGTGAGATGAATTAACAGAACACAGAGCAGTTTCTCAGAAACCTTCTTTCCAGTTTTGAACGGAAGATATTTCCTTTTCACCATAGCCATCTATTGTTTTCCTAATATCCCTTTGCCAATTCCACAAGAACAGCCTTAGCGAAAGGCTTCTTGAAGGGAAAGATGTAACTCTGTGAGATGAATTAACAGAACACAGAGCAGATTCTCAGAAAGCTTCTTTCCAGTTTTGAACGGAAGATATTTCCTTTTTCACCATAGCCCTCTAAGGGCTTCCAAATATCCCTTTGCCAATTCCACAAGAATAGCCTTAGCGAAAGGCTTCTTGAAGGGAAAGATGTAACTCTGTGAGATGATTTATTAGAACACAGAGCCGTTCTTCAGAAAGATTTTTTCCAGTTTTGAACGGAAGATATTTCCTTTTTCACCATAGCCCTCTATGGGCTTCCAAATATCCCTTTGCCAATTCCACAAGAACAGCCTTAGCGAAAGGCTTCGTGAAGGGAAAGATGTAACTCTGTGAGATGAATTAACAGAACACAGAGCAGTTTCTCAGAAAGCTTCTTTCCAGTTTTAAACGGAAGATATTTCCTTTTTCACCGTAGCCCTCTATGGGCTTCCAAATATCCCTTTGCCAATTCCACAAGAACAGCTTTAGCGAAACGTTTCTTGAAGGGAAAGATGTAACTCTGTGAGGTGAATTAACAGAACACAGAGCAGTTTCTCAGAAAGCTTCTTTCCAGTTTTGAACGGAAGATATTTCCTTTTTCACCATAGCCCTCTATGGGCTTCCAAATATCCCTTTGCCAACTCCACAAGAACAGCCTTAGAGAAAGGATTCTTGAAGGGAAAGATGTAACTCTGTGCGATGAATCAACAGAACACAGAGCAGTTTCTTAGAAAGCTTCTTTCCAGTTTTGAACGGAGGATGTTTCCTTTTTCACCATAGCCCTCTAAGGGCTTCCAAATATCCCTTTGCCAATTCCACAAGAACAGCCTTAGCGAAAGGCTTCTTGAAGGGAAAAATGTAACTCTGTGAGAAGAATTAACAGAACACAGAGCAGTTTCTCAGAAAGCTTCTTTCCAGTTTTGAACGGAAGACATTTCCTTTTTCACCATAGCCCTCTATGGGCTTCCAAATATCTCTTTGCCAATTCCACAAGAATAGCCTTAGCAAAAGGCTTCTTGAAGGGAAAGATGTAACCCTGTGAGATGAATTAAGAGAACACAGAGCAGTTTCTCAGAAAGCTTCTTTCCAGTTTTGAACGGAATATATTTCGTTTTTCACCATAGCCCACTATGGGCTTCCAAATATCACTTTGCCAATTCCACAAGAACAGCCTTAGCGAAAGGCTTTTTGAAGGGAAAGATGTAACTCTTTGAGGTGAATTAAGAGAACACAGAGCAGATTCTCAGAAAGCTTCTTTCCAGTTTTGATCGGAAGATATTTCCTTTTTCACCAAAGCCCTCTATGGGCTTCCAATTATCCCTTTGCCAATTCCACAATAACAGCCTTAGCGAAAGGCTTCTTGAAGGGAAAGACGTAACTCTGTGAGATGAATTAACAGAACACAGAGCAGTTTCTCAGAAAGCTTCTTTCCAGTTTTGAACGCAGGATGATTCCTTTTTCACCATAGCCCTCTATGTGCTTCCAAATATCCCTTTGCCAATTCCACAAGAACAGCCTTAGCCAAAGGCTTCTTGAAGGGAAAGATGTAACTCTGTGAGATGAATTAACAGAACACAGAGCAGTTTCTCAGAAATCTTCTTTCCAGTTTTGAACGGAAGATATTTCCTTTTTCACCATATCCCTCCATGGGCTTATAAATATCCCTTTTCCAATTCCACAAGAACAGCCTTAGCGAAAGGCTTCTTGTAGGGAAAGATGTAAGTCTGTGAGATGAACTAACAGAACACAGAGCAGTTTCTCAGAAAGCTTCTTTCCAGTTTTGAAGGGAAGATAATTCCTTTTTCACCATAGCCCTCTAGGGGCTTCCAAGTATCCCTTTGCCAATTCCACAAGAACAGCCTTAGCGAAAGGCTTCTTTAAGGGAAAGATGTAACTCTGTGAGATGAATTAACAGAACACAGAACAGTTCTTCAGAAAGCTTCTTTCCAGTTTTGAACGGCAGATATTTCCTTTTTCACCATAGCCCTCTATGGGATTCCAAATATGCCTTTGCCAATTCCACAAGAACAGCCTTAGCGAAAGGCTTCTTGAAGGGAAAGATGTAACTCTGTGAGATGAATTAACAGAACACAGAGCACTTTCTCAGAAAGCTTCTTTCCAGTTTTGAACGGAAGATATTTCCTTTTCACCATAGCCCTCTACGGATTCCAAATATCCCTTTGCCAATTCAACAAGAACAGCCTTAGCGAAACGCTTCTTGAAGGGAAAGATGTAACTCCGTGAGATGAATTAACAGAACACAGAGCAGTTTCTCAGAAAACTTCTTTCCTGTTTTGAACGGAAGATATTTCCTTTTTCACCATAGCCCTCTGTGGGCTTCCAAATATCCCTTTGCCAATTCCACAAGAACAGCCTTAGCGAAAGGCTTCTTTAAGGGAAAGATGTAACTCTGTGAGATGAATAAACATAACACAGAGCAGTTTCTCAGAAAGCTACTTTCCAGTTTTGAACGGAAGATATTTCCTTTTTCACCATAGCCCTCTATGGGCTTCCAAATATCCCTTTGCCAATTCCACAAGAACAGCCTTAGCGAAAGGCTTCTTGAAGGGAAAGATGTAACTCTGTGAGATGAATTTACAGAACACAGAGCAGTCTCTCAGAAAGCTTCTTTCAAGTTTTGAACGGAAGATATTTCCTTTTTCACTATAGCCCTCTATGGGCTTCCAAATATCCCTTTGCCAATTCTACAAGAACAGCCTTGGCGAAAGTCTTCTTGAAGGGAAAGATGTAACTCTGTGAGATGAATTAACAGAACACAGAGCAGTTTCTCATAAAGCTTCTAACCAGGTTTGAACGGGAGATATTTCCTTTTTCACCATAGCCCTCTATGGGCTTCCAAATATCCCTTTTCCAATTCCACAAAAACAGCCTTAGCGAAAGGCTTCTTGAAGGGAAAGATGTAACTCTGTGAGATGAATTAACAGAACACAGAGCAGATTCTCAGAAAGCTTCTTTCCAGTTTTCAACGGAAGATATTTCCTTTTTCAGCATAGCCCTCTATGGGCTTCCAAATATCCCTCTGCCAATTCCACAAGAACAGCCTTAGCGAAAGGATTCTTGAAGGGAAAGATGTAACTCTGTGAGATGAATTAACAGAACACAGAGCAGTTTCTCAGAAAGCTTCCTTCCAGTTTTGAACGGAAGATATTTCCTTTTCCACAATAGCCCTCTATGCGGTTCTAAATATCCCTTTGACATTTCCACAAGAACAGGCTTAGCGAAAGGCTTCTTGAAGGGAAAGATGTAACTCTGTGAGATGAATTAACAGAACACAGAGCAGTTTCTCAGAAAGCTTCTTTCCAGTTTTGAACAGAAGATATTTCCTTTTCCACAATAGCCCTCTGTGCGGTTCCAAATATCCCTTTGACAATTCCACAAGAACAGCCTTAGCGAAAGGCTTCTTGAAGGGAAAGATGTAGCTCTGTGAGATGAATTAACAGAACACAGAGCAGATTCTCAGAAAGCTTCTTTCCAGTTTTGAAGGGAAGATATTTCCTTTTTCACCGTAGCCCACAAAGGGCTTCCAAATATTCCTTTGCCAGTTCCACAAGAACAGCCTTAGCGAAAGGCTTCTTGGAGGGAAAGATGTAACTCTGTGAGATGAATTAACGGAACACATAGCCGTTCTTCAGAAAGCTTCTTTCCAGTTTTGAACGGAAGATATTTCCTTTTTCACCATAGCCCACTATGGGCTTCCAAATATCACTTTGCCAATTCCACAAGAACAGCCTTAGCGAAAGGCTTTTTGAAGGGAAAGATGTAACTCTTTGAGGTGAATTAAGAGAACACAGAGCAGATTCTCAGAAAGCTTCTTTCCAGTTTTGATCGGAAGATATTTCCTTTTTCACCAAAGCCCTCTATGGGCTTCCAATTATCCCTTTGCCAATTCCACAATAACAGCCTTAGCGAAAGGCTTCTTGAAGGGAAAGACGTAACTCTGTGAGATGAATTAACAGAACACAGAGCAGTTTCTCAGAAAGCTTCTTTCCAGTTTTGAACGCAGGATGATTCCTTTTTCACCATAGCCCTCTATGTGCTTCCAAATATCCCTTTGCCAATTCCACAAGAACAGCCTTAGCCAAAGGCTTCTTGAAGGGAAACATGTAACTCTGTGAGATGAATTAACAGAACACAGAGCAGTTTCTCAGAAATCTTCTTTCCAGTTTTGAACGGAAGATATTTCCTTTTTCACCATATCCCTCCATGGGCTTATAAATATCCCTTTTCCAATTCCACAAGAACAGCCTTAGCGAAAGGCTTCTTGTAGGGAAAGATGTAAGTCTGTGAGATGAACTAACAGAACACAGAGCAGTTTCTCAGAAAGCTTCTTTCCAGTTTTGAAGGGAAGATAATTCCTTTTTCACCATAGCCCTCTAGGGGCTTCCAAGTATCCCTTTGCCAATTCCAGAAGAACAGCCTTAGCGAAAGGCTTCTTGAAGGGAAAGATGTAACTCTGTGAGATGAATTAACAGAACACAGAACAGTTCTTCAGAAAGCTTCTTTCCAGTTTTGAACGGAAGATATTTCCTTTTTCACCATAGCCCTCTATGGGATTCCAAATATGCCTTTGCCAATTCCACAAGAACAGCCTTAGCGAAAGGCTTCTTGAAGGGAAAGATGTAACTCTGTGAGATGAATTAACAGAACACAGAGCACTTTCTCAGAAAGCTTCTTTCCAGTTTTGAACGGAAGATATTTCCTTTTCACCATAGCCCTCTACGGATTCCAAATATCCCTTTGCCAATTCAAGAAGAACAGCCTTAGCGAAACGCTTCTTGAAGGGAAAGATGTAACTCCGTGAGATGAATTAACAGAACACAGAGCAGTTTCTCAGAAAGCTTCTTTCCTGTTTTGAACGGAAGATATTTCCTTTTTCACCATAGCCCTCTGTGGGCTTCCAAATATCCCTTTGCCAATTCCACAAGAACAGCCTTAGCGAAAGGCTTCTTGAAGGGAAAGATGTAACTCTGTGAGATGAATTAATGGAACACAGAGCAGTTTCTCAGAAAGATTCTTTCCAGTTTTGAACGGAAATATTTCCTTTTCACCACTGCCCACTATGGGCTTCCAAATATCCCTTTGCCAATTGCACAAGAAGAGCCTAAGCGAAAGGCTTCTTGAAGGGAAAGATGTAACTCTGTGAGATGAATTAACAGAACACAGAGCAGTTTCTCAGAAAGCTTCTTTCCAGTTTTGAACGGAAGATATTTCCTTTTTCACCATAGCCCTCTATGGGCTTCCAAATATCGCTTTGCCAATTCCACAAGAACAGCCGAGGCGAAAGGCTTCTTGAAGGGAAAGATGTAACTCTGTGAGATGAATTAACGGAACACATAGCCGTTCTACAGAAAGCTTCTTTCCAGTTTTGAACGGAAGATATTTCCTTTTTCACCATACCCTCTTTGGGCTTCCAAATATCCCTTTGCCAATACCATATGAACAGCCTTATCGAAAGGCTTCTTGAAGGGAAAGATGAAACTCTGTGAGATGAATTAACAGAACACAGAGCAGTTTCTCAGAAAGCTTCTTTCCAGTTTTGAACGGAAGATATTACCTTTTTCATCATAGCCCTCTAAGGGTTTCCAAATATCCCTTTGCCAATTCCACAAGAACAGCCTTAGCGAAAGGCTTCTTGAAGGAAAGATGTAACTCTGTGAGTTGAATTAACAGAACACAGAGCAGTTTCTCAGAAAGCTTCTTTCCAGTTTTCAACGGAAGATATTTCCTTTTCCACAATAGCCCTCAATGCGGTTCCAAATATCCTTTTGACAATTCCACAATAACAGCCTTAGCGAAAGGCTTCGTGAAGGGAAAGATGTAACTCCGTGAGATGAATTAACAGAACACAGAGCAGTTTCTCAGAAAGCTTCTTTCCAGTTTTGAACGGAAGATATTTCCTTTTTCACCATAGCCCTCTATGGGCTTCCAAATATCCCTTTTCCAATTCCACAAGAACAGCCTTAGCGAAAGGCTTCTTGAAGGGAAAGATGTAACTCTGTGAGATGAATTAGCAGAACACAGAGCAGTTTCTCAGAAAGCTTCTTTCCAGTTTTGAACGGAAGATATTTCTTTTTTCACCATAGCCATCTAGGGGTTCCAAATATCCCTTTGCCAATTCCACATGAACAGCCTTAGCGAAAGGCTTCTTGATGGATAAGATGTATCTCTGTGAGATGAATTAACAGAACACAGAGCAGTTTCTCAGAAAGCTTCTTTCCAGTTTTGAACGGAAGGTATTTCCTTTTTCACTGTAGCCCTCTTTGGGCTTCCAAATATCCCTTAGCCAATTCCACAAGAACAGCCTTAGCTTAACGCTTCTTGAAGGGAAAAATGTAACTCTGTGAGATGAAATAACAGAACACACAGCAGTTTCTCAGAACGCTTCTTTCCAGTTTTGAACGGAAGATATTTCCTTTTTCACCATAGCCCTCTATGGGCTTCCAATTATCCCTTTGCCAATTCCACAATAACAGCCTTAGCGAGAGGCTTCTTGAAGGGAAAGACGTAACTCTGTGAGATGAATTAACAGAACACAGAGCAGTTTCTCAGAAAGCTTCTTTCCAGTTTTGAACGGAAGATATTTCCTTTTTCACCATATCCCTCCATGGGCTTATAAATATCCCTTTGCCAATTCCACAAGAACAGCCTTAGCGAAAATCTTCTTGTAGGGAAAGATGTAAGTCTGTGAGATGAACTAACAGAACACAGAGCAGTTTCTCAGAAAGCTTCTTTCCAGTTTTGAACGGAAGATATTTCCTTTTTTACTGTAGCCCTCTATGGGCTTCCAAATATCCCTTTGCCAATTCCACAAGAACAGCCTTAGCGAAAGGCTTCTTGAAGGGAAAGATGTAACTCTGTGAGAGGAATTAACAGAACACAGAGCAGTTTCTCAGAAAGCTTCTTTCCAGTTTTCAGCGGAAGATATTTCCTTTTTCATCATAGCCAACTATGGGCTTCCAAATATCCCTTTGCGAATTCCACAAGAACAGCCTTAGCGAAAGGCTTCTTGAAGGGAAAGATGTAACTCTGTGAGATGAATTCACAGAACACAGAGCAGTTTCTCAGAAAGCTTCTTTCCAGTTTTGAACGGAAGATATTTCCTTTTTCAGCCTTGGCCCTCTATGGGCTTCCAAATATCTCGTTGCCAATTCCACAAGAACAGCCTTAGCGAAAGGCTGCTTGAAGGGAAAGATGTAACTCTGTGAGATGAATTCACAGAACACAGAGCAGTTTCTCAGAAAGCTTCTTTCCAGTTTTCAGCGGAAGATATTTCCTTTTTCACCATAGCCCTCTATGGGCTTCCAAATATCCCTTTGCCAATTCCACAAGAACAGCCTTAGCGAAAGGCTGCTTGAAGGGAAAGATGTAACTCTGTGAGATGAATTCACAGAACACAGAGCAGTTTCTCAGAAAGCTTCTTTCCAGTTTTGAACGGAAGATATTTCCTTTTTCACCATAGCCCTCTATGGGCTTCCAAATATCCCGTTGCCAATTCCACAAGAACAGCCTTAGCGAAAGGCTGCTTGAAGGGAAAATTGTAACTCTGTGAGAGGAATGAACAGAACACAGAGCAGTTTCTCAGAAAGCTTCGTTCCAGTTTTCAACGGAAGATATTTCCTTTTTCCCTATAGCCCTCTAGGGGTTCAAAATATCCCTTTGCCAATTCCACAAGAACAGCCTTAGTGAAAGGCTTCTTGAAGGGAAAGATGTAACGCTGTGAGATGAGTTAACAGAACACAGAGCAGTTTCACAGAAAGCTTCTTCCCAGTTTTCAACGGAACATATTTCCTTTTTCACCATAGCCCTCTATTGGGTTCCAAATATCCCTTTGCCAATTCCACAAGAACAGCCTTAGCGAAAGTCTTCTCGAAGGCAAAGATGTAACGCTGTGAGATGAATTAACAGAACACAGAGTAGCTCTTCAGAAAGCTTCTTTCCAGTTTTGAAGGGAAGATAATTCCTTTTTCACCATAGCCCACTATGGGCTTTCAATAATGCCTTTGCCAATTCCACAAGAACGGCTTTAGCGAAAGGCTTCTTGAAGGGAAAGATGTAACTCTGTGAGATGAATTAACAGAACACAGAGCAGATTCTCAGAAAGCTTCTTTCCAGTTTTGAATGGAAGATATTTCCTTTTTCACCATAGCCCTCTATGGGCTTCCAAATATTCCTTTGCCATTTCCACAAGAACAGCCTTAGCGAAAGGCTTCTTGAAGGGAAAGATGTAACTCTGTGAGATGTATTAACAGAACACAGAGCAGTTTCTCAGAAAGCTTCTTTCCAGTTTTCAACTTAAGATATTTCCTTTTTCACCATAGCCCTCTATGGGCTTCCAAATATCCCTTTGCCAATTCCACAAGAACAGCCAAGGCGAAAGGCTTCTTGAAGGGAAAGATGTAACTCTGTGAGATGAATTAACGGAACACATAGCCGTTCTACAGAAAGCTTCTTTCCAGTTTTGAACGGAAGATATTTCCTTTTTCACCATACCCTCTATGGGCTTCCAAATATCCCTTTGCCAATTCCATATGAACAGCCTTAGCGAAAGGCTTCTTGAAGGGAAAGATGTAACTCTGTGAGATGAATTAACAGAACACAGAGCAGATTCTCAGAAAGCTTCTTTCCAGTTTTGAACGGAAGATATTACCTTTTTCATCATAGCCCTCTAAGGGCTTCCAAATATCCCTTTGCCAATTCCACAAGAACAGCCTTAGCGAAAGGCTTCTTGAAGGAAAGATGTAACTCTGTGAGTTGAATTAACAGAACACAGAGCAGTTTCTCAGAAAGCTTCTTTCCAGTTTTCAACTTAAGATATTTCCTTTTCCACAATAGCCCTCTATGCTGTTCCAAATATCCTTTTGACAATTCCACAATAACAGCCTTAGCGAAAGGCTTCGTGAAGGGAAAGATGTAACTCCGTGAGATGAATTAACAGAACACAGAGCAGTTTCTCAGAAAGCTTCTTTCCAGTTTTGAACGGAAGATATTTCCTTTTTCACCATAGCCCTCTATGGGCTTCCAAATATCCCTTTTCCAATTCCACAAGAACAGAATTAGCGAAAGCCTTCTTGAAGGGAAAGATGTAACTCTGTGAGATGAATTAGCAGAACACAGAGCAGTTTCTCAGAAAGCTTCTTTCCAGTTTTGAACGGAAGATATTTCCTTTTTCACTGTAGCCCTCTTTGGGCTTCCAAATATCCCTTAGCCAATTCCACAAGAACAGCCTTAGCGTAAGGCTTCTTGAAGGGAAAGATGTAACTCTGTGAGATGAATTAACAGAACACAGAGCAGTTTCTCAAAAAGATTCTTTCCAGTTTTGAACGGAAGATATTTCCTTTTTCACCATATCCCTCCATGGGCTTATAAATATCCCTTTGCCAATTCCACAAGAACAGCCTTAGCGAAAATCTTCTTGTAGGGAAAGATGTAAGTCTGTGAGATGAACTAACAGAACACAGAGCAGTTTCTCAGAAAGCTTCTTTCCAGTTTTGAACGGAAGATATTTCCTTTTTTACTGTAGCCCTCTACGGGCTTCCAAATATCCCTTTGCCAATTCCACAACAACAGCCTTAGCGAAAGGCTTCTTGAAGGGAAAGATGTAACTCTGTGAGAGGAATTAACAGAACACAGAGCAGTTTCTCAGAAAGCTTCTTTCCAGTTTTGAACGGAAGATATTTCCTTTATCACCGTAGACCTCTAGGGGCTTCCAAATATCCCTCTGCCAATTACACAAGAACAGCCCTAGCGAAAGGCTTCTTGAAGGGAAAGATGTAACTCTGTGAGATGAATTCACAGAACACAGAGCAGTTTCTCAGAAAGCTTCTTTCCAGTTTTGAACGGAAGATATTTCCTTTTTCACTGTAGACCTCTATGGGCTTCCAAATATCCCTTTGCCAATTCCACGAGAACATCCTTAGCGAAAGGCTTCTTGAAGGAAAAGATGTAACTCTGTGAGATGAATTAACAGAACACGGAGCAGTTTCTCAGAAAGCTTCTTTCCAGTTTTCAACGGAAGATATTTCCTTTTTCCCCGTAGCCCTCTATGGGCTTCCAAATATCCCTTTTCCAATTCCACAAGAACAGCCTTAGTGAAAGGCTTCTTGAAGGGAAAGATGTAACTCTGTGAGATGAATTAAGAGAACACAGAGCAGTTTCTCAGAAAGCTTCTTTCCAGTTTTGAACGGAAGATATTTCCTTTTTCCCCGTAGCCCTCTATGGGCTTCCAAATATCCCTTTTCCAATTCCACAAGAAGAGCCTTAGCGAAAGGCTTCTTGAAGGGAAAGATGTAACTCTGTGAGATGAATTAACAGAACACAGAGCAGATTCTCAGAAAGCTTCTTTCCAGTTTTGAACGGAAGATATTTCCTTTTTCATCATAGCCCTCTAAGGGCTTCCAAATATCCCTTTGCCAATTCCACAAGAACAGCCTTAGCGAAAGGCTTCTTGACGAAAGATGTAACTCTGTGAGATGAATTAACAGAACACAGAGCAGTTTCTCAGAAAGCTTCTTTCCAGTTTTGAACGGAAGATATTTCCTTTTCCACAATAGCCCTCTATGCGGTTCCAAATATCCCTTTGACAATTCCACAAGAACAGCCTTAGCGAAAGGCTTCGTGAAGGGAAAGATGTAACTCTGTGAGATGAATTAACAGAACACAGAGCCGTTTCTCAGAAAGCTTCTTTCCAGTTTTGAACGGAAGATATTTCCTTTTTCACCATAGCCCTCTACGGGCTTCCAAATATCCCTTTGCCAATTCCACAAGAACAGCCTTAGCGAAAGTCTTCCTGAAGGGAAAGATGTAACTCTGTGAGATGAATTAGCAGAACACAGAGGAGTTTCTCAGAAAGCTTCTTTCCAGTTTTGAACGGAAGATATTTCCTTTTTCACCATAGCCCTCTATGGGCTTCCAAATATCCCTTTGCCAATTCCACAAGAACAGCCTTAGCGAAAGTCTTCTTTAAAGGAAAGATGCAACAATGTGAGATGAATTAACAGAACACAGAGCAGTTTCTCAGACAGCTTCTTTCCAGTTTTGAACGGAAGATATTTCCTTTTTCACTATAGCCCTCTATGGGCTTCCAAATATCCCTTAGCGAATTCCACAAGAACAGCCTTAGCGAAAGGCTTCTTGAAGGGAAATATGTAACTCTGTGAGATGAATTAACAGAACACAGAGCAGTTTCTCAGAAAGATTCTTTCCAGTTTTGAACGGAAGATATTTCCTTTTCACCACTGAACTCTATGGGCTTCCAAATATCCCTTTGCCAATTCCACAAGAAGAGCCTAAGCGAAAGGCTTCTTGAAGGGAAAGATGTAACGCTGTGAGATGAGTTAACAGAACACAGAGCAGTTTCACAGAAAGCTTCTTCCCAGTTTTGAACGGAAGATATTTCCTTTTTCACCATAGCCCTCTATTTGGTTCCAAATATCCCTTTGCCAATTCCACAAGAACAGCCATAGCGAAAGGCTTCTTGAAGGGAAAGATGTAACGCTGTGAGATTAATTAAAAGGACACAGAGCCGTTCTTCAGAAAGCTTCTTTCCAGTTTTGAACGGAAGATATTTAGTTTTTCACCATAGCCCTCTATGGGCTTCTAAATATCCCGTTGCCAATTCCACAAGAACAGCCATAGCGAAAGGCTTCTTGAAGGGAAAGATGTAACTCTGTGAGATGAATTAACAGAACACAGAGCAGATTCTCAGAAAGCTTCTTTCCAGTTTTGAACGGAAGATATTTCCTTTTTCAGCATAGCCCTCTATGGGCTTCCAAAAATGCCTTTGCCAATTCCACAAGAACAGCTTTAGCGAAAGGCTTCTTGAAGGGAAAGATGTAACTCTGCGAGATGAATTAACAGAACACAGAGCAGATTCTCAGAAAGCTTCTTTCCAGTTTTGAAGGGAAGATATTTCCTTTTACACCATAGCCCTCTATGGGCTTCCAAATATTCCTTTGCCAGTTCCACAAGAACAGCCTTAGCGAAAGGCTTCTGGAAGGGAAAGATGTAACTGTGTGAGATGAATTGACAGAACACAGAGCATTTTCTCAGAAAGCTTCTTTCCAGTTTTTAACGGAAGATATTTCATTTTCACTATAGCCCTCTATGGGCCTCCAAATATCCCTTTGCCAATTCCACAAGAACAGCCTTAGCGTAAGGCTTCTTGAAGGGAAAGATGTAACTCTGTGAGATGAATTAACAGAACACAGAACAGTTCTTCAGAAAGTTTCTTTCCAGTTTTGAACGGAATATATTTCCTTTTTCACCATAGCCCTCTATGGGCCTCCAAATATGCCTTTCCCAATTCCACAAGAACAGCCTTAGCGAAAGGCTTCTTGAAGGGAAAGGTGTAACTCTGTGAGATGAATTAACAGAACACAGAGCAGTTTCTCAGAAACCTTCTTTCCAGTTTTGAATGGAAGATATTTCCTTTTCACCATAGCCATCTATTGTTTTCCTAATATCCCTTTGCCAATTCCACAAGAACAGCCTTAGCCAAAGGCTTCTTGAAGGGAAAGATGTAACTCTGTGAGATGAATTAACAGAACACAGAGCAGTTTCTCAGAAATCTTCTTTCCAGTTTTGAACGGAAGATATTTCCTTTTTCACCATATCCCTCCATGGGCTTATAAATATCCCTTTTCCAATTCCACAAGAACAGCCTTAGCGAAAGGCTTCTTGTAGGGAAAGATGTAAGTCTGTGAGATGAACTAACAGAACACAGAGCAGTTTCTCAGAAAGCTTCTTTCCAGTTTTGAAGGGAAGATAATTCCTTTTTAACCATAGCCCTTTAGGGGCTTCCAAGTATCCCTTTGCCAATTCCAGAAGAACAGCCTTAGCGAAAGGCTTCTTGAAGGGAAAGATGTAACTCTGTGAGATGAATTAACAGAACACAGAACAGTTCTTCAGAAAGCTTCTTTCCAGTTTTGAACGGAAGATATTTCCTTTTTCACCATAGCCCTCTATGGGATTCCAAATATGCCTTTGCCAATTCCACAAGAACAGCCTTAGCGAAAGGCTTCTTGAAGGGAAAGATGTAACTCTGTGAGATGAATTAACAGAACACAGAGCACTTTCTCAGAAAGCTTCTTTCCAGTTTTGAACGGAAGATATTTCCTTTTCACCATAGCCCTCTACGGATTCCAAATATCCCTTTGCCAATTCAACAAGAACAGCCTTAGCGAAACGCTTCTTGAAGGGAAAGATGTAACTCCGTGAGATGAATTAACAGAACACAGAGCAGTTTCTCAGAAAGCTTCTTTCCTGTTTTGAACGGAAGATATTTCCTTTTTCACCATAGCCCTCTGTGGGCTTCCAAATATCCCTCTGCCAATTCCACATGAATAGCCTTAGCGAAAGGATTCTTGAAGGGAAAGATGTAACTCTGTGAGATGAATTAACGGAACACAGAGCAGATTCTCAGAAAGATTCTTTCCAGTTTTGAACGGAAATATTTCCTTTTCACCACTGCCCACTATGGGCTTCCAAATATCCCTTTGCCAATTCCACAAGAAGAGCCTAAGCGAAAGGCTTCTTGAAGGGAAAGATGTAACTCTGTGAGATGAATTAACAGAACACAGAGCAGTTTCTCAGAAAGCTTCTTTCCAGTTTTGAACGGAAGATATTTCCTTTTTCACCATAGCCCTCTATGGGCTTCCAAATATCCCTTTGCCAATTCCACAAGAACAGCCTTAGCGAAAGGCTTCTTGAAGGGAAAGATGTAACTCTGTGAGATGAATAAACAGAACACAGAGCAGTTTCTCAGAAATCTTCTTTCCAGTTTTGAACGGAAGATATTTCCTTTTTCACCATAGCCCACTATGGGCTTTCAATAATGCCTTTGCCAATTCCACAAGAACGGCTTTAGCGAAAGGCTTCTTGAAGGGAAAGATGTAACTCTGTGAGATGAATTAACAGAACACAGAGCAGATTCTCAGAAAGCTTCTTTCCAGTTTTGAATGGAAGATATTTCCTTTTTTCACCATAGCCCTCTATGGGATTCCAAATATCGCTTTGCCAATTCCACAAGAACAGCCTAGGCGAAAGGCTTCTTGAAGGGAAAGATGTAACTCTGTGAGATGAATTAACGGAACACATAGCCGTTCTACAGAAAGCTTCTTTCCAGTTTTGAACGGAAGATATTTCCTTTTTCACCATACCCTCTATGGGCTTCCAAATATCCCTTTGCCAATACCATATGAACAGCCTTATCGAAAGGCTTCTTGAAGGGAAAGATGAAACTCTGTGAGATGAATTAACAGAACACAGAGCAGTTTCTCAGAAAGCTTCTTTCCAGTTTTGAACGGAAGATATTACCTTTTTCATCATAGCCCTCTAAGGGCTTCCAAATATCCCTTTGCCAATTCCACAAGAACAGCCTTAGCGAAAGGCTTCTTGAAGGAAAGATGTAACTCTGTGAGTTGAATTAACAGAACACAGAGCAGTTTCTCAGAAAGCTTCTTTCCAGTTTTCAACGGAAGATATTTCCTTTTCCACAATAGCCCTCAATGCGGTTCCAAATATCCTTTTGACAATTCCACAATAACAGCCTTAGCGAAAGGCTTCGTGAAGGGAAAGATGTAACTCCGTGAGATGAATTAACAGAACACAGAGCAGTTTCTCAGAAAGCTTCTTTCCAGTTTTGAACGGAAGATATTTCCTTTTTCACCATAGCCCTCTATGGGCTTCCAAATATCCCTTTTCCAATTCCACAAGAACAGCCTTAGCGAAAGGCTTCTTGAAGGGAAAGATGTAACTCTGTGAGATGAATTAGCAGAACACAGAGCAGTTTCTCAGAAAGCTTCTTTCCAGTTTTGAACGGAAGATATTTCTTTTTTCACCATAGCCATCTAGGGGTTCCAAATATCCCTTTGCCAATTCCACATGAACAGCCTTAGCGAAAGGCTTCTTGAAGGATAAGATGTATCTCTGTGAGATGAATTAACAGAACACAGAGCAGTTTCTCAGAAAGCTTCTTTCCAGTTTTGAACGGAAGGTATTTCCTTTTTTACTGTAGCCCTCTTTGGGCTTCCAAATATCCCTTAGCCAATTCCACAAGAACAGCCTTAGCGTAACGCTTCTTGAAGGGAAAAATGTAACTCTGTGAGATGAAATAACAGAACACACAGCAGTTTCTCAGAACGCTTCTTTCCAGTTTTGAACGGAAGATATTTCCTTTTTCACCATAGCACTCTATGGGCTTCCAAATATCCCTTTGCCAATTCCACAACAACGGCCTTAGCCAAAGGCTTCTTGAAGGGAAAGATGTAACTCTGTGAGATGAATTAACAAAACACAGAGCAGTTTCTCAGAAAGCTTCTTTCCAGTTTTGAACCGAAGATATTTCCTTTTTCATCATAGCCCTCTATGGGCTTCCAAATATCCCTTTGCCAATTCCACAAGAACAGCCTTAGCGAAAGGCTTTTTGAAGGGAAAGGTGTAACTCTGTGAGAAGAATTAACAGAACACAGAGCAGTTTCTCAGAAAGCTTCATTCCAGTTTTGAACGGAAGACATTTCCTTTTTCACAATAGCCCTCTATGGGCTTCCAAATATCTCTTTGCCAATTCCACAAGAATAGCCTTAGCAAAAGGCTTCTTGAAGGGAAAGATGTAACTCTGTGAGATGAATTAAGAGAACACAGAGCAGTTTCTCAGAAAGCTTCTTTCCAGTTTTGAACGGAAGGTATTTCCTTTTCAACATAGCCCACTATTGGCTTCCAAATATCCCTTTGCCAATTCCACAAGAACAGCCTTAGCGAAAGGCTTCTTGAAGGGAAAGATGTAACTCTTTGAGGTGAATTAAGAGAACACAGAGTAGATTCTCAGAAAGCTTCTTTCCAGTTTTGATCGGAAGATATTTCCTTTTTCACCAAAGCCCTCTATGGGCTTCCAATTATCCCTTTGCCAATTCCACAATAACAGCCTTAGCGAGAGGCTTCTTGAAGGGAAAGACGTAACTCTGTGAGATGAATTAACAGAACACAGAGCAGTTTCTCAGAAAGCTTCTTTCCAGTTTTGAACGGAAGATATTTCCTTTTTCACCATATCCCTCCATGGGCTTATAAATATCCCTTTGCCAATTCCACAAGAACAGCCTTAGCGAAAATCTTCTTGTAGGGAAAGATGTAAGTCTGTGAGATGAACTAACAGAACACAGAGCAGTTTCTCAGAAAGCTTCTTTCCAGTTTTGAACGGAGGATATTTCCTTTTTTACTGTAGCCCTCTATGGGCTTCCAAATATCCCTTTGCCAATTCCACAACAACAGCCTTAGCGAAAGGCTTCTTGAAGGGAAAGATGTAACTCTGTGAGAGGAATTAACAGAACACAGAGCAGTTTCTCAGAAAGCTTCTTTCCAGTTTTCAGCGGAAGATATTTCCTTTTTCATCATAGCCAACTATGGGCTTCCAAATATCCCTTTGCGAATTCCACAAGAACAGCCTTAGCGAAAGGCTTCTTGAAGGGAAAGATGTAACTCTGTGAGATGAATTCACAGAACACAGAGCAGTTTCTCAGAAAGCTTCTTTCCAGTTTTGAACGGAAGATATTTCCTTTTTCAGCCTTGGCCCTCTATGGGCTTCCAAATATCTCGTTGCCAATTCCACAAGAACAGCCTTAGCGAAAGGCTGCTTGAAGGGAAAGATGTAACTCTGTGAGATGAATTCACAGAACACAGAGCAGTTTCTCAGAAAGCTTCTTTCCAGTTTTCAGCGGAAGATATTTCCTTTTTCACCATAGCCCTCTATGGGCTTCCAAATATCCCTTTGCCAATTCCACAAGAACAGCCTTAGCGAAAGGCTGCTTGAAGGGAAAGATGTAACTCTGTGAGATGAATTCACAGAACACAGAGCAGTTTCTCAGAAAGCTTCTTTCCAGTTTTGAACGGAAGATATTTCCTTTTTCACCATAGCCCTCTATGGGCTTCCAAATATCCCGTTGCCAATTCCACAAGAACAGCCTTAGCGAAAGGCTGCTTGAAGGGAAAATTGTAACTCTGTGAGAGGAATGAACAGAACACAGAGCAGTTTCTCAGAAAGCTTCGTTCCAGTTTTCAACGGAAGATATTTCCTTTTTCCCTTTAGCCCTCTAGTTGTTCAAAATATCCCTTTGCCAATTCCACAAGAACAGCCTTAGTGAAAGGCTTCTTGAAGGGAAAGATGTAACGCTGTGAGATGAGTTAACAGAACACAGAGCAGTTTCACAGAAAGCTTCTTCCCAGTTTTCAACGGAACATATTTCCTTTTTCACCATAGCCCTCTATTGGGTTCCAAATATCCCTTTGCCAATTCCACAAGAACAGCCTTAGCGAAAGTCTTCTCGAAGGCAAAGATGTAACGCTGTGAGATGAATTAACAGAACACAGAGTAGCTCTTCAGAAAGCTTCTTTCCAGTTTTGAAGGGAAGATAATTCCTTTTTCACCATAGCCCACTATGGGCTTTCAATAATGCCTTTGCCAATTCCACAAGAACGGCTTTAGCGAAAGGCTTCTTGAAGGGAAAGATGTAACTCTGTGAGATGAATTAACAGAACACAGAGCAGATTCTCAGAAAGCTTCTTTCCAGTTTTGAATGGAAGATATTTCCTTTTTCACCATAGCCCTCTATGGACTTCCAAATATTCCTTTGCCATTTCCACAAGAACAGCCTTAGCGAAAGGCTTCTTGAAGGGAAAGATATAACTCTGTGAGATGTATTAACAGAACACAGAGCAGTTTCTCAGAAAGCTTCTTTCCAGTTTTCAACTTAAGATATTTCCTTTTTCACCATAGCCCTCTATGGGCTTCCAAATATCCCTTTGCCAATTCCACAAGAACAGCCAAGGCGAAAGGCTTCTTGAAGGGAAAGATGTAACTCTGTGAGATGAATTAACGGAACACATAGCCGTTCTACAGAAAGCTTCTTTCCAGTTTTGAACGGAAGATATTTCCTTTTTCACCATACCCTCTATGGGCTTCCAAATATCCCTTTGCCAATTCCATATGAACAGCCTTAGCGAAAGGCTTCTTGAAGGGAAAGATGTAACTCTGTGAGATGAATTAACAGAACACAGAGCAGATTCTCAGAAAGCTTCTTTCCAGTTTTGAACGGAAGATATTACCTTTTTCATCATAGCCCTCTAAGGGCTTCCAAATATCCCTTTGCCAATTCCACAAGAACAGCCTTAGCGAAAGGCTTCTTGAAGGAAAGATGTAACTCTGTGAGTTGAATTAACAGAACACAGAGCAGTTTCTCAGAAAGCTTCTTTCCAGTTTTCAACTTAAGATATTTCCTTTTCCACAATAGCCCTCTATGCTGTTCCAAATATCCTTTTGACAATTCCACAATAACAGCCTTAGCGAAAGGCTTCGTGAAGGGAAAGATGTAACTCCGTGAGATGAATTAACAGAACACAGAGCAGTTTCTCAGAAAGCTTCTTTCCAGTTTTGAACGGAAGATATTTCCTTTTTCACCATAGCCCTCTATGGGCTTCCAAATATCCCTTTTCCAATTCCACAAGAACAGAATTAGCGAAAGGCTTCTTGAAGGGAAAGATGTAACTCTGTGAGATGAATTAGCAGAACACAGAGCAGTTTCTCAGAAAGCTTCTTTCCAGTTTTGAACGGAAGATATTTCCTTTTTCACTGTAGCCCTCTTTGGGCTTCCAAATATCCCTTAGCCAATTCCACAAGAACAGCCTTAGCGTAAGGCTTCTTGAAGGGAAAGATGTAACTCTGTGAGATGAATTAACAGAACACAGAGCAGTTTCTCAAAAAGATTCTTTCCAGTTTTGAACGGAAGATATTTCCTTTTTCACCATATCCCTCCATGGGCTTATAAATATCCCTTTGCCAATTCCACAAGAACAGCCTTAGCGAAAATCTTCTTGTAGGGAAAGATGTAAGTCTGTGAGATGAACTAACAGAACACAGAGCAGTTTCTCAGAAAGCTTCTTTCCAGTTTTGAACGGAAGATATTTCCTTTTTTACTGTAGCCCTCTACGGGCTTCCAAATATCCCTTTGCCAATTCCACAACAACAGCCTTAGCGAAAGGCTTCTTGAAGGGAAAGATGTAACTCTGTGAGAGGAATTAACAGAACACAGAGCAGTTTCTCAGAAAGCTTCTTTCCAGTTTTGAACGGAAGATATTTCCTTTTTCACTATAGACCTCTATGGGCTTCCAAATATCCCTTTGCCAATTCCACGAGAACATCCTTAGCGAAAGGCTTCTTGAAGGAAAAGATGTAACTCTGTGAGATGAATTAACAGAACACGGAGCAGTTTCTCAGAAAGCTTCTTTCCAGTTTTCAACGGAAGATATTTCCTTTTTCCCCGTAGCCCTCTATGGGCTTCCAAATATCCCTTTTCCAATTCCACAAGAACAGCCTTAGCGAAAGGCTTCTTGAAGGGAAAGATGTAACTCTGTGAGATGAATTAAGAGAACACAGAGCAGTTTCTCAGAAAGCTTCTTTCCAGTTTTGAACGGAAGATATTTCCTTTTTCCCCGTAGCCCTCTATGGGCTTCCAAATATCCCTTTTCCAATTCCACAAGAAGAGCCTTAGCGAAAGGCTTCTTGAAGGGAAAGATGTAACTCTGTGAGATGAATTAACAGAACACAGAGCAGATTCTCAGAAAGCTTCTTTCCAGTTTTGGTCGGAAGATATTTCCTTTTTCATCATAGCCCTCTAAGGGCTTCCAAATATCCCTTTGCCAATTCCACAAGAACAGCCTTAGCGAAAGGCTTCTTGACGAAAGATGTAACTCTGTGAGATGAATTAACAGAACACAGAGCAGTTTCTCAGAAAGCTTCTTTCCAGTTTTGAACGGAAGATATTTCCTTTTCCACAATAGCCCTCTATGCGGTTCCAAATATCCCTTTGACAATTCCACAAGAACAGCCTTAGCGAAAGGCTTCGTGAAGGGAAAGATGTAACTCTGTGAGATGAATTAACAGAACACAGAGCCGTTTCTCAGAAAGCTTCTTTCCAGTTTTGAACGGAAGATATTTCCTTTTTCACCATAGCCCTCTACGGGCTTCCAAATATCCCTTTGCCAATTCCACAAGAACAGCCTTAGCGAAAGTCTTCCTGAAGGGAAAGATGTAACTCTGTGAGATGAATTAGCAGAACACAGAGGAGTTTCTCAGAAAGCTTCTTTCCAGTTTTGAACGGAAGATATTTCCTTTTTCACCATAGCCCTCTATGGGCTTCCAAATATCCCTTTGCCAATTCCACAAGAACAGCCTTAGCGAAAGTCTTCTTTAAAGGAAAGATGCAACAATGTGAGATGAATTAACAGAACACAGAGCAGTTTCTCAGACAGCTTCTTTCCAGTTTTGAACGGAAGATATTTCCTTTTTCACTATAGCCCTCTATGGGCTTCCAAATATCCCTTAGCCAATTCCACAAGAACAGCCTTAGCGAAAGGCTTCTTGAAGGGAAATATGTAACTCTGTGAGATGAATTAACAGAACACAGAGCAGTTTCTCAGAAAGATTCTTTCCAGTTTTGAACGGAAGATATTTCCTTTTCACCACTGAACTCTATGGGCTTCCAAATATCCCTTTGCCAATTCCACAAGAAGAGCCTAAGCGAAAGGCTTCTTGAAGGGAAAGATGTAACGCTGTGAGATGAGTTAACAGAACACAGAGCAGTTTCACAGAAAGCTTCTTCCCAGTTTTGAACGGAAGATATTTCCTTTTTCACCATAGCCCTCTATTTGGTTCCAAATATCCCTTTGCAAATTCCACAAGAACAGCCATAGCGAAAGGCTTCTTGAAGGGAAAGATGTAACGCTGTGAGATTAATTAAAAGAACACAGAGCCGTTCTTCAGAAAGCTTCTTTCCAGTTTTGAACGGAAGATATTTAGTTTTTCACCATAGCCCTCTATGGGCTTCTAAATATCCCGTTGCCAATTCCACAAGAACAGCCATAGCGAAAGGCTTCTTGAAGGCAAAGATGTAACTCTGTGAGATGAATTAACAGAATACAGAGCAGATTCTCAGAAAGCTTCTTTCCAGTTTTGAACGGAAGATATTTCCTTTTTCAGCATAGCCCTCTATGGGCTTCCAAAAATGCCTTTGCCAATTCCACAAGAACAGCTTTAGCGAAAGGCTTCTTGAAGGGAAAGATGTAACTCTGCGAGATGAATTAACAGAACACAGAGCAGATTCTCAGAAAGCTTCTTTCCAGTTTTGAAGGGAAGATATTTCCTTTTACACCATAGCCCTCTATGGGCTTCCAAATATTCCTTTGCCAGTTCCACAAGAACAGCCTTAGCGAAAGGCTTCTGGAAGGGAAAGATGTAACTGTGTGAGATGAATTGACAGAACACAGAGCATTTTCTCAGAAAGCTTCTTTCCAGTTTTTAACGGAAGATATTTCCTTTTCACTATAGCCCTCTATGGGCCTCCAAATATCCCTTTGCCAATTCCACAAGAACAGCCTTAGCGTAAGGCTTCTTGAAGGGAAAGATGTAACTCTGTGAGATGAATTAACAGAACACAGAACAGTTCTTCAGAAAGTTTCTTTCCAGTTTTGAACGGAATATATTTCCTTTTTCACCATAGCCCTCTATGGGCCTCCAAATATGCCTTTGCCAATTCCACAAGAACAGCCTTAGCGAAAGGCTTCTTGAAGGGAAAGGTGTAACTCTGTGAGATGAATTAACAGAACACAGAGCAGTTTCTCAGAAACCTTCTTTCCAGTTTTGAACGGAAGATATTTCCTTTTCACCATAGCCATCTATTGTTTTCCTAATATCCCTTTGCCAATTCTACAAGAACAGCCTTAGCGAAAGGCTTCTTGAAGGGAAAGATGTAACTCTGTGAGATGAATTAACAGAACACAGAGCAGATTCTCAGAAAGCTTCTTTCCAGTTTTGAACGGAAGATATTTCCTTTTTCACCATAGCCCTCTAAGGGCTTCCAAATATCCCTTTGCCAATTCCACAAGAATAGCCTTAGCGAAAGGCTTCTTGAAGGGAAAGATGTAACTCTGTGAGATGATTTATTAGAACACAGAGCCGTTCTTCAGAAAGATTTTTTCCAGTTTTGAACGGAAGATATTTCCTTTTTCACCATAGCCCTCTATGGGCTTCCAAATATCCCTTTGCCAATTCCACAAGAACAGCCTTAGCGAAAGGCTTCGTGAAGGGAAAGATGTAACTCTGTGAGATGAATTAACAGAACACAGAGCAGTTTCTCAGAAAGCTTCTTTCCAGTTTTAAACGGAAGATATTTCCTTTTTCACCGTAGCCCTCTATGGGCTTCCAAATATCCCTTTGCCAATTCCACAAGAACAGCTTTAGCGAAACGTTTCTTGAAGGGAAAGATGTAACTCTGTGAGGTGAATTAACAGAACACAGAGCAGTTTCTCAGAAAGCTTCTTTCCAGTTTTGAACGGAAGATATTTCCTTTTTCACCATAGCCCTCTATGGGCTTCCAAATATCCCTTTGCCAACTCCACAAGAACAGCCTTAGAGAAAGGATTCTTGAAGGGAAAGATGTAACTCTGTGCGATGAATCAACAGAACACAGAGCAGTTTCTTAGAAAGCTTCTTTCCAGTTTTGAACGGAGGATGTTTCCTTTTTCACCATAGCCCTCTAAGGGCTTCCAAATATCCCTTTGCCAATTCCACAAGAACAGCCTTAGCGAAAGGCTTCTTGAAGGGAAAAATGTAACTCTGTGAGAAGAATTAACAGAACACAGAGCAGTTTCTCAGAAAGCTTCTTTCCAGTTTTGAACGGAAGACATTTCCTTTTTCACCATAGCCCTCTATGGGCTTCCAAATATCTCTTTGCCAATTCCACAAGAATAGCCTTAGCAAAAGGCTTCTTGAAGGGAAAGATGTAACCCTGTGAGATGAATTAAGAGAACACAGAGCAGGTTCTCAGAAAGCTTCTTTCCAGTTTTGAACGGAATATATTTCCTTTTTCACCATAGCCCACTATGGGCTTCCAAATATCACTTTGCCAATTCCACAAGAACAGCCTTAGCGAAAGGCTTTTTGAAGGGAAAGATGTAACTCTTTGAGGTGAATTAAGAGAACACAGAGCAGATTCTCAGAAAGCTTCTTTCCAGTTTTGATCGGAAGATATTTCCTTTTTCACCAAAGCCCTCTATGGGCTTCCAATTATCCCTTTGCCAATTCCACAATAACAGCCTTAGCGAAAGGCTTCTTGAAGGGAAAGACGTAACTCTGTGAGATGAATTAACAGAACACAGAGCAGTTTCTCAGAAAGCTTCTTTCCAGTTTTGAACGCAGGATGATTCCTTTTTCACCATAGCCCTCTATGTGCTTCCAAATATCCCTTTGCCAATTCCACAAGAACAGCCTTAGCCAAAGGCTTCTGGAAGGGAAAGATGTAACTCTGTGAGATGAATTAACAGAACACAGAGCAGTTTCTTGGAAATCTTCTTTCCAGTTTTGAACGGAAGATATTTCCTTTTTCACCATATCCCTCCATGGGCTTATAAATATCCCTTTTCCAATTCCACAAGAACAGCCTTAGCGAAAGGCTTCTTGTAGGGAAAGATGTAAGTCTGTGAGATGAACTAACAGAACACAGAGCAGTTTCTCAGAAAGCTTCTTTCCAGTTTTGAAGGGAAGATAATTCCTTTTTCACCATAGCCCTCTAGGGGCTTCCAAGTATCCCTTTGCCAATTCCAGAAGAACAGCCTTAGCGAAAGGCTTCTTGAAGGGAAAGATGTAACTCTGTGAGATGAATTAACAGAACACAGAACAGTTCTTCAGAAAGCTTCTTTCCAGTTTTGAACGGAAGATATTTCCTTTTTCACCATAGCCCTCTATGGGATTCCAAATATGCCTTTGCCAATTCCACAAGAACAGCCTTAGCGAAAGGCTTCTTGAAGGGAAAGATGTAACTCTGTGAGATGAATTAACAGAACACAGAGCACTTTCTCAGAAAGCTTCTTTCCAGTTTTGAACGGAAGATATTTCCTTTTCACCATAGCCCTCTACGGATTCCAAATATCCCTTTGCCAATTCAACAAGAACAGCCTTAGCGAAACGCTTCTTGAAGGGAAAGATGTAACTCCGTGAGATGAATTAACAGAACACAGAGCAGTTTCTCAGAAATCTTCTTTCCTGTTTTGAACGGAAGATATTTCCTTTTTCACCATAGCCCTCTGTGGGCTTCCAAATATCCCTTTGCCAATTCCCCAAGAACAGCCTTAGCGAAAGGCTTCTTGAAGGGAAATATGTAACTCTGTGAGATGAATAAACATAACACAGAGCAGTTTCTCAGAAAGCTACTTTCCAGTTTTGAACGGAAGATATTTCCTTTTTCACCATAGCCCTCTATGGGCTTCCAAATATCCCTTTGCCAATTCCACAAGAACAGCCTTAGCGAAAGGCTTCTTGAAGGGAAAGATGTAACTCTGTGAGATGAATTTACAGAACACAGAGCAGTCTCTCAGAAAGCTTCTTTCAAGTTTTGAACGGAAGATATTTCCTTTTTCACTATAGCCCTCTATGGGCTTCCAAATATCCCTTTGCCAATTCTACAAGAACAGCCTTGGCGAAAGTCTTCTTGAAGGGAAAGATGTAACTCTGTGAGATGAATTAACAGAACACAGAGCAGTTTCTCATAAAGCTTCTAACCAGGTTTGAACGGGAGATATTTCCTTTTTCACCATAGCCCTCTATGGGCTTCCAAATATCCCTTTTCCAATTCCACAAAAACAGCCTTAGCGAAAGGCTTCTTGAAGGGAAAGATGTAACTCTGTGAGATGAATTAACAGAACACAGAGCAGATTCTCAGAAAGCTTCTTTCCAGTTTTCAACGGAAGATATTTCCTTTTTCAGCATAGCCCTCTATGGGCTTCCAAATATCCCTCTGCCAATTCCACAAGAACAGCCTTAGCGAAAGGATTCTTGAAGGGAAAGATGTAACTCTGTGAGATGAATTAACAGAACACAGAGCAGTTTCTCAGAAAGCTTCCTTCCAGTTTTGAACGGAAGATATTTCCTTTTCCACAATAGCCCTCTATGCGGTTCTAAATATCCCTTTGACATTTCCACAAGAACAGGCTTAGCGAAAGGCTTCTTGAAGGGAAAGATGTAACTCTGTGAGATGAATTAACAGAACACAGAGCAGTTTCTCAGAAAGCTTCTTTCCAGTTTTGAACAGAAGATATTTCCTTTTCCACAATAGCCCTCTGTGCGGTTCCAAATATCCCTTTGACAATTCCACAAGAACAGCCTTAGCGAAAGGCTTCTTGAAGGGAAAGATGTAGCTCTGTGAGATGAATTAACAGAACACAGAGCAGATTCTCAGAAAGCTTCTTTCCAGTTTTGAAGGGAAGATATTTCCTTTTTCACCGTAGCCCACAAAGGGCTTCCAAATATTCCTTTGCCAGTTCCACAAGAACAGCCTTAGCGAAAGGCTTCTTTGAGGGAAAGATGTAACTCTGTGAGATGAATTAACGGAACACATAGCCGTTCTTCAGAAAGCTTCTTTCCAGTTTTGAACGGAAGATATTTCCTTTTTCACCATAGCCCTCTATGGGCTTCCAAATATCCCTTTTCCAATTCCACATGAATAGCCTTAGCGAAAGGCTTCTTGAAGGGAAAGATGTAACTCTGTGAGATGAATTAACAGAACACAGAGCAGATTCTCAGAAAGCTTCTTTCCAGTTTTGAACGGAATATATTTCCTTTTTCACCATAGCCCACTATGGGCTTCCAAATATCACTTTGCCAATTCCACAAGAACAGCCTTAGCGAAAGGCTTTTTGAAGGGAAAGATGTAACTCTTTGAGGTGAATTAAGAGAACACAGAGCAGATTCTCAGAAAGCTTCTTTCCAGTTTTGATCGGAAGATATTTCCTTTTTCACCAAAGCCCTCTATGGGCTTCCAATTATCCCTTTGCCAATTCCACAATAACAGCCTTAGCGAAAGGCTTCTTGAAGGGAAAGACGTAACTCTGTGAGATGAATTAACAGAACACAGAGCAGTTTCTCAGAAAGCTTCTTTCCAGTTTTGAACGCAGGATGATTCCTTTTTCACCATAGCCCTCTATGTGCTTCCAAATATCCCTTTGCCAATTCCACAAGAACAGCCTTAGCCAAAGGCTTCTTGAAGGGAAACATGTAACTCTGTGAGATGAATTAACAGAACACAGAGCAGTTTCTCAGAAATCTTCTTTCCAGTTTTGAACGGAAGATATTTCCTTTTTCACCATATCCCTCCATGGGCTTATAAATATCCCTTTTCCAATTCCACAAGAACAGCCTTAGCGAAAGGCTTCTTGTAGGGAAAGATGTAAGTCTGTGAGATGAACTAACAGAACACAGAGCAGTTTCTCAGAAAGCTTCTTTCCAGTTTTGAAGGGAAGATAATTCCTTTTTCACCATAGCCCTCTAGGGGCTTCCAAGTATCCCTTTGCCAATTCCAGAAGAACAGCCTTAGCGAAAGGCTTCTTGAAGGGAAAGATGTAACTCTGTGAGATGAATTAACAGAACACAGAACAGTTCTTCAGAAAGCTTCTTTCCAGTTTTGAACGGAAGATATTTCCTTTTTCACCATAGCCCTCTATGGGATTCCAAATATGCCTTTGCCAATTCCACAAGAACAGCCTTAGCGAAAGGCTTCTTGAAGGGAAAGATGTAACTCTGTGAGATGAATTAACAGAACACAGAGCACTTTCTCAGAAAGCTTCTTTCCAGTTTTGAACGGAAGATATTTCCTTTTCACCATAGCGCTCTACGGATTCCAAATATCCCTTTGCCAATTCAACAAGAACAGCCTTAGCGAAACGCTTCTTGAAGGGAAAGATGTAACTCCGTGAGATGAATTAACAGAACACAGAGCAGTTTCTCAGAAAGCTTCTTTCCTGTTTTGAACGGAAGATATTTCCTTATTCACCATAGCCCTCTGTGGGCTTCCAAATATCCCTTTGCCAATTCCACAAGAACAGCCTTAGCGAAAGGCTTCTTTAAGGGAAAGATGTAACTCTGTGATATGAATAAACATAACACAGAGCAGTTTCTCAGAAAGCTACTTTCCAGTTTTGAACGGAAGATATTTCCTTTTTCACCATAGCCCTCTATGGGCTTCCAAATATCCCTTTGCCAATTCCACAAGAACAGCCTTAGCGAAAGGCTTCTTGAAGGGAAAGATGTAACTCTGTGAGATGAATTTACAGAACACAGAGCAGTCTCTCAGAAAGCTTCTTTCAAGTTTTGAACGGAAGATATTTCCTTTTTCACTATAGCCCTCTATGGGCTTCCAAATATCCCTTTGCCAATTCTACAACAACAGCCTTGGCGAAAGTCTTCTTGAAGGGAAAGATGTAACTCTGTGAGATGAATTAACAGAACACAGAGCAGTTTCTCATAAAGCTTCTAACCAGGTTTGAACGGGAGATATTTCCTTTTTCACCATAGCCCTCTATGGGCTTCCAAATATCCCTTTTCCAATTCCACAAAAACAGCCTTAGCGAAAGGCTTCTTGAAGGGAAAGATGTAACTCTGTGAGATGAATTAACAGAACACAGAGCAGATTCTCAGAAAGCTTCTTTCCAGTTTTCAACGGAAGATATTTCCTTTTTCAGCATAGCCCTCTATGGGCTTCCAAATATCCCTCTGCCAATTCCACAAGAACAGCCTTAGCGAAAGGATTCTTGAAGGGAAAGATGTAACTCTGTGAGATGAATTAACAGAACACAGAGCAGTTTCTCAGAAAGCTTCCTTCCAGTTTTGAACGGAAGATATTTCCTTTTCCACAATAGCCCTCTATGCGGTTCCAAATATCCCTTCGACATTTCCACAAGAACAGGCTTCGCGAAAGGCTTCTTGAAGGGAAAGATGTAACTCTGTGAGATGAATTAACAGAACACAGAGCAGTTTCTCAGAAAGCTTCTTTCCAGTTTTGAACAGAAGATATTTCCTTTTCCACAATAGCCCTCTGTGCTGTTCCAAATATCCCTTTGACAATTCCACAAGAACAGCCTTAGCGAAAGGCTTCTTGAAGGGAAAGATGTAGCTCTGTGAGATGAATTAACAGAACACAGAGCAGATTCTCAGAAAGCTTCTTTCCAGTTTTGAAGGGAAGATATTTCCTTTTTCACCGTAGCCCTCAAAGGGCTTCCAAATATTCCTTTGCCACTTCCACAAGAACAGCCTTAGCGAAAGGCTTCTTGGAGGGAAAGATGTAACTCTGTGAGATGAATTAACGGAACACATAGCCGTTCTTCAGAAAGCTTCTTTCCAGTTTTGAACGGAAGATATTTCCTTTTTCACCATAGCCCTCTATGGGCTTCCAAATATCCCTTTTCCAATTGCACATGAATAGCCTTAGCGAAAGGCTTCTTGAAGGGAAAGATGTAACTCTGTGAGATGAATTAACAGAACACAGAGCAGATTCTCAGAAAGCTTCTTTCCAGTTTTGAACGGAAGATATTTCCTTTTTCATCATAGCCCTCTAAGGGCCTCCAAATATCCCTTTGCCAATTCCACAAGAACAGCCTTAGCGAAAGGCTTCTTGAAGGAAAGATGTAACTCTGTGAGATGAATTAACAGAACACAGAGCAGTTTCTCAGAAAGCTTCTTTCCAGTTTTGAACGGAAGATATTTCCTTTTCCACAATAGCCCTCTATGCCTTTCCAAATATCCCTTTGACAATTCCACAAGAACAGCCTTAGCGAAAGGCTTCGTGAAGGGAAAGATGTAACTCTGTGAGATGAATTAACAGAACACAGAGCCGTTTCTCAGAAAGCTTCTTTCCAGTTTTGAACGGAAGATATTTCCTTTTTCACCATAGCCCTCTATGGGCTTCCAAATATCCCTTTGCCAATTCCACAAGAACAGCCTTAGCGAAAGTCTTCCTGAAGGGAAAGATGTAACTCTGTGAGATGAATTAGCAGAACACAGAGGAGTTTCTCAGAAAGCTTCTTTCCAGTTTTGAACGGAAGATATTTCCTTTTTCACCATAGCCCTCTATGGGCTTCCAAATATCCCTTTGCCAATTCCACAAGAACAGCCTTAGCGAAAGGATTCTTGAAGGGAAAGATGTAACTCTGTGAGATGAATTAACGGAACACAGAGCAGTTTCTCAGAAAGATTCTTTCCAGTTTTGAACGGAAATATTTCCTTTTCACCACTGCCCACTATGGGCTTCCAAATATCCCTTTGCCAATTCCACAAGAAGAGCCTAAGCGAAAGGCTTCTTGAAGGGAAAGATGTAACGCTGTGAGATGAGTTAACAGAACACATAGCAGTTTCACAGAAAGCTTCTTCCCAGTTTTGAGCGGAAGATATTTCCTTTTTCACCATAGCCCTCTATTTGGTTCCAAATATCCCTTTGCCAATTCCACAAGAACAGCCATAGCGAAAGGCTTCTTGAAGGCAAAGATGTAACTCTGTGAGATGAATGAACAGAACACAGAGCAGATTCTCAGAAAGCTTCTTTCCAGTTTTGAACGGAAGATATTTCCTTTTTCAGCATAGCCCTCTATGGGCTTCCAAAAATGCCTTTGCCAATTCCACAAGAACAGCTTTAGCGAAAGGCTTCTTGAAGGGAAAGATGTAACTCTGCGAGATGAATTAACAGAACACAGAGCAGATTCTCAGAAAGCTTCTTTCCAGTTTTGAAGGGAAGATATTTCCTTTTTCACCATAGTCCTCTATGGGCTTCCAAATATTCCTTTGCCAGTTCCACAAGAACAGCCTTAGCGAAAGGCTTCTTGAAGGGAAAGATGTAACTATGAGAGATGAATTAACAGAACACAGAGCAGTTTCTCAGAAAGCTTCTTTCCAGTTTGGAACGGAAGATATTTCATTTTTTACCATAGCCCTCTATGGGCTTCCAAATATCCCTTTGCCAATTCCTCAAGAACAGCCTAGGCGAAAGGCTTCTTGAAGGGAAAGATGTAACTCTGTGAGATGAATTAACGGAACACATAGCCGTTCTTCAGAAAGCTTCTTTCCAGTTTTGAACGGAAGATATTTCCTTTTTCACCATAGCCCTCTAAGGGCTTCCAAATATCCCCTTTGCCAATTCCACATGAACAGCCTTAGCTAAAGGCTTCTTGAAGGGAAAGATGTAACTCTGTGAGATGAATTAACAGAACACAGAGCAAATTTTCAGAAAGCTTCTTTCCAGTTTTGAACGGAAGATATTTCCTTTTTCATCATAGCCCTCTAAGGGCTTCCAAATATCCCTTTGCCAATTCCACAAGAACAGCCTTAGCGAAAGGCTTCTTGAAGAAAAGATGTAACTCTGTGAGATGAATTAACAGAACAAAAAGCAGATTCTCAGAATGCTTCTTTCCAGTTTTGAACGTAAGATATTTCCTTTTTCACCATAGCCCTCTATGGGCTTCCAAATATCCCTTTGCCAATTCCACATGAACAGCCTTAGCGAAAGGCTTCTTGAAGGGAAAGATGTAACTCTGTGAGATGATTTATTAGAACACACAGCCGTTCTTCAGAAAGATTTTTTCCAGTTTTGAACGGAAGATATTTCCTTTTTCACCATAGCCCTCTATAGGCTTCCAAATATCCCTTTCCCAATTCCACAAGAACAGCCTTAGTGAAAGGCTTCGTGAAGGGAAAGATGTAACTCTGTGAGATGAATTAACAGAACACAGAGCAGTTTCTCAGAAAGCTTCTTTCCAGTTTTAAACGGAAGATATTTCCTTTTTCAACATAGCCCTCTATGGGCTTCCAAATATCCCTTTGCCAATTCCACAAGAACAGCTTTAGCGAAACGTTTCTTGAAGGGAAAGACGTAACTCTGTGAGATGAATTAACAGAACACAGAGCAGTTTCTCAGAAAGCTTCTTTCCAGTTTTGAACGGAAGATATTTCCTTTTTCATCATAGCCCTCTATGGGCCTCAAAATATCCCTTTGCCAATTCCACAAGAACAGCCTTAGCGTAAGGCTTCTCGAAGTTAAAGATGTAACTCTGTGAAATGAATTAACAGAACACAGAACAGTTCTTCAGAAAGCTTCTTTCCAGTTTTGAACGGAAGATATTTCCTTTTTCACCATAGCCCTCTATGGGCTTCCAAATATCCCTTTGCCAATTCAACAAGAACAGCCTTAGCGAAAGGCTTCTTGAAGGGAAACATGTAACACCGTGAGATGAATTAACAGAACACAGAGCAGTTTCTCAGAAAGCTTCTTTCCAGTTTTGAACGGAAGATATTTCCTTTTTCACCATAGCCCTCTATGGGCTTCCAAATATCCGTTTGCCAATTCCACATGAACAGCCTTAGCGAAAGGATTTTTGAATGGAAAGATGTAACTCTGTGAGATGAATTAACAGAACACAGAGCAGTTTCTTAGAAATATTCTTTCCAGTTTTGAACGGAGGATGTTTCCTTTTTCACCATAGCCCTCTAAGGGCTTCCAAATATCCCTTTGCCAATTCCACAAGAACAGCCTTAGCGAAAGGCTTCTTGAAGGGAAAAATGTAACTCTGTGAGATGAAATAACAGAACACACAGCAGTTTCTCAGAACGCTTCTTTCCAGTTTTGAACGGAAGATATTTCCTTTTTCACCATAGCCCTCTATGGGCTTCCAAATATCCCTTTGCCAATTCCACAACAACGGCCTCAGCCAAAGGCTTCTTGAAGGGAAAGATGTAACTCTGTGAGATGAATTAACAAAACACAGAGCAGTTTCTCAGAAAGCTTCTTTCCAGTTTTGAACCGAAGATATTTCCTTTTTCATCATAGCCCTCTATGGGCTTCCAAATATCCCTTTGCCGATTCCACAAGAACAGCCTTAGCGAAAGGCTTTTTGAAGGGAAAGGTGTAACTCTGTGAGAAGAATTAACAGAACACAGAGCAGTTTCTCAGAAAGCTTCATTCCAGTTTTGAACGGAAGACATTTCCTTTTTCACAATAGCCCTCTATGGGCTTCCAAATATCTCTTTGCCAATTCCACAAGAATAGCCTTAGCAAAAGGCTTCTTGAAGGGAAAGATGTAACTCTGTGAGATGAATTAAGAGAACACAGAGCAGTTTCTCAGAAAGCTTCTTTCCAGTTTTGAAAGGAAGGTATTTCCTTTTTCACCATAGCCCACTATGGGCTTTCAATAATGCCTTTGCCAATTCCACAAGAACGGCTTTAGCGAAAGGCTTCTTGAAGGGAAAGATGTAACTCTGTGAGATGAATTAACAGAACACAGAGCAGATTCTCAGAAAGCTTCTTTCCAGTTTTGAATGGAAGATATTTCCTTTTTTCACCATAGCCCTCTATGGGATTCCAAATATCGCTTTGCCAATTCCACAAGAACAGCCTAGGCGAAAGGCTTCTTGAAGGGAAAGATGTAAGTCTGTGAGATGAATTAACGGAACACATAGCCGTTCTACAGAAAGCTTCTTTCCAGTTTTGAACGGAAGATATTTCCTTTTTTCACCATAGCCCTCTAAGGGATTCCAAATATCGCTTTGCCAATTCCACAAGAACAGCCTAGGCGAAAGGCTTCTTGAAGGGAAAGATGTAAGTCTGTGAGATGAATTAACGGAACACATAGCCGTTCTACAGAAAGCTTCTTTCCAGTTTTGAACGGAAGATATTTCCTTTTTCACCATACCCTCTATGGGCTTCCAAATATCCCTTTGCCAATACCATATGAACAGCCTTATCGAAAGGCTTCTTGAAGGGAAAGATGAAACTCTGTGAGATGAATTAACAGAACACAGAGCAGTTTCTCAGAAAGCTTCTTTCCAGTTTTGAACGGAAGATATTACCTTTTTCATCATAGCCCTCTAAGGGCTTCCAAATATCCCTTTGCCAATTCCACAAGAACAGCCTTAGCGACAGGCTTCTTGAAGGAAAGATGTAACTCTGTGAGATGAATTAACAGAACACAGAGCAGTTTCTCAGAAAGCTTCTTTCCAGTTTTGAACGGAAGATATTTCCTTTTCCACAATAGCCCTCTATGCCTTTCCAAATATCCCTTTGACAATTCCACAAGAACAGCCTTAGCGAAAGGCTTCGTGAAGGGAAAGATGTAACTCTGTGAGATGAATTAACAGAACACAGAGCCGTTTCTCAGAAAGCTTCTTTCCAGTTTTGAACGGAAGATATTTCCTTTTTCACCATAGCCCTCTATGGGCTTCCAAATATCCCTTTGCCAATTCCACAAGAACAGCCTTAGCGAAAGTCTTCCTGAAGGGAAAGATGTAACTCTGTGAGATGAATTAGCAGAACACAGAGGAGTTTCTCAGAAAGCTTCTTTCCAGTTTTGAACGGAAGATATTTCCTTTTTCACCATAGCCCTCTATGGGCTTCCAAATATCCCTTTGCCAATTCCACAAGAACAGCCTTAGCGAAAGGATTCTTGAAGGGAAAGATGTAACTCTGTGAGATGAATTAACGGAACACAGAGCAGTTTCTCAGAAAGATTCTTTCCAGTTTTGAACGGAAATATTTCCTTTTCACCACTGCCCACTATGGGCTTCCAAATATCCCTTTGCCAATTCCACAAGAAGAGCCTAAGCGAAAGGCTTCTTGAAGGGAAAGATGTAACGCTGTGAGATGAGTTAACAGAACACATAGCAGTTTCACAGAAAGCTTCTTCCCAGTTTTGAGCGGAAGATATTTCCTTTTTCACCATAGCCCTCTATTTGGTTCCAAATATCCCTTTGCCAATTCCACAAGAACAGCCATAGCGAAAGGCTTCTTGAAGGCAAAGATGTAACTCTGTGAGATGAATGAACAGAACACAGAGCAGATTCTCAGAAAGCTTCTTTCCAGTTTTGAACGGAAGATATTTCCTTTTTCAGCATAGCCCTCTATGGGCTTCCAAAAATGCCTTTGCCAATTCCACAAGAACAGCTTTAGCGAAAGGCTTCTTGAAGGGAAAGATGTAACTCTGCGAGATGAATTAACAGAACACAGAGCAGATTCTCAGAAAGCTTCTTTCCAGTTTTGAAGGGAAGATATTTCCTTTTTCACCATAGTCCTCTATGGGCTTCCAAATATTCCTTTGCCAGTTCCACAAGAACAGCCTTAGCGAAAGGCTTCTTGAAGGGAAAGATGTAACTATGAGAGATGAATTAACAGAACACAGAGCAGTTTCTCAGAAAGCTTCTTTCCAGTTTGGAACGGAAGATATTTCATTTTTTACCATAGCCCTCTATGGGCTTCCAAATATCCCTTTGCCAATTCCTCAAGAACAGCCTAGGCGAAAGGCTTCTTGAAGGGAAAGATGTAACTCTGTGAGATGAATTAACGGAACACATAGCCGTTCTTCAGAAAGCTTCTTTCCAGTTTTGAACGGAAGATATTTCCTTTTTCACCATAGCCCTCTAAGGGCTTCCAAATATCCCCTTTGCCAATTCCACATGAACAGCCTTAGCTAAAGGCTTCTTGAAGGGAAAGATGTAACTCTGTGAGATGAATTAACAGAACACAGAGCAAATTTTCAGAAAGCTTCTTTCCAGTTTTGAACGGAAGATATTTCCTTTTTCATCATAGCCCTCTAAGGGCTTCCAAATATCCCTTTGCCAATTCCACAAGAACAGCCTTAGCGAAAGGCTTCTTGAAGAAAAGATGTAACTCTGTGAGATGAATTAACAGAACAAAAAGCAGATTCTCAGAATGCTTCTTTCCAGTTTTGAACGTAAGATATTTCCTTTTTCACCATAGCCCTCTATGGGCTTCCAAATATCCCTTTGCCAATTCCACATGAACAGCCTTAGCGAAAGGCTTCTTGAAGGGAAAGATGTAACTCTGTGAGATGATTTATTAGAACACACAGCCGTTCTTCAGAAAGATTTTTTCCAGTTTTGAACGGAAGATATTTCCTTTTTCACCATAGCCCTCTATAGGCTTCCAAATATCCCTTTCCCAATTCCACAAGAACAGCCTTAGTGAAAGGCTTCGTGAAGGGAAAGATGTAACTCTGTGAGATGAATTAACAGAACACAGAGCAGTTTCTCAGAAAGCTTCTTTCCAGTTTTAAACGGAAGATATTTCCTTTTTCAACATAGCCCTCTATGGGCTTCCAAATATCCCTTTGCCAATTCCACAAGAACAGCTTTAGCGAAACGTTTCTTGAAGGGAAAGACGTAACTCTGTGAGATGAATTAACAGAACACAGAGCAGTTTCTCAGAAAGCTTCTTTCCAGTTTTGAACGGAAGATATTTCCTTTTTCATCATAGCCCTCTATGGGCCTCAAAATATCCCTTTGCCAATTCCACAAGAACAGCCTTAGCGTAAGGCTTCTCGAAGTTAAAGATGTAACTCTGTGAAATGAATTAACAGAACACAGAACAGTTCTTCAGAAAGCTTCTTTCCAGTTTTGAACGGAAGATATTTCCTTTTTCACCATAGCCCTCTATGGGCTTCCAAATATCCCTTTGCCAATTCAACAAGAACAGCCTTAGCGAAAGGCTTCTTGAAGGGAAACATGTAACACCGTGAGATGAATTAACAGAACACAGAGCAGTTTCTCAGAAAGCTTCTTTCCAGTTTTGAACGGAAGATATTTCCTTTTTCACCATAGCCCTCTATGGGCTTCCAAATATCCGTTTGCCAATTCCACATGAACAGCCTTAGCGAAAGGATTTTTGAATGGAAAGATGTAACTCTGTGAGATGAATTAACAGAACACAGAGCAGTTTCTTAGAAATCTTCTTTCCAGTTTTGAACGGAGGATGTTTCCTTTTTCACCATAGCCCTCTAAGGGCTTCCAAATATCCCTTTGCCAATTCCACAAGAACAGCCTTAGCGAAAGGCTTCTTGAAGGGAAAAATGTAACTCTGTGAGATGAAATAACAGAACACACAGCAGTTTCTCAGAACGCTTCTTTCCAGTTTTGAACGGAAGATATTTCCTTTTTCACCATAGCCCTCTATGGGCTTCCAAATATCCCTTTGCCAATTCCACAACAACGGCCTCAGCCAAAGGCTTCTTGAAGGGAAAGATGTAACTCTGTGAGATGAATTAACAAAACACAGAGCAGTTTCTCAGAAAGCTTCTTTCCAGTTTTGAACCGAAGATATTTCCTTTTTCATCATAGCCCTCTATGGGCTTCCAAATATCCCTTTGCCGATTCCACAAGAACAGCCTTAGCGAAAGGCTTTTTGAAGGGAAAGGTGTAACTCTGTGAGAAGAATTAACAGAACACAGAGCAGTTTCTCAGAAAGCTTCATTCCAGTTTTGAACGGAAGACATTTCCTTTTTCACAATAGCCCTCTATGGGCTTCCAAATATCTCTTTGCCAATTCCACAAGAATAGCCTTAGCAAAAGGCTTCTTGAAGGGAAAGATGTAACTCTGTGAGATGAATTAAGAGAACACAGAGCAGTTTCTCAGAAAGCTTCTTTCCAGTTTTGAAAGGAAGGTATTTCCTTTTTCACCATAGCCCACTATGGGCTTTCAATAATGCCTTTGCCAATTCCACAAGAACGGCTTTAGCGAAAGGCTTCTTGAAGGGAAAGATGTAACTCTGTGAGATGAATTAACAGAACACAGAGCAGATTCTCAGAAAGCTTCTTTCCAGTTTTGAATGGAAGATATTTCCTTTTTTCACCATAGCCCTCTATGGGATTCCAAATATCGCTTTGCCAATTCCACAAGAACAGCCTAGGCGAAAGGCTTCTTGAAGGGAAAGATGTAAGTCTGTGAGATGAATTAACGGAACACATAGCCGTTCTACAGAAAGCTTCTTTCCAGTTTTGAACGGAAGATATTTCCTTTTTTCACCATAGCCCTCTAAGGGATTCCAAATATCGCTTTGCCAATTCCACAAGAACAGCCTAGGCGAAAGGCTTCTTGAAGGGAAAGATGTAAGTCTGTGAGATGAATTAACGGAACACATAGCCGTTCTACAGAAAGCTTCTTTCCAGTTTTGAACGGAAGATATTTCCTTTTTCACCATACCCTCTATGGGCTTCCAAATATCCCTTTGCCAATACCATATGAACAGCCTTATCGAAAGGCTTCTTGAAGGGAAAGATGAAACTCTGTGAGATGAATTAACAGAACACAGAGCAGTTTCTCAGAAAGCTTCTTTCCAGTTTTGAACGGAAGATATTACCTTTTTCATCATAGCCCTCTAAGGGCTTCCAAATATCCCTTTGCCAATTCCACAAGAACAGCCTTAGCGACAGGCTTCTTGAAGGAAAGATGTAACTCTGTGAGTTGAATTAACAGAACACAGAGCAGTTTCTCAGAAAGCTTCTTTCCAGTTTTCAACGGAAGATATTTCCTTGTCCACAATAGCCCTCAAGGCGGTTCCAAATATCCTTTTGACAATTCCACAATAACAGCCTTAGCGAAAGGCTTCGTGAAGGGAAAGATGTAACTCCGTGAGATGAATTAACAGAACACAGAGCAGTTTCTCAGAAAGCTTCTTTCCAGTTTTGAACGGAAGATATTTCCTTTTTCACCATAGCCCTCTATGGGCTTCCAAATATCCCTTTTCCAATTCCACAAGAACAGCCTTAGCGAAAGGCTTCTTGAAGGGAAAGATGTAACTCTGTGAGATGAATTAGCAGAACACAGAGCAGTTTCTCAGAAAGCTTCTTTCCAGTTTTGAACGGAAGATATTTCCTTTTTCACCATATCCCTCCATGGGCTTATAAATATCCCTTTGCCAATTCCACAAGAACAGCCTTAGCGAAAATCTTCTTGTAGGGAAAGATGTAAGTCTGTGAGATGAACTAACAGAACACAGAGCAGTTTCTCAGAAAGCTTCTTTCCAGTTTTGAACGGAAGATATTTCCTTTTTTACTGTAGCCCTCTATGGGCTTCCAAATATCCCTTTGCCAATTCCACAACAACAGCCTTAGCGAAAGGCTTCTTGAAGGGAAAGATGTAACTCTGTGAGAGGAATTAACAGAACACAGAGCAGTTTCTCAGAAAGCTTCTTTCCAGTTTTGAACGGAAGATATTTCCTTTATCACCATAGACCTCTAGGGGCTTCCAAATATCCCTCTGCCAATTACACAAGAACAGCCCTAGCGAAAGGCTTCTTGAAGGGAAAGATGTAACTCTGTGAGATGAATTCACAGAACACAGAGTAGTTTCTCAGAAAGCTTCTTTCCAGTTTTGAACGGAAGATATTTCCTTTTTCACTGTAGACCTCTATGGGCTTCCAAATATCCCTTTGCCAATTCCACGAGAACATCCTTAGCGAAAGGCTTCTTGAAGGAAAAGATGTAACTCTGTGAGATGAATTAACAGAACACGGAGCAGTTTCTCAGAAAGCTTCTTTCCAGTTTTCAACGGAAGATATTTCCTTTTTCCCCGTAGCCCTCTATGGGCTTCCAAATATCCCTTTTCCAATTCCACAAGAACAGCCTTAGCGAAAGGCTTCTTGAAGGGAAAGATGTAACTCTGTGAGATGAATTAAGAGAACACAGAGCAGTTTCTCAGAAAGCTTCTTTCCAGTTTGGAACGGAAGATATTTCCTTTTTCCCCGTAGCCCTCTATGGGCTTCCAAATATCCCTTTTCCAATTCCAAAAGAAGAGCCTTAGCGAAAGGCTTCTTGAAGGGAAAGATGTAACTCTGTGAGATGAATTAAGAGAACACAGAGCAGTTTCTCAGAAAGCTTCTTTCCAGTTTTCAGCGGAAGATATTTCCTTTTTCATCATAGCCAACTATGGGCTTCCAAATATCCCTTTGCGAATTCCACAAGAACAGCCTTAGCGAAAGGCTTCTTGAAGGGAAAGATGTAACTCTGTGAGATGAATTCACAGAACACAGAGCAGTTTCTCAGAAAGCTTCTTTCCAGTTTTGAACGGAAGATATTTCCTTTTTCAGCCTTGGCCCTCTATGGGCTTCCAAATATCCCGTTGCCAATTCCACAAGAACAGCCTTAGCGAAAGGCTGCTTGAAGGGAAAGATGTAACTCTGTGAGATGAATTCACAGAACACAGAGCAGTTTCTCAGAAAGCTTCTTTCCAGTTTTCAGCGGAAGATATTTCCTTTTTCACCATAGCCCTCTATGGGCTTCCAAATATCCCTTTGCCAATTCCACAAGAACAGCCTTAGCGAAAGGCTGCTTGAAGGGAAAGATGTAACTCTGTGAGATGAATTCACAGAACACAGAGCAGTTTCTCAGAAAGCTTCTTTCCAGTTTTGAACGGAAGATATTTCCTTTTTCACCATAGCCCTCTATGGGCTTCCAAATATCCCGTTGCCAATTCCACAAGAACAGCCTTAGCGAAAGGCTGCTTGAAGGGAAAGTTGTAACTCTGTGAGAGGAATGAACATAACACAGAGCAGTTTCTCAGAAAGCTTCGTTCCAGTTTTCAACGGAAGATATTTCCTTTTTCCCTATAGCCCTCTAGGGGTTCAAAATATCCCATTGCCAATTCCACAAGAACAGCATTAGTGAAAGGCTTCTTGAAGGGAAAGATGTAACGCTGTGAGATGAGTTAACAGAACACAGAGCAGTTTCACAGAAAGCTTCTTCCCAGTTTTGAACGGAAGATAATTCCTTTTCCACAATAACCCTCTATGCGTTTCCAAATATCCCTTTGACAATTCCACAAGAAGAGCCTTAGCGAAAGGCTTCTTGAAGGGAAATATGTAACTCTGGGAGATGAATTAACAGAACACAGAGCAGATTCTCAGAAAGCTTCTTTCCAGTTTTGAACGGAAGATATTTCCTTTTTCACCATAGCCCTCTGTGGGCTTCCAAATATCCCTTTGCCAATTCCACAAGAACAGCCTTAGCGAAAGTCTTCTTGAAGGGAAAGATGTAACTCTGTGAGATGAATTAACAGAACACAGAGCAGATTCTCAGAAAGCTTCTTTCCAGTTTTGAACGGAAGATATTTCCTTTTCACCATAGCCCTCTATGGGCTTCCAAATATCCCTTTGACAATTCCACAAGAACAGCCTTAGCGAAAGGCTTCTTGAAGGGAAAGATGTAACTCTGTGAGATGAATTGAGAGAACACGGAGTCCTTCAGAAAGCTTCTTTCCAGTTTTTGAACGGAAGATATTTCCTTTTTCACCATATCCCTCTAGGGGTTCCAAATATCCCTTTTCCAATTCCACAAGAAGAGCCTTTGCGAAAGTCTTCTTGAAGGGAAAGATGCAATTCTGTGAGATGAATTAACAGAACACAAAGCAGATTCTCAGAATGCTTCTTTCCAGTTTTGAACGGAAGATATTTCCTTTTTCACCATATCCCTCTATGGGCTTCCAAATATCCCTTTGCCAATTCCACATGAACAGCCTTAGCGAAAGACTTCTTGAAAGGAAAGATGTAACTCTGTGAGATGAATTAACAGAACACAGAGCATTTTCTCAGAAAGCTTCTTTCCAGTTTTGAACGGAAGATATTTCCATTTCACTATAACCCTCTATGGGCCTCCAAATATCCCTTTGCCAATTCCACAAGACCTGCCTTAGCGAAAGGCTTCTTGAAGGGAAAGATGTAACTCTGTGAGATGAATTAACAGAACACAGAGCAGACTCTCAGAAAGCTTCTTTCCAGTTTTGAACGGAAGATATTTCCTTTTTCACCATAGCCCTGAAAGGGCTCCCAAATATCCCTTTGCCAATTCCACAAGAACAGATTTAGCGAAAGGCTTCTTGAAAGGAAAGATGTAACTCTGTGAGATGAATTAACAGAACACAGAGCAGTTTCTCAGAAAGCTTTCCAGTTTTGAACGGAAGATATTTCCTTTCTCACTATAGCCCTCTATGGGCTTCCAAATATAACTTTGCCAATTCCACAAGAACAGCCTTAGAGAAAGGGTTCTTGAAGGGAAAGATGTAACTCTCTGAGATGTATTTACAGAACACAGAGCAGTTTCTCAGAAAGCTTCTTTCCAGTTTTGAACGGAAGATATTTCCTTTTTCACCATAGCCCTCTATGGGCTTCCAAATATCCCTTTGCCAATTCCACAAGAACAGCCTTAGCGAAAGGTTTCTTGAAGGGAAAGATGTAACTCTGTGAGATGAATTAACAGAACGCAGAGCAGATTTTCAGAATGCTTATTTCCAGTTTTGAACGGAAGATATTTCCTTTTTCACCATAGCCCTCTAGGGGCTTCCGAATATCCCTTTGCCAATTCCACAAGAACAGCCTTAGCGAAAGGCTTCTTGAAGGGAAAGATGTAACTCTGTGAGATGAATTAACAGAACACAGAGCAGTTTCTCAGAAAGATTCTTTCCAGTTTTAAACGGAAGATATTTCCTTTTCACCACTGCCCTCTATGGGCTTCCAAATATCCCTTTGCCAATTCCACAAGAAGAGCCTTAGCGAGAGGCTTCTTGAAGGGAAAGATGTAAAGCTGTGAGATGAATTAACAGAACACAGAGCCGTTTCTCAGAAAGCTTCTTACCAGTTTTGAAAGGAAGATATTTCCTTTTTCACCATAGCCCTCTATTGGGTTCCAAATATCCCTTTGCCAATTCCACAAGAACAGCCATAGCGAAAGGCTTCTTGAAGGGAAAGATGTAACTCTGTGAGATGAATTAACAGAACAAAGAGCAGTTTCTCAGAAAGCTTCTTTCCAGTTTTGAACGGAAGATATTTCCTTTTTCACCATAGCCCTCTATGGGCTTCCAAATATCCCTTTGCCAATTCCACAAGAACAGCCTTAGCGAAAGTCTTCTTGAAGGGAAAGATGTAACTCTGTGAGATGAATTAACAGAACACAGAGCAGTTTCTCACAAAGCTTCTTTCCGGTTTTGAACGGAAGATATTTCCTTTTTCACTATAGCCCTCTATGGGCTTCCAAATATCCCTTTGCCAATTCCACAAGAACAACCTTAGCGAAAGGCTTCTTGAAGGGAAAGATGTAACTCTGTGAGATGAATTGAGAGAACACAGAGTCCTTCTTCAGAAAGCTTCTTTCCAGTTTTTGAACGGAAGATATTTCCTTTTTCACCATAGCCCTCTATGCGCTTCCACATATTCCTTTGCCAATTCCACAAGAAAAGCCTTAGCGAAAGGCTTCTTGAAGGGAAAGATGTAACTCTGTGGGATGATTTATTAGAACACAGAGCCGTTCTTCAGAAAGCTTTTTCCAGTTTTGAACGGAAGATATTTCCTTTTTCACCATAGCCCTCTAGGGTCTTCCGAATATCCCTTTGCCAATTCCACAAGAACAGCCTTAGCGAAAGGCTTCTTGAATGGAAAGATGTAACTCTGTGAGATGAATTAACAGAACACAGAGCAGTTTCTCAGAAAGCTTCTTTCCAGTTTTGAACGGAAGATATTTCCTTTCTCACCATAGCCCTCAATGGGCTTCCAAATATCACTTTGCCAATTCCACAAGAACAGCCTTAGCGAAAAGCTTCTTGAGGGGAAAGATGTAACTCTGTGAGATGTATTAACAGAACACAGAGCAGTTTCTCAGAAAGCTTCTTTCCAGTTTTGAACGGAAGATATTTCCTTTTTCACCACAGCCCTCTATGGGCTTCCAAATATCTCTTTGCCAATTCCACAAGAACAGCCTTAGCGAAAGGCTTCTTGAAGGGAAAGATGTAACTCGGTGAGATGAATTAACATAACACAGAGCAGATTCTCAGAAAGCTTCTTTCCAGTTTTGAACGGAAGATATTTCCTTTTTCACCATAGCCCTCTAGGGGCTTCCAAATATCCCTTTGCCAATTACACAAGAACAGCCTTAGCGAAAGGCTTCTTGAAGGGAGAGATGTAACTCTGTGAGATGAATTAACAGAACACAGAGCAGATTCTCAGAAAGCTTCTTTCCAGTTTTGAACGGAAGATATTTCCTTTTTCACCTTAGCCCTCTATGGGCTTCCTAATATCCCTTTGCCAATTCCTCCAGAACAGCCTTAGCGAAAGACTTCTTGAAGGGAAAGATGTAATTCTGTGAGATGAATTAACAGAACACAGAGCAGTTTCTCAGAAAGCTTCTTTCCAGTTTTGAACTTAAGATATTTCCTTTTTCACTATAGCCCTCTATGGGTTTCCAAATATCCCTTTGCCAATTCCACAAGAACAGACTTAGCGAAAAGATTCTTGAAGGGAAAGATGTATCTCTGTGAGATGAATTAACAGAACACAGAGCAGATTCTCAGAAACTTCTTTCCAGTTTTGAACGGAAGATATTTCCTTTTTCACCATAGCCCTCTATGGGCTTCTAATTATCCCTTTGCCAATTCCACAAGAACAGCCTTAGCGAAAGGATTCTTGAAGGGAAAGATGTAGCTCTGTGAGATGAATTCACAGAACACAGAGCAGATTCTCAGAAAGCTTCTTTCCAGTTTTGAACTGAAGATATTTCCTTTTCACCATAGCCATCTATGGGCTTCCAAATATCCCTTTGCCAATTCCACAAGAACAGCCTTAGCGAAAGGCTTCTTGAAGGGAAAGATGTAACTCTGTGAGATGAATTAACAGAACACAGAGCCGTTCTTCAGAAAGCTTCTTTCCTGTTTTGAACGGAAGATATTTCCTTTTTCACCATAGCAATCTATGGGCTTCCACATATTCCTTTGCCAATTCCACAAGAAAAGCCTTAGCGAAAGGCTTCTTGAAGGGAAAGATGTAACTCTGTGGGATGATTTATTAGAACACAGAGCCGTTCTTCAGAAAGCTTTTTCCAGTTTTGAACGGAAGATATTCCCTTTTTCACCATAGCCCGCAAGGGTCTTCCGAATATCTCTTTGCCAATTCCACAAGAACAGCCTTAGCGAAAGGCTTCTTGAATGGAAAGATGTAACTCTGTGAGATGAATTAACAGAACACAGAGCAGTTTCTCAGAAAGCTTCTTTCCAGTTTTGAACGGAAGATATTTCCTTTCTCACCATAGCCCTCAATGGGCTTCCAAATATCACTTTGCCAATTCCACAAGAACAGCCTTAGCGAAAAGCTTCTTGAGGGGAAAGATGTAACTCTGTGAGATGTATTAACAGAACACAGAGCAGTTTCTCAGAAAGCTTCTTTCCAGTTTTGAACGGAAGATATTTCCTTTTTCACCATAGCCCTCTATGGGCTTCCAAATATCTCTTTGCCAATTCCACAAGAACAGCCTTAGCGAAAGGCTTCTTGAAGGGAAAGATGTAACTCTGTGAGATGAATTAACAGAACACAGAGCAGATTCTCAGAAAGCTTCTTTCCAGTTTTGAACGGAAGATATTTCCTTTTTCACCATAGCCCTCTAGGGGCTTCCAAATATCCCTTTGCCAATTACACAAGAACAGCCTTAGCGAAAGGCTTCTTGAAGGGAGAGATGTAACTCTGTGAGATGAATTAACAGAACACAAAGCAGATTCTCAGAAAGCTTCTTTCCAGTTTTAAACGGAAGATATTTCCTTTTTCACCTTAGCCCTCTATGGGCTTCCAAATATCCCTTTGCCAATTCCTCAAGAACAGCCTTAGCGAAAGACTTCTTGAAGGGAAAGATGTAACTCTGTCAGATGAATTAGCAGAACACAGAGCAGTTTCTCAGAAAGCTTCTTTCCAGTTGTGAACGGAAGATATTTCCTTTTTCACCGTAGCCCTATATGGGCTTCCCAATATCCCTTTGCCAATTCCACATGAACAGCCTTAGCGAAAGGCTTCTTAAAGGGAAAGATGTAACTCGGTGAGATGAATTAACAGAACACAGAGCAGATTCTCAGAAACTTCTTTCCAGTTTTGAACGGAAGATATTTCCTTTTTCACCATAGCCCTCTATGGGCTTCTAATTATCCCTTTGCCAATTCCACAAGAACAGCCTTAGCGAAAGGATTCTTGAAGGGAAAGATGGAGCTCTGTGAGATGAATTCACAGAACACAGAGCAGATTCTCAGAAAGCTTCTTTCCAGTTTTGAACGGAAGATATTTCCTTTTCACCATAGCCATCTATGGGCTTCCAAATATCCCTTTGCCAATTCCACAAGAACAGCCTTAGCGAAAGGCTTCTTGAAGGGAAAGATGTAACTCTGTGAGATGAATTAACAGAACCCGGAGAAGTTTCTCAGAAATCTTCTTTCCAGTTTTGAACGGAAGATATTTCCTTTTTCACCATAGCCCTCTATGGGCTTCCAAATATCACTTTGCCAATTCCTCAAGAACAGCCTTAGAGAAAGGCTTCTTGAAGGGAAAGATGTAACTCTGTGAGATGAATTAACAGAACACAGAGCAGTTTCTCAGAAAGCTTCTTTCCAGTTTTGAACGGAAGATATTTCCATTTTCACCATAGCCCTCTATGGGCTTCCAAATATCCCTTTGCCAATTCCACAAGAACAGACTTAGCGAAAAGCTTCTTGAAGGGAAAGATGTATCTCTGTGAGATGAATTAACAGAACACAGAGCAGATTCTCAGAAACTTCTTTCCAGTTTTGAAGGGAAGATATTTCCTTTTTCACCGTAGCCCTCTATGGGCTTCTAATTATCATTTTGCCAATTCCACAAGAACAGCCTTAGCGAAAGGATCCTTGAAGGGAAAGATGTAGCTCTGTGAGATGAATTCACAGAACACAGAGCAGATTCTCAGAAAGCTTCTTTCCAGTTTTGAACGGAAGATATTTCCTTTTCACCATAGCCATCTATGGGCTTCCAAATATCCCTTTGCCAATTCCACAAGAACAGCCTTAGCGAAAGGCTTCTTGAAGGGAAAGATGTAACTCTGTGAGATGAATTAACAGAACACAGAGCCGTTCTTCAGAAAGCTTCTTTCCTGTTTTGAACGGAAGATATTTCCTTTTTCACCATAGCAATCTATGGGCTTCCACATATTCCTTTGCCAATTCCACAAGAAAAGCCTTAGCGAAAGGCTTCTTGAAGGGAAAGATGTAACTCTGTGGGATGATTTATTAGAACACAGAGCCGTTCTTCAGAAAGCTTTTTCCAGTTTTGAACGGAAGATATTCCCTTTTTCACCATAGTCCCCTAGGGTCTTCCGAATATCTCTTTGCCAATTCCACAAGAACAGCCTTAGCGAAAGGCTTCTTGAATGGAAAGATGTAACTCTGTGAGATGAATTAACAGAACACAGAGCAGTTTCTCAGAAAGCTTCTTTCCAGTTTTGAACGGAAGATATTTCCTTTCTCACCATAGCCCTCAATGGGCTTCCAAATATCACTTTGCCAATTCCACAAGAACAGCCTTAGCGAAAAGCTTCTTGAGGGGAAAGATGTAACTCTGTGAGATGAATTAACAGAACACAGAGCAGATTCTCAGAAAGCTTCTTTCCAGTTTTGAACGGAAGATATTTCCTTTTTCACCGTAGCCCTCTATGGGCTTCCAAATATCCCTTTGCCAATTCCACATGAACAGCCTTAGCGAAAGGCTTCTTGAAGGGAAAGATGTAACTCTGTGAGATGAATTAACAGAACACAGAGCCGTTCTTCAGAAAGCTTCTTTCCGGTTTTGAACGGAAGATATTTCCTTTTTCACCGTAGCCCTCTATGAGCTTCCAAATATCCCTTTGCCAATTCCACATGAACAGCCTTAGCGAAAGGCTTCTTGAAGGGAAAGATGTAACTCTGTGAGATGAATTAACAGAACACAGAGCAGTTTCTCAGAAAGCTTCTTTCCAGTTTTGAACTTAAGATATTTCCTTTTTCACTATAGCCCTCTATGTGTTTCCAAATATCCCTTTGCCAATTCCACAAGAACAGACTTAGCGAAAAGCTTCTTGAAGGGAAAGATGTATCTCTGTGAGATGAATTAACAGAACACAGAGCAGATTCTCAGAAACTTCTTTCCAGTTTTGAACGGAAGATATTTCCTTTTTCACCATAGCCCTCTATGGGCTTCTAATTATCCCTTTGCCAATTCCACAAGAACAGCCTTAGCGAAAGGATTCTTGAAGGGAAAGATGTAGCTCTGTGAGATGAATTCACAGAACACAGAGCAGATTCTCTGAAAGCTTCTTTCCAGTTTTGAACGGAAGATATTTCCTTTTCACCATAGCCATCTATGGGCTTCCAAATATCCCTTTGCCAATTCCACAAGAACAGCCTTAGCGAAAGGCTTCTTAAAGGGAAAGATGTAACTCTGTGAGATGAATTTACAGAACACAGAGCAGTCTCTCAGGAAGCTTCTTTCCAGTTTTGAACGGAAGATATTTCCTTTCTCACCATAGCCCTCAATGGGCTTCCAAATATCACTTTGCCAATTCCACAAGAACAGCCTTAGCGAAAAGCTTCTTGAGGGGAAAGATGTAACTCTGTGAGATGTATTAACAGAACACAGAGCAGTTTCTCAGAAAGCTTCTTTCCAGTTTTGAACGGAAGATATTTCCTTTTCACCATAGCCATCTATGGGCTTCCAAATATCCCTTTGCCAATTCCACAAGAACAGCCTTAGCGAAAGGCTTCTTGAAGGGAAAGATGTAACTCTGTGAGATGAATTAACAGAACACAGAGCCGTTCTTCAGAAAGCTTCTTTCCTGTTTTGAACGGAAGATATTTCCTTTTTCACCATAGCAATCTATGGGCTTCCACATATTCCTTTGCCAATTCCACAAGAAAAGCCTTAGCGAAAGGCTTCTTGAAGGGAAAGATGTAACTCTGTGGGATGATTTATTAGAACACAGAGCCGTTCTTCAGAAAGCTTTTTCCAGTTTTGAACGGAAGATATTCCCTTTTTCACCATAGCCCGCAAGGGTCTTCCGAATATCTCTTTGCCAATTCCACAAGAACAGCCTTAGCGAAAGGCTTCTTGAATGGAAAGATGTAACTCTGTGAGATGAATTAACAGAACACAGAGCAGTTTCTCAGAAAGCTTCTTTCCAGTTTTGAACGGAAGATATTTCCTTTCTCACCATAGCCCTCAATGGGCTTCCAAATATCACTTTGCCAATTCCACAAGAACAGCCTTAGCGAAAAGCTTCTTGAGGGGAAAGATGTAACTCTGTGAGATGAATTAACAGAACACAGAGCAGTTTCTCAGAAAGCTTCTTTCCAGTTTTGAACGGAAGATATTTCCTTTTTCATCATAGCCCTCTATGGGCCTCAAAATATCCCTTTGCCAATTCCACAAGAACAGCCTTAGCGTAAGGCTTCTCGAAGTTAAAGATGTAACTCTGTGAAATGAATTAACAGAACACAGAACAGTTCTTCAGAAAGCTTCTTTCCAGTTTTGAACGGAAGATATTTCCTTTTTCACCATAGCCCTCTATGGGCTTCCAAATATCCCTTTGCCAATTCAACAAGAACAGCCTTAGCGAAAGGCTTCTTGAAGGGAAACATGTAACACCGTGAGATGAATTAACAGAACACAGAGCAGTTTCTCAGAAAGCTTCTTTCCAGTTTTGAACGGAAGATATTTCCTTTTTCACCATAGCCCTCTATGGGCTTCCAAATATCCGTTTGCCAATTCCACATGAACAGCCTTAGCGAAAGGATTTTTGAATGGAAAGATGTAACTCTGTGAGATGAATTAACAGAACACAGAGCAGTTTCTTAGAAATCTTCTTTCCAGTTTTGAACGGAGGATGTTTCCTTTTTCACCATAGCCCTCTAAGGGCTTCCAAATATCCCTTTGCCAATTCCACAAGAACAGCCTTAGCGAAAGGCTTCTTGAAGGGAAAAATGTAACTCTGTGAGATGAAATAACAGAACACACAGCAGTTTCTCAGAACGCTTCTTTCCAGTTTTGAACGGAAGATATTTCCTTTTTCACCATAGCCCTCTATGGGCTTCCAAATATCCCTTTGCCAATTCCACAACAACGGCCTCAGCCAAAGGCTTCTTGAAGGGAAAGATGTAACTCTGTGAGATGAATTAACAAAACACAGAGCAGTTTCTCAGAAAGCTTCTTTCCAGTTTTGAACCGAAGATATTTCCTTTTTCATCATAGCCCTCTATGGGCTTCCAAATATCCCTTTGCCGATTCCACAAGAACAGCCTTAGCGAAAGGCTTTTTGAAGGGAAAGGTGTAACTCTGTGAGAAGAATTAACAGAACACAGAGCAGTTTCTCAGAAAGCTTCATTCCAGTTTTGAACGGAAGACATTTCCTTTTTCACAATAGCCCTCTATGGGCTTCCAAATATCTCTTTGCCAATTCCACAAGAATAGCCTTAGCAAAAGGCTTCTTGAAGGGAAAGATGTAACTCTGTGAGATGAATTAAGAGAACACAGAGCAGTTTCTCAGAAAGCTTCTTTCCAGTTTTGAAAGGAAGGTATTTCCTTTTTCACCATAGCCCACTATGGGCTTTCAATAATGCCTTTGCCAATTCCACAAGAACGGCTTTAGCGAAAGGCTTCTTGAAGGGAAAGATGTAACTCTGTGAGATGAATTAACAGAACACAGAGCAGATTCTCAGAAAGCTTCTTTCCAGTTTTGAATGGAAGATATTTCCTTTTTTCACCATAGCCCTCTATGGGATTCCAAATATCGCTTTGCCAATTCCACAAGAACAGCCTAGGCGAAAGGCTTCTTGAAGGGAAAGATGTAAGTCTGTGAGATGAATTAACGGAACACATAGCCGTTCTACAGAAAGCTTCTTTCCAGTTTTGAACGGAAGATATTTCCTTTTTTCACCATAGCCCTCTAAGGGATTCCAAATATCGCTTTGCCAATTCCACAAGAACAGCCTAGGCGAAAGGCTTCTTGAAGGGAAAGATGTAAGTCTGTGAGATGAATTAACGGAACACATAGCCGTTCTACAGAAAGCTTCTTTCCAGTTTTGAACGGAAGATATTTCCTTTTTCACCATACCCTCTATGGGCTTCCAAATATCCCTTTGCCAATACCATATGAACAGCCTTATCGAAAGGCTTCTTGAAGGGAAAGATGAAACTCTGTGAGATGAATTAACAGAACACAGAGCAGTTTCTCAGAAAGCTTCTTTCCAGTTTTGAACGGAAGATATTACCTTTTTCATCATAGCCCTCTAAGGGCTTCCAAATATCCCTTTGCCAATTCCACAAGAACAGCCTTAGCGACAGGCTTCTTGAAGGAAAGATGTAACTCTGTGAGTTGAATTAACAGAACACAGAGCAGTTTCTCAGAAAGCTTCTTTCCAGTTTTCAACGGAAGATATTTCCTTGTCCACAATAGCCCTCAAGGCGGTTCCAAATATCCTTTTGACAATTCCACAATAACAGCCTTAGCGAAAGGCTTCGTGAAGGGAAAGATGTAACTCCGTGAGATGAATTAACAGAACACAGAGCAGTTTCTCAGAAAGCTTCTTTCCAGTTTTGAACGGAAGATATTTCCTTTTTCACCATAGCCCTCTATGGGCTTCCAAATATCCCTTTTCCAATTCCACAAGAACAGCCTTAGCGAAAGGCTTCTTGAAGGGAAAGATGTAACTCTGTGAGATGAATTAGCAGAACACAGAGCAGTTTCTCAGAAAGCTTCTTTCCAGTTTTGAACGGAAGATATTTCCTTTTTCACCATATCCCTCCATGGGCTTATAAATATCCCTTTGCCAATTCCACAAGAACAGCCTTAGCGAAAATCTTCTTGTAGGGAAAGATGTAAGTCTGTGAGATGAACTAACAGAACACAGAGCAGATTCTCAGAAAGCTTCTTTCCAGTTTTGAACGGAAGATATTTCCTTTTTTACTGTAGCCCTCTATGGGCTTCCAAATATCCCTTTGCCAATTCCACAACAACAGCCTTAGCGAAAGGCTTCTTGAAGGGAAAGATGTAACTCTGTGAGAGGAATTAACAGAACACAGAGCAGTTTCTCAGAAAGCTTCTTTCCAGTTTTGAACGGAAGATATTTCCTTTATCACCATAGACCTCTAGGGGCTTCCAAATATCCCTCTGCCAATTACACAAGAACAGCCCTAGCGAAAGGCTTCTTGAAGGGAAAGATGTAACTCTGTGAGATGAATTCACAGAACACAGAGTAGTTTCTCAGAAAGCTTCTTTCCAGTTTTGAACGGAAGATATTTCCTTTTTCACTGTAGACCTCTATGGGCTTCCAAATATCCCTTTGCCAATTCCACGAGAACATCCTTAGCGAAAGGCTTCTTGAAGGAAAAGATGTAACTCTGTGAGATGAATTAACAGAACACGGAGCAGTTTCTCAGAAAGCTTCTTTCCAGTTTTCAACGGAAGATATTTCCTTTTTCCCCGTAGCCCTCTATGGGCTTCCAAATATCCCTTTTCCAATTCCACAAGAACAGCCTTAGCGAAAGGCTTCTTGAAGGGAAAGATGTAACTCTGTGAGATGAATTAAGAGAACACAGAGCAGTTTCTCAGAAAGCTTCTTTCCAGTTTGGAACGGAAGATATTTCCTTTTTCCCCGTAGCCCTCTATGGGCTTCCAAATATCCCTTTTCCAATTCCAAAAGAAGAGCCTTAGCGAAAGGCTTCTTGAAGGGAAAGATGTAACTCTGTGAGATGAATTAAGAGAACACAGAGCAGTTTCTCAGAAAGCTTCTTTCCAGTTTTCAGCGGAAGATATTTCCTTTTTCATCATAGCCAACTATGGGCTTCCAAATATCCCTTTGCGAATTCCACAAGAACAGCCTTAGCGAAAGGCTTCTTGAAGGGAAAGATGTAACTCTGTGAGATGAATTCACAGAACACAGAGCAGTTTCTCAGAAAGCTTCTTTCCAGTTTTGAACGGAAGATATTTCCTTTTTCAGCCTTGGCCCTCTATGGGCTTCCAAATATCCCGTTGCCAATTCCACAAGAACAGCCTTAGCGAAAGGCTGCTTGAAGGGAAAGATGTAACTCTGTGAGATGAATTCACAGAACACAGAGCAGTTTCTCAGAAAGCTTCTTTCCAGTTTTCAGCGGAAGATATTTCCTTTTTCACCATAGCCCTCTATGGGCTTCCAAATATCCCTTTGCCAATTCCACAAGAACAGCCTTAGCGAAAGGCTGCTTGAAGGGAAAGATGTAACTCTGTGAGATGAATTCACAGAACACAGAGCAGTTTCTCAGAAAGCTTCTTTCCAGTTTTGAACGGAAGATATTTCCTTTTTCACCATAGCCCTCTATGGGCTTCCAAATATCCCGTTGCCAATTCCACAAGAACAGCCTTAGCGAAAGGCTGCTTGAAGGGAAAGTTGTAACTCTGTGAGAGGAATGAACATAACACAGAGCAGTTTCTCAGAAAGCTTCGTTCCAGTTTTCAACGGAAGATATTTCCTTTTTCCCTATAGCCCTCTAGGGGTTCAAAATATCCCTTTGCCAATTCCACAAGAACAGCATTAGTGAAAGGCTTCTTGAAGGGAAAGATGTAACGCTGTGAGATGAGTTAACAGAACACAGAGCAGTTTCACAGAAAGCTTCTTCCCAGTTTTGAACGGAAGATAATTCCTTTTCCACAATAACCCTCTATGCGTTTCCAAATATCCCTTTGACAATTCCACAAGAAGAGCCTTAGCGAAAGGCTTCTTGAAGGGAAATATGTAACTCTGGGAGATGAATTAACAGAACACAGAGCAGATTCTCAGAAAGCTTCTTTCCAGTTTTGAACGGAAGATATTTCCTTTTTCACCATAGCCCTCTGTGGGCTTCCAAATATCCCTTTGCCAATTCCACAAGAACAGCCTTAGCGAAAGTCTTCTTGAAGGGAAAGATGTAACTCTGTGAGATGAATTAACAGAACACAGAGCAGATTCTCAGAAAGCTTCTTTCCAGTTTTGAACGGAAGATATTTCCTTTTCACCATAGCCCTCTATGGGCTTCCAAATATCCCTTTGACAATTCCACAAGAACAGCCTTAGCGAAAGGCTTCTTGAAGGGAAAGATGTAACTCTGTGAGATGAATTGAGAGAACACGGAGTCCTTCAGAAAGCTTCTTTCCAGTTTTTGAACGGAAGATATTTCCTTTTTCACCATATCCCTCTAGGGGTTCCAAATATCCCTTTTCCAATTCCACAAGAAGAGCCTTTGCGAAAGTCTTCTTGAAGGGAAAGATGCAATTCTGTGAGATGAATTAACAGAACACAAAGCAGATTCTCAGAATGCTTCTTTCCAGTTTTGAACGGAAGATATTTCCTTTTTCACCGTATCCCTCTATGGGCTTCCAAATATCCCTTTGCCAATTCCACATGAACAGCCTTAGCGAAAGACTTCTTGAAAGGAAAGATGTAACTCTGTGAGATGAATTAACAGAACACAGAGCATTTTCTCAGAAAGCTTCTTTCCAGTTTTGAACGGAAGATATTTCCATTTCACTATAACCCTCTATGGGCCTCCAAATATCCCTTTGCCAATTCCACAAGACCTGCCTTAGCGAAAGGCTTCTTGAAGGGAAAGATGTAACTCTGTGAGATGAATTAACAGAACACAGAGCAGATTCTCAGAAAGCTTCTTTCCAGTTTTGAACGGAAGATATTTCCTTTTTCACCATAGCCCTGAAAGGGCTCCCAAATATCCCTTTGCCAATTCCACAAGAACAGATTTAGCGAAAGGCTTCTTGAAAGGAAAGATGTAACTCTGTGAGATGAATTAACAGAACACAGAGCAGTTTCTCAGAAAGCTTTCCAGTTTTGAACGGAAGATATTTCCTTTCTCACTATAGCCCTCTATGGGCTTCCAAATATAACTTTGCCAATTCCACAAGAACAGCCTTAGAGAAAGGGTTCTTGAAGGGAAAGATGTAACTCTCTGAGATGTATTTACAGAACACAGAGCAGTTTCTCAGAAAGCTTCTTTCCAGTTTTGAACGGAAGATATTTCCTTTTTCACCATAGCCCTCTATGGGCTTCCAAATATCCCTTTGCCAATTCCACAAGAACAGCCTTAGCGAAAGGTTTCTTGAAGGGAAAGATGTAACTCTGTGAGATGAATTAACAGAACGCAGAGCAGATTTTCAGAATGCTTATTTCCAGTTTTGAACGGAAGATATTTCCTTTTTCACCATAGCCCTCTAGGGGCTTCCGAATATCCCTTTGCCAATTCCACAAGAACAGCCTTAGCGAAAGGCTTCTTGAAGGGAACGATGTAACTCTGTGAGATGAATTAACAGAACACAGAGCAGTTTCTCAGAAAGATTCTTTCCAGTTTTAAACGGAAGATATTTCCTTTTCACCACTGCCCTCTATGGGCTTCCAAATATCCCTTTGCCAATTCCACAAGAAGAGCCTTAGCGAGAGGCTTCTTGAAGGGAAAGATGTAAAGCTGTGAGATGAATTAACAGAACACAGAGCCGTTTCTCAGAAAGCTTCTTACCAGTTTTGAAAGGAAGATATTTCCTTTTTCACCATAGCCCTCTATTGGGTTCCAAATATCCCTTTGCCAATTCCACAAGAACAGCCATAGCGAAAGGCTTCTTGAAGGGAAAGATGTAACTCTGTGAGATGAATTAACAGAACAAAGAGCAGTTTCTCAGAAAGCTTCTTTCCAGTTTTGAACGGAAGATATTTCCTTTTTCACCATAGCCCTCTATGGGCTTCCAAATATCCCTTTGCCAATTCCACAAGAACAGCCTTAGCGAAAGTCTTCTTGAAGGGAAAGATGTAACTCTGTGAGATGAATTAACAGAACACAGAGCAGTTTCTCACAAAGCTTCTTTCTGGTTTTGAACGGAAGATATTTCCTTTTTCACTATAGCCCTCTATGGGCTTCCAAATATCCCTTTGCCAATTCCACAAGAACAACCTTAGCGAAAGGCTTCTTGAAGGGAAAGATGTAACTCTGTGAGATGAATTGAGAGAACACAGAGTCCTTCTTCAGAAAGCTTCTTTCCAGTTTTTGAACGGAAGATATTTCCTTTTTCACCATAGCCCTCGATGCGCTTCCACATATTCCTTTGCCAATTCCACAAGAAAAGCCTTAGCGAAAGGCTTCTTGAAGGGAAAGATGTAACTCTGTGGGATGATTTATTAGAACACAGAGCCGTTCTTCAGAAAGCTTTTTCCAGTTTTGAACGGAAGATATTTCCTTTTTCACCATAGCCCTCTAGGGTCTTCCGAATATCCCTTTGCCAATTCCACAAGAACAGCCTTAGCGAAAGGCTTCTTGAATGGAAAGATGTAACTCTGTGAGATGAATTAACAGAACACAGAGCAGTTTCTCAGAAAGCTTCTTTCCAGTTTTGAACGGAAGATATTTCCTTTCTCACCATAGCCCTCAATGGGCTTCCAAATATCACTTTGCCAATTCCACAAGAACAGCCTTAGCGAAAAGCTTCTTGAGGGGAAAGATGTAACTCTGTGAGATGTATTAACAGAACACAGAGCAGTTTCTCAGAAAGCTTCTTTCCAGTTTTGAACGGAAGATATTTCCTTTTTCACCACAGCCCTCTATGGGCTTCCAAATATCTCTTTGCCAATTCCACAAGAACAGCCTTAGCGAAAGGCTTCTTGAAGGGAAAGATGTAACTCGGTGAGATGAATTAACATAACACAGAGCAGATTCTCAGAAAGCTTCTTTCCAGTTTTGAACGGAAGATATTTCCTTTTTCACCATAGCCCTCTAGGGGCTTCCAAATATCCCTTTGCCAATTACACAAGAACAGCCTTAGCGAAAGGCTTCTTGAAGGGAGAGATGTAACTCTGTGAGATGAATTAACAGAACACAGAGCAGATTCTCAGAAAGCTTCTTTCCAGTTTTGAACGGAAGATATTTCCTTTTTCACCTTAGCCCTCTATGGGCTTCCTAATATCCCTTTGCCAATTCCTCCAGAACAGCCTTAGCGAAAGACTTCTTGAAGGGAAAGATGTAATTCTGTGAGATGAATTAACAGAACACAGAGCAGTTTCTCAGAAAGCTTCTTTCCAGTTTTGAACTTAAGATATTTCCTTTTTCACTATAGCCCTCTATGGGTTTCCAAATATCCCTTTGCCAATTCCACAAGAACAGACTTAGAGAAAAGATTCTTGAAGGGAAAGATGTATCTCTGTGAGATGAATTAACAGAACACAGAGCAGATTCTCAGAAACTTCTTTCCAGTTTTGAACGGAAGATATTTCCTTTTTCACCATAGCCCTCTATGGGCTTCTAATTATCCCTTTGCCAATTCCACAAGAACAGCCTTAGCGAAAGGATTCTTGAAGGGAAAGATGTAGCTCTGTGAGATGAATTCACAGAACACAGAGCAGATTCTCAGAAAGCTTCTTTCCAGTTTTGAACTGAAGATATTTCCTTTTCACCATAGCCATCTATGGGCTTCCAAATATCCCTTTGCCAATTCCACAAGAACAGCCTTAGCGAAAGGCTTCTTGAAGGGAAAGATGTAACTCTGTGAGATGAATTAACAGAACACAGAGCCGTTCTTCAGAAAGCTTCTTTCCTGTTTTGAACGGAAGATATTTCCTTTTTCACCATAGCAATCTATGGGCTTCCACATATTCCTTTGCCAATTCCACAAGAAAAGCCTTAGCGAAAGGCTTCTTGAAGGGAAAGATGTAACTCTGTGGGATGATTTATTAGAACACAGAGCCGTTCTTCAGAAAGCTTTTTCCAGTTTTGAACGGAAGATATTCCCTTTTTCACCATAGCCCGCAAGGGTCTTCCGAATATCTCTTTGCCAATTCCACAAGAACAGCCTTAGCGAAAGGCTTCTTGAATGGAAAGATGTAACTCTGTGAGATGAATTAACAGAACACAGAGCAGTTTCTCAGAAAGCTTCTTTCCAGTTTTGAACGGAAGATATTTCCTTTCTCACCATAGCCCTCAATGGGCTTCCAAATATCACTTTGCCAATTCCACAAGAACAGCCTTAGCGAAAAGCTTCTTGAGGGGAAAGATGTAACTCTGTGAGATGTATTAACAGAACACAGAGCAGTTTCTCAGAAAGCTTCTTTCCAGTTTTGAACGGAAGATATTTCCTTTTTCACCATAGCCCTCTATGGGCTTCCAAATATCTCTTTGCCAATTCCACAAGAACAGCCTTAGCGAAAGGCTTCTTGAAGGGAAAGATGTAACTCTGTGAGATGAATTAACAGAACACAGAGCAGATTCTCAGAAAGCTTCTTTCCAGTTTTGAACGGAAGATATTTCCTTTTTCACCATAGCCCTCTAGGGGCTTCCAAATATCCCTTTGCCAATTACACAAGAACAGCCTTAGCGAAAGGCTTCTTGAAGGGAGAGATGTAACTCTGTGAGATGAATTAACAGAACACAAAGCAGATTCTCAGAAAGCTTCTTTCCAGTTTTAAACGGAAGATATTTCCTTTTTCACCTTAGCCCTCTATGGGCTTCCAAATATCCCTTTGCCAATTCCTCAAGAACAGCCTTAGCGAAAGACTTCTTGAAGGGAAAGATGTAACTCTGTCAGATGAATTAGCAGAACACAGAGCAGTTTCTCAGAAAGCTTCTTTCCAGTTGTGAACGGAAGATATTTCCTTTTTCACCGTAGCCCTATATGGGCTTCCCAATATCCCTTTGCCAATTCCACATGAACAGCCTTAGCGAAAGGCTTCTTAAAGGGAAAGATGTAACTCGGTGAGATGAATTAACAGAACACAGAGCAGATTCTCAGAAACTTCTTTCCAGTTTTGAACGGAAGATATTTCCTTTTTCACCATAGCCCTCTATGGGCTTCTAATTATCCCTTTGCCAATTCCACAAGAACAGCCTTAGCGAAAGGATTCTTGAAGGGAAAGATGGAGCTCTGTGAGATGAATTCACAGAACACAGAGCAGATTCTCAGAAAGCTTCTTTCCAGTTTTGAACGGAAGATATTTCCTTTTCACCATAGCCATCTATGGGCTTCCAAATATCCCTTTGCCAATTCCACAAGAACAGCCTTAGCGAAAGGCTTCTTGAAGGGAAAGATGTAACTCTGTGAGATGAATTTACAGAACACAGAGCAGTCTCTCAGAAAGCTTCTTTCCAGTTTTGAACGGAAGATATTTCCTTTCTCACCATAGCCCTCAATGGACTTCCAAATATCACTTTGCCAATTCCACATGAACAGCCTTAGCGAAAGGCTTCTTGAAGGGAAAGATGTAACTCGGTGAGATGAATTAACAGAACACAGAGCCGTTCTTCCGAAAGCTTCTTTCCGGTTTTGAACGGAAGATATTTCCTTTTTCACCATAGCCCTCTATGGGGTTCCAAATATCCCTTTGCCAATTCCACAAGAACAGCCTTAGCGAAAGGCTTCTTGAAGGGAAAGATGTAACTCTGTGAGATGAATTAACAGAACCCGGAGAAGTTTCTCAGAAATCTTCTTTCCAGTTTTGAACGGAAGATATTTCCTTTTTCACCATAGCCCTCTATGGGCTTCCAAATATCACTTTGCCAATTCCTCAAGAACAGCCTTCGAGAAAGGCTTCTTGAAGGGAAAGATGTAACTCTGTGAGATGAATTAACAGAACACAGAGCAGTTTCTCAGAAAGCTTCTTTCCAGTTTTGAACGGAAGATATTTCCATTTTCACCATAGCCCTCTATGGGCTTCCAAATATCCCTTTGCCAATTCCACAAGAACAGACTTAGCGAAAAGCTTCTTGAAGGGAAAGATGTATCTCTGTGAGATGAATTAACAGAACACAGAGCAGATTCTCAGAAACTTCTTTCCAGTTTTGAAGGGAAGATATTTCCTTTTTCACCGTAGCCCTCTATGGGCTTCTAATTATCCCTTTGCCAATTCCACAAGAACAGCCTTAGCGAAAGGATCCTTGAAGGGAAAGATGTAGCTCTGTGAGATGAATTCACAGAACACAGAGCAGATTCTCAGAAAGCTTCTTTCCAGTTTTGAACGGAAGATATTTCCTTTTCACCATAGCCATCTATGGGCTTCCAAATATCCCTTTGCCAATTCCACAAGAACAGCCTTAGCGAAAGGCTTCTTGAAGGGAAAGATGTAACTCTGTGAGATGAATTAACAGAACACAGAGCCGTTCTTCAGAAAGCTTCTTTCCTGTTTTGAACGGAAGATATTTCCTTTTTCACCATAGCAATCTATGGGCTTCCACATATTCCTTTGCCAATTCCACAAGAAAAGCCTTAGCGAAAGGCTTCTTGAAGGGAAAGATGTAACTCTGTGGGATGATTTATTAGAACACAGAGCCGTTCTTCAGAAAGCTTTTTCCAGTTTTGAACGGAAGATATTCCCTTTTTCACCATAGTCCGCTAGGGTCTTCCGAATATCTCTTTGCCAATTCCACAAGAACAGCCTTAGCGAAAGGCTTCTTGAATGGAAAGATGTAACTCTGTGAGATGAATTAACAGAACACAGAGCAGTTTCTCAGAAAGCTTCTTTCCAGTTTTGAACGGAAGATATTTCCTTTCTCACCATAGCCCTCAATGGGCTTCCAAATATCACTTTGCCAATTCCACAAGAACAGCCTTAGCGAAAAGCTTCTTGAGGGGAAAGATGTAACTCTGTGAGATGAATTAACAGAACACAGAGCAGATTCTCAGAAAGCTTCTTTCCAGTTTTGAACGGAAGATATTTCCTTTTTCACCGTAGCCCTCTATGGGCTTCCAAATATCCCTTTGCCAATTCCACATGAACAGCCTTAGCGAAAGGCTTCTTGAAGGGAAAGATGTAACTCTGTGAGATGAATTAACAGAACACAGAGCCGTTCTTCAGAAAGCTTCTTTCCGGTTTTGAACGGAAGATATTTCCTTTTTCACCGTAGCCCTCTATGAGCTTCCAAATATCCCTTTGCCAATTCCACATGAACAGCCTTAGCGAAAGGCTTCTTGAAGGGAAAGATGTAACTCTGTGAGATGAATTAACAGAACACAGAGCAGTTTCTCAGAAAGCTTCTTTCCAGTTTTGAACTTAAGATATTTCCTTTTTCACTATAGCCCTCTATGTGTTTCCAAATATCCCTTTGCCAATTCCACAAGAACAGACTTAGCGAAAAGCTTCTTGAAGGGAAAGATGTATCTCTGTGAGATGAATTAACAGAACACAGAGCAGATTCTCAGAAACTTCTTTCCAGTTTTGAACGGAAGATATTTCCTTTTTCACCATAGCCCTCTATGGGCTTCTAATTATCCCTTTGCCAATTCCACAAGAACAGCCTTAGCGAAAGGATTCTTGAAGGGAAAGATGTAGCTCTGTGAGATGAATTCACAGAACACAGAGCAGATTCTCTGAAAGCTTCTTTCCAGTTTTGAACGGAAGATATTTCCTTTTCACCATAGCCATCTATGGGCTTCCAAATATCCCTTTGCCAATTCCACAAGAACAGCCTTAGCGAAAGGCTTCTTAAAGGGAAAGATGTAACTCTGTGAGATGAATTTACAGAACACAGAGCAGTCTCTCAGGAAGCTTCTTTCCAGTTTTGAACGGAAGATATTTCCTTTCTCACCATAGCCCTCAATGGGCTTCCAAATATCACTTTGCCAATTCCACAAGAACAGCCTTAGCGAAAAGCTTCTTGAGGGGAAAGATGTAACTCTGTGAGATGTATTAACAGAACACAGAGCAGTTTCTCAGAAAGCTTCTTTCCAGTTTTGAACGGAAGATATTTCCTTTTCACCATAGCCATCTATGGGCTTCCAAATATCCCTTTGCCAATTCCACAAGAACAGCCTTAGCGAAAGGCTTCTTGAAGGGAAAGATGTAACTCTGTGAGATGAATTAACAGAACACAGAGCCGTTCTTCAGAAAGCTTCTTTCCTGTTTTGAACGGAAGATATTTCCTTTTTCACCATAGCAATCTATGGGCTTCCACATATTCCTTTGCCAATTCCACAAGAAAAGCCTTAGCGAAAGGCTTCTTGAAGGGAAAGATGTAACTCTGTGGGATGATTTATTAGAACACAGAGCCGTTCTTCAGAAAGCTTTTTCCAGTTTTGAACGGAAGATATTCCCTTTTTCACCATAGCCCGCAAGGGTCTTCCGAATATCTCTTTGCCAATTCCACAAGAACAGCCTTAGCGAAAGGCTTCTTGAATGGAAAGATGTAACTCTGTGAGATGAATTAACAGAACACAGAGCAGTTTCTCAGAAAGCTTCTTTCCAGTTTTGAACGGAAGATATTTCCTTTCTCACCATAGCCCTCAATGGGCTTCCAAATATCACTTTGCCAATTCCACAAGAACAGCCTTAGCGAAAAGCTTCTTGAGGGGAAAGATGTAACTCTGTGAGATGTATTAACAGAACACAGAGCAGTTTCTCAGAAAGCTTCTTTCCAGTTTTGAACGGAAGATATTTCCTTTTTCACCATAGCCCTCTATGGGCTTCCAAATATCTCTTTGCCAATTCCACAAGAACAGCCTTAGCGAAAGGCTTCTTGAAGGGAAAGATGTAACTCTGTGAGATGAATTAACAGAACACAGAGCAGATTCTCAGAAAGCTTCTTTCCAGTTTTGAACGGAAGATATTTCCTTTTTCACCATAGCCCTCTAGGGGCTTCCAAATATCCCTTTGCCAATTACACAAGAACAGCCTTAGCGAAAGGCTTCTTGAAGGGAGAGATGTAACTCTGTGAGATGAATTAACAGAACACAAAGCAGATTCTCAGAAAGCTTCTTTCCAGTTTTAAACGGAAGATATTTCCTTTTTCACCTTAGCCCTCTATGGGCTTCCAAATATCCCTTTGCCAATTCCTCAAGAACAGCCTTAGCGAAAGACTTCTTGAAGGGAAAGATGTAACTCTGTCAGATGAATTAGCAGAACACAGAGCAGTTTCTCAGAAAGCTTCTTTCCAGTTGTGAACGGAAGATATTTCCTTTTTCACCGTAGCCCTATATGGGCTTCCCAATATCCCTTTGCCAATTCCACATGAACAGCCTTAGCGAAAGGCTTCTTAAAGGGAAAGATGTAACTCGGTGAGATGAATTAACAGAACACAGAGCAGATTCTCAGAAACTTCTTTCCAGTTTTGAACGGAAGATATTTCCTTTTTCACCATAGCCCTCTATGGGCTTCTAATTATCCCTTTGCCAATTCCACAAGAACAGCCTTAGCGAAAGGATTCTTGAAGGGAAAGATGGAGCTCTGTGAGATGAATTCACAGAACACAGAGCAGATTCTCAGAAAGCTTCTTTCCAGTTTTGAACGGAAGATATTTCCTTTTCACCATAGCCATCTATGGGCTTCCAAATATCCCTTTGCCAATTCCACAAGAACAGCCTTAGCGAAAGGCTTCTTGAAGGGAAAGATGTAACTCTGTGAGATGAATTTACAGAACACAGAGCAGTCTCTCAGAAAGCTTCTTTCCAGTTTTGAACGGAAGATATTTCCTTTCTCACCATAGCCCTCAATGGACTTCCAAATATCACTTTGCCAATTCCACAAGAACAGCCTTAGCGAAAGACTTCTTGAAGGGAAAGATGTAACTCTGTGAGATGAATTAGCAGAACACAGAGCAGTTTCTCAGAAAGCTTCTTTCCAGTTTTGAACGGAAGATATTTCCTTTTTCACCGTAGCCCTCTATGGGCTTCCAAATATCCCTTTGCCAATTCCACATGAACAGCCTTAGCGAAAGGCTTCTTGAAGGGAAAGATGTAACTCGGTGAGATGAATTAACAGAACACAGAGCCGTTCTTCCGAAAGCTTCTTTCCGGTTTTGAACGGAAGATATTTCCTTTTTCACCATAGCCCTCTATGGGGTTCCAAATATCCCTTTGCCAATTCCACAAGAACAGCCTTAGCGAAAGGCTTCTTGAAGGGAAAGATGTAACTCTGTGAGATGAATTAACAGAACCCGGAGAAGTTTCTCAGAAATCTTCTTTCCAGTTTTGAACGGAAGATATTTCCTTTTTCACCATAGCCCTCTATGGGCTTCCAAATATCACTTTGCCAATTCCTCAAGAACAGCCTTAGAGAAAGGCTTCTTGAAGGGAAAGATGTAACTCTGTGAGATGAATTAACAGAACACAGAGCAGTTTCTCAGAAAGCTTCTTTCCAGTTTTGAACGGAAGATATTTCCATTTTCACCATAGCCCTCTATGGGCTTCCAAATATCCCTTTGCCAATTCCACAAGAACAGACTTAGCGAAAAGCTTCTTGAAGGGAAAGATGTATCTCTGTGAGATGAATTAACAGAACACAGAGCAGATTCTCAGAAACTTCTTTCCAGTTTTGAAGGGAAGATATTTCCTTTTTCACCGTAGCCCTCTATGGGCTTCTAATTATCCCTTTGCCAATTCCACAAGAACAGCCTTAGCGAAAGGATCCTTGAAGGGAAAGATGTAGCTCTGTGAGATGAATTCACAGAACACAGAGCAGATTCTCAGAAAGCTTCTTTCCAGTTTTGAACGGAAGATATTTCCTTTTCACCATAGCCATCTATGGGCTTCCAAATATCCCTTTGCCAATTCCACAAGAACAGCCTTAGCGAAAGGCTTCTTGAAGGGAAAGATGTAACTCTGTGAGATGAATTAACAGAACACAGAGCCGTTCTTCAGAAAGCTTCTTTCCTGTTTTGAACGGAAGATATTTCCTTTTTCACCATAGCAATCTATGGGCTTCCACATATTCCTTTGCCAATTCCACAAGAAAAGCCTTAGCGAAAGGCTTCTTGAAGGGAAAGATGTAACTCTGTGGGATGATTTATTAGAACACAGAGCCGTTCTTCAGAAAGCTTTTTCCAGTTTTGAACGGAAGATATTCCCTTTTTCACCATAGTCCGCTAGGGTCTTCCGAATATCTCTTTGCCAATTCCACAAGAACAGCCTTAGCGAAAGGCTTCTTGAATGGAAAGATGTAACTCTGTGAGATGAATTAACAGAACACAGAGCAGTTTCTCAGAAAGCTTCTTTCCAGTTTTGAACGGAAGATATTTCCTTTCTCACCATAGCCCTCAATGGGCTTCCAAATATCACTTTGCCAATTCCACAAGAACAGCCTTAGCGAAAAGCTTCTTGAGGGGAAAGATGTAACTCTGTGAGATGAATTAACAGAACACAGAGCAGATTCTCAGAAAGCTTCTTTCCAGTTTTGAACGGAAGATATTTCCTTTTTCACCGTAGCCCTCTATGGGCTTCCAAATATCCCTTTGCCAATTCCACATGAACAGCCTTAGCGAAAGGCTTCTTGAAGGGAAAGATGTAACTCTGTGAGATGAATTAACAGAACACAGAGCCGTTCTTCAGAAAGCTTCTTTCCGGTTTTGAACGGAAGATATTTCCTTTTTCACCGTAGCCCTCTATGAGCTTCCAAATATCCCTTTGCCAATTCCACATGAACAGCCTTAGCGAAAGGCTTCTTGAAGGGAAAGATGTAACTCTGTGAGATGAATTAACAGAACACAGAGCAGTTTCTCAGAAAGCTTCTTTCCAGTTTTGAACTTAAGATATTTCCTTTTTCACTATAGCCGTCTATGTGTTTCCAAATATCCCTTTGCCAATTCCACAAGAACAGACTTAGCGAAAAGCTTCTTGAAGGGAAAGATGTATCTCTGTGAGATGAATTAACAGAACACAGAGCAGATTCTCAGAAACTTCTTTCCAGTTTTGAACGGAAGATATTTCCTTTTTCACCATAGCCCTCTATGGGCTTCTAATTATCCCTTTGCCAATTCCACAAGAACAGCCTTAGCGAAAGGATTCTTGAAGGGAAAGATGTAGCTCTGTGAGATGAATTCACAGAACACAGAGCAGATTCTCTGAAAGCTTCTTTCCAGTTTTGAACGGAAGATATTTCCTTTTCACCATAGCCATCTATGGGCTTCCAAATATCCCTTTGCCAATTCCACAAGAACAGCCTTAGCGAAAGGCTTCTTAAAGGGAAAGATGTAACTCTGTGAGATGAATTTACAGAACACAGAGCAGTCTCTCAGGAAGCTTCTTTCCAGTTTTGAACGGAAGATATTTCCTTTCTCACCATAGCCCTCAATGGGCTTCCAAATATCACTTTGCCAATTCCACAAGAACAGCCTTAGCGAAAAGCTTCTTGAGGGGAAAGATGTAACTCTGTGAGATGTATTAACAGAACACAGAGCAGTTTCTCAGAAAGCTTCTTTCCAGTTTTGAACGGAAGATATTTCCTTTTTCACCATAGCCCTCAATGGGCTTCCAAATATCTCTTTGCCAATTCCACAAGAACAGCCTTAGTGAAAGGCTTCTTGAAGGGAAAGATGTAACTCTGTGAGATGAATTAACAGAACACAGAGCAGATTCTCAGAAAGCTTCTTTCCAGTTTTGAACGGAAGATATTTCCTTTTTCACCATAGCCCTCTATGGGCTTCCAAATATCCCTTTGCCAATTACACAAGAACAGCCTTAGCGAAAGGCTTCTTGAAGGGAGAGATGTAACTCTGTGAGATGAATTAACAGAACACAGAGCAGATTCTCAGAAAGCTTCTTTCCAGTTTCGAACGGAAGATATTTCCTTTTTTACCTTAGCCCTCTATGGGCTTCCAAATATCCCTTTGCCAATTCCTCAAGAACAGCCTTAGCGAAAAACTTCTTGAAGGGAAAGATGTAACTCTGTGAGATGAATTAGCAGAACACAGAGCAGTTTCTCAGAAAGCTTCTTTCCAGTTTTGAACGGAAGATATTTCCTTTTTCACCGTAGCCCTCTATGGGCTTCCAAATATCCCTTTGCCAATTCCACATGAACAGCCTTAGCGAAAGGCTTCTTGAAGGGAAAGATGTAACTCGGTGAGATGAATTAACAGAACACAGAGCCGTTCTTCAGAAAGCTACTTTCCGGTTTTGAACGGAAGATATTTCCTTTTTCACCATAGCCCTCTATGGGGTTCCAAATATCCCTTTGCCAATTCCACAAGAACAGCCTTAGCGAAAGGCTTCTTGAAGGGAAAGATGTAACTCTGTGAGATGAATTAACAGAACCCAGAGAAGTTTCTCAGAAATCTTCTTTCCAGTTTTGAACGGAAGATATTTCCTTTTTCACCATAGCCCTCTATGGTCTTCCAAATATCCCTTTGAAAATTCCACAAGAACAGCCTTAGCGTAAGGCTTCTTGAAGGGAAAGATGTAACACTGTGAGATGAATTAACAGAACACAGAGCAGTTTCTCAGAAAGCTTCTTTCCGGTTTTGAACGGAAGATATTTCCTTTTTCACTATAGCCCTCTATGGGCTTCCAAATATCCCTTTGCCAATTCCACAAGAACAACCTTAGCGAAAGGCTTCTTGAAGGGAAAGATGTAACTCTGTGAGATGAATTGAGAGAACACAGAGTCCTTCTTCAGAAAGCTTCTTTCCAGTTTTTGAACGGAAGATATTTCCTTTTTCACCATAGCCCTCTATGGGCTTCCACATATTCCTTTGCCAATTCCACAAGAAAAGCCTTAGCGAAAGGCTTCTTGAAGGGAAAGATGTAACTCTGTGGGATGATTTATTAGAACACAGAGCCGTTCTTCAGAAAGCTTTTTCCAGTTTTGAACGGAAGATATTTCCTTTTTCACCATAGCCCTCTAGGGTCTTCCGAATATCCCTTTGCCAATTCCACAAGAACAGCCTTAGCGAAAGGCTTCTTGAATGGAAAGATGTAACTCTGTGAGATGAATTAACAGAACACAGAGCAGTTTCTCAGAAAACTTCTTTCCAGTTTTGAACGGAAGATATTTCCTTTCTCACCATATCCCTCAATGGGCTTCCAAATATCCCTTTGCCAATTCCACAAGAACAGCCTTAGCGAAAAGCTTCTTGAGGGGAAAGGTGTAACTCTGTGGGATGTATTAACAGAACACAGAGCAGTTTCTCAGAAAGCTTCTTTCCAGTTTTGAACGGAAGATATTTCCTTTTTCACCATAGCCCTCTAAGGGCTTCCAAATATCTCTTTGCCAATTCCACAAGAACAGCCTTAGCGAAAGACTTCTTGAAGGGAAAGATGTAACTCTGTGAGATGAATTAGCAGAACACAGAGCAGTTTCTCAGAAAGCTTCTTTCCAGTTTTGAACGGAAGATATTTCCTTTTTCACCGTAGCCCTCTATGGGCTTCCAAATATCCCTTTGCCAATTCCACATGAACAGCCTTAGCGAAAGGCTTCTTGAAGGGAAAGATGTAACTCTGTGAGATGAATTAACAGAACACAGAGCCGTTCTTCAGAAAGCTTCTTTCCGGTTTTGAAGGGAAGATATTTCCTTTTTCACCGTAGCCCTCTATGAGCTTCCAAATATCCCTTTGCCAATTCCACATGAACAGCCTTAGCGAAAGGCTTCTTGAAGGGAAAGATGTAACTCGGTGAGATGAATTAACAGAACACAGAGCAGTTTCTCAGAAAGCTTCTTTCCAGTTTTGAACTTAAGATATTTCCTTTTTCACTATAGCCCTCTATGGGCTTCCAAATATCCCTTTGCCAATTCCACAAGAACAGCCTTAGCGAAAGGCTTCTTGAAGGGAAAGATGTAACTCTGTGAGATGAATTAACAGAACACAGAGCAGATTCTCAGAAAGCTTCTTTCCAGTTTTAAACGGAAGATATTTCCTTATTCACCATAGCCCTCTAGGGGCTTCCAAATATCCCTTTGCCAATTACACAAGAACAGCCTTAGCGAAAGGATTCTTGAAGGGAAAGATGTAACTCTGTGAGATGAATTCACAGAACACAGAGCAGATTCTCAGAAACCTTCTTTCCAGTTTTGAACGGAAGATATTTCCTTTTCACCATAGCCATCTATGGGCTTCCAAATATCCCTTTGCCAATTCCACAAGAACAGCCTTAGCGAATGGTTTCTTGAAGGGAAAGATGTAACTCTGTGAGATGAATTGAGAGAACACAGAGTCCTTCTTCAGAAAGCTTCTTTCCAGTTTTTGAACGGAAGATATTTCCTTTTTCACCATAGCCCTCTATGGGCTTCCACATATTCCTTTGCCAATTCCACAAGAAAAGCCTTAGCGAAAGGCTTCTTGAAGGGAAAGATGTAACTCTGTGGGATAATTTATTAGAACACAGAGCCGTTCTTCAGAAAGCTTTTTCCAGTTTTGAACGGAAGATATTTCCTTTTTCACCATAGCCCTCTAGGGTCTTCCGAATATCCCTTTGCCAATTCCACAAGAACAGCCTTAGCGAAAGGCTTCTTGAATGGAAAGATGTAACTCTGTGAGATGAATTAACAGAACACAGAGCAGTTTCTCAGAAAACTTCTTTCCAGTTTTGAACGGAAGATATTTCCTTTCTCACCATATCCCTCAATGGGCTTCCAAATATCACTTTGCCAATTCCACAAGAACAGCCTTAGCGAAAAGCTTCTTGAGGGGAAAGATGTAACTCTGTGAGATGTATTAACAGAACACAGAGCAGTTTCTCAGCAAGCTTCTTTCCAGTTTTGAACGGAAGATATTTCCTTTTTCACCATAGCCCTCTATGGGCTTCCAAATATCTCTTTGCCAATTCCACAAGAACAGCCTTAGCGAAAGGCTTCTTGAAGGGAAAGATGTAACTCTGTGAGATGAATTAACATAACACAGAGCAAATTCTCAGAAAGCTTCTTTCCAGTTTTGAACGGAAGATATTTCCTTTTTCACCATAGCCCTCTAGGGGCTTCCAAATATCCCTTTGCCAATTACACAAGAACAGCCTTAGCGAAAGGCTTCTTGAAGGGAGAGATGTAACTCTGTGAGATGAATTAACAGAACACAGAGCAGATTCTCAGAAAGTTCTTTCCAGTTTTGAACGGAAGATATTTCCTTTTTCACCGTAGCCCTTTATGGGCTTCAAAATATCCCTTTGCCAATTCCTCAAGAACAGCCTTAGCGAAAGACTTCTTGAAGGGAAAGATGTAACTCTGTGAGATGAATTAGCAGAACACAGAGCAGTTTCTCAGAAAGCTTCTTTCCAGTTTTGAACGGAAGATATTTCCTTTTTCACCGTAGCCCTCTATGGGCTTCCAAATATCCCTTTGCCAATTCCACATGAACAGCCTTAGCGAAAGGCTTCTTGAAGGGAAAGATGTAACTCGGTGAGATGAATTAACAGAACACAGAGCCGTTCTTCAGAAAGCTTCTTTCCGGTTTTGAACGGAAGATATTTCCTTTTTCACCATAGCCCTCTATGGGGTTCCAAATATCCCTTTGCCAATTCCACAAGAACAGCCTTAGCGAAAGGCTTCTTGAAGGGAAAGATGTAACTCTGTGAGATGAATTAACAGAACCCAGAGAAGTTTCTCAGAAATCTTCTTTCCAGTTTTCAACGGAAGATATTTCCTTTTTCACCATAGCCCTCTATGGGCTTCCAAATATCACTTTGCCAATTCCTCAAGAACAGCCTTAGCGAAAGGCTTCTTGAAGGGAAAGATGTAACTCTGTGAGATGAATTACCAGAACACAGAGCAGTTTCTCAGAAAGCTTCTTTCCAGTTTTGAACTTAAGATATTTCCTTTTTCACTAGAGCCCTCTATGGGCTTCCAAATATCCCTTTGCCAATTCCACAAGAACAGCCTTAGCGAAAGGCTTCTTGAAGGGAAAGATGTAACTCTGTGAGATGAATTAACAGAACACAGAGCAGATTCTCAGAAAGCTTCTTTCCAGTTTTAAACGGAAGATATTTCCTTTTTCACCATAGCCCTCTAAGGGCTTCCAAATATCCCTTTGCCAATTACACAAGAACAGCCTTAGCGAAAGGCTTCTTGAAGGGAGAGATGTAACTCTGTGAGATGAATTAACAGAACACAGAGCAGATTCTCAGAAAGCTTCTTTCCAGTTTTGAACGGAGGATATTTCCTTTTTCACCTTAGCCCTCTATGGGCTTCCAAATATCCCTTTGCCAATTCCTCAAGAACAGCCTTAGCGAAAGACTTCTTGAAGGGAAAGATGTAACTCTGTGAGATGAATTAGCAGAACACAGAGCAGTTTCTCAGAAAGCTTCTTTCCAGTTTTGAACGGAAGATATTTCCTTTTTCACCATAGCCCTCTATGGGGTTCCAAATATCCCTTTGCCAATTCCACAAGAACAGCCTTAGTGAAAGATTTGTTGAAGGGAAAGATGTAACTCTGTGAGATGAATTAACAGAACACAGAGCAGTTTCTCAGAAAGCTTCCTTCCAGTTTTGAACGGAAGATATTTCCTTTTTCACCATAGCCCTCTATGGGGTTCCCAATATCCCTTTGCCAATTCCACAAGAACAGCCTTAGCGAAAGGCTTCTTGAAGGGAAAGATGTAACTCGGTGAGATGAATTAACAGAACACAGAGCAGTTTCTCAGAAAGCTTCTTTCCAGTTTTGAACGGAAGATATTTCCTTTTTCTCTATAGCCCTCTATGGGCTTCCAAATATCCCTTTGCCAATTCCACAAGAACAGACTTTGCGAAAGGCTTCTTGAAGGGAAAGATGTAACTCGGTGAGATGAATTAACAGAACACAGAGCAGATTCTCAGAAACTTCTTTTCAGTTTTGAACGGAAGATATTTCCTTTTTCACCGTAGCCCTCTATGGGCTTCCAAATATCCCTTTGCCAATTCCACATGAACAGCCTTAGCGAAAGGCTTCTTGAAGGGAAAGATGTAACTCGGTGAGATGAATTAACAGAACACAGAGCCGTTCTTCAGAAAGCTTCTTTCCGGTTTTGAACGGAAGATATTTCCTTTTTCACCATAGCCCTCTATGGGGTTCCAAATATCCCTTTGCCAATTCCACAAGAACAGCCTTAGAGAAAGGCTTCTTGAAGGGAAAGATGTAACTCTGTGAGATGAATTAACAGAACCCAGAGAAGTTTCTCAGAAATCTTCTTTCCAGTTTTGAACGGAAGATATTTCCTTTTTCACCATAGCCCTCTATGGGCTTCCAAATATCACTTTGCCAATTCCTCAAGAACAGCCTTAGCGAAAGGCTTCTTCAAGGGAAAGATGTAACTCTGTGAGATGAATTAACAGAACACAGAGCAGTTTCTCAGAAAGCTTCTTTCCAGTTTTGAACTTAAGATATTTCCTTTTTCACTATAGCCCTCTATGGGCTTCCAAATATCCCTTTGCCAATTCCACAAGAACAGCCTTAGCGAAAGGCTTCTTGAAGGGAAAGATGTAACTCTGTGAGTTGAATTAACAGAACACAGAGCAGATTCTCAGAAAGCTTCTTTCCAGTTTTAAACGGAAGATATTTCCTTTTGCACCATAGCCCTCTAGGGGCTTCCAAATATCCCTTTGCCAATTACACAAGAACAGCCTTAGCGAAAGGCTTCTTGAAGGGAGAGATGTAACTCTGTGAGATGAATTAACAGAACACAGAGCAGATTCTCAGAAAGCTTCTTTCCAGTTTTGAACGGAGGATATTTCCTTTTTCACCTTAGCCCTCTATGGGCTTCCAAATATCCCTTTGCCAATTCCTCAAGAACAGCCTTAGCGAAAGACTTCTTGAAGGGAAAGATGTAACTCTGTGAGATGAATTAGCAGAACACAGAGCAGTTTCTCAGAAAGCTTCTTTCCAGTTTTGAACGGAAGATATATCCTTTTTCACCATAGCCCTCTACGGGGTTCCAAATATCCTTTTGCCAATTCCACAAGAACAGCCTTAGTGAAAGATTTGTTGAAGGGAAAGATGTAACTCTGTGAGATGAATTAACAGAACACAGAGCAGTTTCTCAGAAAGCTTCCTTCCAGTTTTGAACGGAAGATATTTCCTTTTTCACCATAGCCCTCTATGGGGTTCCCAATATCCCTTTGCCAATTCCACAAGAACAGCCTTAGCGAAAGGCTTCTTGAAGGGAAAGATGTAACTCGGTGAGATGAATTAACAGAACACAGAGCAGTTTCTCAGAAAGCTTCTTTCCAGTTTTGAATGGAAGATATTTCCTTTTTCTCTATAGCCCTCTATGGGCTTCCAAATATCCCTTTGCCAATTCCACAAGAACAGACTTTGCGAAAGGCTTCTTGAAGGGAAAGATGTAACTCGGTGAGATGAATTAACAGAACACAGAGCAGATTCTCCGAAACTTCTTTTCAGTTTTGAACGGAAGATATTTCCTTTTTCACCATAGCCTTCTATGGGCTTCCAAATATCACTTTGCCAATTCCACAAGAACAGCCTTAGCGAAAGGCTTCTTGAAGGGAAAGATGTAACTCTGTGAGATGAATTAACAGAACACGGAGCAGTTTCTCAGAAAGCTTCTTTCCAGTTTTGAACTTAAGATATTTCCTTTTTCACTATAGCCCTCTATGGGCTTCCAAATATCCCTTTGCCAATTCCAGAAGAACAGACTTAGCGAAAAGCTTCTTGAAGGGAAAGATGTAACTCTGTGAGATGAATTAACAGAACACAGAGCAGATTCTCAGAAACTTCTTTCCAGTTTTGAACGGAAGATATTTCCTTTTTCACCATAGCCCTCTATGGGCTTCTAATTATCCCTTTGCCAATTCCACAAGAACAGCCTTAGCGAAAGGATTCTTGAAGGGAAAGATGTAACTCTGTGAGATGAATTCACAGAACACAGAGCAGATTCTCAGAAAGCTTCTTTCCAGTTTTGAACGGAAGATATTTCCTTTTCACCATAGCCATCTATGGGCTTCCAAATATCCCTTTGCCAATTCCACAAGAACAGCCTTAGCGAATGGTTTCTTGAAGGGAAAGATGTAACTCTGTGAGATGAATTAAAAGAACACAGAGCAGTTTCTGAGAAAGCTTCTTTCCAGTTTTGAACGGAAGATATTTCCTTTTTCACCGTAGCCCTCTATGGTCTTCCAAATATCCCTTTGCCAATTCCACAAGAACAGCCTTAGCGTAAGGCTTCTTGAAGGGAAAGATGTAACACTGTGAGATGAATTAACAGAACACAGAGCAGTTTCTCAGAAAGCTTCTTTCCGGTTTTGAACGGAAGATATTTCCTTTTTCACTATAGCCCTCTATGGGCTTCCAAATATCCCTTTGCCAATTCCACAAGAACAACCTTAGCGAAAGGCTTCTTGAAGGGAAAGATGTAACTCTGTGAGATGAATTGAGAGAACACAGAGTCCTTCTTCAGAAAGCTTCTTTCCAGTTTTTGAACGGAAGATATTTCCTTTTTCACCATAGCCCTCTATGGGCTTCCACATATTCCTTTGCCAATTCCACAAGAAAAGCCTTAGCGAAAGGCTTCTTGAAGGGAAAGATGTAACTCTGTGGGATGATTTATTAGAACACAGAGCCGTTCTTCAGAAAGCTTTTTCCAGTTTTGAACGGAAGATATTTCCTTTTTCACCATAGCCCTCTAGGGTCTTCCGAATATCCCTTTGCCAATTCCACAAGAACAGCCTTAGCGAAAGGCTTCTTGAATGGAAAGATGTAACTCTGTGAGATGAATTAACAGAACACAGAGCAGTTTCTCAGAAAACTTCTTTCCAGTTTTGAACGGAAGATATTTCCTTTCTCACCATATCCCTCAATGGGCTTCCAAATATCCCTTTGCCAATTCCACAAGAACAGCCTTAGCGAAAAGCTTCTTGAGGGGAAAGATGTAACTCTGTGAGATGTATTAACAGAACACAGAGCAGTTTCTCAGAAAGCTTCTTTCCAGTTTTGAACGGAAGATATTTCCTTTTTCACCATAGCCCTCTATGGGCTTCCAAATATCTCTTTGCCAATTCCACAAGAACAGCCTTAGCGAAAGGCTTCTTGAAGGGAAAGATGTAACTCTGTGAAATGAATTAACATAACACAGAGCAGATTCTCAGAAAGCTTCTTTCCAGTTTTGAACGGAAGATATTTCCTTTTTCACCATAGCCCTCTAGGGGCTTCCAAATATCCCTTTGCCAATTACACAAGAACAGCCTTAGCGAAAGGCTTCTTGAAGGGAGAGATGTAACTCTGTGAGATGAATTAACAGAACACAGAGCAGATTCTCAGAAAGCTTCTTTCCAGTTTTGAACGGAAGATATTTCCTTTTTCACCTTAGCCCTCTATGGGCTTCCAAATATCCCTTTGCCAATTCCTCAAGAACAGCCTTAGCGAAAGACTTCTTGAAGGGAAAGATGTAACTCTGTGAGATGAATTAGCAGAACACAGAGCAGTTTCTCAGAAAGCTTCTTTCCAGTTTTGAACGGAAGATATTTCCTTTTTCACCGTAGCCCTCTATGGGCTTCCAAATATCCCTTTGCCAATTCCACATGAACAGCCTTAGCGAAAGGCTTCTTGAAGGGAAAGATGTAACTCTGTGAGATGAATTAACAGAACACAGAGCCGTTCTTCAGAAAGCTTCTTTCCGGTTTTGAAGGGAAGATATTTCCTTTTTCACCGTAGCCCTCTATGAGCTTCCAAATATCCCTTTGCCAATTCCACATGAACAGCCTTAGCGAAAGGCTTCTTGAAGGGAAAGATGTAACTCGGTGAGATGAATTAACAGAACACAGAGCAGTTTCTCAGAAAGCTTCTTTCCAGTTTTGAACTTAAGATATTTCCTTTTTCACTATAGCCCTCTAAGGGCTTCCAAATATTCCTTTGCCAATTCCACAAGAACAGACTTAGCGAAAAGCTTCTTGAAGGGAAAGATGTATCTCTGTGAGATGAATTAACAGAACACAGAGCAGATTCTCAGAAACTTCTTTCCAGTTTTGAACGGAAGATATTTCCTTTTTCACCATAGCCCTCTATGGGCTTCTAATTATCCCTTTGCCAATTCCACAAGAACAGCCTTAGCGAAAGGATTCTTGAAGGGAAAGATGTAGCTCTGTGAGATGAATTCACAGAACACAGAGCAGATTCTCAGAAAGCTTCTTTCCAGTTTTGAACGGAAGATATTTCCTTTTCACCATAGCCATCTATGGGCTTCCAAATATCCCTTTGCCAATTCCACAAGAACAGCCTTAGCGAAAGGCTTCTTGAAGGGAAAGATGTAACTCTGTGAGATGAATTTACAGAACACAGAGCAGTCTCTCAGAAAGCTTCTTTCCAGTTTTGAACGGAAGATATTTCCTTTCTCACCATAGCCCTCAATGGGCTTCCAAATATCACTTTGCCAATTCCACTTGAACAGCCTTAGCGAAAGGCTTCTTGAAGGGAAAGATGTAACTCGGTGAGATGAATTAACAGAACACAGAGCCGTTCTTCAGAAAGCTTCTTTCCGGTTTTGAACGGAAGATATTTCCTTTTTCACCATAGCCCTCTATGGGGTTCCAAATATCCCTTTGCCAATTCCACAAGAACAGCCTTAGCGAAAGGCTTCTTGAAGGGAAAGATGTAACTCGGTGAGATGAATTAACAGAACACAGAGCCGTTCTTCAGAAAGCTTCTTTCCGGTTTTGAACGGAAGATATTTCCTTTTTCACCATAGCCCTCTATGGGGTTCCAAATATCCCTTTGCCAATTCCACAAGAACAGCCTTAGCGAAAGGCTTCTTGAAGGGAAAGATGTAACTCTGTGAGATGAATTAACAGAACCCAGAGAAGTTTCTCAGAAATCTTCTTTCCAGTTTTCAACGGAAGATATTTCCTTTTTCACCATAGCCCTCTATGGGCTTCCAAATATCACTTTGCCAATTCCTCAAGAACAGCCTTAGCGAAAGGCTTCTTGAAGGGAAAGATGTAACTCTGTGAGATGAATTACCAGAACACAGAGCAGTTTCTCAGAAAGCTTCTTTCCAGTTTTGAACTTAAGATATTTCCTTTTTCACTAGAGCCCTCTATGGGCTTCCAAATATCCCTTTGCCAATTCCACAAGAACAGCCTTAGCGAAAGGCTTCTTGAAGGGAAAGATGTAACTCTGTGAGATGAATTAACAGAACACAGAGCAGATTCTCAGAAAGCTTCTTTCCAGTTTTAAACGGAAGATATTTCCTTTTTCACCATAGCCCTCTATGGGCTTCCAAATATCCCTTTGCCAATTACACAAGAACAGCCTTAGCGAAAGGCTTCTTGAAGGGAGAGATGTAACTCTGTGAGATGAATTAACAGAACACAGAGCAGATTCTCAGAAAGCTTCTTTCCAGTTTTGAACGGAGGATATTTCCTTTTTCACCTTAGCCCTCTATGGGCTTCCAAATATCCCTTTGCCAATTCCTCAAGAACAGCCTTAGCGAAAGACTTCTTGAAGGGAAAGATGTAACTCTGTGAGATGAATTAGCAGAACACAGAGCAGTTTCTCAGAAAGCTTCTTTCCAGTTTTGAACGGAAGATATTTCCTTTTTCACCATAGCCCTCTATGGGGTTCCAAATATCCCTTTGCCAATTCCACAAGAACAGCCTTAGTGAAAGATTTGTTGAAGGGAAATATGTAACTCTGTGAGATGAATTAACAGAACACAGAGCAGTTTCTCAGAAAGCTTCCTTCCAGTTTTGAACGGAAGATATTTCCTTTTTCACCATAGCCCTCTATGGGGTTCCCAATATCCCTTTGCCAATTCCACAAGAACAGCCTTAGCGAAAGGCTTCTTGAAGGGAAAGATGTAACTCGGTGAGATGAATTAACAGAACACAGAGCAGTTTCTCAGAAAGCTTCTTTCCAGTTTTGAACGGAAGATATTTCCTTTTTCTCTATAGCCCTCTATGGGCTTCCAAATATCCCTTTGCCAATTCCACAAGAACAGACTTTGCGAAAGGCTTCTTGAAGGGAAAGATGTAACTCGGTGAGATGAATTAACAGAACACAGAGCAGATTCTCAGAAACTTCTTTTCAGTTTTGAACGGAAGATATTTCCTTTTTCACCGTAGCCCTCTATGGGCTTCCAAATATCCCTTTGCCAATTCCACATGAACAGCCTTAGCGAAAGGCTTCTTGAAGGGAAAGATGTAACTCGGTGAGATGAATTAACAGAACACAGAGCCGTTCTTCAGAAAGCTTCTTTCCGGTTTTGAACGGAAGATATTTCCTTTTTCACCATAGCCCTCTATGGGGTTCCAAATATCCCTTTGCCAATTCCACAAGAACAGCCTTAGAGAAAGGCTTCTTGAAGGGAAAGATGTAACTCTGTGAGATGAATTAACAGAACCCAGAGAAGTTTCTCAGAAATCTTCTTTCCAGTTTTGAACGGAAGATATTTCCTTTTTCACCATAGCCCTCTATGGGCTTCCAAATATCACTTTGCCAATTCCTCAAGAACAGCCTTAGCGAAAGGCTTCTTCAAGGGAAAGATGTAACTCTGTGAGATGAATTAGCAGAACACAGAGCAGTTTCTCAGAAAGCTTCTTTCCAGTTTTGAACGGAAGATATTTCCTTTTTCACCATAGCCCTCTACGGGGTTCCAAATATCCCTTTGCCAATTCCACAAGAACAGCCTTAGTGAAAGATTTGTTGAAGGGAAAGATGTAACTCTGTGAGATGAATTAACAGAACACAGAGCAGTTTCTCAGAAAGCTTCCTTCCAGTTTTGAACGGAAGATATTTCCTTTTTCACCATAGCCCTCTATGGGGTTCCCAATATCCCTTTGCCAATTCCACAAGAACAGCCTTAGCGAAAGGCTTCTTGAAGGGAAAGATGTAACTCGGTGAGATGAATTAACAGAACACAGAGCAGTTTCTCAGAAAGCTTCTTTCCAGTTTTGAATGGAAGATATTTCCTTTTTCTCTATAGCCCTCTATGGGCTTCCAAATATCCCTTTGCCAATTCCACAAGAACAGACTTTGCGAAAGGCTTCTTGAAGGGAAAGATGTAACTCGGTGAGATGAATTAACAGAACACAGAGCAGATTGTCAGAAACTTCTTTTCAGTTTTGAACGGAAGATATTTCCTTTTTCACCATAGCCTTCTATGGGCTTCTAAATATCACTTTGCCAATTCCACAAGAACAGCCTTAGCGAAAGGCTTCTTGAAGGGAAAGATGTAACTCTGTGAGATGAATTAACAGAACACGGAGCAGTTTCTCAGAAAGCTTCTTTCCAGTTTTGAACTTAAGATATTTCCTTTTTCACTATAGCCCTCTATGGGCTTCCAAATATCCCTTTGCCAATTCCAGAAGAACAGACTTAGCGAAAAGCTTCTTGAAGGGAAAGATGTAACTCTGTGAGATGAATTAACAGAACACAGAGCAGATTCTCAGAAACTTCTTTCCAGTTTTGAACGGAAGATATTTCCTTTTTCACCATAGCCCTCTATGGGCTTCTAATTATCCCTTTGCCAATTCCACAAGAACAGCCTTAGCGAAAGGATTCTTGAAGGAAAAGATGTAACTCTGTGAGATGAATTAACAGAACACAGAGCAGATTCTCAGAAAGCTTCTTTCCAGTTTTGAACGGAAGATATTTCCTTTTTCACCGTAGCCCTCTATGGTCTTCCAAATATCCCTTTGCCAATTCCACAAGAACAGCCTTAGCGTAAGGCTTCTTGAAGGGAAAGATGTAACACTGTGAGATGAATTAACAGAACACAGAGCAGTTTCTCAGAAAGCTTCTTTCCGGTTTTGAACGGAAGATATTTCCTTTTTCACTATAGCCCTCTATGGGCTTCCAAATATCCCTTTGCCAATTCCAAAAGAACAACCTTAGCGAAAGGCTTCTTGAAGGGAAAGATGTAACTCTGTGAGATGAATTGAGAGAACACAGAGTCCTTCTTCAGAAAGCTTCTTTCCAGTTTTTGAACGGAAGATATTTCCTTTTTCACCATAGCCCTCTATGGGCTTCCACATATTCCTTTGCCAATTCCACAAGAAAAGCCTTAGCGAAAGGCTTCTTGAAGGGAAAGATGTAACTCTGTGGGATGATTTATTAGAACACAGAGCCGTTCTTCAGAAAGCTTTTTCCAGTTTTGAACGGAAGATATTTCCTTTTTCACCATAGCCCTCTAGGGTCTTCCGAATATCCCTTTGCCAATTCCACAAGAACAGCCTTAGCGAAAGGCTTCTTGAATGGAAAGATGTAACTCTGTGAGATGAATTAACAGAACACAGAGCAGTTTCTCAGAAAACTTCTTTCCAGTTTTGAACGGAAGATATTTCCTTTCTCACCATATCCCTCAATGGGCTTCCAAATATCCCTTTGCCAATTCCACAAGAACAGCCTTAGCGAAAAGCTTCTTGAGGGGAAAGGTGTAACTCTGTGAGATGTATTAACAGAACACAGAGCAGTTTCTCAGAAAGCTTCTTTCCAGTTTTCAACGGAAGATATTTCCTTTTTCACCATAGCCCTCTATGGGCTTCCAAATATCTCTTTGCCAATTCCACAAGAACAGCCTTAGCGAAAGACTTCTTGAAGGGAAAGATGTAACTCTGTGAGATGAATTAGCAGAACAAAGAGCAGTTTCTCAGAAAGCTTCTTTCCAGTTTTGAACGGAAGATATTTCCTTTTTCACCGTAGCCCTCTATGGGCTTCCAAATATCCCTTTGCCAATTCCACATGAACAGCCTTAGCGAAAGGCTTCTTGAAGGGAAAGATGTAACTCTGTGAGATGAATTAACAGAACACAGAGCCGTTCTTCAGAAAGCTTCTTTCCGGTTTTGAAGGGAAGATATTTCCTTTTTCACCGTAGCCCTCTATGAGCTTCCAAATATCCCTTTGCCAATTCCACATGAACAGCCTTAGCGAAAGGCTTCTTGAAGGGAAAGATGTAACTCGGTGAGATGAATTAACAGAACACAGAGCAGTTTCTCAGAAAGCTTCTTTCCAGTTTTGAACTTAAGATATTTCCTTTTTCACTATAGCCCTCTATGGGCTTCCAAATATCCCTTTGCCAATTCCACAAGAACAGCCTTAGCGAAAGGCTTCTTGAAGGGAAAGATGTAACTCTGTGAGATGAATTAACAGAACACAGAGCAGATTCTCAGAAAGCTTCTTTCCAGTTTTAAACGGAAGATATTTCCTTATTCACCATAGCCCTCTAGGGGCTTCCAAATATCCCTTTGCCAATTACACAAGAACAGCCTTAGCGAAAGGATTCTTGAAGGGAAAGATGTAACACTGTGAGATGAATTCACAGAACACAGAGCAGATTCTCAGAAAGCTTCTTTCCAGTTTTGAACGGAAGATATTTCCTTTTCACCATAGCCATCTATGGGCTTCCAAATATCCCTTTGCCAATTCCACAAGAACAGCCTTAGCGAATGGTTTCTTGAAGGGAAAGATGTAACTCTGTGAGATGAATTGAGAGAACACAGAGTCCTTCTTCAGAAAGCTTCTTTCCAGTTTTTGAACGGAAGATATTTCCTTTTTCACCATAGCCCTCTATGGGCTTCCACATATTCCTTTGCCAATTCCACAAGAAAAGCCTTAGCGAAAGGCTTCTTGAAGGGAAAGATGTAACTCTGTGGGATAATTTATTAGAACACAGAGCCGTTCTTCAGAAAGCTTTTTCCAGTTTTGAACGGAAGATATTTCCTTTTTCACCATAGCCCTCTAGGGTCTTCCGAATATCCCTTTGCCAATTCCACAAGAACAGCCTTAGCGAAAGGCTTCTTGAATGGAAAGATGTAACTCTGTGAGATGAATTAACAGAACACAGAGCAGTTTCTCAGAAAACTTCTTTCCAGTTTTGAACGGAAGATATTTCCTTTCTCACCATATCCCTCAATGGGCTTCCAAATATCACTTTGCCAATTCCACAAGAACAGCCTTAGCGAAAAGCTTCTTGAGGGGAAAGATGTAACTCTGTGAGATGTATTAACAGAACACAGAGCAGTTTCTCAGCAAGCTTCTTTCCAGTTTTGAACGGAAGATATTTCCTTTTTCACCATAGCCCTCTATGGGCTTCCAAATATCTCTTTGCCAATTCCACAAGAACAGCCTTAGCGAAAGGCTTCTTGAAGGGAAAGATGTAACTCTGTGAGATGAATTAACATAACACAGAGCAAATTCTCAGAAAGCTTCTTTCCAGTTTTGAACGGAAGATATTTCCTTTTTCACCATAGCCCTCTAGGGGCTTCCAAATATCCCTTTGCCAATTACACAAGAACAGCCTTAGCGAAAGGCTTCTTGAAGGGAGAGATGTAACTCTGTGAGATGAATTAACAGAACACAGAGCAGATTCTCAGAAAGTTCTTTCCAGTTTTGAACGGAAGATATTTCCTTTTTCACCGTAGCCCTCTATGGGCTTCCAAATATCCCTTTGCCAATTCCTCAAGAACAGCCTTAGCGAAAGACTTCTTGAAGGGAAAGATGTAACTCTGTGAGATGAATTAGCAGAACACAGAGCAGATTCTCAGAAAGCTTCTTTCCAGTTTTGAACGGAAGATATTTCCTTTTTCACCTTAGCCCTCTATGGGCTTCCAAATATCCCTTTGCCAATTCCACATTAACAGCCTTAGCGAAAGGCTTCTTGAAGGGAAAGATGTAACTCGGTGAGATGAATTAACAGAACACAGAGCCGTTCTTCAGAAAGCTTCTTTCCGGTTTTGAACGGAAGATATTTCCTTTTTCACCATAGCCCTCTATGGGGTTCCAAATATCCCTTTGCCAATTCCACAAGAACAGCCTTAGCGAAAGGCTTCTTGAAGGGAAAGATGTAACTCTGTGAGATGAATTAACAGAACCCAGAGAAGTTTCTCAGAAATCTTCTTTCCAGTTTTGAACGGAAGATATTTCCTTTTTCACCATAGCCCTCTATGGGCTTCCAAATATCACTTTGCCAATTCCTCAAGAACAGCCTTAGCGAAAGGCTTCTTGAAGGGAAAGATGTAACTCTGTGAGATGAATTACCAGAACACAGAGCAGTTTCTCAGAAAGCTTCTTTCCAGTTTTGAACTTAAGATATTTCCTTTTTCACTATAGCCCTCTATGGGCTTCCAAATATCCCTTTGCCAATTCCACAAGAACAGCCTTAGCGAAAGGCTTCTTGAAGGGAAAGATGTAACTCTGTGAGATGAATTAACAGAACACAGAGCAGATTCTCAGAAAGCTTCTTTCCAGTTTTAAACGGAAGATATTTCCTTTTTCACCATAGCCCTCTATGGGCTTCCAAATATCCCTTTGCCAATTACACAAGAACAGCCTTAGCGAAAGGCTTCTTGAAGGGAGAGATGTAACTCTGTGAGATGAATTAACAGAACACAGAGCAGATTCTCAGAAAGCTTCTTTCCAGTTTTGAACGGAGGATATTTCCTTTTTCACCTTAGCCCTCTATGGGCTTCCAAATATCCCTTTGCCAATTCCTCAAGAACAGCCTTAGCGAAAGACTTCTTGAAGGGAAAGATGTAACTCTGTGAGATGAATTAGCAGAACACAGAGCAGTTTCTCAGAAAGCTTCTTTCCAGTTTTGAACGGAAGATATTTCCTTTTTCACCATAGCCCTCTATGGGGTTCCAAATATCCCTTTGCCAATTCCACAAGAACAGCCTTAGTGAAAGATTTGTTGAAGGGAAAGATGTAACTCTGTGAGATGAATTAACAGAACACAGAGCAGTTTCTCAGAAAGCTTCCTTCCAGTTTTGAACGGAAGATATTTCCTTTTTCACCATAGCCCTCTATGGGGTTCCCAATATCCCTTTGCCAATTCCACAAGAACAGCCTTAGCGAAAGGCTTCTTGAAGGGAAAGATGTAACTCGGTGAGATGAATTAACAGAACACAGAGCAGTTTCTCAGAAAGCTTCTTTCCAGTTTTGAACGGAAGATATTTCCTTTTTCTCTATAGCCCTCTATGGGCTTCCAAATATCCCTTTGCCAATTCCACAAGAACAGACTTTGCGAAAGGCTTCTTGAAGGGAAAGATGTAACTCGGTGAGATGAATTAACAGAACACAGAGCAGATTCTCAGAAACTTCTTTTCAGTTTTGAACGGAAGATATTTCCTTTTTCACCGTAGCCCTCTATGGGCTTCCAAATATCCCTTTGCCAATTCCACATGAACAGCCTTAGCGAAAGGCTTCTTGAAGGGAAAGATGTAACTCGGTGAGATGAATTAACAGAACACAGAGCCGTTCTTCAGAAAGCTTCTTTCCGGTTTTGAACGGAAGATATTTCCTTTTTCACCATAGCCCTCTATGGGGTTCCAAATATCCCTTTGCCAATTACACAAGAACAGCCTTAGCGAAAGGCTTCTTGAAGGGAAAGATGTAACTCTGTGAGATGAATTAACAGAACACAGAGCAGATTCTCAGAAAGCTTCTTTCCAGTTTTAAACGGAAGATATTTCCTTATTCACCATAGCCCTCTAGGGGCTTCCAAATATCCCTTTGCCAATTACACAAGAACAGCCTTAGCGAAAGGATTCTTGAAGGGAAAGATGTAACACTGTGAGATGAATTCACAGAACACAGAGCAGATTCTCAGAAAGCTTCTTTCCAGTTTTGAACGGAAGATATATCCTTTTCACCATAGCCATCTATGGGCTTCCAAATATCCCTTTGCCAATTCCACAAGAACAGCCTTAGCGAATGGTTTCTTGAAGGGAAAGATGTAACTCTGTGAGATGAATTGAGAGAACACAGAGTCCTTCTTCAGAAAGCTTCTTTCCAGTTTTTGAACGGAAGATATTTCCTTTTTCACCATAGCCCTCTATGGGCTTCCACATATTCCTTTGCCAATTCCACAAGAAAAGCCTTAGCGAAAGGCTTCTTGAAGGGAAAGATGTAACTCTGTGGGATAATTTATTAGAACACAGAGCCGTTCTTCAGAAAGCTTTTTCCAGTTTTGAACGGAAGATATTTCCTTTTTCACCATAGCCCTCTAGGGTCTTCCGAATATCCCTTTGCCAATTCCACAAGAACAGCCTTAGCGAAAGGCTTCTTGAATGGAAAGATGTAACTCTGTGAGATGAATTAACAGAACACAGAGCAGTTTCTCAGAAAACTTCTTTCCAGTTTTGAACGGAAGATATTTCCTTTCTCACCATATCCCTCAATGGGCTTCCAAATATCACTTTGCCAATTCCACAAGAACAGCCTTAGCGAAAAGCTTCTTGAGGGGAAAGATGTAACTCTGTGAGATGTATTAACAGAACACAGAGCAGTTTCTCAGCAAGCTTCTTTCCAGTTTTGAACGGAAGATATTTCCTTTTTCACCATAGCCCTCTATGGGCTTCCAAATATCTCTTTGCCAATTCCACAAGAACAGCCTTAGCGAAAGGCTTCTTGAAGGGAAAGATGTAACTCTGTGAGATGAATTAACATAACACAGAGCAAATTCTCAGAAAGCTTCTTTCCAGTTTTGAACGGAAGATATTTCCTTTTTCACCATAGCCCTCTAGGGGCTTCCAAATATCCCTTTGCCAATTACACAAGAACAGCCTTAGCGAAAGGCTTCTTGAAGGGAGAGATGTAACTCTGTGAGATGAATTAACAGAACATAGAGCAGATTCTCAGAAAGTTCTTTCCAGTTTTGAACGGAAGATATTTCCTTTTTCACCGTAGCCCTCTATGGGCTTCCAAATATCCCTTTGCCAATTCCTCAAGAACAGCCTTAGCGAAAGACTTCTTGAAGGGAAAGATGTAACTCTGTGAGATGAATTAGCAGAACACAGAGCAGTTTCTCAGAAAGCTTCTTTCCAGTTTTGAACGGAAGATATTTCCTTTTTCACCGTAGCCCTCTATGGGCTTCCAAATATCCCTTTGCCAATTCCACATTAACAGCCTTAGCGAAAGGCTTCTTGAAGGGAAAGATGTAACTCGGTGAGATGAATTAACAGAACACAGAGCCGTTCTTCAGAAAGCTTCTTTCCGGTTTTGAACGGAAGATATTTCCTTTTTCACCATAGCCCTCTATGGGGTTCCAAATATCCCTTTGCCAATTCCACAAGAACAGCCTTAGCGAAAGGCTTCTTGAAGGGAAAGATGTAACTCTGTGAGATGAATTAACAGAACCCAGAGAAGTTTCTCAGAAATCTTCTTTCCAGTTTTGAACGGAAGATATTTCCTTTTTCACCATAGCCCTCTATGGGCTTCCAAATATCACTTTGCCAATTCCTCAAGAACAGCCTTAGCGAAAGGCTTCTTGAAGGGAAAGATGTAACTCTGTGAGATGAATTACCAGAACACAGAGCAGTTTCTCAGAAAGCTTCTTTCCAGTTTTGAACTTAAGATATTTCCTTTTTCACTATAGCCCTCTATGGGCTTCCAAATATCCCTTTGCCAATTCCACAAGAACAGCCTTAGCGAAAGGCTTCTTGAAGGGAAAGATGTAACTCTGTGAGATGAATTAACAGAACACAGAGCAGATTCTCAGAAAGCTTCTTTCCAGTTTTAAACGGAAGATATTTCCTTTTTCACCATAGCCCTCTAAGGGCTTCCAAATATCCCTTTGCCAATTACACAAGAACAGCCTTAGCGAAAGGCTTCTTGAAGGGAGAGATGTAACTCTGTGAGATGAATTAACAGAACACAGAGCAGATTCTCAGAAAGCTTCTTTCCAGTTTTGAACGGAGGATATTTCCTTTTTCACCTTAGCCCTCTATGGGCTTCCAAATATCCCTTTGCCAATTCCTCAAGAACAGCCTTAGCGAAAGACTTCTTGAAGGGAAAGATGTAACTCTGTGAGATGAATTAGCAGAACACAGAGCAGTTTCTCAGAAAGCTTCTTTCCAGTTTTGAACGGAAGATATTTCCTTTTTCACCATAGCCCTCTATGGGGTTCCAAATATCCCTTTGCCAATTCCACAAGAACAGCCTTAGTGAAAGATTTGTTGAAGGGAAAGATGTAACTCTGTGAGATGAATTAACAGAACACAGAGCAGTTTCTCAGAAAGCTTCCTTCCAGTTTTGAACGGAAGATATTTCCTTTTTCACCATAGCCCTCTATGGGGTTCCCAATATCCCTTTGCCAATTCCACAAGAACAGCCTTAGCGAAAGGCTTCTTGAAGGGAAAGATGTAACTCGGTGAGATGAATTAACAGAACACAGAGCAGTTTCTCAGAAAGCTTCTTTCCAGTTTTGAACGGAAGATATTTCCTTTTTCTCTATAGCCCTCTATGGGCTTCCAAATATCCCTTTGCCAATTCCACAAGAACAGACTTTGCGAAAGGCTTCTTGAAGGGAAAGATGTAACTCGGTGAGATGAATTAACAGAACACAGAGCAGATTCTCAGAAACTTCTTTTCAGTTTTGAACGGAAGATATTTCCTTTTTCACCGTAGCCCTCTATGGGCTTCCAAATATCCCTTTGCCAATTCCACATGAACAGCCTTAGCGAAAGGCTTCTTGAAGGGAAAGATGTAACTCGGTGAGATGAATTAACAGAACACAGAGCCGTTCTTCAGAAAGCTTCTTTCCGGTTTTGAACGGAAGATATTTCCTTTTTCACCATAGCCCTCTATGGGGTTCCAAATATCCCTTTGCCAATTCCACAAGAACAGCCTTAGAGAAAGGCTTCTTGAAGGGAAAGATGTAACTCTGTGAGATGAATTAACAGAACCCAGAGAAGTTTCTCAGAAATCTTCTTTCCAGTTTTGAACGGAAGATATTTCCTTTTTCACCATAGCCCTCTATGGGCTTCCAAATATCACTTTGCCAATTCCTCAAGAACAGCCTTAGCGAAAGGCTTCTTCAAGGGAAAGATGTAACTCTGTGAGATGAATTAACAGAACACAGAGCAGTTTCTCAGAAAGCTTCTTTCCAGTTTTGAACTTAAGATATTTCCTTTTTCACTATAGCCCTCTATGGGCTTCCAAATATCCCTTTGCCAATTCCACAAGAACAGCCTTAGCGAAAGGCTTCTTGAAGGGAAAGATGTAACTCTGTGAGTTGAATTAACAGAACACAGAGCAGATTCTCAGAAAGCTTCTTTCCAGTTTTAAACGGAAGATATTTCCTTTTGCACCATAGCCCTCTAGGGGCTTCCAAATATCCCTTTGCCAATTACACAAGAACAGCCTTAGCGAAAGGCTTCTTGAAGGGAGAGATGTAACTCTGTGAGATGAATTAACAGAACACAGAGCAGATTCTCAGAAAGCTTCTTTCCAGTTTTGAACGGAGGATATTTCCTTTTTCACCTTAGCCCTCTATGGGCTTCCAAATATCCCTTTGCCAATTCCTCAAGAACAGCCTTAGCGAAAGACTTCTTGAAGGGAAAGATGTAACTCTGTGAGATGAATTAGCAGAACACAGAGCAGTTTCTCAGAAAGCTTCTTTCCAGTTTTGAACGGAAGATATATCCTTTTTCACCATAGCCCTCTACGGGGTTCCAAATATCCTTTTGCCAATTCCACAAGAACAGCCTTAGTGAAAGATTTGTTGAAGGGAAAGATGTAACTCTGTGAGATGAATTAACAGAACACAGAGCAGTTTCTCAGAAAGCTTCCTTCCAGTTTTGAACGGAAGATATTTCCTTTTTCACCATAGCCCTCTATGGGGTTCCCAATATCCCTTTGCCAATTCCACAAGAACAGCCTTAGCGAAAGGCTTCTTGAAGGGAAAGATGTAACTCGGTGAGATGAATTAACAGAACACAGAGCAGTTTCTCAGAAAGCTTCTTTCCAGTTTTGAATGGAAGATATTTCCTTTTTCTCTATAGCCCTCTATGGGCTTCCAAATATCCCTTTGCCAATTCCACAAGAACAGACTTTGCGAAAGGCTTCTTGAAGGGAAAGATGTAACTCGGTGAGATGAATTAACAGAACACAGAGCAGATTCTCCGAAACTTCTTTTCAGTTTTGAACGGAAGATATTTCCTTTTTCACCATAGCCTTCTATGGGCTTCCAAATATCACTTTGCCAATTCCACAAGAACAGCCTTAGCGAAAGGCTTCTTGAAGGGAAAGATGTAACTCTGTGAGATGAATTAACAGAACACGGAGCAGTTTCTCAGAAAGCTTCTTTCCAGTTTTGAACTTAAGATATTTCCTTTTTCACTATAGCCCTCTATGGGCTTCCAAATATCCCTTTGCCAATTCCAGAAGAACAGACTTAGCGAAAAGCTTCTTGAAGGGAAAGATGTAACTCTGTGAGATGAATTAACAGAACACAGAGCAGATTCTCAGAAACTTCTTTCCAGTTTTGAACGGAAGATATTTCCTTTTTCACCATAGCCCTCTATGGGCTTCTAATTATCCCTTTGCCAATTCCACAAGAACAGCCTTAGCGAAAGGATTCTTGAAGGGAAAGATGTAACTCTGTGAGATGAATTCACAGAACACAGAGCAGATTCTCAGAAAGCTTCTTTCCAGTTTTGAACGGAAGATATTTCCTTTTCACCATAGCCATCTATGGGCTTCCAAATATCCCTTTGCCAATTCCACAAGAACAGCCTTAGCGAATGGTTTCTTGAAGGGAAAGATGTAACTCTGTGAGATGAATTAAAAGAACACAGAGCAGTTTCTGAGAAAGCTTCTTTCCAGTTTTGAACGGAAGATATTTCCTTTTTCACCGTAGCCCTCTATGGTCTTCCAAATATCCCTTTGCCAATTCCACAAGAACAGCCTTAGCGTAAGGCTTCTTGAAGGGAAAGATGTAACACTGTGAGATGAATTAACAGAACACAGAGCAGTTTCTCAGAAAGCTTCTTTCCGGTTTTGAACGGAAGATATTTCCTTTTTCACTATAGCCCTCTATGGGCTTCCAAATATCCCTTTGCCAATTCCACAAGAACAACCTTAGCGAAAGGCTTCTTGAAGGGAAAGATGTAACTCTGTGAGATGAATTGAGAGAACACAGAGTCCTTCTTCAGAAAGCTTCTTTCCAGTTTTTGAACGGAAGATATTTCCTTTTTCACCATAGCCCTCTATGGGCTTCCACATATTCCTTTGCCAATTCCACAAGAAAAGCCTTAGCGAAACGCTTCTTGAAGGGAAAGATGTAACTCTGTGGGATGATTTATTAGAACACAGAGCCGTTCTTCAGAAAGCTTTTTCCAGTTTTGAACGGAAGATATTTCCTTTTTCACCATAGCCCTCTAGGGTCTTCCGAATATCCCTTTGCCAATTCCACAAGAACAGCCTTAGCGAAAGGCTTCTTGAATGGAAAGATGTAACTCTGTGAGATGAATTAACAGAACACAGAGCAGTTTCTCAGAAAACTTCTTTCCAGTTTTGAACGGAAGATATTTCCTTTCTCACCATATCCCTCAATGGGCTTCCAAATATCCCTTTGCCAATTCCACAAGAACAGCCTTAGCGAAAAGCTTCTTGAGGGGAAAGATGTAACTCTGTGAGATGTATTAACAGAACACAGAGCAGTTTCTCAGAAAGCTTCTTTCCAGTTTTGAACGGAAGATATTTCCTTTTTCACCATAGCCCTCTATGGGCTTCCAAATATCTCTTTGCCAATTCCACAAGAACAGCCTTAGCGAAAGGCTTCTTGAAGGGAAAGATGTAACTCTGTGAAATGAATTAACATAACACAGAGCAGATTCTCAGAAAGCTTCTTTCCAGTTTTGAACGGAAGATATTTCCTTTTTCACCATAGCCCTCTAGGGGCTTCCAAATATCCCTTTGCCAATTACACAAGAACAGCCTTAGCGAAAGGCTTCTTGAAGGGAGAGATGTAACTCTGTGAGATGAATTAACAGAACACAGAGCAGATTCTCAGAAAGCTTCTTTCCAGTTTTGAACGGAAGATATTTCCTTTTTCACCTTAGCCCTCTATGGGCTTCCAAATATCCCTTTGCCAATTCCTCAAGAACAGCCTTAGCGAAAGACTTCTTGAAGGGAAAGATGTAACTCTGTGAGATGAATTAGCAGAACACAGAGCAGTTTCTCAGAAAGCTTCTTTCCAGTTTTGAACGGAAGATATTTCCTTTTTCACCGTAGCCCTCTATGGGCTTCCAAATATCCCTTTGCCAATTCCACATGAACAGCCTTAGCGAAAGGCTTCTTGAAGGGAAAGATGTAACTCTGTGAGATGAATTAACAGAACACAGAGCCGTTCTTCAGAAAGCTTCTTTCCGGTTTTGAAGGGAAGATATTTCCTTTTTCACCGTAGCCCTCTATGAGCTTCCAAATATCCCTTTGCCAATTCCACATGAACAGCCTTAGCGAAAGGCTTCTTGAAGGGAAAGATGTAACTCGGTGAGATGAATTAACAGAACACAGAGCAGTTTCTCAGAAAGCTTCTTTCCAGTTTTGAACTTAAGATATTTCCTTTTTCACTATAGCCCTCTAAGGGCTTCCAAATATTCCTTTGCCAATTCCACAAGAACAGACTTAGCGAAAAGCTTCTTGAAGGGAAAGATGTATCTCTGTGAGATGAATTAACAGAACACAGAGCAGATTCTCAGAAACTTCTTTCCAGTTTTGAACGGAAGATATTTCCTTTTTCACCATAGCCCTCTATGGGCTTCTAATTATCCCTTTGCCAATTCCACAAGAACAGCCTTAGCGAAAGGATTCTTGAAGGGAAAGATGTAGCTCTGTGAGATGAATTCACAGAACACAGAGCAGATTCTCAGAAAGCTTCTTTCCAGTTTTGAACGGAAGATATTTCCTTTTCACCATAGCCATCTATGGGCTTCCAAATATCCCTTTGCCAATTCCACAAGAACAGCCTTAGCGAAAGGCTTCTTGAAGGGAAAGATGTAACTCTGTGAGATGAATTTACAGAACACAGAGCAGTCTCTCAGAAAGCTTCTTTCCAGTTTTGAACGGAAGATATTTCCTTTCTCACCATAGCCCTCAATGGGCTTCCAAATATCACTTTGCCAATTCCACTTGAACAGCCTTAGCGAAAGGCTTCTTGAAGGGAAAGATGTAACTCGGTGAGATGAATTAACAGAACACAGAGCCGTTCTTCAGAAAGCTTCTTTCCGGTTTTGAACGGAAGATATTTCCTTTTTCACCATAGCCCTCTATGGGGTTCCAAATATCCCTTTGCCAATTCCACAAGAACAGCCTTAGCGAAAGGCTTCTTGAAGGGAAAGATGTAACTCGGTGAGATGAATTAACAGAACACAGAGCAGTTTCTCAGAAAGCTTCTTTCCAATTTTGAACTTAAGATATTTCCTTTTTCACTATAGCCCTCTATGGGCTTCCAAATATCCCTTTGCCAATTCCACAAGAACAGCCTTAGCGAAAGGCTTCTTGAAGGGAAAGATGTAACTCTGTGAGATGAATTAACAGAACACAGAGCAGATTCTCAGAAAGCTTCTTTCCAGTTTTAAACGGAAGATATTTCCTTTTTCACCATAGCCCTCTATGGGCTTCCAAATATCCCTTTGCCAATTACACAAGAACAGCCTTAGCGAAAGGCTTCTTGAAGGGAGAGATGTAACTCTGTGAGATGAATTAACAGAACACAGAGCAGATTCTCAGAAAGCTTCTTTCCAGTTTTGAACGGAGGATATTTCCTTTTTCACCTTAGCCCTCTATGGGCTTCCAAATATCCCTTTGCCAATTCCTCAAGAACAGCCTTAGCGAAAGACTTCTTGAAGGGAAAGATGTAACTCTGTGAGATGAATTAGCAGAACACAGAGCAGTTTCTCAGAAAGCTTCTTTCCAGTTTTGAACGGAAGATATTTCCTTTTTCACCATAGCCCTCTATGGGGTTCCAAATATCCCTTTGCCAATTCCACAAGAACAGCCTTAGTGAAAGATTTGTTGAAGGGAAAGATGTAACTCTGTGAGATGAATTAACAGAACACAGAGCAGTTTCTCAGAAAGCTTCCTTCCAGTTTTGAACGGAAGATATTTCCTTTTTCACCATAGCCCTCTATGGGGTTCCCAATATCCCTTTGCCAATTCCACAAGAACAGCCTTAGCGAAAGGCTTCTTGAAGGGAAAGATGTAACTCGGTGAGATGAATTAACAGAACACAGAGCAGTTTCTCAGAAAGCTTCTTTCCAGTTTTGAACGGAAGATATTTCCTTTTTCTCTATAGCCCTCTATGGGCTTCCAAATATCCCTTTGCCAATTCCACAAGAACAGACTTTGCGAAAGGCTTCTTGAAGGGAAAGATGTAACTCGGTGAGATGAATTAACAGAACACAGAGCAGATTCTCAGAAACTTCTTTTCAGTTTTGAACGGAAGATATTTCCTTTTTCACCGTAGCCCTCTATGGGCTTCCAAATATCCCTTTGCCAATTCCACATGAACAGCCTTAGCGAAAGGCTTCTTGAAGGGAAAGATGTAACTCGGTGAGATGAATTAACAGAACACAGAGCCGTTCTTCAGAAAGCTTCTTTCCGGTTTTGAACGGAAGATATTTCCTTTTTCACCATAGCCCTCTATGGGGTTCCAAATATCCCTTTGCCAATTCCACAAGAACAGCCTTAGAGAAAGGCTTCTTGAAGGGAAAGATGTAACTCTGTGAGATGAATTAACAGAACCCAGAGAAGTTTCTCAGAAATCTTCTTTCCAGTTTTGAACGGAAGATATTTCCTTTTTCACCATAGCCCTCTATGGGCTTCCAAATATCACTTTGCCAATTCCTCAAGAACAGCCTTAGCGAAAGGCTTCTTCAAGGGAAAGATGTAACTCTGTGAGATGAATTAACAGAACACAGAGCAGTTTCTCAGAAAGCTTCTTTCCAGTTTTGAACTTAAGATATTTCCTTTTTCACTATAGCCCTCTATGGGCTTCCAAATATCCCTTTGCCAATTCCACAAGAACAGCCTTAGCGAAAGGCTTCTTGAAGGGAAAGATGTAACTCTGTGAGTTGAATTAACAGAACACAGAGCAGATTCTCAGAAAGCTTCTTTCCAGTTTTAAACGGAAGATATTTCCTTTTGCACCATAGCCCTCTAGGGGCTTCCAAATATCCCTTTGCCAATTACACAAGAACAGCCTTAGCGAAAGGCTTCTTGAAGGGAGAGATGTAACTCTGTGAGATGAATTAACAGAACACAGAGCAGATTCTCAGAAAGCTTCTTTCCAGTTTTGAACGGAGGATATTTCCTTTTTCACCTTAGCCCTCTATGGGCTTCCAAATATCCCTTTGCCAATTCCTCAAGAACAGCCTTAGCGAAAGACTTCTTGAAGGGAAAGATGTAACTCTGTGAGATGAATTAGCAGAACACAGAGCAGTTTCTCAGAAAGCTTCTTTCCAGTTTTGAACGGAAGATATATCCTTTTTCACCATAGCCCTCTACGGGGTTCCAAATATCCTTTTGCCAATTCCACAAGAACAGCCTTAGTGAAAGATTTGTTGAAGGGAAAGATGTAACTCTGTGAGATGAATTAACAGAACACAGAGCAGATTCTCCGAAACTTCTTTTCAGTTTTGAACGGAAGATATTTCCTTTTTCACCATAGCCTTCTATGGGCTTCCAAATATCACTTTGCCAATTCCACAAGAACAGCCTTAGCGAAAGGCTTCTTGAAGGGAAAGATGTAACTCTGTGAGATGAATTAACAGAACACGGAGCAGTTTCTCAGAAAGCTTCTTTCCAGTTTTGAACTTAAGATATTTCCTTTTTCACTATAGCCCTCTATGGGCTTCCAAATATCCCTTTGCCAATTCCAGAAGAACAGACTTAGCGAAAAGCTTCTTGAAGGGAAAGATGTAACTCTGTGAGATGAATTAACAGAACACAGAGCAGATTCTCAGAAACTTCTTTCCAGTTTTGAACGGAAGATATTTCCTTTTTCACCATAGCCCTCTATGGGCTTCTAATTATCCCTTTGCCAATTCCACAAGAACAGCCTTAGCGAAAGGATTCTTGAAGGGAAAGATGTAACTCTGTGAGATGAATTCACAGAACACAGAGCAGATTCTCAGAAAGCTTCTTTCCAGTTTTGAACGGAAGATATTTCCTTTTCACCATAGCCATCTATGGGCTTCCAAATATCCCTTTGCCAATTCCACAAGAACAGCCTTAGCGAATGGTTTCTTGAAGGGAAAGATGTAACTCTGTGAGATGAATTAAAAGAACACAGAGCAGTTTCTGAGAAAGCTTCTTTCCAGTTTTGAACGGAAGATATTTCCTTTTTCACCGTAGCCCTCTATGGTCTTCCAAATATCCCTTTGCCAATTCCACAAGAACAGCCTTAGCGTAAGGCTTCTTGAAGGGAAAGATGTAACACTGTGAGATGAATTAACAGAACACAGAGCAGTTTCTCAGAAAGCTTCTTTCCGGTTTTGAACGGAAGATATTTCCTTTTTCACTATAGCCCTCTATGGGCTTCCAAATATCCCTTTGCCAATTCCACAAGAACAACCTTAGCGAAAGGCTTCTTGAAGGGAAAGATGTAACTCTGTGAGATGAATTGAGAGAACACAGAGTCCTTCTTCAGAAAGCTTCTTTCCAGTTTTTGAACGGAAGATATTTCCTTTTTCACCATAGCCCTCTATGGGCTTCCACATATTCCTTTGCCAATTCCACAAGAAAAGCCTTAGCGAAAGGCTTCTTGAAGGGAAAGATGTAACTCTGTGGGATGATTTATTAGAACACAGAGCCGTTCTTCAGAAAGCTTTTTCCAGTTTTGAACGGAAGATATTTCCTTTTTCACCATAGCCCTCTAGGGTCTTCCGAATATCCCTTTGCCAATTCCACAAGAACAGCCTTAGCGAAAGGCTTCTTGAATGGAAAGATGTAACTCTGTGAGATGATTTAACAGAACACAGAGCAGTTTCTCAGAAAACTTCTTTCCAGTTTTGAACGGAAGATATTTCCTTTCTCACCATATCCCTCAATGGGCTTCCAAATATCCCTTTGCCAATTCCACAAGAACAGCCTTAGCGAAAAGCTTCTTGAGGGGAAAGATGTAACTCTGTGAGATGTATTAACAGAACACAGAGCAGTTTCTCAGAAAGCTTCTTTCCAGTTTTGAACGGAAGATATTTCCTTTTTCACCATAGCCCTCTATGGGCTTCCAAATATCTCTTTGCCAATTCCACAAGAACAGCCTTAGCGAAAGGCTTCTTGAAGGGAAAGATGTAACTCTGTGAAATGAATTAACATAACACAGAGCAGATTCTCAGAAAGCTTCTTTCCAGTTTTGAACGGAAGATATTTCCTTTTTCACCATAGCCCTCTAGGGGCTTCCAAATATCCCTTTGCCAATTACACAAGAACAGCCTTAGCCAAAGGCTTCTTGAAGGGAGAGATGTAACTCTGTGAGATGAATTAACAGAACACAGAGCAGATTCTCAGAAAGCTTCTTTCCAGTTTTGAACGGAAGATATTTCCTTTTTCACCTTAGCCCTCTATGGGCTTCCAAATATCCCTTTGCCAATTCCTCAAGAACAGCCTTAGCGAAAGACTTCTTGAAGGGAAAGATGTAACTCTGTGAGATGAATTAGCAGAACACAGAGCAGTTTCTCAGAAAGCTTCTTTCCAGTTTTGAACGGAAGATATTTCCTTTTTCACCGTAGCCCTCTATGGGCTTCCAAATATCCCTTTGCCAATTCCACATGAACAGCCTTAGCGAAAGGCTTCTTGAAGGGAAAGATGTAACTCTGTGAGATGAATTAACAGAACACAGAGCCGTTCTTCAGAAAGCTTCTTTCCGGTTTTGAAGGGAAGATATTTCCTTTTTCACCGTAGCCCTCTATGAGCTTCCAAATATCCCTTTGCCAATTCCACATGAACAGCCTTAGCGAAAGGCTTCTTGAAGGGAAAGATGTAACTCGGTGAGATGAATTAACAGAACACAGAGCAGTTTCTCAGAAAGCTTCTTTCCAGTTTTGAACTTAAGATATTTCCTTTTTCACTATAGCCCTCTAAGGGCTTCCAAATATTCCTTTGCCAATTCCACAAGAACAGACTTAGCGAAAAGCTTCTTGAAGGGAAAGATGTATCTCTGTGAGATGAATTAACAGAACACAGAGCAGATTCTCAGAAACTTCTTTCCAGTTTTGAACGGAAGATATTTCCTTTTTCACCATAGCCCTCTATGGGCTTCTAATTATCCCTTTGCCAATTCCACAAGAACAGCCTTAGCGAAAGGATTCTTGAAGGGAAAGATGTAGCTCTGTGAGATGAATTCACAGAACACAGAGCAGATTCTCAGAAAGCTTCTTTCCAGTTTTGAACGGAAGATATTTCCTTTTCACCATAGCCATCTATGGGCTTCCAAATATCCCTTTGCCAATTCCACAAGAACAGCCTTAGCGAAAGGCTTCTTGAAGGGAAAGATGTAACTCTGTGAGATGAATTTACAGAACACAGAGCAGTCTCTCAGAAAGCTTCTTTCCAGTTTTGAACGGAAGATATTTCCTTTCTCACCATAGCCCTCAATGGGCTTCCAAATATCACTTTGCCAATTCCACTTGAACAGCCTTAGCGAAAGGCTTCTTGAAGGGAAAGATGTAACTCGGTGAGATGAATTAACAGAACACAGAGCCGTTCTTCAGAAAGCTTCTTTCCGGTTTTGAACGGAAGATATTTCCTTTTTCACCATAGCCCTCTATGGGGTTCCAAATATCCCTTTGCCAATTCCACAAGAACAGCCTTAGCGAAAGGCTTCTTGAAGGGAAAGATGTAACTCGGTGAGATGAATTAACAGAACACAGAGCAGTTTCTCAGAAAGCTTCTTTCCAATTTTGAACTTAAGATATTTCCTTTTTCACTATAGCCCTCTATGGGCTTCCAAATATCCCTTTGCCAATTCCACAAGAACAGACTTAGCGAAAAGCTTCTTTAAGGGAAAGATGTATCTCTGTGAGATGAATTAACAGAACACAGAGCAGATTCTCAGAAACTTCTTTCCAGTTTTGAACGGAAGATATTTCCTTTTTCACCATAGCCCTCTATGGGCTTCTAATTATCCCTTTGCCAATTCCACAAGAACAGCCTTAGCGAAAGGATTCTTGAAGGGAAAGATGTAGCTCTGTGAGATGAATTCACAGAACACAGAGCAGATTCTCAGAAAGCTTCTTTACAGTTTTGAACGGAAGATATTTCCTTTTCACCATAGCCATCTATGGGCTTCCAAATATCCCTTTGCCAATTCCACAAGAACAGCCTTAGCGAAAGGCTTCTTGAAGGGAAAGATGTAACTCTGTGAGATGAATTTACAGAACACAGAGCAGTCTCTCAGAAAGCTTCTTTCCAGTTTTGAACGGAAGATATTTCCTTTCTCACCATAGCCCTCAATGGGCTTCCAAATATCACTTTGCCAATTCCTCAAGAACAGCCTTAGCGAAAGGCTTCTTGAAGGGAAAGATGTAACTCTGTGAGATGAATTAACAGAACACAGAGCAGTTTCTCAGAAAGCTTCTTTCCAGTTTTGAACTTAAGATATTTCCTTTTTCACTATAGCCCTCTATGGGCTTCCAAATATCCCTTTGCCAATTCCACAAGAACAGCCTTAGCGAAAGCCTTCTTGAAGGGAAAGATGTAACTCTGTGAGATGAATTAACAGAACACAGAGCAGATTCTCAGAAAGCTTCTTTCCAGTTTTAAACGGAAGATATTTCCTTATTCACCATAGCCCTCTAGGGGCTTCCAAATATCCCTTTGCCAATTACACAAGAACATCCTTAGCGAAAGGCTTCTTGAAGGGAGAGATGTAACTCTGTGAGATGAATTAACAGAACACAGAGCAGTTTCTCAGAAAGTTTCTTTCCAGTTTTGAACGGAAGATATTTCCTTTTTCTCTATAGCCCTCTATGGGCTTCCAAATATCCCTTTGCCAATTCCACAAGAACAGACTTTGCGAAAGGCTTCTTGAAGGGAAAGATGTAACTCGGTGAGATGAATTAACAGAACACAGAGCAGATTCTCAGAAACTTCTTTTCAGTTTTGAACGGAAGATATTTCCTTTTTCACCGTAGCCCTCTATGGGCTTCCAAATATCCCTTTGCCAATTCCACATGAACAGCCTTAGCGAAAGGCTTCTTGAAGGGAAAGATGTAACTCGGTGAGATGAATTAACAGAACACAGAGCCGTTCTTCAGAAAGTTTCTTTCCGGTTTTGAACGGAAGATATTTCCTTTTTCACCATAGCCCTCTATGGGGTTCCAAATATCCCTTTGGCAATTCCACAAGAACAGCCTTAGCGAAAGGCTTCTTGAAGGGAAAGATGTAACTCTGTGAGATGAATTAACAGAACCCAGAGAAGTTTCTCAGAAATCTTCTTTCCAGTTTTGAACGGAAGATATTTCCTTTTTCACCATAGCCCTCTATGGGCTTCCAAATATCACTTTGCCAATTCCTCAAGAACAGCCTTAGCGAAAGGCTTCTTGAAGGGAAAGATGTAACTCTGTGAGATGAATTAACAGAACACAGAGCAGTTTCTCAGAAAGCTTCTTTCCAGTTTTGAACTTAAGATATTTCCTTTTTCACTATAGCCCTCTATGGGCTTCCAAATATCCCTTTGCCAATTCCACAAGAACAGCCTTAGCGAAAGGCTTCTTGAAGGGAAAGATGTAACTCTGTGAGATGAATTAACAGAACACAGAGCAGATTCTCAGAAAGCTTCTTTCCAGTTTTAAACGGAAGATATTTCCTTTTGCACCATAGCCCTCTAGGGGCTTCCAAATATCCCTTTGCAAATTACACAAGAACAGCCTTAGCGAAAGGCTTCTTGAAGGGAGAGATGTAACTCTGTGAGATGAATTAACAGAACACAGAGCAGATTCTCAGAAAGCTTCTTTCCAGTTTTGAACGGAGGATATTTCCTTTTTCACCTTAGCCCTCTATGGGCTTCCAAATATCCCTTTGCCAATTCCTCAAAACAGCCTTAGCGAAAGACTTCTTGAAGGGAAAGATGTAACTCTGTGAGATGAATTAGCAGAACACAGAGCAGTTTCTCAGAAAGCTTCTTTCCAGTTTTGAACGGAAGATATTTCCTTTTTCACCATAGCCCTCTACGGGGTTCCAAATATCCCTTTGCCAATTCCACAAGAACAGCCTTAGTGAAAGATTTGTTGAAGGGAAAGATGTAACTCTGTGAGATGAATTAACAGAACACAGAGCAGTTTCTCAGAAAGCTTCCTTCCAGTTTTGAACGGAAGATATTTCCTTTTTCACCATAGCCCTCTATGGGGTTCCCAATATCCCTTTGCCAATTCCACAAGAACAGCCTTAGCGAAAGGCTTCTTGAAGGGAAAGATGTAACTCTGTGAGATGAATTAACAGAACACAGAGCAGTTTCTCAGAAAGCTTCTTTCCAGTTTTGAACGGAAGATATTTCCTTTTTCTCTGAAGCCCTGTATGGGCTTCCAAATATCCCTTTGCCAATTCCACAAGAATAGACTTTGCGAAAGGCTTCTTGAAGGGAAAGATGTAACTCGGTGAGATGAATTAACAGAACACAGAGCAGATTCTCAGAAACTTCTTTTCAGTTTTGAACGGAAGATATTTCCTTTTTCACCATAGCCTTCTATGGGCTTCTAAATATCACTTTGCCAATTCCACAAGAACAGCCTTAGCAAAAGGCTTCTTGAAGGGAAAGATGTAACTCTGTGAGATGAATTAACAGAACACGGAGCAGTTTCTCAGAAAGCTTCTTTCCAGTTTTGAACTTAAGATATTTCCTTTTTCACTATAGCCCTCTATGGGCTTCCAAATATCCCTTTGCCAATTCCAGAAGAACAGACTTAGCGAAAAGCTTCTTGAAGGGAAAGATGTAACTCTGTGAGATGAATTAACAGAACACAGAGCAGATTCCCAGAAACTTCTTTCCAGTTTTGAACGGAAGATATTTCCTTTTTCACCTTAGCCCTCTATGGGCTTCCAAATATCCCTTTGCCAATTCCTCAAGAACAGCCTTAGCGAAAGACTTCTTGAAGGGAAAGATGTAACTCTGTGAGATGAATTAGCAGAACACAGAGCAGTTTCTCAGAAAGCTTCTTTCCAGTTTTGAACGGAAGATATTTCGTTTTTCACCGTAGCCCTCTATGGGCTTCCAAATATCCCTTTGCCAATTCCACATGAACAGCCTTAGCGAAAGGCTTCTTGAAGGGAAAGATGTAACTCTGTGAGATGAATTAACAGAACACAGAGCCGTTCTTCAGAAAGCTTCTTTCCGGTTTTGAAGGGAAGATATTTCCTTTTTCACCGTAGCCCTCTATGAGCTTCCAAATATCCCTTTGCCAATTCCACATGAACAGCCTTAGCGAAAGGCTTCTTGAAGGGAAAGATGTAACTCGGTGAGATGAATTAACAGAACACAGAGCAGTTTCTCAGAAAGCTTCTTTCCAGTTTTGAACTTAAGATATTTCCTTTTTCACTATAGCCCTCTAAGGGCTTCCAAATATTCCTTTGCCAATTCCACAAGAACAGACTTAGCGAAAAGCTTCTTGAAGGGAAAGATGTATCTCTGTGAGATGAATTAACAGAACACAGAGCAGATTCTCAGAAACTTCTTTCCAGTTTTGAACGGAAGATATTTCCTTTTTCACCGTAGCCCTCTATGGGCTTCTAATTATCCCTTTGCCAATTCCACAAGAACAGCCTTAGCGAAAGGATTCTTGAAGGGAAAGATGTAGCTCTGTGAGATGAATTCACAGAACACAGAGCAGATTCTCAGAAAGCTTCTTTCCAGTTTTGAACGGAAGATATTTCCTTTTCACCATAGCCATCTATGGGCTTCCAAATATCCCTTTGCCAATTCCACAAGAACAGCCTTAGCGAAAGGCTTCTTGAAGGGAAAGATGTAACTCTGTGAGATGAATTTACAGAACACAGAGCAGTCTCTCAGAAAGCTTCTTTCCAGTTTTGAACGGAAGATATTTCCTTTCTCACCATAGCCCTCAATGGGCTTCCAAATATCACTTTGCCAATTCCACTTGAACAGCCTTAGCGAAAGGCTTCTTGAAGGGAAAGATGTAACTCGGTGAGATGAATTAACAGAACACAGAGCCGTTCTTCAGAAAGCTTCTTTCCGGTTTTGAACGGAAGATATTTCCTTTTTCACCATAGCCCTCTATGGGGTTCCAAATATCCCTTTGCCAATTCCACAAGAACAGCCTTAGCGAAAGGCTTCTTGAAGGGAAAGATGTAACTCGGTGAGATGAATTAACAGAACACAGAGCAGTTTCTCAGAAAGCTTCTTTCCAATTTTGAACTTAAGATATTTCCTTTTTCACTATAGCCCTCTATGGGCTTCCAAATATCCCTTTGCCAATTCCACAAGAACAGACTTAGCGAAAAGCTTCTTGAAGGGAAAGATGTATCTCTGTGAGATGAATTAACAGAACACAGAGCAGATTCTCAGAAACTTCTTTCCAGTTTTGAACGGAAGATATTTCCTTTTTCACCATAGCCCTCTATGGGCTTCTAATTATCCCTTTGCCAATTCCACAAGAACAGCCTTAGCGAAAGGATTCTTGAAGGGAAAGATGTAGCTCTGTGAGATGAATTCACAGAACACAGAGCAGATTCTCAGAAAGCTTCTTTACAGTTTTGAACGGAAGATATTTCCTTTTCACCATAGCCATCTATGGGCTTCCAAATATCCCTTTGCCAATTCCACAAGAACAGCCTTAGCGAAAGGCTTCTTGAAGGGAAAGATGTAACTCTGTGAGATGAATTTACAGAACACAGAGCAGTCTCTCAGAAAGCTTCTTTCCAGTTTTGAACGGAAGATATTTCCTTTCTCACCATAGCCCTCAATGGGCTTCCAAATATCACTTTGCCAATTCCTCAAGAACAGCCTTAGCGAAAGGCTTCTTGAAGGGAAAGATGTAACTCTGTGAGATGAATTAACAGAACACAGAGCAGTTTCTCAGAAAGCTTCTTTCCAGTTTTGAACTTAAGATATTTCCTTTTTCACTATAGCCCTCTATGGGCTTCCAAATATCCCTTTGCCAATTCCACAAGAACAGCCTTAGCGAAAGCCTTCTTGAAGGGAAAGATGTAACTCTGTGAGATGAATTAACAGAACACAGAGCAGATTCTCAGAAAGCTTCTTTCCAGTTTTAAACGGAAGATATTTCCTTATTCACCATAGCCCTCTAGGGGCTTCCAAATATCCCTTTGCCAATTACACAAGAACATCCTTAGCGAAAGGCTTCTTGAAGGGAGAGATGTAACTCTGTGAGATGAATTAACAGAACACAGAGCAGTTTCTCAGAAAGTTTCTTTCCAGTTTTGAACGGAAGATATTTCCTTTTTCTCTATAGCCCTCTATGGGCTTCCAAATATCCCTTTGCCAATTCCACAAGAACAGACTTTGCGAAAGGCTTCTTGAAGGGAAAGATGTAACTCGGTGAGATGAATTAACAGAACACAGAGCAGATTCTCAGAAACTTCTTTTCAGTTTTGAACGGAAGATATTTCCTTTTTCACCGTAGCCCTCTATGGGCTTCCAAATATCCCTTTGCCAATTCCACATGAACAGCCTTAGCGAAAGGCTTCTTGAAGGGAAAGATGTAACTCGGTGAGATGAATTAACAGAACACAGAGCCGTTCTTCAGAAAGTTTCTTTCCGGTTTTGAACGGAAGATATTTCCTTTTTCACCATAGCCCTCTATGGGGTTCCAAATATCCCTTTGGCAATTCCACAAGAACAGCCTTAGCGAAAGGCTTCTTGAAGGGAAAGATGTAACTCTGTGAGATGAATTAACAGAACCCAGAGAAGTTTCTCAGAAATCTTCTTTCCAGTTTTGAACGGAAGATATTTCCTTTTTCACCATAGCCCTCTATGGGCTTCCAAATATCACTTTGCCAATTCCTCAAGAACAGCCTTAGCGAAAGGCTTCTTGAAGGGAAAGATGTAACTCTGTGAGATGAATTAACAGAACACAGAGCAGTTTCTCAGAAAGCTTCTTTCCAGTTTTGAACTTAAGATATTTCCTTTTTCACTATAGCCCTCTATGGGCTTCCAAATATCCCTTTGCCAATTCCACAAGAACAGCCTTAGCGAAAGGCTTCTTGAAGGGAAAGATGTAACTCTGTGAGATGAATTAACAGAACACAGAGCAGATTCTCAGAAAGCTTCTTTCCAGTTTTAAACGGAAGATATTTCCTTTTGCACCATAGCCCTCTAGGGGCTTCCAAATATCCCTTTGCAAATTACACAAGAACAGCCTTAGCGAAAGGCTTCTTGAAGGGAGAGATGTAACTCTGTGAGATGAATTAACAGAACACAGAGCAGATTCTCAGAAAGCTTCTTTCCAGTTTTGAACGGAGGATATTTCCTTTTTCACCTTAGCCCTCTATGGGCTTCCAAATATCCCTTTGCCAATTCCTCAAAACAGCCTTAGCGAAAGACTTCTTGAAGGGAAAGATGTAACTCTGTGAGATGAATTAGCAGAACACAGAGCAGTTTCTCAGAAAGCTTCTTTCCAGTTTTGAACGGAAGATATTTCCTTTTTCACCATAGCCCTCTACGGGGTTCCAAATATCCCTTTGCCAATTCCACAAGAACAGCCTTAGTGAAAGATTTGTTGAAGGGAAAGATGTAACTCTGTGAGATGAATTAACAGAACACAGAGCAGTTTCTCAGAAAGCTTCCTTCCAGTTTTGAACGGAAGATATTTCCTTTTTCACCATAGCCCTCTATGGGGTTCCCAATATCCCTTTGCCAATTCCACAAGAACAGCCTTAGCGAAAGGCTTCTTGAAGGGAAAGATGTAACTCTGTGAGATGAATTAACAGAACACAGAGCAGTTTCTCAGAAAGCTTCTTTCCAGTTTTGAACGGAAGATATTTCCTTTTTCTCTGAAGCCCTCTATGGGCTTCCAAATATCCCTTTGCCAATTCCACAAGAATAGACTTTGCGAAAGGCTTCTTGAAGGGAAAGATGTAACTCGGTGAGATGAATTAACAGAACACAGAGCAGATTCTCAGAAACTTCTTTTCAGTTTTGAACGGAAGATATTTCCTTTTTCACCATAGCCTTCTATGGGCTTCTAAATATCACTTTGCCAATTCCACAAGAACAGCCTTAGCAAAAGGCTTCTTGAAGGGAAAGATGTAACTCTGTGAGATGAATTAACAGAACACGGAGCAGTTTCTCAGAAAGCTTCTTTCCAGTTTTGAACTTAAGATATTTCCTTTTTCACTATAGCCCTCTATGGGCTTCCAAATATCCCTTTGCCAATTCCAGAAGAACAGACTTAGCGAAAAGCTTCTTGAAGGGAAAGATGTAACTCTGTGAGATGAATTAACAGAACACAGAGCAGATTCCCAGAAACTTCTTTCCAGTTTTGAACGGAAGATATTTCCTTTTTCAAAAATAGCCCTCTATAGGCTTCTAATTATCCCTTTGCCAATTCCACAAGAACAGCCTTAGCGAAAGGATTCTTGAAGGGAAAGATGTAACTCTGTGAGATGAATTCACAGAACACAGAGCAGATTCTCAGAAAGCTTCTTTCCAGTTTTAAACGGAAGATATTTCCTTTTCACCATAGCCATCTATGGGCTTCCAAATATCCCTTTGCCAATTCCACAAGAACAGCCTTAGCGAATGGTTTCTTGAAGGGAAAGATGTAACTCTGTGAGATGAATTAAAAGAACACAGAGCAGTTTCTGAGAAAGCTTCTTTCCAGTTTTGAACGGAAGATATTTCCTTTTTCACCGTAGCCCTCTATGGTCTTCCAAATATCCCTTTGCCAATTCCACAAGAACAGCCTTAGCGTAAGGCTTCTTGAAGGGAAAGATGTAACTCTGTGAGATGAATTAACAGAACACAGAGCAGTTTCTCAGAAAGCTTCTTTCCGGTTTTGAACGGAAGATATTTCCTTTTTCACTATAGCCCTCTATGGGCTTCCAAATATCCCTTTGCCAATTCCACAAGAACAACCTTAGCGAAAGGCTTCTTGAAGGGAAAGATGTAACTCTGTGAGATGAATTGAGAGAACACAGAGTCCTTCTTCAGAAAGCTTCTTTCCAGTTTTTGAACGGAAGATATTTCCTTTTTCAGCATAGCCCTCTATGGGCTTCCACATATTCCTTTGCCAATTCCACAAGAAAAGCCTTAGCGAAAGGCTTCTTGAAGGGAAAGATGTAACTCTGTGGGATGATTTATTAGAACACAGAGCCGTTCTTCAGAAAGCTTTTTCCAGTTTTGAACGGAAGATATTTCCTTTTTCACCATAGCCCTCTAGGGTCTTCCGAATATCCCTTTGCCAATTCCACAAGAACAGCCTTAGCGAAAGGCTTCTTGAATGGAAAGATGTAACTCTGTGAGATGAATTAACAGAACACAGAGCAGTTTCTCAGAAAACTTCTTTCCAGTTTTGAACGGAAGATATTTCCTTTCTCACCATATCCCTCAATGGGCTTCCAAATATCACTTTGCCAATTCCACAAGAACAGCCTTAGCGAAAAGCTTCTTGAGGGGAAAGATGTAACTCTGTGAGATGTATTAACAGAACACAGAGCAGTTTCTCAGAAAGCTTCTTTCCAGTTTTGAACGGAAGATATTTCCTTTTTCACCATAGCCCTCTATGGGCTTCCAAATATCTCTTTGCCAATTCCACAAGAACAGCCTTAGCGAAAGGCTTCTTGAAGGGAAAGATGTAACTCTGTGAGATGAATTAACATAACACAGAGCAGATTCTCAGAAAGCTTCTTTCCAGTTTTGAACGGAAGATATTTCCTTTTTCACCATAGCCCTCTAGGGGCTTCCAAATATCCCTTTGCCAATTACACAAGAACAGCCTTAGCGAAAGGCTTCTTGAAGGGAGAGATGTAACTCTGTGAGATGAATTAACAGAACACAGAGCAGATTCTCAGAAAGTTCTTTCCAGTTTTGAACGGAAGATATTTCCTTTTTCACCGTAGCCCTCTATGGGCTTCCAAATATCCCTTTGCCAATTCCTCAAGAACAGCCTTAGCGAAAGACTTCTTGAAGGGAAAGATGTAACTCTGTGAGATGAATTAGCAGAACACAGAGCAGTTTCTCAGAAAGCTTCTTTCCAGTTTTGAACGGAAGATATTTCCTTTTTCACCGTAGCCCTCTATGGGCTTCCAAATATCCCTTTGCCAATTCCACATGAACAGCCTTAGCGAAAGGCTTCTTGAAGGGAAAGATGTAACTCTGTGAGATGAATTAACAGAACACAGAGCCGTTCTTCAGAAAGCTTCTTTCCGGTTTTGAACGGAAGATATTTCCTTTTTCACCATAGCCCTCTATGGGCTTCCAAATACCCCTTGGCAATTCCACAAGAACAGCCTTAGTGAAAGATTTGTTGAAGGGAAAGACGTAACTCTGTGAGATGAATTAACAGAACACAGAGCAGTTTCTCAGAAAGCTTCCTTCCAGTTTTGAACGGAAGATATTTCCTTTTTCACGATATCCCTCCATGGGGTTCCCAATATCCCTTTGCCAATTCCACAAGAACAGCCTTAGCGAAAGGCTTCTTGAAGGGAAAGATGTAACTCGGTGAGATGAATTAACAGAACACAGAGCAGTTTCTCCGAAAGCTTCTTTCCAGTTTTGAACGGAAGATATTTCCTTTTTCACCATTGCCTTCTATGGGCTT